>NC_138346.1:141184344-141784344 GCF_046562875.1 Panthera onca
CTACTCCCCCTCAGGTATCCGCTCGGGAATTTGACAAAAAACCTAAGTATGGCCATAGACCACCCCTCATATAATGGAGTCCAACCAGTCAGGAATGGACAACCCAGCACCCAGAACTATCCAGCCAATAAAGGCAGAACCTGAAAAGGAACAAGGGGAAGGGGAGGGGCAGGGCTGACCAGAACCTTATAAAACAAGGAGCCTTGCCGGTAGTCCTCAGGCATTCTCTTTCGAATGTCCCCCCTCCCCGTCTGTAAAGAGAGCTTTCCTATTCCTTTCTAATCTTATATTCTGATAAACTTTTGCCTGCTGCTCATTTTGTGTCCATCTCTTCATTCTTCGAAGTGGTGAGACAATGAATCCTGGATATTGTGGCAAAAAATCCTGCAACATCACCTGGAAACCCAGAGCCAGGGATGAACGTACGGACCCTGGAACTGACCATGGCAATGTATAAACAATGCCATGTGAGCAAAGGGATTCTGTACAATGAAATCTGTGTTTACCTAAACTACTCAGGGTTTTGTTAATCACAGTGACATTTACTTCTTGGATAAAATGTTGGGCAATTCATGGCTCGAATATACTAAAATATACTGTGTGCAATCAGTACACATTTGTTAAATGTACTTAATCAACACATTTGTTAAAGGTAGATATGTTTAAGGAGGCGGAAAAAAAAAAAAAGTGAGCCCAGTTCTCCCTAGCACATGCTTGCTATGGAGAGATTTATTTCATCTGGAATACTAAGATATTTTCATCCACTTTCTGGAAAACAAGAGATGACAATATATTTTTTTAAAGCTAAAGGTATCTTGAAAATGATAAATTAGAAGAAAATTTAAAGGCAAAATTTAGTTAATAGAGGGTACTAAATTCTTATTGCTTCTGTGGTCTGGACCACACCATACACAACTTAACGGCTCTTAGAGTGGTGTTATGACAACACTGTTTTAACAGCTTCGAAAGTGACTGGAAGTAGCCAAGAGAGTTTTATCTCTGAGATCCAGATCCTGGCAGTATGAGACTTTTCAAATCAAATGAAGTCGGTGCTTTATCCTCTTCATGTGCAAGGCTACCTCCTTATACTCCATGTGGATTCCAATTTCTTCTAGTTCTCCACTCATCTGTCCACAGCACACTAACCTCTTTTCACTGCTCTCCCCAGTTCTGACCCTTGGATGTCAAGAGGAGACTCCTCATCTCTAGGAAAACCTCTCTGGGTTTGCAGACACCAGGATGAGACACAAGAACTCCAGATGTCTAGGATAAGAGGGCAGTCTTCTATCCCAGGCTCTTCCTTAGCCCAACCTGACCTGCCCAGGATTGCTGGACTCTCTTCTCTTTTCCCTACAAGTCCCTGACCCATCAGGAAATATACCTGCCCCTAACTCTCAACTTTGCAATTCTGTTATCTCTTGTCTTCTGGATTCTTCGTCTCACTGAGACCTCCTAGGCACCAACAGGACATGGTTACCTGTGATGCCATTAATGGTGCTTCTGAAGTAAGAATCCATGGCAGCTGCCCTCTGAATCTCAGCATGACGGGTCACAGATGACCCAGATCTGCCAACATCTCCCTTTGGATCTCAGGACAAAGAGCAGCGGCCCATGGAAGATTTGATTAGCATTGAACCCTTTGCATCAATTTGTGTGGGCCTTGCCTTCCACCCTCTCTAGCTAGGACTGCCTCCGTGGAAGGGTGGAGTTTTCATCTTGAATTACAAAAGGGCATTCACAGGTGGGCTCGTTTTAGTAGTAAGTATCTAACGTGGAAGAAATCTCATGGTCAGTGGGGGATCTGAAGTTGCATTGCATTCTTTTATTGGGGCTTATGAACCTCCCTCACTCATAGAATTGGCCATGGTTATTCTTTTCAATTTCAAAAATCTTGAAGGAGGACTATCTTGAATCACTCTAGAAATATTACCTCAGTCAAAACTAAAGGAAATATGCCCATATGCTTTCTTGGCTTGTGAAAGGGATATTTCTCTCCTCAACATCTACTCCAAACCTGTACTGCTCTTTGTGAAGCCCTAGTTCAATAGGGTTTTGAAGCCAGTGGCTAGTGACCACGTGAATTCATTGATTTGGCTGAATGATTCTAGGATAACTTTTCTCTTAACCTTTGCATTTTATATCTCAATGGGGAAAGAGATGCCTTTGTTCATTTGCTCAATCATTTACTCCTTTATTCTTGCAACAAACACTTATTGGTTCTCTCCTATGCAACTAACGTAGCGCTAGATACCATGAATAATAGGTCCCCACCCATGTCATCAAGGGGTTCACCTTCTATTGTTGGAGCCAGATAAAGTCACAGTCACAATAAATGACAGGATATAGGTGCTGGAATGAAGTAAGCATTGGGAGTTGTCAGAGAAGGCCCCAATTCAAAAGCATTACATTCTGAGTGAGGTGAAACTAAGGTTGAGTCTTGACAAGTGAGCAGGACTTGACCCTGAAGATTAGGGTGGAGGAGGGCTTTAGGGCAAAGGCAAAGTTTGGACAAAGGCAGAAAGACACATGAGAGCATGGGAGGCCAAGGAGATTTATGGGTTTGGCCCAGCTGGAGTACAGGATAGATTATGGGGAGTGGTAGAAAATCAGTTGAGGAACTGTATTAGAAACCTTTCTCTAGGGGAACCTGGGTGGCTCAGTTGGTTGAGCATCCAACTCTTGATTTCAGCTCAGGGCATGGTCTCATGGTTGGTGAGTTTGAGCCCCACGTTGGGCTTTGCACAACAATGCAGAGCCTGCTTGGGATTCTCTCTCTCTCTCTCTCTCTCTCTCTCTCTCTCTCTCTCTCTCCCCCTCTCTCTCTCCCTCTCTCTCCCTCTCTCTCTGCCTCTCCCCAGCTCACATGTGCATGCTCTCTCTCTAAAAAAAACAAAAAAAGTTTCTCTAGAAAAAGACCAATAGGATATATACATACATATGCTATAGATATGTATATATCTATCTCTGTGTACATACATGTACATGTATGTATATATCTTTATTTGTGTATATATGTATATATATAGTCTATTGGAGACTATATATATATACACCATATATATTTATATATATATGTGTATATATATAAATACATTTATATGTAAATGTAAATGTGTGTGTGTGTGTATATATATATATATGTATATATATACATATATATATACATATACATATATATATATATACATATATATATATATATACACATATATATATATATAAAGAGATTTAGGATAAGAAATTGGCTCATGTGATTATGAGGCTGGCAAGTCCCAAGACCTGTTGGTGAGCCAGCAAGACCCAGGAGAGCTAATGGTTTACTTTCAGTCCAAGTTCAAAGGCCTGAGAACCAGGGAAACTAGTGATGCTGTCTGTGTCCGAAGGCTGGCAGGCTCAAGACCCAGAAAGAGTTGAGGTTTCAGTTCACAAATAAAGGCAGGAAAGAAGGCTGATGTCCTATTTGGAAAGCAGTCAGGCAGGAAAGAATTCTCTCTTACCTGGAGGAGGATCAGCCTTTTTGTTCTATTCAAGGCTTCAACTGATTGAATAAGGCCCACCTACACTAGAGAGGGCAATCTGTTTTTACTCAGTTTACCAGTTTAAATGTTAACCTTATCTAAGAACACCCTCACAGAAACACCCAGGATAATGTTTAGCCAAATATCTGGGCACTTTATGGCCCAGTCAAGTTGACATGTAAAATTAATCATCAAAGAAACATAGGCATGAACCAGTGAGAGGCCATTTCAAAAGATTGTAAAGCACTAGAGTCAACTTTTGCTTACTTTCTCAGAGAGGACCAGATTTTCTTACCTGTCTGTTCAAGGGGTGGTAGATTGAGAAAATATTCCTTACCCCTTTTTAAAATCGACATCTTTTCTTAAAATTACAGTAATGGATATCATTTACTGTGCACCTACTATGTGCCGGCTGCTGAGCAAGCATCTGACTTAATTCTCCCCCTAATCTTACTCCCTGCTGACTGTACTATCAAGGGAGGAGACATTAGTGCCATCTACATATGAGAAAACCAAGACTCAAACAACTGCATACTCTTCAATATTTACAGAACCTGAACACAGTAGGTATTCAATAAATATTTGTTGAGTGTTGTTAAGCTTCTTGTTAAAGACCATACAACCAGTTAGTGGTAAAGTGAAATTTCAAAACCAGATCATTTGACACTAGAACTAATGGATTTAGGAAAAACTAGTGAGCACAGGCAAGGAAGAAAATATGTGACTTGAAGTTTGGTCAGTCAGACTTCTGATATTTTATCTGATGCCTACATGAGAGAGGGCCAACAAGACCAAGCTTGAAAAAATTCCAATAATTCCAATAAAGCTTGTCAGCCTCTAGTACAGCTCCTTGAAAATGACCTTGAGCAATTAAACCACACATTCTAGCAGATACTAGCTCTAGTTCTAGTTGACTCAGAAACTCAACAGCCCCATTCCTGGCATGCTTTCGAGCATAATTTTCTCCCTGTTATTAATTCATATTCAGAACACTTTGTTAGGAGCTGGGAAGATGGGGACAATGTATGTTTCAGAGCTGTCTGGTCGTCCTATGATTAACAGTGTTCAGTTGGTGGGGGACGGAGGTGGAGGAGAAGGGTTGGTTATTGATTTCACAGAACCTACATTGTTTAGCCTCAGTGAGATGTTTTTTAAGGGGCTAAGATTCTTCCTAGTAACTTATTAGCTATATTTGGAAGTGTGTTAAGTCTTGGAGGTCACATGATGCTGTTTGATGTTCCTCAGCAGTGATTCACAGCATATTAAGAGGAACCTTAATCACTTTCCCAAGGGTCTTCCCAGCTTTCAAGCCAAGGGTGACTATACACCAGGAGCATTGAACCTGAGCATTCCTTACCATCTCCCTTCCATTCCACCTTGTTCTACTCCCTTCCAAGGCTATGGGGAGTCTTTTTTCCATCTTCAAAAAATAAATATGTGGATTATTTTTAAAGGAACGTTTTTTGGGGTGCATGGGTGGCTCAGTTGGTTAAGCATCTGACTATTGATTTCGGCTCAGGTCATGATCTCACAGGTTTGTGAGTTTGAGCCCCACATCAGGGGTTGCTTGGGATTCTCTCTCCCTCTCTCTTGGTGCGCACATGCTCTCTCTCAAAATAAATAAACTTAAAAATTAAAAAAAAAGAAATAAAGGGGAATTTTGCTATTTCATCTGAGCTTGCCAAAAACTTGATAAGTAGATATCGAAGAGGACAATTCAATTATTTCAGGCTATTAGTGAATAGTCAGAAAGGCAGAAAGGTGGGAGTAGTTTCAGAACGAATATTCATCCAGGCAGAGGCCCAGGGAAATGTCCTATTGTCTAAAACCAACATGAGTCATGTTATGCCAGAAAGGTCAATAGTTTTTCCAGGCAGGGACATGTTGAGGGGTAACCTTGGCCTTCAATCTAAAACTGGAAAGTGAAGCCACAACCTTTGTTTGGGGTCATATCTCTTTAGGATATCAAGTCTGCTGCAGTGTTCCACCTTCACATTACATCTAGAACATCGTCTTGCCTCTTCCTACCACTGCTATCACTACCACACTCCTCTGCGTGACCATTACCTTTCCCCTGGGTTACCGCAAAAACCTGTTTCCCGATCTCCCTTCTCTCCCCCTTGCTCACTTTCCTCCTGCCACATTGGTGCCATTGCTCTTTCTCTAACATATCAGGCTCTCTGTGCCCCGTGGCATTTGCACGTGCTGTTTTTTCTGCCTGGAACACTCTTGGCCCAAATAATAGCATGGCATGCCCCCTCATCTCCTTTAGGATTCTGCTACAGTGCTTCTTTCTTGGGAGGCCTTCCCTGGATGTACTATTTACAATTGCAACTCTTTCTTCCCACTCTCCTTCCACCCTTGGTACTGCTGTTCTTGATGTATTTTTTTCACTAGCATGTGTCATGACCTAACACACCATACATTTTATTTATTGTGTTTTACCAATCCATAGAGCCAGGATTTGGGGTCTGTTTTTTTCATGGTTGAAACCCTGGTGCTTAAAAGCATACTTAGCATACCCTAAATGCATATTACATATGTGTTGAGTGAAGACACGAATGAATGAAGCTTAAGTGAACAACTAATATGCCAAGACTTGAGCTCCATGTGCATGATAAAGAAGGCATGCTGCCTACCCTGAAGAAATTCAGAATCCATCTTGAAAGATGGTGCTAAGACAGCTGGTAGTTCAGTTGTTTTTGCCATGAGACACAAAGATTCACTCAAAAATGCTCTCATAAATTGAAGTTGGTTTTAACCAAATGGGTCCAAGAACAAGCAAGCCAAAGGCAGCACAGGGAACCTCCTTCTTTTTCTTTTCTCCCATGGTTTCTCTCTATGGTAGTGTTTCTGGCCCATCTTCCAGGCCCTGGTTTGTTCTCTTCACCTGCCAGGTTGCCCACCCTATTCCTGACTCTCTTGTCTAGATCCCAAAAGAGCCATTCTGCCTGATGTTCACTATCTCCATGTAGGGCAGAGCCTCTCACACCTCATGGGTCACCGGGCCCACCCAAAGGTGAGCTTTCCTTGACCAGGTACCCATTCTTAGAACAGCCTTCTTCTAGTTCCCTGAGAGGGACCCAGGTTCAGGTCAGTCAGCCAAGTTAAAGATATAAATAATAAAATGCAGTTTGGAATTCACTGAGTTTTTACATGATTACTTATAATATCAGAAAAGCTAAAAATATATGTAAGAAAAAAATAGTCTAAAATCCTAGACATTATTAACATCTGGTATGCCCTTTCCTTGCATATACATATTCTCATCCTTCTTATAAAATACTGTATCACTATGCATATTATTTTATATATATATCACTTATTGACCATAACTCATAAATATCATTCCACATCATAACTAGAAATATACTGGTATTTAATTATTGAATAGTGTTTCATTTTATGGGTGTAGTATAATTTATTCAGCCAATTCCCTATTCTGGGTTACTCAGACTGTACCTAGTTTTTGATGTTATTAAAAATGCTAAAGGAATAGTTTTCTTAATACAAATCCATGATAAATTCCCTAGAATGAATTCCTAGAAGCAGAATTTCTGGGTTAGAGGGCATAATCACTTAAAAAATAATAATAAGTTGACATTTATTGAGCACTTGCTGTATCCCAATTACTTTACACATAAGAGTCGCAACACACATGTGAAGTAGACACCCTCGTACCATTTGACAGGTAAGGAAACATGAAATAACTTGCCTAAGATCCCACAGAAGGTAAGTGGCAGAACTAGGATTTGAATGCAGAAAGTCTAGCTTGGAGCCCTTAACTCCTACACAGTCCTGCCTTCCTGAGAGAGTAGGAAGACATATTTATAAAAGAGTGGAACACATTAGGGCTTGAAGGAAGGACAGCCTTCCACAAGCAGGACTTTAACCCAATAGGCCATGTGCTACCAGAAGACAGACCACTTGCTATTGGTGGACATATTTATTTGACAAATGACATCATGGGGGACACCAATGAACAATAATGTCCCCCACTGGTGACTTTACATGGAGCAAAGACATTTCATTTTTTACCCTTTCAAGATAGAATTTTCTTTCTGCCTTTCTGAGCCCAGCCAACACCTCCTTGGTTGAGAAAATGTTGCCTTTAGTCATGAAAGGATTGGTAATTTGGCTGGAGAGATGACTCATTTGTCTCAGTAACCCATGTTTCTGGAAAATTACTACCCTGTGCCTAAATAGTATAAAAACTCACCCTTAAATTTTCAACATAATGCTTATAAATTTTACCTCAGGTTGATAGAAGGGACAAGAATGGGAAAAGGGAGGCTTTTTGAGGCTGTTTGAGGGGCTTTCAAAAAACAGCCTGTTTGGAGAGGCTAAGTGGCTATCGGCTGGCTCTCTGGTGGCTGAGTCACACATAGACAGGTGTGTGCTTGGGGCAGGATAAAAAGTCTAGACCTTATGAAATAACAGTCCTCCAGTCATCAGCGGTAGAAAGACTAGGTGTGACCCAGAAAAGCAAACATTTCCTTTCACCTGTAGGCAGTTTATGATGATGTGAAAACTCCACCTGAAAGTTTTTAGCTTCCTCATAGGTCCAGGGACCACATGTTCCCAATTAACAATTGGTACAGGGGTCCAACATATTGTTGTCTAATGAGTCAGAGTAGAGGACCATTCTTGGGGAAACCAGTACTTGAGAGTACTCAAGTGTTTGACACTGAGAATTCTACCCCTCGATCTTTTAAAATCCACTTGAGAGTTATACTTTAAGACACTTATCCAGTTAAAAGTATAAAATTATTTTACATTTGCAAGCATATGCTGAAAGGATATCTACTAGGTTTTTGTTTTCCACCCAGTTTCCTAGAACAGAGCTCTTTTTACCTATGTAGAGAATGAGTACCAGATGGCAGCATCCCTGAGAAAACATCTCGCCCTGAGTTTATTGACTTGTCCATCACTTCCATCCTACCTGGGTCTTCAAACGTGCAACACTTTTTCAGGCATATGGCTAGATGTTTGCAGTGGGCACTGTGAGATTGCTGTCTACCATGGGCCTTGTGACCACCCTCCTTCTTAACTAAACCACCATTCAATTCAGTGTCCCCTCCTCGGTGAGGACGTTGTGCTTTGGGGTGGACTGAGGACACCCCCAGCTTCCAGAAGTTGGGTGTTGATGAAATTTAGCCAGTCCGGTTGATTATTTTGCTCGTAATAGATTAAAGCCTGAACATGTGATTAAATTCTAACTGATACGAAATAAGAGTATCCTGCTGGAGGGTTCTGAGAAAGAGGCAAAGGGATATTTCTCTTATTTGACATTGTTGTGTTTTCATGTGATACTTATAGCCGTGGCTGCCATTTTATAACTACAAATTGATAATCTGAGGACAAGCCAGAAGATTTGCCATAAGGATTTGCAGGAAAGTCATTAATTTGGGAGCCATTTTATCACAGAGCTTTTTGTTTGGTAAAATAAGAAATTTTCCTTGTTGTATACAGCTTTTTGAGCTGAGATTTTCAGTTCCTTGTAACCAAAAATATTCTCATACAATCCCCTAATGTTTTCATATCCCCAAAGTTTCTAACCAGCACTAGGTGATGTTAGAAACATCTAGCATCTACTCTCCACCTTCCTCTCTTCCAGGAAAAACATTCCAAATGGCATCCTGGTGGGGCACCTGGCTGACTCAAGTCAATAGAGCATGTGACTCTTGATCTCAGTGTCATGAGTTCAAGCCCCACAATACACATAGAGTTTATTTAAAAAAAAATCAACTGGATTTAATTTCAAAAACTTAAAAAGAAAAAAGCATCCTGGCTATGAGTACAGATTAGACAGAATTTCATCACTCCCTATTGGAGGTGAAAGAGGTAGACATTGATTGATACACACTCCCAAGTCACCAAAGTAGTTCTAAGAACTGTCACCAGTGACTACAGAACCACAATTCTTAAAAGAAGGATTCTGGACTCTAGACTTAAAATGTTGGTAGTAAGCCTTTAAGAATGATAATTTTTGGCATACCAAATGTTTCTGGGCGCCAATCTGTCCCAGTCTAGGGGTGCCGGGAAGTTGCCAATGAATTTCATAAGTTCATTACAATAGCATGTAGCATTTTAGCTCAAGAAAAAATTTGTAATAGTAGATATAAGTGAATAATCTGGGTCTAAAGCTCACAAAGTCACAAAACCAGTTCTATTTGAAAATAGGCAATGCCATTTGGATTCAGACATGGCCCAAGTTTTATCCAAAATGATCATGAAATTTTGAAAGCAGAGTTTTCCCATGACTTAGAATCATATTAACCTTCAAACTTCTTCATCTTCCTTATATTTAATTCATATGAAACCTAGATATCTGATACATCATCATCCCCATCGTCCCCTGACTAGAAGATAAAGACATATCTCCTAATTTCATGTCCAATAACATGACCCAGAAATCTAGTATATTAAACTCATGACCTAGAGGTAGTTTTACTTTAGAAGATAGCCACATCTGTGACTTTTATAGATAAGGTACCCACGAAGTTCTGAAAATCTCTAAAATTATCCTCTCTTAACCCATGTGACCTAGGACTTAAAAAGAGCATATATCATACAAGAGCATGGATCCTGCCAAAGCCAACATCAGGCAATGTCCCAGGACTTATGTGCTACTGGTAGGAAAAGTTGGGCACACGTACCCTCTATAAGGGTTGAGGAGAATAGATTATAACTGGGGGAGGGAGGGACTCAGAATTGCTGTGATTTGGACATTAAATAAAAGAATGTGATTTTTATTTTTTAATCAAGGGCTGATGCACTGGATATTTTCCACTTGCCCCTTCAGATGGATTTTCCTATCTTCCCACCATGCTCTATGCTCCAGGAGGCTGAAGACTTGTATCAGCAGTCTCCTTTGTCCTCTGACCTCTGGTTGGGTTTCCCAAGGAGGTTCTAACAAGAGATTGGAAGAGTGGAGGAGAGGAAGGTCGGGTGTTTATCTACTCCCAGCTCCCTTCTGAGCCACTGCATTCATACTGGGACGTCAGCTTTTATCCTGTCTTCAGACTTAAATCGAAACATCAGCTTTTCCTGGGTCTTGAACCAGTTGGCCTTCAGACTGGAACTACATCATTGGGTGTCCTGGGTCTCTAGTTTGTCAACTCATCCTGCGGATCTTGGGACTTGTCAGCCTTCATAATCTCCTGAGCCAATTCCTTATAATGAACCTCTTTCTATCTATTGTAGGAGACCCGAAGATGCCACTCCAAAATAATCCCTCTTTGGCATCAGGATTATTTTGAGTTGATTATTTTGAAAAACAGCATACACAGGAGAAGCTCTAAAAACAGAGCTTTTGTAAGGGAAATTTACATTGATAAGGAGATCTCCACTTCTAAGGGTATCTCCTCTGTACCAGAAAGAGAAGGGTGACTAAATCACTGGAGACTCATCAATGGAGAAAGCACCAACTTGAATCTGTATAACAAACTACTTTTGCTTACTGTTCTTTTCCTGGCCACCCCTTATCTGGCCTTCCCACACCCTTCTTCCTCTGTTTTAACTGAAGATGGTATTTAATTCTGAATTCTAGCCACCTTTGAATTACTCATCTCTGAATTTCTTCCATATATGCATGAAATATACGTGTCAATAAACTTTATTTTTCTTTTGTTAATCTGTCTTTTGTTACAGAGACCTCAGCTGAGACTTTAGAAAGGTAGAAGGAAAATTCTTCTTTCTCTTCCATCTATCTGTCATCTGTCTATGCACCCTATTGGTTCTGTCTCTCTGGAGAACCCTGACTAATACTGCTGACCTCCAGCAACTACTGAGGCCCTTGCTTCAGGAGTGGGGCCAAGGCAGGGCAGGCTGACCTCCCAGCAGCTGGACAGACATTTGGCATATAGTCAGGAGACCTCATGGTGACAGGCAGGAGTCTCGGTGCATAAAATCTTCCTGGTAGGTGCTCCCTACAGAGCCTAGGCTTCTCTAGGTACAGGGTGTGGAGGGGGGGAGGGGTTGATCACTGCCCTCTCCCCCTACCCAGGGACTCTGCTCCCACTGGAGGGGAGTTACAAGGCTTCAATGTTACAGGGTGATGTGTGAGCCCCAAAGTGAAAGGTTGAATCCTTATTTATAGAGTTCTAGAATTGAACCAAACACCTCCTCCCCTCAATCCCTTCATGCTTGCTCAGGTACTTCCTCCACAGGACTGAAATGGGTCCAGGTAGCAGCCACAGCACGTGTGGACAGTGTTGTTGCACAAAGGGCCTGCTGAAGTTGAAAAGGAAGCAAACCAGAGGTGTGCCCCTCACAGGAGCCTCCAGTCTTGGGAGGATGATGTTCAGGCCCTCAAAGAGCAACAGCTAAAAAGCCCCTTGTTTCCATATCAGACACAGGATTGAATGTCATCTAACACAGAATTACTGCAAGTCACAAGGTGGGGCTGCCATTGACGACATGCTGAACCTTGTCGGGACCCCTTTCCTGTGCATGAGACAGGGTTTGAGGGAGCATCTCAGGGGGATCCAGAGCCAGGCACAGGGGGTCAGAGGGTGCTGCACAGCACCCTGAAAACCAGCTATAATTGGGGCACTCCCAGCTTACAACTGATGCTTGAGCCTGGCAAAGGTTAAGTTTAAGGGAAGGAATGAAAAGAGTGGAAGAAGAGAGAGAAAAGAGAATTTAAAAAAAGAAAAAACTTCCTATGCTTAACATCTCTCATTCAACCCTTACCATGGATGGCCCCAGGAGGTGCACACTGGTAGTGCTCCTGGGACAGGCACAGCCTAAGTGGGAAGCATGAGGCTGGTCTCTCTGCAGGGCCTGGGCGCTGGTGGAGAGGAAGGAGAAGAGGTGGGGGGACAGAGGACATGTTGAAGGCCAGGTACACAGAACAACCAGCTCCTGGGTGCGGGTTCCTGGGGTCCAGGGCTGGGGACAAGAGCAAGGGGATGGAGTGGCAAGGGTAGAGAGGGCACTTCTCTAGCATCGAGGCTCCAAACAACCACTTAATATTTTCTCTGGATTCTTCTCCCTGGATACACCTGCTTTGCGAGTTGCCCTCTTTCTTACTGATGTTTGTCTTCTGTTTATTTACCTGTTCCCTTGGAGCTGCTAGGAAGGGCTGTGGCCTGTGACTCCTCTTCCTCTAAGTGGGATAAGGAATGGGAAGCAGTGGGAGCAAGGATGGAGGGCATTGTAAGGTCTCTGCTGTCCCAGGAGAGTCCTCAAAGCCTCATGGGAATTTGGCCCACCCACGGGTGCCCTTCCGTCAATGGAGCTTTCCCTATAAACAGCAGACCCAGAGGCCTTTCTGAAGACCCACTTGCCCTGCAATTTCAGGGGGCTCACATGCTTCTCCTGAGGTCTGTGCCTTTGCCAAATGGGCATAGGATCCTGTGGCCTGAGGGATAATTGGAGATGCGTGGGCCAGGCAGATTCCATTTCTGACAAGAGCAACAGTTTGAACAGCCTGAAGATTTCAAAATCAGGCAAGGAAATGTCTGCACCAACATCCCACTGCTCCCTGGCTATAATCTCATGCTAGGCATTGCTCAACAGTCCCACCAATCACACAGAAGCCCAGGCTGAACCCATGTGGCAATGGAGTCTTATCTTCATCGACTGCCTAGAAAAGCCCACTTTTGACCTCCTGTCTGGGTATTTCCAACTTTCTCAGGGGGCAAGGAGGCTGTCAAGGTGGTGTGGCTGACCCACAGCTTCTCCCTCTCTTTCTACTTCCCTGAGTGTGAAGCATCTGGACCCGAACTGCGCTGTCTTCCACGAAGGCAGGCAGGAAACAAGGGTTAGCGCAGGCCTCAGAGGAAATGTGGTCAGTCCGGTGGGAAATCAGGTGGGCGAAAATGAAAATGAATTTTCCTTTATGACCCTCTTGGGTTTCCTTTCATGGTCTTACTGAAACCAAGGTCAGGAGGTTGTCTAGTTCATAACCCAGGACCAACCCACTCCAGAAGATGGTAAGGACCAATAGAGGAGACCATGTACTCTCCCTTGGTGGTCTGCACTGGCACTGAGTCATACTTTGTGACAGCAACAGGCAGGCCTCTGTGTCCTCTCTGGAGGTGGACCCTCCCAGCAGGGTCCTTCTGCATGCTCAAAGCTGGCTAAAAATGGACTCAAACCTTTGTGTGTGTGTGCGTGTGTGTGTGTGTATGCTTTAACAGTGTTGCTGAGATACAATTCATATGCCACACAATTCACCCTTGGCAGTATCAAGTCCATGACTTGTGGTATGTTCACAGCAGGGTGCAACTATTACCACTAATTCTGAACATCTTCATCACCCTCAGAAGAAATCCTACGCCCCTCAGCCACCACCCCCTCTAACATTCCCCCATCTCCCTAGTCTAGACAACCTCGAACCTGCTTTCTTTCTCGCAGACTTGCCAGTTCTAAACATTTCATATCAATGCACTCATATACGTGTCTTTTTCGACTGTCTTCTTTCACTTAGTGTACTTTTAAGGTTCATCCATGTTGTAGCATGTATCAATACTGCATTCCTCCTTATGGTGAATAACATTTCATTTTGTGGATGTAGCACAGGAATGTAGCCATTCATTGTGGACATTTGGGTTGTTTCCACTTATCTGCTAGGAACATTTATGTATAAGTTTTGTGTGGACATGTTTTCAGTTCTGTTGGGTATAAACCTAGGAGTAGAATTGCTAGATCATGTGGTAAGCTCTGTTTAGCCTTTTGGGAAACTTCTAGAATGTTTTTCCAAGGCACCATTTCAGCGTACCACCTTGCATTTCTAGTGGGTCATGTATTATCATACGTTATATGTGTTATAGCCAGCCTAGTGGGTACAAAATGGTCTCTCACTGTGGTCTTGATTTGCATTTCCTTGATGGCTTAAGCCTTTGTTGTTGATAGAATGAACCTGTTTTAGAACTTTAAACCTTTCACCTTTAAATCCAGACTCCAGATCTCTGCTTATTTTGTCAGAGAGGAGTAAAATCACTTCTGTGGGCCATAAGAGCATCAGCTCACTGACCACCTTGAAAGACTTTGGGTTCATTCTGGCATTTTTTGAGATTCCTTGCCATTACACTAACCCCTTGTCAATTACTTTGAACTTCTCACATCTCTCTTAATAAAAGTAAGAATTCTTCAACAGTAAGAGCAGAAACAAAAAATGAGAAAATATTGTTCTGAATTTAAATTTTTTTTAAACATTTATTTATTTTTGAGACAGAGAGAGACAGAGCATGAACGGGAAAGGGTCAGAGAGAGGGAGACACAGAATCCAAAACAGGCTCCAGGCTCTGAGCTGTCAGCACAGAGCCCGACGCGGGGCTCAAACTCACGGACCGTGAGATCATGACCTGAGCCGAAGTCGGCTGCTTAACCGACTGAGCCACCCAGGCGCCCCTGTTCTGATTTTAAAAACACCAAAGAGACATAACCAAACCTAACGTGTACATTGTATTTGTATCATGATTTGAACAAACTAACAGTACAAAGGCATTTTAGGGGCATTCTGAGAAAATTGAGTATGTGCGAAGTAGCAAAGGATACCATAGAATTGCTGCTAGTTATGTTAAGCATGATGATGGTGCTGTAGTTAGATAAGACACTGTTTATTTTTTAATTTTATATTTTTTAGAGATATCTAATAAAGTAAGTGGGGATAAAAATGACACAATATCTAAAGTGTGCTGAAAATATATCAGAAAGGAAAAAAAGAAGTAGATGAAAAATGGATGGCAAATTTGGATGATGGGATACGGAGGTTCACTCTACTTTTCTCTCGACTTTTGTACGTGCTTAAAACTTTTAATAATAATAATAAAAATTACGGAGACACTCTAAGATCTGAATGTAAACTGTGAACTGAAAAGTTCTGTAAAATACTTGGGTCCTACATTGCAGAATGGTGTTCATCTATGTTCAGTTGAAATCTTCTTAGATGTAATACGTGAAACAATTGATTCAAACACAGCTTATGTATTGTGTTTTAACTTAAAACTTACTATGTGAGTCAATGTTTTGATTGGGCTAAGACTTTTTTTCTTTTGAGTTGGGGCCTTTTGATTGGCATTTGTGTTGTCGCTTTTGCATTGGCTACCACCATAAGGTCTCATCTACAATTTTTAATTATAGCTTCTTCAAAGTGGAACAAGAAGACATAGACAGTGCATAACAACCTGAATGTAGGATGTTTCTGTATTTTCATTGTTTGTCACACAACAGCAACACTTATGCCATACGGCAAAACTGACTGCAAATATTTTTAGGAATTTAATTTTGTCTACTCTTTACTGAGCATTTCCTTTGGTTTTTAGATAACAAACAACTCTCTTTGTACTCATACTTAATTGATTTATATAATATTCAAGTAAAGTACATCACCACAGTCACAAGGACTCCTATAAACAGGCTGGGGGACGAGCGTGGCTGATTCTTGGTAAACACAGAGCTCAGCTGGTGGGAGCATTTAAGCACATGGTGCAGACTTCTCATGTGGGGCATCCCACCGGCATATTTGACAGGAAGATGGAAATCATGGCTAATATAGTAGTCTAAAAGGAAGTCAGTTAAAAAAAAAAAAACCCTTCTTTTCTACTTAGAAAAATTGGAATTAACGGACTGAAATTTTCATCGAACATCATATTCTTTGAGTGATGGGTAGCTGGCCAACAAGCAGGCTGAGTCCGATGAAGAGTCAACATGGCACCACAGACAAAGCTTCATTCCACACAGGGGAACGTGGCCAGGAGTGGAGGCAGCAAAGAGGGCAAAGGGAGGTGGGAGATGAAGTAAGATGGGGGAGTTTTTCAATGAAGTAGTGTTGGCTACTGCCCTTTCCTCTCCAGAGATTAAATTTGATCCACTGATTCCCACAGCAAATTTGCCTTGAGAATGGTGGCTGGTGACTGAACTTCAAGCCTTCTAGACCAAGTTGCAGCCACTTTAAAACTGACTCATCTCCCTCAGTGAGGTTGGGAGTGGCTGAGTATGTGTTTCGGTGCTTGGCAGCAATGTCTTTAAAGAGTGCAATGAGTTCTTTGTGGGAAGAGAGAGACAGAGAATGATAATCAATCAAGGAACATCAGAGTTGGAAGGGGCCATAGTGGCCTCTACTGCAACCATCCCATTTTACGGATGAGGTGACTGAGGTCTAGATAGACAGGGTGGCTTGTCATCCACTTAACCACGAGGTTGACCATGTTCAGCAAACACAGATATGCTAATTACATATTAATTTCAAACTTCTGCCCACATTCTCTGAAGCTCAGAGGGACACTGTATCACTGGATGATAATAAGAGGAGCAGAATTGATCACTGGAAGTGCTGACAAGGTGAATATAGAACATAAGAAAGATTCAGGCCGCCTAAAGCATCTGACCTCAGCTCAGGTCATGATCTCACAGTCCTTGAGTTCGAGCCCCACATGGGCTCTGTGCTGACAGCTCAGAGCCTGGAGCCTGCTTCGGATTCTGTGTCTCCCCCTCTCTCTGCCTGCCCTGCTCATGCTCCCCCGTCTCTCTCAAAAATAAATAAACAGGGAAAAAAAGGAATATAAGAAAGACTCATTGCTGAGTGAGAAAGGATCTTTGGTGACCATGTAGCCCAAAGCTCATTCTGTAGTTGAGGACAGCAAAGCTCTGAGCAGGCAGTGACAGTATTATCTGAAACATGAGCAAGAAGTAAATCTTTTTTAAAATCCTGGAAATTCATCTGTTGAAATATGCAATACCTAGGCTACTAAGAGCCCCTTGTTGGTTGGCACAGCACATAGTAGGTTCTCAATAAATGTCCTTGAGTTGAATTACAAAACTCATCATTCAGGTGAACACAGCATAAGGCACAATGTATATTCCATAAAAAGATTAAAAGGTAGTCAAAATCACAGCTGGTTGAAAGGGTAGGAGAGCCTTCCTGGAGGAGAGATCATTGAGTTGGGGCTTGAAAATGGATAGGATTTTGAGGGGTGGGTAGGAAGTGGAAAGAATGTGTTCTCTGCAGAGGGAATGGCATGTTACAGATGCAAAGGGCAGGGTGCCGGGAGTTTGGGGAATGTCCAGATATCCAGTTGGCACAGTATAGCACTATGCAGGGGAGTAGGGGTGGTGGGATTGTCACTGAAGGCCCATAACTCTCTGTCCTTAATTCTTCATGAGGCTCTGGAGAGGCCTAAGGTTTTGAGGTGGGGAAGGACATATAAGATCCATCCTTAGGAATGAGACCCTGAAAGAAGCGGACACTCAGTTCAGAGACAGGAATTTTCTACATTTTATCCAAATGCTTTGGCTCTATGAAAAGGTCAGAAAAACACTGGTGACTATCTTTCTTGGGAAATACTTTCAGAGCACTGAAGCTGTTAGAGAGATAAGCATCCTTATGATGGTTTCCATGATTCAGGCCCATTCTGGCTCATAAAGTATAAGGACACACAAAGATCAAATTTGTTAGAGTAACATGTTTGCTAAACATTCTCGGTTCAGAAAAGTTCAGGCTCAGTTCAAATTTGGGGCTGAGATTTGAGTCAATGTTGATTTTATCAGCACCCATTTGCCCCAAGACTAGAGAAAACATTGTTTGTATTAGTTCTAATGATGCCGATAAAAGAAATGAAGATGACCATCTACTGAGTGTCTCCTATTAGTCACTGTATTAAGGCACTAATATTTTCAGCAATTTTCAGAGATATATAGCATTAGAGGTGTGTGGTAGATATTGTTGTCTGTGCAGGAAGCTTCCCCATTATCCTGATATCAGTGGCCATGTGACCAAGGACTGGCCAATCATAATTGCTCATCCCCTGCTGGCCCATACTGATTGGACCAAGGAGTGGGCATAGGACCCTTCCTGCACCCATCACAGTCCTTTCTTGAGACAGATGCCTTTGATGCTGGGAGCGAGGAGCGTGTTCTGCTGGGTTAAGCTGGGACTAGGTGGTTACAGTGACAATTGCCTCTACCTCTGCCTGGTCCTGCTTCCTCTACTCCGTCACAGATGTGGTGCTTGAGCACTTGCTCAAACAACTTCCAACTTGTTAATAACTTTTTCAGAGTGGTCTCCCAGGGAACAGACCAGAAAAAAAGGTGGGGGTAGGATGCTGATATCTGACTTAATAGCGAATTTTCCTTCTATTGCATGGTATAATTACAAATAAAAATATAAGCATTCAGGAAGCCTTGAGAGTCCATCTGAAATCTTTTTCTGGGGTGCCTGGGTGGCTCAGTCGGTTGAGCATCCAACTTGTGCTCAGGTTATGATCTCACAATTCGTGAGTTTGAGCCCCGCGTCGGGCTCTGTGCTGACAGCTCAGAGCCTGGAGCCTGCTTTGAATTCTGCATCTCCCTCTCTCTCTGCCCCTCCCCTGTTCACACTCTGTCACTGTCTCTCAAAAATGAATAAACATTAAAAAAAATTTTTTTTTAATGTTTTTTCCAAGGAAGGCTCAAACCAGTGACCTCTCCATCAGCTGCCGAGAATTCTAGGACAGTTTAGAGGTGGTTTTGCCTAAAGGCTGGGAGTGACCTAGACTGCCTCTCAAGGATGCTTCCAGCTTTGCTATCAATTATGCTTTACATAGCTAAGAGCTATCTTGAATAGATGACTTCAGAGAAATTTGCAGTTTGCATGGGTTGAGATCCAATGTCGTTTTTGCTGAGTAGACATGGTCGATGAAAGCCTCTGAATAAGCAGGGATAATGCAGCCTTTGGCCAGCCTGGGAACTCTCTCACCCTCATCACTCTGTCACTGACTTGTTCACTGTCCTCAGGTCTCTGGTGGGCAAATCTAAAGCAGGCATTCCAAGAGCTGAGGTTGGACTAACCCTCTCCAGAGCAGGACAGAGACCCTCTCACAAGGCTGTGTGGCCAGGGGCTGGGGCTGCCTCACATACCACCTGCTGAGGGGCTGAGGGCTGAAATCAGTCTGCACTCTGTTCCCCAAGCCCTGGGACCAGGAGACACTGTGTCCGCCCAGAAGACAGGATGCCTTTCTCCCAGTTTCACACAGGCACCACACTGGCAACTTTCCCTCTGCCAGGAGCATATCTTCCCTCCCTCTAATCATTCTCCCATCTAAATTAAAAAGAAATTCCGGAACCTGGCATAAATGATTGCCAGGGACTGGGGCATACCTGTAATGGGCAGGTTTGTTCATAGTTCATGGGGCATAAAGACTTAATTCGTTTTCACATTAAATCGGCTGATTGGATATGACAACTAAATCTCTCATTGTCATTTCAATAACAAAAAGGATTTGGAGCACTAGGGAAAGAACTCGCTTTACTAAATAAAGAACTCGTATTTATTTATTTTTTTTGGAAAGATGATTTTCATGCAGAGAGTTCACTAAGATCACTTGTAATCTTAGCACATACTCAGACAAAACGATTAGAGCTGGGCATGTGGATTTTATTGAAAAGCTTCAAAGATGGGAAAATACAATTTTTCTTTCCTTTTTTTTTTTTTTTTTTATGTCCAGGCCAAAATGTATGTATTAGTCAATATCTTGGAAACTTTACCATGGAGGTAACTCTACCTTCTTACACCACAAGTACCTGAAGATGAATGTCAGGTCCTGCCAGAGGCACACAGCAGCCCAGGCCTCATAACCAGGGCCTGTTGGTCACTCTGAAAGGCAGATGGACCCCATGTAAAGGGCAGAGCAGGCCATTTCTGGTAAGTTACAGACCAGCCAGTGAGACATGGAATGAGAGTGCTGGGGTTGGTGAGAGCAGTTCGCATATTTGTGCCCAAATCCTGGTCCTGAATAAGACAGGAAGAGCCTCTCTAGAGATACCAGAGTCAAGGAGAAAAAGACTTGGCCTTGAGTTGTTCTCCAGACCTGTCTGACTTCAGGTTAATAAAAGAATACATCAAGCTAAATCACAAATGAACAGGCTAGCCTGAATGACAGGCCAGTGGCCTGGGCCACTTGCTTGGTATAATTTGAGCAAGTCTTCCTTTGAGTTTAACATGGCTTTTACTGAGGGGCATCTTTCTAACAGGAGAGGAAAGTGGTAACTCACTACTACTTTAGCAAGAGTGAGTTTGTCATATGGAACCAACAGAAAAAGAAGACAAATCTGAGAGCTGTATAAACAGAGTGAAGATAGGTGGGAATCTGGAAGTGAAGGGGCAGGGAGACCTGATGGTAAGTTTGTTCTCATCCTGCAAGCTCACCTTTTCCAGAACTTGTTCTGGGTTAAAAGGAAGGGCTATACCCAGTTCTAGCCTCTGTTTTGTAGCAGTATATTGGGACATGTGTATTTCCTTGTTTCCGCACAACAGGGGTGCCTCAGACTTGCAGACATAAACAACAAATCCCACAGCCTGATGCTCCTGAGCTAGGTTTGGGCCACAGGCCCCCGCTGGGATCAGAGAACAGCTAGCCTTCCTAAAAACTGAGCCTCCCTAAGCAAATATGTTTCGAATTCCAAAGTTAGCATGAAGCATCTAAGAAAATAAATGCAGGAGGAAATAACTATTAGTAGGAACAAAGCTGCTCTGTTTGTTTTGTGGGCTTAGGTACCTGGAGAAAGCCCTCTTCTTGCAAACATAACAGCCTGTAGGATTTGGACAAAAAAGCAACAAGGCAGCCAGAGAGGGTGCATCTCTGGATTGTCTGCATTCCTTGTATTCCAAAATGTTTTTCTATACAAAAGATCTTAGATCACATGGCAGTCCACCCATCCATGCACGTGTCTATCTACCCATTATCCATCCACCCATCCATCCACCCACCCATCATTCACTTATCCACCCATCTGTCTGTCCGTCTGTCCATCCATCCATCCATCCATCTCCCACCTACCCACCTATTGTCTATCTGTCCACCCATCTATCCACCTATCCACTCATCCATTCTTCCACCCATCCAACACTACTTGTTACCCATTACGTATATGAGGCAAAGGACAACCAGCCACATATACTCATGTACTCACTGTGTGGGCAGGAAGTAGGCAGTTCTTTTCTTTTAGCAAAGGAAATAACTGACAGACATAATAAGGCCCAGTAAGACAGACATAAAGAGCACAGACTCTGGGGATACCTGGGTGGCTCAGTTGGTTGAACATTTGACTTTAGCTCAGGTCATGATCTCTCAGTTCGTGAGTTCAAGCCCCACATCAGGCTGGGCTCACTGCTGTCAGTGCAGAGCCCACTTTAGATCCTCTGTTCCCCTCTCTCTGCCCCTCTGCTACTTGGCTCTCTCAAAAATAAATAAACATTAAAAAAAAAAAAAAGAGTACAGACTCTGGAGTTAGCAGTCCCTTTCTGACCATGTAGGAAAGTTATCTAGCCTTTGGGTGCCTCAGTTCCCTCTTCTGTAAAATGAAGGAACAATAATAGCTCCTATTCTATTGGCTTGCTGCAAGAACTGAATAAACAATGACTATAAAGTGTTTAGTACAGTGCCTGGAATATATAATGTGTTCAATAAATTTTAGCTAGTATTTTTCAAAGTAGGAAGACCCAGTGAATTCTGTAGAGTCTAAAAGGTAGTGAGAAGGGGGAGTTTCCTAAGGGGCAGAAAGATGTGTCAGAGGTCATGACCAGGCTCTGGGGATACTTTACAAATGCCCCAGCCATGGGCATGGAGGGAGCAAGTTGATTGGTGAAGAGAGGGTTAAGTTAAATTTGTAAATTTTTTTTCAAGTTTACTTATTTTGATAGAGAGAGAGAGATGTGGGAGGAACAGAAAGAGAAGGAGAGAGAGATAATCTCAAGGAGGCTCTGCACTGTCAGCGCAGAGCCCAACGCAGGGCTCAAACTTATAATCCATGAGATCATGACCTGAGCCAAAATCAAGAGTCGGGCACTTAACCGACTGAGCCATCCAGGTGCCCCAGAGAGGAGTAAGTTAAAACCTAAGGTTTTCTTAATATGTTTGTCTTCATATTCCCAGAGGTCCAGCAACAGTTCAAGCCAACAGTTCTGCCAAAAAGCATCCTGGCAGGGAAAGCCAGGGGATGGGGGAATGTCCCCAGGAAGAACAGAGGGGGCAGATCAGAAGATCTATGTGGCAGAAATCCTGCAAGATCCTGATAAGGGCAAACCATCAGCCAGGGAGTCTGCTGAGGCTTTGAGAGGACAAATCAGAGCCGGTGAGCTTGTCAGTCCCTGGCTCTTCTCTATTAAATATTCCCTGATGAAGCAGCTGATAAGAAGTTGAAGGAGGGAAAAATGCCAGGTCTAAGGCCGAGGGGTTCCACAGTCAACGTGGCCACTTCTACAAACCCACTGGAATGTCTGGAGAAGGGAGAGACCCTGGCTGGGAATCAGATATCTGGGTGATACAGAGAGACCAGATAATTCTGTGTCTGGCAGAGGAGGGGAGTGAATGCCCTAAAGATGTCCCACAGGCTTCCTTTGGCCAGCTCGTTCCTGGAACACAGGAGTCAGGGCTAGGATGGGCAGGATGCTGTGATTCATGGGAAGAGCCTCCCTTTGATACTGGAACCTGCAGTTAAACTTCTCTGGAACTCTTTCTGTATATCTTGAAGGTGAGGACCCACCACCTGCCCACCTCCATCTCAGAGGGACATGGTAGATGTAAACCCAATGAAGACTGGAGACCCAGAACAAGGGAAGGAGGGAATGCCGAAGAATTCTGCCCGCAGGTCCTGATTCTGCTCTGGGAGAGAGACAGGCTAGGAAGATGGTGGTTATCTCTGAGATTATACAGTACAGAGTTCCCTGCTCTAGAGCCACACACCCCTGAGGCCCCAGCAAGGCTGCCCCAAAGATGCTGGGATAAACTGGCCGAGTTTGTCCAAGATGCATCATGTGCACAACACCCAGAGAATACATCTTGTCCCTTAAGATACATCAACCTTGGCTCAAATACAGACTTATCAGAACTACAAATCACCCCCTCAGACATCCGCAAATTCTGAGGAATCTTCTTCATAGTCAGGCTTGAGGCTGACTTCCCATCAAATTCAGTTTCTACCTCTGCTCCCTGTTCTGTAGATGTTGTCCCGGTTTCACGCCAGGGCGACCTATGTGGAGCTCGGCACTTTCCCTAGATTCCCACCAAGCCTGTGTGAATGCCTGTGAAATGGGTTTTCCTGGAGGGGCAAGGAAGCGTGGGGGCAGATCATGCCAGCACAGAGCAGATGATTGCAGATCATCAAGTAGACTTCCTTGTTCTTACCAGTTTGTTTTGCCCCCAACCATACAGCTTGTCATCTTTCTTTTCTCATCAATCCCTCCACAACTAACCTTTATCTGCTCTCCCCTACCTCTGGGTTCCCATTAAATTCTAATTCAGAAAAATTTAATTGTTAATGAAATCAATTTAAAAATTTTTTAACTTTATTTTGAGAGAGAGAGAGAGGGAGAGAGAGAGAGAGAGAGGAAATCCCAAGCAGGTTCCACGCTGTCAGCACAAAGCCCGACACAGGGCTCCAACTTATGAATGTGAGATCGTGACCTGAGCCAAAACCAAGAGTCAGACATTCAACTGACTGAGCCACCCAGCACCCCAATTAAATCAATTTAATTTTTAATGTGCTTGTCCTCAGCTAAGGCATGATTCAGGATCTCACCTTCTTTCTCTAGATACTTATCAAGGTCTGTTCTTCAATAAAGATAGGCCCATCTAAGAGAGAGTTAAACTAATTTTTTGTCTTGCCTAGCTAGGCCTGACTGAGGGGAGACCACAGAAGTGGAAGGATGCTACTTTTTGGGGGGCCATGGAAGAGCTAAGACTTCTTAGGCCCTGTGAAATATGTGTAGCTGGTTCAGGAGGCAAAGGTGCATTGACAAGTGCCTCTCCTTCCTCTGCCTGGGGAACATTCCCTGTGCAGGTGGGAAAAATTACAAACTTGCTTCCTCTCCAAAGATTGAGGAATAACTTTGGACAATGGTGGTGGGTGCTTTTTCTAGATCAGATGCTAAATCAAAGAAGCTAACTTGACACCTGGAGGTCGCCCCTGACAAAGGTATTTCATTTAGTAAATATCAAATAAAACTTTAATCCTCACTGGAAAAAAGGTAATAGAGTGGTTCAGAGTCATTGCTAGGGCTACTATATTATTAAGCCATCCCTAGAAAGGGGAAATGGGCCATCTCCCCCTGCCCATTCACTGTCCACCCCAGGAAATACACAAGAGAACAAAATGGACTTGATGGTTGTCAATGGGTCCAACAACTCTTACCTCAGCGGACTGGCCCTGGGCTGAGAACCTTGGATACACAATCCCAGTTAATCTTCAGAGAGAATCTTCAAAGATTCTCTAAGAGATTTCTCACCATTATACGGATGAAGAAATCAAGGCTTGGACAGGTGAAGCGATGTATCCAAAGTCTTCAAGCCAGTGAGAGGTAGATGTTGGTTTGAATTCTGTTCGCCTTCCTCCAAATCCCAGTGGCTTTCTATTATCATCCCCACACCGACCCCAATCCCACAGTGATGTAGAGGGGGGAAAAGCTGAGACAAGCACAGGACAGACAATGCCTGCAGCCTGCAGAATGCAGAATGGAACAGTAACACTGAGACCCTCGGAGGTCTCTATCTTTAGTTCTTAGATTTCCTTTGGTTCTTGGTAAGGCTCCTCGGGAAAAACTCTAATCTGTCTCAACTGAACAAAAGGCAAGGATATTTTATTAATGTCTTGTCAGGAGGATGGCAGCTGGGATTTTCAATACCCTCTAACTTCTATTGCAATTGTCAAATATGATCATGCCTTTTACCTCCAAAATCATACCTCGGAGTCATCTTATGTTAGAATCCTTACAGAATACAGGAAACTTCTTTAATCACTTTATGTTGAACAACAAAATGAAGACATCTTAGTCTTAAGCCATCTAAAGCAATGCTAATGTGGGATCCTATGGAAGATTCCTGGCAATACAGGAAGGTAGGGGAAAGAGGAATCTGACACACTTATTCCTGGGGATCTGACCCCTGACTATTGAGTGTTAGAGGCCACAGTAAACAAACCATATAAAGATCATGTTAAAAATCAATACTACTCCATGCTATAGTTTAAAAATAAGTGGTTATCTTATGAGATCACAAATAAGGAAAGGATTCTTGTAGCTTGGGGTAAATTTTCCAATGACAACATTATACTTAGATTCAAAAAGTGCTGAATGTCAAGCAACCTGGGTGGATATGCAGATGATGTGCTCCAGAAAACTGGCCTGAAGACCAAGACATTTACGCATAAGGCACCTTGGAAGAGTCTGATTAAAAGCATTGCATTGCAAGTGGGTAAAGACTACATGTCTACATTGTTAACATGATGTGATTTTTAAATAGAGTAAAACCTTAGTTTGTGAGCATGATTCGTTCCAGAAACATGCTTACACTCCAAAGCACTTGGATATCGAAGCGAATTTCAAGAACCATTGGTTCAGTTGATCACGTGATGGTTGGCATCACATACTACTCGTATTGAAGACATCGCTCGTTTATCAAGTTAAAATCAGAAATGTTTGTTCATCTTGCAGAACACTTGCAGAATAAGTTACTCGCAATCTAAGATTTTACTTATATCACTTAAACTATTAACATATTAATCAGTGTTTATAAATTAATAAACAGCATTTGTGATTTTATATATAGGTAATTAAAATATGTTAACTATTATACACAGATAATTGTCTCATTCATTTATGTCTATTGATATACATATGAATCCTCTATTCATACATATATATATTTTTATATTCGTATCAACAGAATCCTCTATTAAACTCTCATTGGATAAATGGGGACGCTCTAATATTTGGAGTCATCTTACACGCAGTAATCATTCAACGTCTTATATCCATGACTTCACCCTAACTCATACACACTTAAGCCTAACATACAGGGGCGCCTGGGTGGCTCAGTCTGTTAGGCATCCAACTCTTGGTTTCAGCTCAGCTCGTGATCTCAGGGTTTGTGAGCTGGAGCCCCACATTGGCCTCTCTGCTGATGGTGCGGAGCTTGCTTGGGATTCTCTCTCTCTCCCTCTCTCTCTACCCCTCCCTCATCTTTCTCTCTCTCTGTCTCAAAATAAATAAACTCATTTAAAAAATAAATCTTAACATAGTCTGTCGTCAGTCAAATGCTGTTGAGTTGTTGCTGTCATTTTAGAGATACAGAAATAGAGATTCCAGGAGGTTACAATACTAGGCCAAAGTACACAGCTGATAACAAGCAGAGCTGACTGCTCTTAGAACAGTCTCCTGATGCCTCAGCCAAGGCACAAGCCACTATATCAAGCTGGAGAACAAGGAAACATTTCCTCCTCTGCTGGGAACAGAGCCCCAGCATGGGGCAAAGACTCTACAACGCCTTGGCTCGTAAGCCACGCAATGTGGAACTGGTGACGTGACATTCTGGGATCCAGCCACCACCCAAGACAATGCCACACACATAAATTTGGCCTTTTGCTAATTGGTTGTCAATTAATCATAGCTGTGAAACAGAACTAACAACATGTGGTTTAGAAATTCCCACCTTTTTTTTTTTTTTTTCCCATTTCAAATGTTATCTCCTTTTTCTCACATTCTTTTCGGCACATGATAGCAGCACTGCCTGGGAACTCGCTCCCAGCACTTTTCTGGAGGGGACAAGCTCCATGGAAAATTTTCAGATGTGTGATAATGTACGAAATACTAGGAAAAGGGGCTGGCAGAAGAGGCATTTCCACTAGGTTGCTAATACTGCAAGTCGGCATGCGTTTTGGTCACTGACACTAAATATAGTCATGGTTAGGGGATGTTTGTGATTTTTTTAGTTACGTTTTATTGAGATTGGGAGATATATTCTCACAAGTTAAAAAATGTGGTCTCCCAATATAATTTTAAGAACATTAAAAAAATTTTTTAAATGTTTATATTTAAGAGAGAGAGAGAGAGAGAGAGAGCGCGGGAGGGGCAGAGAGAAAGACACAGAATCTGAAGCGGGCTCCAGGCTCTGAGCTGTCAGCACGGAGCCCGACGAGCGGCTCAAACTCACGGACTGAGAGATCATGACCTGAGCCGAAGTCGGACACTTAACTGACTGAGCCACCCAGGCGCCCCAAGAAGAATACTTTAAAGAAAGGTTAACATTCCCTTACATAAGAAGCATATGGAGTGTGTGTGTGTGTGTGTGTGTGTGTGTGTGTGTGTGTGTGTGTTTCAATCTTCCTCGGTTCTGGACAAGTTGAGCTTTCAAAGCTTTCAAATATCTCTTGGTGCGTCATGCTATAGTCACGGAGGTTTTTTGCCTGGTGCCTCCCCACCATTTGATTGATCAAAAAATCCTTCCTGATACCCGAACTTTTCCTTTCCATCCCCTCCCTAGGCCCCAACTAGCTCTCAGAGTTGTCCACTATAAACATTCCTCCTAGGGATTCAGTTGGGAACAGCATGTCTCCTTCTAGGCATTTAAGACCCAGGATGGTAGGGTGAGAGGAGACTTCATTGGGTCCTCTGGGGCAAAGCCTTAATTATTGCCATGGAAAAAGGCTCCAGAGTCAAAGGCGTCAGTGGTGACATGTCAGGGCAGACTCTGAGAATGCTGTTTGGGTTTGTGGGAAAGGACATCCTGACAAAAGGGACCAGGTCCCAGCACCACGCTACTCTTTGTCTTACCTCTCCACCTACCCTCCGCTCCCAGATCCACCTCTCTGAATTGGCCTCAAGGGGCCTACCTCTGAGTGTGGCTATGGGAGAAGACCATTCCAGGTCCAGACTGGGGCACGGGCGAGGGAATGCTTCCACTTCCTGAGCATAAATCACCATTGTCCAGAGCGAACATTATGACCCCCTTCTGAGTGAGAGCATTTAACTGACTAGAAATTTACTGTTTCAGGGGGACCAAAAGCCAGAAAGCAATTGTTAATTCTCAGCATGATCTAGAATTTGTTGCCATACACATCATTCCTTTCTTCCCTGATTTACATGCACATATAAGTCACCACCTAAACCCTACACATGATTCTCATCATTTCAAAGATCAAGCCCAGATCTACACAGGGCCCTCAGGTTCAGATCCTACTTACCCCTCTGTACCACTGACCCTTCTTTCTGTGCATCCAGCCATCTTGTCTTCTTCCTGGGGAGACTTCCTGATCCCTCAGTCCTAGCAGGACCTTCTTCCCTGCCCCAGTTACGGACTCTTCTAGCAACTTAGCAATCCCTACAGGACTTACATAATTGCAGTCAAGCAATTAACTAGTTGGTGATTTACTCCACATTCCTGAATGTCAGCTCCCAGAGGGCAGTGACCATCTCTGCCTTATCCCACAAGACCTTAGGCTGTGCCTTGAATATATAATGAGTACAAAATATTTGTTTGAATGAATAATGAGGGGTCGAGGTGTCAGAATGTCTGTGCAGCCACACCAAATATTGGGGTGAGTTTGGCCCAGCTGACTAGCTCCAGGAGCCAGAGACACGAAGCCTGGGTGGGTGTTGGTGGCGGCCAGAGGATAGGGACAGGGCAGTTCAGCCATGAAGCATTTCACAAAAAGACCTCAGGCTGCCCTGCCGGCTGGGCGCCTCCAATGTTGAGCAGAGAGAGCACTCTGGGATTTGTCTTCCTGGTTCCGTGTTTTTTTTTTTTCTGAGCAGCACAAGACTGGAGGGAAAAACAGTTTAGGAAGAAACACAACATTCTTTTATTCCTTGAAAGTCTGGGAAGTCCTCATGAGGAACAGGACAAGTTGGAGTGGCCAAACTCATTTTTCACTGTGCACAGGCCAGAAGGGACCCTGGTCATCTGGGGGTGGGAGAAGAGTCATGAAAGTATTTGAGGCTCCCACTGAAAGAACTCTTCTGGCTTTGGCGTCAAAAATACTTGGGTTTAAGTTCTCTGCTTCCACTCACTAGCCGTGTGAACTGAGGCAAATGACTTAACCTCTCCTTGAACTTCAGTAGACTTTATCTATAAAACGGACATGATCCCTGGGTTACCGGAGGAATTAACCGATCTAAGCCAGGTGTGTGATGCAGGGGAGGCACTATAAATAAAGAATAGCTAAAATTATTGACGGTTTATTACTCTGTTAGGTCCTGGAGGGACGTTTAGTTTTGATTGCTGTGAATTTTGACCCTTCTTTTTATCAGGGGTTATATAATAATCCACCCTGAGGCAGGAGTTTATGTAACTGTTAGAAAGTTTGCTTCTCAAATTTAGAAAACATTTTTTCCCCCTCTTAACAGCTCATTGGTCACATTAAATCCAATTACAGCCCTGATTGAGAAACTTCATGGCTGGGATTATCCACAGCAATCAATACTCTCTTGGCTCCAGGAGAAGGCAGGTCCACTCCATTCCGCTGTCCTGGAAATGCCGGGCTCAGGTGTGGAGGCTTATTACCTGGTAATGTTAGAAAGAACACACACAGAGACGCGCATTCCTGAGCCATGAGCGTGGGGCTTTTGTTTGTCCACTCCTTATAAGGAGCGAGTTATCAGTCCTGCAGAAAGGTCGCTGCTATTTCTCTCTCCTCAAGGGACTGAAATCAGCTTTTTTCCTCAGAGGGGTGGGGCAGTGATTAAGCAGGGTGAATACGCCAGCACTTCAGATATCCAGTTGTGAGGATGTTGACAGATCCTTGCTGCAGAGCTGGGTTTTGGGGCTTTTATCAGATCCGGGGGACTCTCAGAAGACTACTTAGATGCGTCCCCAACCCCTCCCTGCCAGGGGCAAGCGACCCTGAAGATTCACTTTTGCAGCCAGAGAGCCAGCTGCAAAGTTGGCCCGGTTGAAGGAGCTGGGGCTCTGTTTGCTCTGTGGTCACCCCTCTTTGCTCCTTCTGCCTTCTCCCTTCGCCAGTAGCCCTTGAGCATTGATGTGTGGAGCCAGGGGGTGCTGGGAGGAGCAGGGAGCCTAGAAAGTGGTGGGTGCTGCTTTTCCTCCTGTCAGAAGGGTCAGCTCTTCACACCTCACAAGAAGCAAGGACATAAGGCGGCCACCCTGGGGTCCCCAAGCCTCGAGCCTCGCTTCCCCGCCAAAGCCCCCGTCCTGTCCATCCCTCTCCTATCCTCAGGGTTCCACCACACCATCTTGCACCCAGTGCATGGTCTGACATTGCACAAGCTTGTGTGGGTTGTGGTGCTTTCCCGGGCACACCGGTCTCGCCTCCCCACCAAGACCACAGGCTCTTCGTAAGCAGATACACAGCTTGCACCCCATCTGCAGCCCCGCGGGGCCCAAGTCAAGGGCTAGGCATTAAATAGGTGCTGGGTACAAGCTGGTTGATGGTGAGTTGATTAGGTTACAGGGTCCGTAAAGCCTGGATGATACTCTCCTTTCAATGCTTTGTTGAGAATGTGGCCAAGGTTGTTGAGAGCTGGTTATCTGAAGGCATTTAGGCCTCTTCCACCCGACACTTGCTCCTAGTTATGCCTGGGGCGGACCCGGCCCCAGCATTCCACTGTCCCTTCCTCCTGCGGGCAGCCATTTTTAAATCCACTTTCAGGTCCTCCTCCAAGTGGGAGCCAGCCCCACTGTGTGCCCAGCGCTGACCCAGACATCAGTGCAAAGGGTAAAGTAGAGCTACCATCCTGCCCCCAGGAGGCTTCTGTGTAGTTCGGGCATCAAAACACACATGGGGAGTACCTCCACAGGCACCCTTCCCCCACATCGGCCTTCCTTCTATCCCTTGGACTTATTTATTGATTTATTTTAATGTTTATTTATTTTCGAGAGACAGAGTGTGAGCCAGGGTGGAGCAGAGAGTGAGGGAGACACAGAATCTGAAACAGGCTCCGGGCTTCGAGCTGTCAGCACAAAGCCTGACGTGGGGCTCAAACTCACGAACTGTGAGATCGTAACCTGAGCAGGAGTCAGACTCTTAACCGACTGAGCCTAGACCTAGGCGCCCTCATCCCTTGGACGTTTTAAAGCTTTGTCTTATCAATTTCCTGCTGTCACTTTTCCACACCCTGGGAACTCAGACCAACTTCTCAATGTCCCCTTTGTGGGGACGTCTTTTAAAGACCTCCTTGTCTTTTATAGGTTTAATTGCTGTAACAGTAATAACAGGCTTGAGGAATTCACAAAGGTTCCCAAATCTTTCCTTTTGGCACCTGCTGATAAAAAAATAAATCGGTGCAACTTTTCTGGGCAGGAAATTGGCAGTATTGCCTTGGAAGTTTCACGTGTTTTAGCTCTTTCTGTTCCATCAGGTTCTTTGTGCTCTGAGAAGGGCAGGGCCAGTGCAGAGCCTGCTTGGGATTCTCTCTCTCCCTCTCTCTCTTAAATAAATAAATAAACATTAAAAAAAACAAACGACAAGACTCTTAAATACAGAAAACAAATTGAGGGTTTATGGGGGGGTCAGGGGGAAGGGAAAGTGGGTAATGGGCACTGAGAAGGGCGGTTGTTGGGATGAGCACTGAGTGTTGTATGTAAGCGATGAATCACGGGAATCTACCCCCAAAACCAAGAGCATACTGTATACACTGTACATTAGCTAACTTGACAATAAATTATAAAAACAAACAAGCAAACAAACACAGAACTTTTGTAGTAATATGGAGGATCACTCCAATGAGGTTCCTAGAAAAAACAAAAAACAACGTCTAATCTCACTAATAAGAACAGGACGGTAAGTTAAGAGATCTCCAAAAGCGTTGGCTGTGTACATAGATAGAACAGTTAGACCAGCTACAGAATGCCCAAATAAACTACACAAGGTGATCTGTGGCAGAAAAAAGCTCATCCTCTTCCAAATCCTTGTCACAGAAAACAGTCTCCTAGAAGTGGGGGCTGTGATGGGGCAGAGAAAAGGAACTGTCTTGAGCCGGCCACCTGCCTGAACAATTAATTACCCCCATGAGAGTCCACAGATTTGGTTAATTTCAGAGATTCTTCATGGACAGAAAGCCCATCATCAAAATACAGTGGATGTTTTCCCCTGAGGCTTTTCAGAACCGTGAGACAATGGTTCACATTTTGTTTAGCAGGAATTTAAGACTGAATGGCTTTAACTTTCTGAAGGATGAGAAGTACAGGTGAACCTGTAGCTTTTGGTGATGATTAGGAGCCCTCCTATGGTCACCAAGAACTCACAGGAGGGAAAATACATCTCACTGGACTACTGGGTAGACTTGTTGCCTCTAGTAAAGTCACTACTTAGAAGCAAATTAGAAAACATCATAAAGGTGGTGGTCAGAATAATCCTCCAAAACAGAAAATTATAAATGGTAGAAATATTCATATTTTAAAACAAGAATTAAATAGACTGTGGGAACAGGAAAATCATCTTACTTTTGGTTTCAAGATATACTGGTAGTATAAGCTGAGGACATAGACATTTATTACAGCCTCATTCGGAGACTTCATCTACTAAAGAGTGTGTTGTTATTTGAAACATCCCTGAACTATATGACTTCCAGAAACATGCCTCATCTGAGAATTTGGGACTCTGGAAGAAATCAAAACCATCTTTGATCTTGTAAAAAAAAAAAAAAAAAGCCACATAAAGAGCCCACTAATGAAACCTTATCAATGTATTTCACACTGAAGTGAAAAAAATATCCTAAAGATATGGAAAAAGAGAAAAGCATATGTAGAAAAGTTCCTCGTATAACAATTAAAAGCATAAAACAGGGGCATCTGGGTGGCTCAGTCGGTTGAGTGTCTGACTTTGGCTCAGGTCATGATCTCGCAGTTTGTGGATTCAAGCTCCGCATCGGGCTCTGTGCTGACAGCTCAGAGCCTGGAGCCTTCTTTGGATTCTGTGTCTCCCTCTCTCTCTGCCCCTCCCCCGCTCCCACTCTGTCTCTTTCTCTCTCAAAAATAAGTAAACATTACAAAAATTTAAAATACCCATAAAACAGAGGAGTGACTGTGTGCAGGTGTTTACATGCATCTCAAATATCATGTGTGTCCTTACAACAGGACTGGGATAGGTATCGGTGTCCTTGTTTTCTACATCTAGAAGATATCAAGTCTCGGGCAGTTAAGCACATTATCCGAGGTCACACAGCTCTCACGGATGGTCCAGGATCTGACAGCACACCTGTCTAATCAGAACATCTCAGGCACAACCAGCTTACCTTCCCTTGTATAGTTTGGCACTCACTCCCCACTTCCTGCCTCCTACAGGCTGAGCCCACCCTGGTCCAGAGGGACCCTGCCTCCTGCCTCCTTGGAAGCTCCCTGCCAGCAGGAGGCCCAATGCTGCTTTTAGAGCAAATAAGTATGAATCATGGATGCGCCTACGCCCCAACCTAACACTGCATAGCCTCCTTCTCTAGCTCCTGTGGACCCTCCACCAAGCCCTGGTCTCTTCCAAGCCACACACAGGTCACAAGGAAAGGGCACCAATACCTGTGTCTTTTCTCTGCCTGCGGTCATACCCTTTGGCTTTGACAGCTGAACTTACCAGGTGTTGGGGGGACTCTCTTCCCCACCACTTGGCTCTTGAGAAACCCGCTAGACTGCGTAAGGCATGGAGGGTGGGAGTATCGGTGGAGCAGCTGGGAGGGCTCCTTCCTGGAGGCTCCCAACAGTAGCTCTGACCCTTGGCTGGTTGTGGAGAGACTGCCTATAGCCTCAGGGACACTGGAGAGAGCTCTGTCAGAAAAGCTCAGTAGGAACATGCCTATAGCTCTACCGTGAGCCTCTGGGCAATGCACTTAGCCTAGCTGAGTATGGCTGCAAGGGGCCCAGGGGACAGTGCGTGGGAAAGCACAATGTAAACCAGTAAGCTCTAATATCAGGTGTGAGTAGCCAGAAAGGGACAGGAATCAAAGGACCAGAAGAGCCAGCCATGGGATTCTTCTCTGCTTCATTTACTGCTGAATCCCTGGCACCTAGAATGGTGCCTGGCATACAGCTGGCACTCAGTAAAACTTTTTTAAATGAATGAACAAATTCTATGGGTTCTTGGTGGCTCACCCCTCTCTTTTAACCTGTGCCATTTCACTTATGTGCCAAGAGAGCATGTGCTGTGTGAAGGCAGAAAAAGGCACTGGGGATGGTTTCTTGCTGTGTGAATTTGGGCCAGTTCTCTGTTACTCTGGGCCTCAGTTTACCCTATCTATCAAGTGGGAATAAGAATATGATCTACAGACGTCATCCTGAGTGACCAGCATATGAAAACACGTAGGTTTAAAAACTTTCACGTATATGGTGCGTTTTGTCTGTGACATGTCGGATTACAGCAGCCGAGGCAGAGACTCTTAAGGGATCCCTGTAGGCACTCACCTAGGGTTCCAGTCCAAAGTCAGTCTCAGAAATGAAGAAAACCTTTTCTTTATTAGAAGTTGCCTGTACTAGAATGAGTCAAGTTATCTGTGTGGGTAGGCGTGTGTTTATTTAGAAATTGAATTCCTGATTTGTGTCCAATATTTCCTAATGATCCATTTAAGGAAAGGGAAATACTCCCATACAGGACCAGTTAACAAAGTCTTGAGAAACCAATAAATCTCTTGCGTTTATCTAACAAATGGGCCAGTTCCTGACTCAGCCTGCTCAAGTCAGGGGCCTTCAGGGAATGTAGTGAGCTCCCTAAACAGATACAAAAGCTCTTATTTCATCACCGAAATATCTTTTCTGGAAGGCAATGCTGAGCTCCAACACGCAAACCAGCGTGCCTCCAATCCTCAGGGCCCCAGGGTGCTTGCATTGATGGCCTCCCTATTATCAGATTTTCCCAATGGCCCTCCTTCCTCCTATGCTCACCCACAGCCCTGCCCCTCCCCCCAAATCCCTCTCTACTTGCTGGCCGGGCCTGGATTCTCTTTGATGAGGACCACGTTTTTCATTGGTCATTAAAGAGACAGCCGAAATAAACATACATGGTCAAGGGTCAGCTCTGTACCACCATAACTGAAGCATATTTCCGTCCTTGGCTTCTCCATCAATATTGAACAGCCTCCTTCATTATCTGCTTCTTGAACGCAGAAACACAGGAGAAAGGTCTACAAGAAAACATATACCCTAATGTGCCTTTTGTCCATGAAGATCGTGGGTATAATGTTCGCAGCATGTTGTGCTGAATAGAGCCATGAACTATCTATGCATCATTTTGTTTTGGACAAACCACTTAACCTCCACATCATCAGTTTTCTCATCTGTAAAATGAGGTGGTTAAACTGGAAATTTTCAAGTGCCTTTCTAGTTCTAAAAGAATGTTGCTCCTCCATTCCCCAGGCCACCTGCACCTGTCTGATTCAGTAGCACCTCAGGGATCCTACCCTTGCCCTCCTGGAGTGAAGAGAGACCCAGGGTGACACTTGATATGGTACTTTGAGGCTCTCCCTGTCTACACTCAATTACACGTGAGTCACAGGAAGTCACATCTATGTGCGTTCTTGGTCTTTGCTGCTTACTAGCTGTGAGTGACCTTGGAAAATCTTGGCACCTCTGGTCCTTTATCTGTAGAAGTGAGTGATAGCCCCTGCCTGGCAGAGTCAGTGGGAAGTTATCGTTTGTTTGTTTGTTTGTTTGTTTTTTAGAAGATGGATCCACTTGTCATTGGCCCCCTTGCTTCCTTCTTGCTGAGTCATATTGGGCTGGATGTATTAGGAAGAAGTGAGCCAAAGAAAAACTCCACAGGTGTCTCAGTTAGGCTCTAGGTGAAGCTGCTATAGCAAAGAGACCCACAAATACAGTGGCCTGAAACTGTCTAAGTTTAACTTCCCTCTTATTAACAGAGATCATAAGAAGTCACAGGTAGGAGGGTGGTGAGGCCCTCTCCTCTATAAGACCCCAACTTTCCACATCCTGTTCTTCTTTAGGACCAACTCAGAGCCTACTTCCCTCAGAGGCTCCAGAGCCCTCTCATCCACAGGCATCACGCGTGGTCAGCTCCGCTCAGTGGACTCAGCACGCACTGCCTCCCCGTGCTAGGTAAATTTGCACCACCAGACTGGGAGCTCCTTTAAGGTCAAGAGTCATGTCCACCCCACTCTCTACTCCACTTCAGGGAAGTGCCTAGTTTAGCGCTTGGCACATGGTCAGTTCTCCGGGAGGGTTTGATTTCTAACCCCTCCCCCACCTCCCCCAGTGAGTGCATTCCTGGAGACTTCAGCCAGCTGTGATTATGAAAGCTGAGGTGTTTGCTTAGTCATCACCGTCTTACATACTTTTCAACTTAATTACCATGTGATTTCTTCACATCCTCCAATAAACGAAAGACAAAAAATGCATATCTTTGGGAGAGGGAGGATGTGTGAAATTAATTCTCATGAAAGTCCTTGACTCACTACAAAAATGCAAGAAATGTGCTGCTTACACATGGTTACAGGGAAATATAAATTTTCCTATGCTGTGCAAGTTCAGAGCCCTTGCGTGGAAGAGTGAATGTTTGTATTAACGTAAATTTTATAGAATCATTCTTTCTGAGTGGAAAAGCTTACCATAGTCATGAGTTTGGGTAACTGCTCCGATTTGAGTGGCTAATGACTAGCAATCCCAGACAGCAAGGTAATTCAGTCATCTACCTCAATGTTTCCTTCACAGTTTGTGCACTGAACTGGAAACCACCCTCCCAAGTGAGCAGACCAATGGGAGTTCTACTGAGATATTTTATAGCTGGCATGGCGTAGGGGTGGGTGGGAAGGACACAGTTTGTTTTACCTGCTTTGAAAATGTTCAGACCAACATTCTTGTGGCCATTCTCTGTGTTAGATCCAACTCTAAGTTATTTCTAATGGAGCATCTTGGTCCCGCCCACTGCCGCTCCTTTAGCTCATTTCTGTAGTAAGTGAGATGATATGTGTTCTTTTTTGGAACTGGAACTTTTATAAATATGTGCTGCACTTGTTACATTTTTATAAATATATCTGCTTTGGCTACAGGTTAAAGCCTATGACTCTACACTTACCCAGCCTCATAAACAGGAAAGTCTCATACGGTTGTGCAGGTTGTGCACTGCATGGCCCCGAGGTGTGTTACTTGCATGGACCATGATGGCCCCTCCAAAGCTATACTGGTAACAACCTCCATAATACTCCAAGAAAGCCTCATCTAATAGATTATCCACAAATTTCTCAGCAGGTGTATGCTTGAACTCTGCCAGGTAGAGCTCAACAAGAGCTTGACTGAGAGCAGCAGCCCAGGAGCCACAAAGCATGTCTGTTCCAGGGTACTGAAGGTTTGTTCCTGGAACAATCCAGATGAATAAAAGGCTGTCTTCTGGACCACATTGTTCTGACCCTGCATGCGATTGCTTTTACTTAATTACGCTCTGGCATAAGGCATCGACCCATTGGAGAATGTCATAAGAAACATTACGAGCCTGACCGTAGTTCTCTAAATGTTCTGGTGGAGGACCTTGCTCACAATATATAATCTCTTCGGAGGGGCCCGTGGGAGAAATTTCTCTCCGGCCCTACTCTCAGGAAGAGTTATGCTTTTCCCGAACGGTGTGATTTGACAGACAGGTGCTCTGACTCACACAACTGAAGCCGCTTTCATGTGTGTATTGACTGTCGGAAAGCTGAGGGTTAAGTCAGTGGCCCAATGCTAACCAGTATGAAGACCTCACACCATGTATTTTGTGTTCTTGCCTCATTCCTGGCTTCATCAACATTAACAAATTCAAGAAAAGCTACCGCATGCCCACTACACAGCAAGCACTCATCTAGATCCTACCCTGAAGAAAACGGACAGAAGTTCCCACGAGGAAGCTTACCTTCTAGTGGGGGATACATGGGAAACAAATTACATACGCCTATTGGTAATGGTGTGTGTGTGTTACCTATATAATTACCTACACATGCCTATGTACATATGCAATATTATGTATGTTACGTGTGCATATATGCAATATTATATATACATTGTAATTACCTCTACCTACACATACCTGTAATATTACATATATTACATATGCATATATGTATATTAGTGTGGTAAAAAGGAGAAAACAAATCAGGAAAGGGGAAGACGGTAGGCAAGGTAAATTTTAGAGTGGAGATCTGAGAAAAACTTTCTGGGAAGTTGCTCTTTGAGCAAAGCCTGAGGTGGTGAGGGAGTGTGCTGTGTGGATCCCTGGGGAAGAACATTCCAGACAGAGGGAGCAGAAAGTTCAAAATTCCTGAGGCAGGAGTGTGCTGGGCATGTGGAAGAAACAGCAAGGGGGCCGGCGTGGCTGGAGAGCCACAAGGGAGGTAGTGACACAGTCACATGTATCATGTGCCCGGAAGAAGAGCCTCGTCAGGCCTGGGAGGGCTTTGATGCGCTTGGACCCTATGCTGCCTAAGATGAAAACCATCTGAGCGGATTTCTGAGCAGGGTTCTGAGCGGGGGAGTGAATAATCCCCAGGGGTCACTCTAGCTAATGACTTGAGATCAGACAGAGGAGACAGAGGCAGACCAGTTAGGACACACTTGCAGAAGTTCAGAGGTGATGGGGCTCGAGCCACCTGGTAGCAGGGGCAGGTGAGAAAGGGTCATATTGCGGATGTATAGTCGACCCCTGAATATGGTGACAGAATAGGGGGACAGTGGATTTGGACACGCTAAGTTTGAGGGGCTTGCTAGACACCAGGTGAGGATGAGTGGGCTGGAGTTTCAGGCAGATACCTGGGCTGGGTATAAACAAACTGGGGGTTCTTGGGGCCATGGCACCGGAGGCGACGGCCCCAGGGTGAGCGCAGGCAGAGAAGAGGTGTCCCAACAACAGAGCCCTGGGGTATCGCAAAGCTAAGAGCTCATCTAAGCTTCCTATCCACTTTTTTTTTTAAACCTAATTTCCTAGGCTGGTATTCAACAAGCCATCTTATTTTCTATAAACCTCCTTATGTGATGCTTAGAAGAAGGCACGGTTGAAACCAGTGCTGCAGCACTGATACCATGTCAGTCATTTAAGAACTGTTTACTCAGAGCCATTACACGGCAGGCATTAGGAGCTGGGGGTGACCAGACAAAGCCTCTGGCCTTGTGAAGCTTATGTTATGGTCGAGGAGAAGAACAGTACTTGACATGTAAACGAACACGCAAGACAGTTTCAGATTATATCGGGTGCTATAAAGAAACTAGAACAGAAAAAGCAGAGGACAGGAGCTGTGGCTTCCCTGAGGACATGCTATTGGAACTGAACCAAAGTGAAAAGAAGGAGCCATGCAATGTTCCAGAGGAAGAGCATTCCAGGCAGAGGGAGGAGCCAGTGCGAAGGCCTGAGATGGGAATGAGCTTGACGTGTCGAGTGACAGAAAGTAGGCTGACTGGTGTGCCTGGGACACAGTGAAAGGGAGATTGAGGTACGAGGCAAAGCCAGAGGGACAAAAAGCCACTCATGTTGAGTCCTGCCAGCATGGCAAGAACTTTGGGTTTTATTTTGAGTGTGCTGGGGAGTCACTGTGGATTCTCAGCAGAGCAGTGATGGGATGTGATTTACCCCAACTGTGGAGTATAGCCCGGCCTGTAAGGAACAGAGAGACTGGAATGGAGGGTTCCGGAGGGATGAGGAGCCAGCCAATGGGAGCTGCACTAGGACGGGAGCAGTACAAGTGGGAGACGGTGCACGGGTATTTGAAGTCCTTCTCGATGGACTGAATGAAGGCACAGAGAAGTCCTCAGTGACTCCTGGGTTTTGGCTTGAGCAACTATACGGACGTCCATGCTGTTGACAAGAGGCTGGACAAACTGGAAGAGGGGCAGGTTTCCCTGAGAAATAAAGAGTTCCAGTCCAGCTGTGGTAAATTTGAGCTGCATACTGGTCACTTTGCAATTCTGTATGTTACCTACAAAGAATGTCCCACATTCGTTCAGTGTTAACACTCCCACCAGCGATGTTTGAGGAGGGTTTCAATTTCTCCACATCCTCACCAACACTTGTTACTTCTGTATTATCTTTTTTATCTTAGCCATCCTAGTGTGAAGGAAGTGATATCTCGCTGTGGCCTTGATTCACATTTTCCTAATCTCATGATGCGGAATATCTTTTCATCTGTCAGTTTCTGGCCTGCGGGGTTTTGGATCCCTGGGCTGGGATGCCGGGACATGGCTGTATTTAGACCATGCTGCCGACCTTCCCGTCAGAGCTAACAGAGGAACATGTTTCATCAGGGTGTGAGCAAACATCGAGGCCCTTTCTGAAAACAGATGTGGTTTTTGCCTGACAACCTAGCAAAAGAAATTAATGTTAAAGTTTTAAAATTATTTCACAAACTGAATGAGTAAAGAGAAAAAAAATGGCATGAATAAGACATAAGAGAAGCTCCGTTAGAAGAAAATTGTATTATTTAAATATTTGCTTGGAGGATATTTATTTGCAGTGAAACCCCGACTTCTTTCACCCCACTATGCTAGGCAGGCCAATGCCACTGCCCTGGACATCCAGTGATCCTGTAATACACACAGATCAATGGTACTTTCTCAGGACCAGAATTTAAACTTCCTTCAGAAAGATCTCAGGCCAACCATCTCACACAGAGGATGTTTCCAGACTGCTGGGAGGTTAATCTGGAATCTTCAGTTGCTCAGTCAGAAGATTTTCGGTGTTTCCAGTCTGCAGTTTGCAGATTAGAGGGCTGTCTGGTGGCCTGGAACAGGGGTACATCACTAAGATCTCTAAGCCTACACTTGATTGGAAACAAATTTGATTTTGTAGTGCAAACCAAGGGTTCCCTAAAACAGAGCCAGCTGACTCTGATCCTACCCAGGATTCCCACCTTAGTTATTTGGGAAATCTGATTCCAAACTTGAACATCTCTCTCTTCTCTGACACACATTCTCTCATCCTATGAGTAAGAGTCACAGTGAATTAGTCTGCTTTTTAGAGCTCACGTAGTAGAAATCTCGAACCAAGGCAGATCAAACAAACAGGCAAGTCTGCAGTCATTTACACGATACTCTACTCTCTGAGGGACTTCTGTCAGACCCTGGTCATTAGAACAGCTTTGCCCCTCTGGAAAGCAGCTAGCTGGACAGACGGTGCAAGGAGGAGAAAGAAGGGCTGGTGGCCAGCAGCTGAGGGAGGCACTTGTCTATTTTATAAAGGCCTGGGCTTTACCACGTTGTAGACATGTGTTTTCGGGCAAATTACAGTAAAACCTTGATTTGCGAGCATAATTCGTTCTGGAAACATGTCTGTAATCCAAACTTGTTCGTCAAACCGAATTCCAAGAACCATTGGCTCAGCTGGGGTCATGTGATGCCATCACATACTACTCATATTTCAAGACATCACTCATTTATCAAGTTAAAATGTGTTAGAAATATTTGCTCACCGTGCAAAACACTCACAGAACAAATCACTCTCAATCCAAGGTTCTACTGGACTTTCTTTGAACCTCCATCTCTTCCTCTGAAAACCTGAACTAAGTTTACTTATTTTGCTCGTTTACTTCCGAGGGCTGTTTGAGGCGCAGTGACCACACGGCTGCAGCCTAAGAAGTGATACATGAAGGACGCTATTGTTATATTGTCTCTTTCTCCAAGGTTCAGTGGGAACCTTCTTTCCTTTCAAACTCCCTCCTGGATCCCAAACCCAAACCCCAGGAATAATTCCAGACATTCAGATTCAACAGAAGTTTCCTTAGCTGAAACAAATCCAGTTTCTGGACGAACAAAATATTGAAGAGATAAATGGATTTGGTCATTTGACAAACACTTTTTGGTGCCTATTGTGTTCCAGAGACTGTTCCAGGTACCAGAGAAGCAGCTATGAGCAAACCAGACAAAACTCCACACCCTCATGGAGCTTCCAGCAACAAAGGAGAGAGAAAGGAGAGACAAAGATTCTAAACAAATAGTTAAGACACATCAGAGGTGAAGCTGGAGATGAGTAGGGGTACTCCTAAGGTGTCCAATTCACAGTTCCAAAGGCTGAATTTTGGGGGGTGAGTTAGCTTTCTAAGGCTCATTTCTGGTTTTTCTGTTTTTGTTTTTGTTTTTTAATTAATTTATTTATATTCAAGTTAGTTAACGTACCGTGTAGTATTGGTTTCAGGAGTGATTCATCACTTACATATAACACCCCGTGCTCATCCCAACAAGCGCCCTCCTTTATGCCCAGCCCCCATTTAGCCCATCCCCCCACCCAACATCCCTCCAGCAACCCTCAGTTTTTTCCCTGTATTTAAGAGTCTCTTACGGCTTGCCTCCCTCTCTGTTTTTATCTTATTTTTCCGGGGCTCATTTCTAAAGAGGTATCACCTTCCTTCCAGTTCAGCCGTCGCTCTGGTCCCAGGCTCCAGCGGCCAGGCCCAGCAGGGAAAGCCAGGCAGCGGTGGTGAGGGAGGGCAATGCCAAGCCTGGCGGATGCAAGGTGACCGCACGCCGTCCAGCCCCAGGAATTGGATCACCTTGGGAAAGATTCTCCACCTTGGCTCTGTCTCAAAAGCCCTGTGCTACGCTTCCTTAAATAGCACTTGACAGAGACCAGCTCCATCCACTTCAAAGCCCTCTCTGTTTGCATCGCATGAATGACACATTCCTGTCGAAACTCATCCAGACTAACAGCTGCTAATTTCCTAGCAACGCTGCCCTAACAGTTCTGGCACGGCATGGAATTCATTCTGGCATAGCACTGGAAGTTTATATTTCGGGAAAAAAAAAAAAAATCTTTCAAAATCCTTTTCTCTGTTTCTGCCCGGCTACTCAATCTCCACCCCCAGGGACCATCTTTGACCAAGCTCAGTAGGTAGGCCCCTTCCGTCAGCAACTGGAAAGCCCTGTGTGATAGCAGTATTGCAAGCACTCTGCATAAATAATAGTACAGCTTGCATTACACTGAGCCACGTCAGGCTATTTCTTGACTTTATGGACTCATTAGTTTTCTGCCTCATGGCAACTTTAGTAGGAAGCCTGGACAAGTCCATACAGGATTTAGAATCACATAATTTCAGGTAAAGGAAGGCAAGGAGGTCATGTCTTGTGCTCCAGTACCACGTGCCTGGTGTAGGCTCCACATAACGCTGGTCTGTGAAGGAGTTACAGGCGGCTGGGTGGGAAGGAAGTGAGGGGTGATTGACTGGTAATGTCTGCCATGGATGAGACAGAGTACAGGGGCCTGCCTCGTGGGTATTTGCCACGTCTGACCTACTGCCAACTTCTCATTTTACAACTGAGGGAACCGATGCTCAGAGAAATGAGGTGACTCCATCAAGATCATACCGACAATGGGAAGCAGAGCCAGACCTAGAATCCAAGTGTCTGGATTTCCACCTGAGGATCACTTTCAACATTTACTCTTCTTTGCTCTCATTCATAAAGTCTATAAAGGGCTGACTTCATAAGGCAAGGAAGGACCGAGGACCCGGCTGGCTCTGTGTAATGCCTGACGCACGGCTCACGGTGATCCGTTGCCTCAGTGGTCCTAGCCTGGTTCCCACTCCGTCTGCTCCCTCCCAGCAGTTCTGGACTCCTCAAGCTATTGTGGACCTGGCAAGAAGAATGAGGGGCCCTCCCCATGCAGAAATCTACAGTGATTCACAGGGGCCTGGGCTCCTGACCCAGAGCATGATGTTATTTCCTCCTGCCTGTAGCCATGTTGCCCTCAGAATTCCTTTTTTTTAAATTTTTTAAATCTTTATTTTTGAAAGAGAGAGAAAGCCAGTGTGAGCGGAGGAGGAACAGAAGGAGAGGGAGACACAGAATCAGAAGTGGGCTCCAGGCTCTGAGTCATCAGCACAGAGCCCAATGCAGGGCTCAAACTCACCAACCGCAAGTTCATGACCTGAGCCAAAGTCAGAAGCTCAACCGACTGAGGCACCCAGGCGCCCCGCCCTCAGAATTCTTATCATCCCAGTTTGGATGGGCTCAAACTTGTGATAGTATGCACAGAACTCCTTGCATTTTTTTTCTCAGAGTGATGCTAACACACACCACAGTTACTTCTTTTAAAACTTAGCCTACATGTTTAAGAATAACTGATGTATTTGATGAGGAAATACATTCACATGTAGATGTTAGCAGAAAGGGAGAAAGGACCGGAAAGGCTCTTCTGTTTTTGTTTTAATTTATCATGAGATATCTTTCTTTTAAAAATAAAATAAGCTGTGGTTCAACCGATCACGTACCTTTTCCTTTGGCCCAGCACCTCTCTTTCCAATCTCCATGCCTGTCGTCACCTCCTCCTGAAACACTCTGCTCTTGCCAGGAAAACGCTCTTCTCCCCTTCAGTGTCTAAAGTCCTCCTTTGCGTTGGGGTAAGAAAAGAAAATTTGTTTAATTCAACAAACTTATTGAGTAACTACAAGATGTCAGGCATGTGCTTGGCACTCAAGATTTAGACATAAATGCAATGGGGCCCTGCCCTTGGGAAATTTAACTGAAACTTACAATGAGCCAGAGAAACACCATGCTGAGCCTTGTGCCCTTTAAGCATCACCCTAAATCTGCTCTTTTGTGGTCATTCACTGTGTCCCTTTTGTTCCCCACTTTGTCCCCAGCACTGATCACAGTGCCTGGCACATGGTGCTAGGAAAGACTGGTGACTCACTCAATCACTGATTCCTTACAATCACCCTACAAAGCAGGCAACATTTTTCTCCTTTTACAGATGAAGAACTGAGGTGGACAGGAGCTAAGGAGCCTCTCCCAAGGTCTCCTGATAGTGATGACTCAGTCACTTCTCTCTAAACCCTTTGCTTTTTCTCCTATATAGCACATCATACTGAGTCTTCTCATCTGTAAATTTGGAGGAGCAGACTGGATGATCTCATGGTATTTCATAGCTAATGCCAAAGTTGGTACTCGAATGCATACCTGGTTTCTCTAGGATGCTTCTTATGTGTTTTATATTACCATGCATTTTTCCTGCCCTCATAATACTATTGGCTCTTTGAGTTTAACCTTTCACTTTGTAACCTATTTGTAGCACCCCCAGAGCCGTATTCTATGCTCAAGGACTTCTTATTTTTTAAAGTTCATGGCTACATGAACCTGCCTTATCTGGACTAAATAAATCACATACTTTACTTCCCGACATCAAGATTTTCTTTCCCAGTTTTCTCTCAAGGACAGCAGCCAGCTTTTGATGCTTTGTGGCAGGCCTCAAAGAATCCCATGCCTTAAGATGGACAAAATATTTCTTGGATATGATAACTCTTGATTTTGAAGGGAAAAAAACAGACTTTAAAATTTTGTGGGATCATAAAAAGAAACAACTGTATTTCTATACACTAACAATGAAAAATCAAAAATGAAATTAAGATTTTCATTTGCCATAGTATCAAAAAGAATAAAATACTTAGAAACAAATTTAACAACAGAAGTGCAATACTGGCACGCTGAAAATTAAAACACGTTGTTGAGAAAATTGAAGACCTAAATACATAGGGAGATATCCCATGTCTGTAGACTGAATGACTTAACACTGTTAAGACGGCCACATTCCCTAAACTGATTCACAGATCACACACAATCCCTAACAAAAAGCTGACTTTTTTTACAGAAATTGACAAACTGATACTAAAATGTACATATAAATGCAAGGGACCCAGAATAGCCAAAACAATCTTACAAAGAACAAAGTTAGAAGACTTATACTCCCTGATTTCAAAATTTCAGGGGTACCTGGGTGGCTTAGTCAGTTAAATGTCTGACTTTGGATTAGGTCATGATCTCACAGTTTGTGAGTTCAAGTCCTGTGTCAAGCTCTGTGTTGACAGCCTGGAGCCTGCTTTAGGTTTTGTGTCTCCCTCTCTCTCTGCCCCTCCCCTGCTCGTCCTCTCTCTCTCTCTCTCTCTTGCTCTCTTTCTCTCTCTCTCCCTCCCTCTTTCTTTCTCAAAAATAAATCAAACATTAAAAAAATTTTTGAAAAAAATTGCAAAGTATAGGAATCAAGGTATTGTAACACCAGAATAAAGATATATAGATCAGTAGAGTAGAATTGAGAATGTAGAAAGAAATTCTTATATTTGTGGTCAACTAATTTCGACAAGGGTGCTAAGACAATTCTATAGTTCTTTGTAACAAATAGTTCTGGGACAAGTGGATATCACCATGCAAAAGAATGATGTTGGACTCCTAGCTCACCTCATATATCAAAATTAATTCAAAATGGACCAAAGACCTAAATATAAGAACTAACGCTATAAAACTCTTAGAAGAAAATAGAGGTATAAATCGTCATGACCTTGAATTGGGCAACAATTTCTTACATGTGACACCAAAAGCACAAGCAGCCAAAGGCAAAAAATATACAGGTTGGATTTCATCAAAATTGAAAACTTCTGTGCTTCAAATGACACCATGAAGAAACTAAAAAGAAAAGCCACAGCATGGGAGAAAATATTAGCAAACTATATATCTGATATGGGTCCAGTATCCAGAATATATAAAGAGTACTTAACAACTCAAGAATAAAAAGACAAAAAACACATTCACTATACTTTTCTGAGTTGTCCTACATGCAAGTCCATGCTTTTAATGTTGTCTGTCTTCTATGCTGTTCCTGTAAGATTTCTATGAAAATACATTAAACTATAAAAAAGGCAAAACAAACACAACTTTAAAATGGTAAAGGATTTGAATAGCCATTTCTCATAATAAGATGAACAAATGCGTAATAAGCATTTGTGAAAAGATATTCAACATCATTAAGCATTAGGGAAATATAAGTCAAAACAATAATGTGATGTCACTCTGTACAGCCTAGGATGGCTATAAAAGAAAAAGACAGCTAATAACAAGAATAGTGAGGATGACGAGGAATTGGAACCCTCCTTCACTGCTGGTAGGTATGTAAAATAGTGCTCAAAAAGTTCAACACGGAGCTACCACATGACCCAGCATTTCTACTCCTAGGGGTGTGTGTATACATACACACACGAAAACATTTAAATGTGCAAAAACTTGTACATGAACGTTCATAGCAGTATTAGTCATAATAGCCAGGAGGTGGGAATAACCCAATATTCATCAAGTAAGGAATGGATAAACGAAGGATGCATATACATGCAATGGAATACTATTTGGCAATCAAAAGGAATGAAGCACTGATTCATGTTACAACAATCGATGACCCTTGAGCATGTTATGCCAAGTGAAAGAATCCATCCACAGAGACCACACATTACACGATTCCATTTATATGACATATCCAGAATAGGCAAATCTACAGAAGCAGACAATAGGACAGTGTTTGCCAGGGGCTGGAAGGAGCAACAATGGGGTGACTGAGAATAGGCACCGGTTTTTTTGGGGGGGGTGGTTGGTGATGAAAATATTCCGGAATTGAAAAGTTGTAATAGTTGTACAACTCTGAAAGTGGCGAATACTCTGATATATAAATTATACCTCAATAAAGCTGTTTAAAATAATGCTTGTGGGAAATTCAATAGGAAAATGAGACAGGCTAACCAAAAATCCCATTCTTAGCACCTGGGAGGCTCCCCACCACTGCTGTGACAACAGTCACACCCATAGAGCTCTGAACGTATGGATTTTCAAAGGCTGTCTTACCCACTTAGCTGGTGATTCTTCAACCTCTCTATAATATCCTTACCAGGTGATTACCTAGCCTATACTTGACTAGGCTGTCTTCCCCACTCTCCAAGCTTTTATTGAATGTCTACTATGCACTCAGCTCTGGGATAAGCATTGAGAACAGATTTTGCGTTGTTGTCTCTTCAAAGGAACAAACGTTTATTTGAATATTTGTAATGTGTCAAGCATTTTACTAGTTCCTATTCATTTTTGTTTATTTGTACCTCTTTTAGTTTGAGTTCTCCCAGAAGCAGATCCTGAGACAAAGACTCAAGCGGAAATAGTTTTTTTGGCCAGTGCGGCTAATACTTGCAGGGGAGTGAGAAAGGGATCCAGGGAAGGAAAGGAAGCCAAGAAATCAGCTACCATAGTGAGCTACTAAAGCTTCCACCTAAAGGGAAACTCTGGGGAAAGGTATAAAACTGTCTGGAAAATGTATTCCACCCAAAGGCCAGGTTGCTGGAATATTTGTAAGGCTAATTCCAGAGTCCAGTTGAGCATATGCGGGGCATATGTTAATTTCTCAGCACCTCTGGCTGCCTAAAGGAAGCACAAATTATGCATCCTTCCCCAGATCTGAACTGGGAGATGGGTGAAAGCCCGCTGACACAAATGCAGATTTGGGCAACTGGTAGTTAAGAGAGAGAGAGAGAGCGCGCGCGCAAGAGTGCAAGTTGGGGAGGGGCAGAGAGGGAATCTCAAATAGGCTCCATGGACCAGATATGGTCCCACAACAGTGAGATCATGACTTGAGCCAAAATCAAGAGTGGGACCCTTAACTGACTGAGCCACCCAGGGGCCCCATAGAGTGTGTGACCCTTGATCTCGAGGTTGAAAGGGTTGGGTTACGTTGGATGTACAGATTACTCAAAAATAATAAAATCTTTTAAAAAGACAGGATTAGAGGCAAAGTCTTGGAGCGTAGGGTTATGACAGCTTCTGTGGCGGGCAGCACGGCTCTCCTGGGGGCACAGCTTGGGCCTGGGGACATGCCGACAAGGGGGAGAATCCCAGCCTTGAGGTTTCCTAAAGGACTCTGCTAGAACTCTGTCCTGGAAGTGGGTCTTGCCCTGCCTCACTGCCAGGTTGCGCAGCGCTCTCACCAACACCACAAGGGAAGTGACAGCAAGTCTGACCTCCTCTGGCCCCCTCTCCCAGCCCCTGCTTCTCCTTGGCTCATTCTGCCATTGTGGCTGCTGTCACAATCTCTGCCGAGGGAGTCCTTCGGATGACGCAGGGCCACCGGGAGCCTCCAATATGCATGCACTACCCCCCCCCCCCCCCCCCCCCCCCCCCCCGCTCCCTGGCTTGTCACAGGTGGGCAGGCAGTGTTACGAGGTTTCCATGCCTGACCAAAGAAACGGAGTCTCAAATTCAAGTCAGTAAAAGGGCTGGAATCAGCAACCAGGTCTTTGGACTTAATCCAGAGGTCTTTCTGGGGTAGGAAACGTCCTGTTTTTTCACCCCTCAAATAACTATGACAAAATCATGATGCAAGGCTAGGGCTCCACATCCAAACGAAAGAAACCGCTCCTACCAATTTGGGAACATGACTGCATTTGGCTTCGATCTGCAAGGCCTTGTTATTCAAACATTCAGAAATACAGGTGATTATTGTTCCCATTATGATAGTAATAATGTTCATTCTAGAAAACGTGTTTAGAGAGCGGATTTGTGGATTTTTGTGTTTCCAAGGTAGAGACTTTGGACCATCCCTGGGGGAAAGTGACCTCATCTTAAAGGAATGAATGCTCCTGGAAAAGAGTTGTGTCAAGGTCCCAGCGGTTTTGTGTTTCTAAGAGAGGACTGGACCCTTTCCACTCTCCAAGAGGGTAAATAAGTTTTTACGCTTGATTTTCTGACTTAACAGGCCATCGTGTTCTTTCCAACAAGCTGTTAAGCTTTATTGCATAAGAGAAGAGAGACAATGAGAGTCATTGTGCCCAAGAACTGAAGGCGGTGTGGGAGGGGGGAGCAGTGCTCCAGAGCCAGGGGCCTCAGCTGCCTGGACACCAACCATGAGGGTGGGCTGAAGGAAGGTTTGGTGTCCTCAAGGTGCCCTGGTGATGGGATGGGGGATGGGGAGCACTAGCAGAAACATTCTCCTGTCCCAGGGGGTTGCTGGACCTGTGCCTGCCCCTGCCCCAGGGCCAACCTAAACTGTGGGGGCCCACTAATGAGGGTGAGTACTCAAGTGACTGATGGAAGCATGAGAATGAAGCTGCACAAAAGCCTCTTTCTACTCCCAGGACACCTATAGGGCCCAGGGAACCAGCTCTTAGCATGGGGGCCGATCCTCATTTTTATATCTAGAGGCGGTACAAGAGCTGCTGGTGCATCTCAAGCTGGGAAGCGAGGGACTAGACACCAGTGCTGCGATACACAGAAAAGTTGTACGAAATGCATGCTTCCCCATCCCAGTAAGCATAGTTAATGGTGCTTGAGCCCCACTGTCTACAGAGCCCTTCCACCACCAACCGTCCAGGCAGGTCAGGAGGGGTTGGCTCTAGCTCCCTCCTCCTCCACACCTATACCAATGCAGCCTTTAACCAGAAGATTCCACCCGGAGAAAGGTGAGCCTCAATGCTCAGGAACGCTGTGACAACATTCACCTCCTTCCTTGTTCCCAAAGTCCGCAGCATCTCCAGCACCAGAAACCGGTTAAAACTGCCTGGAATTTTGAAATTCGGGCACTTACTGCAGAAGATGCTTATCAGTGGAAAGAGTAAGTCCTGGTGTCAGCTGATGCACACGTGTGGCAGCTCAGAGGGGCGTTCAGAGCCCCTTACCTCTAGGGGTGAATGCAGGGCACGGGCTCCTCCAGTCGCCCCTGCTCGGGGCCTAAGAGGGATTGAATGCCTTTTGTGGGGCCTTCCAGACATGACGAAAGTCCAGCAGTCCCTTGGCCACAGCCTCCCAGTTCACAGTAAGCCTCCCCCAACCCCCGGAGGCAAGGCGATGGAATGTGGCTGAATCTTAGCTTGGGTGACCTGGGACTCACGTGTATTTTTAATTAAACTGAATTCAGTAATACATAAGTCACATGTGTTAGGAGAATAATGATCCCCCCCAAAGTTGTCCACGTCATCATCCCCAGAACCTGTGACTATGTTAGGTCGCATGACAAAGGGGAAACAAGATTACAGATGAAATTAAGGTTGCTAACCAATTCACTCTAAGATTGAGAGATTAGCCCGGATTATCTAGGCGAGCCTGATATAACATCAAGGGTGCTTAACAATGGAAGAGAAAGGCAAGGGGAGAGGTTGAAGTGACGTCATGTGAGGACTCTGTGTAACTCTGCTGACATCTTGATTTCAGCGCAATGAAACCCATGTTGGACTTTTAGCCTACAGAACCATAAGGTGATAAAGTTGTTATAGTCAGTCGCTAAGTCCGCGGTAACTTGATACAGCAGCAATAGGAAACTAATATGCTATGTATTAGCCTGGTGAGAAACAGGTGTCAGGGCGTTGAGGAATGCTTCAGCGTTTTCAGAACTCTGCTGCAAACAAGGCATCCATTCTTGCTCCGTTTTCTGGGTTTCTCCAGATCGTGTGTTTCAAGAAGAAAATATGTCCTTAAAGCCCCTAGAATTCATGGCTGCAAAAACAGTTTGAGGAGCCTCAACTAAGTGGGAAACAAATATAATAAGGTGCATTTCCCCCAGTCACCACCTTTGCCCGTCCAGCCCAGTCTGGGTCAAAATTCCAATCTCAGATCCAGCGTAAGCCTCTCCTTCCCTCTCTCCCTGAGAAAGCCCCGGAACTGAGGCCCCCTTGGCGACAGCCATACCTCCGTCTGGCCAGCATTAGTCTGCGCCGTTAACCTCTTCTCTGGGTGGGTATTGCCTCACTTGGCCACTTGGCTTGTTGTCAAGCAACTACCAAGCGGCCTCTGCAGCCCTCTGCCCAGGCTGCTCCCACAGGCCTTCTGCCTTGGGAAATCTCGAGGTTTTGACCTAAAAGTTTTATGGGTGCCTGCAAACGACAGGAACATCAGTTGTGCTCCCGCAAGAACTTTCCGAGTCCTGCCACGTTCTGATCCACGCAGATGGCCCCTCAGTCTTAGAGCACATCTGGCTCTCCACCTCACTTCGGGGAGGAAGTAACCTTCCCCCGTGAACACTGCACTGGCCGAAACTTGCCCTCTTTCTCTCTCCTTCCCCAGGTCTCTAATTATATTGAGGAAGGGAGTGGGGTGAAGGTTACAGGGAGTCATCCTCTTGTTAAGCATGGAGTGAGTGGTCTGGCCCTTCCTTAGAATGAGGGGCTCCGAGCACTCCTGTTGTCCAATAGAGCATGGGCCTCCATTTTCCGGCTTAACTTCCGGTTCCAGCTGCTTTTCAAAAATCCTGTCTTTTGGTGATGCCCTTTCTAGAAATCTTCTTGGTCAGTTTTAACAACCACCCCAATGATTAACACAGAGGATCTGAAACGCAGCTCTCTGTGAGTGGGGATTGTGAGAGTTAGATTTCAGCACCACAGAAGTGAGAAAAGAACCAAAGAGTTTTACTAAATACCATAAACTAATAGCTGGGGTGGAAAGAAGCTAGGCCCACGAGCCTTACTTAGGCCCCTACCAGGAAACATCCCTTCCCATTCTCTGAACTTCAGGCTGCTAAGAAACTGTGACTCTGGGTGGCGCCTAGGGCTTCTGCCTGTGACCCAGCTCCTCAGGCCTCGCTGGTTACAGGGTGTGGAAGAGGCCACATTAACAGTAATGTGTACCCACTTGTACCCTCTCACCTGCTCCTACAAGGCTTCCTCCCAGTAACCACCTCTCAGTCCCAGGGGTCTGTGTCCCCAAGGGGTGCTCGCTTGGTGGGGGTGGGGGGCACCTTGGATGCACAGTTACTGTTCTGAGCGCCGCTCTCTCACGTGCTGGAGAAGTGAGTGGTCTGTGGAAAGAGGTGAGAAAGTGCTCCATTCCCTTCCTCATGCACTGGTAGAGTCCCAAAGTAGTGCTACCTGGGCCTGTAATCTTACAGATGCTTTGGGTTTCATTTCACCCAATATTTTGCACTTACAATATTCAAAGCAGTTTGCAAGCACGAACTCACACGACTTCATAGCAACTCTGTGAGCTAGGAACCACACATATATGGCTATTTGCTAGAGGGGGCCGCCCTTGAAGGGTTAGGTAACTTGCCCGAAGTCACTCTGTGAGTGGTGGGACGGGGCTAGAATTTTTTTTTAAACGTGTGGTTTACTCCCAGCCCTGTCTCCCTGTGGCCCAGTAACAAGTCTGAGAAGCCAGGCTGAGGATAGAATCATGCCTGGCCTCTAACACCTAACGCTCTGCTCCCAGCTTGGCTCACTGCACCGGCTCTCTGCCTGGAATGAGTTCTCCGGAAGGCTCCTATACCCCCTAAAAAATAGACCACTCTCAGGCAGCCCAAGCTGCACCAGAGAGGCCCAGATTCCCAGCAGAGAAGGAAAATGCTTGGGCTTTGCTGGGCGTGGCCCCCTGAATCTGATACAGAATTTGAGGTCGAACTCTAACTGCTTTCTTCCCAGGCAGGATCTCTGGAGAATGACCGGTTTTTCTGGTCAGCGGCTGCTCCCTTCTCAAACTAAAGAGGCTATGTCGGCCTGAAGAAGAAGAGCATCACGGCCTCGGCAGGTCGGGCTGGATGTAAGTGCTCGTGATCTCTGAGCTGGAGGAGACTCACCTCAGAAAGGTCCCTCGGCTGGTCCGCCTGCTCTGCTCCAGAGCAGAGGCCCAACCACGGAGCGAGTGATTGGTCGACAGGGGAAAACTTACCTTTCCTTTGCCCTGTGAGCGCTCCTGATTAAAAAACTCAGGTGTGATGCAGTTGAAAAGTGAGAGCGTTGGAAAGACACCTGGCAGGTTTCAATCTACCCTTAGTGTGAGGATGAAGGGGCCTTACACCTGAATGTTTCCTTCCCCACATTCAGAGCCTGGGGAAGGAGGAGCTGCTGGTTTGTCCCAGGTCCTCATATGCCTGCCAGCCCCAGGCATCGGGGCATCGAAGACTCCACCAGCAGGAGGGCAGCTGGCCAAGCACCCAGCTATTTATACAAACAAAAGCTGGGGTGCTGAGGTGAAGACAGCCTCCCTCCTCAGCCCTCCCTTCCCGCCAGGGTTTGGGCTGATTTCCTTCAAGGCTAATAAACAGCTCATAAATACTAACAAGCTCCTTGGCACGCAGGAGCAGGCCCAATCACTTCCCAAGTGAACTTGGGCCAAGTGTAGCCCCCCCATGCGGTCTGAGGGTTTTGCTAGCCCCTGTTGAGTCTGGATGGGGGAGCCAGGCAGGATGGCTCACCGCTGTTCCCAGGAAGCTGGCTCATGACAGCCATACTGGGCGTCTCACAGACCCGTTTCACCGTCACAGAAACTTCCCTCTGACAGGCAGGCATGAACACTGAACCCACCCCGATACTCAGAATGTGGAGCAGCTTCCAGAAGGCCCAAGATCAGACCCTGGTCTCAGAACATTTACATGATGCTGAAAAGCAGGAACCAGAACATTCCTACCCAGCAGCTGGCCCCCCCCCTCCCCCCCCCCCCCCCCCCCCGCAAAAGCTGTGTGTTGAGTTGGTGTAAGAATTGTGCAGGTGACACTCTGAGCTTGTGGTCAGGGCAGCCAAGGACCAAGGAAGCATCATTATGTATGTGTGAGGTTAATTCAAACCCACATCCCTGAGCACCTACATTTTCATAAAGACAGAGAGCTGTAGGAGACAACACATCTGCCCCTGCTTCCCCTGCTGGGAAGAGGCTGAGAGGTCAACACCAGTGGGGCTCCATTCCTCTTGCCGGGGTTGGGTATTAATTTGGCCATTCCCACGCAGCCAGCTGGGGTTCCTCTCAGCCTCAGAATGTTTGGCCTCCATCTCCGTGCGGCATCTCCAGGCCCAGGCCTGGGTGGGTGAGGCAGCCACTGGGATGCCTCAGCCACATCCAGCCATGTTCCCCCTTCCACGGGCCTGTGCACTCTGTGAACCTGCCTGAGGGATTTCTCTGCGGGAAGGTGCTCGGCTTCCAGGCAGGGCAGGCTGGGCTTGCTGGGAGTTTGTGCCCCCCACCAGGGATGGAGAGAACTGGCAGGCACCTCTCCCAGCTTCCTGGCCCCGTGCATGGGACGGGGAGGGGGCAAGGCCAGGCAGACTCCACACCATTTCCCAGACGCCCCCCAGGAGGAATGAGAGTGTGGTAACCTGCTCGTTCAATGCACTTTGAATATGCTTCCTTCCCTTGTCAGCCCACTTAAACCCGCAGAGGGATGATCAGTGTTAGAAAGAAAGAGGAGGGGCTTCTGGGTGGCTCAGTCAGTTGAGCTTCCAACCCTTGATTTCAGTTCAGGTCATGATCTTAGGGTCATGGGATTGAGCCCACATCAGACTCCACACTGAGCATGGAGCCTGCTTAAGATTCTCTCTCTCTCCCTCTGTCCCTCTCCCCCGTTCATTCTCTCTCTCTCAAACAAATAAAAATGAGGGGGAAAAAAAAGAGGGAACATTGAAGAGACAGTGCTTCCTTTAGGATTCTATCAAGCCCAAATCCAGGAGAAGAGCAGACCGCAATGAATATGGGAGGAGTGGGCTCTTACCGCCATCTTGGGTTAGTAATTATGTCTATCTCAGCAACCACAGGCTTTGAGGCCCTCAGGGACACAACTAAGGCACATCCATCCTTCCTTCTATGGTGCCTGGCACAGGTGTGGCGTTCAGTAGGTTCCCGATAAGTGCTGTACTAGGCAGAGCACCCCCAGGGAAGCTCACTGAGAGGGGCTCTTCAAAGACACCCCCCACACACACCTCATGAGAGAGAAGGGCTCTTTGACTTTCCATCCATCTGAAGCCGCTAAGGAGAAACCGTTCAGGCACCAGGCCATCCCATTTCTCTCTAGCACTGGAGGAGTCAACTTCTACCGCAGGGCTCATGAGCGGCCTAGGACTCCTTGTGTGAGAACTGTGAGGTCGTCTTCAGAGGAGAAGCTTGGAGCTAGGCCTGGCCTCCGGGGCACAAGGCCAAGCCGTAAAGTGAACATTGCCCTGTCCCTATAACTGCAAACAGGATGTGCAGGGCCCCTTTACGTGCCATTTCTACAAGGCTCACCCTGGACACTGCTCCCACAATGTCATAAAATTTGGTTATGGCATTTGTTTCTTGCCCATAACTGGAGAGAACCAGGAAGATGTTGAAAACTCCTGCTTAGATCTGAGCTTGGGAACAAGCTTGAGGGGTGCTGTTTCATATAACCCTACTGAAAAATTCCCTCATAAAGAAGGAAAGAGGAAAAAAACCTGCCAGCCCTGTAAATGAAATCAAATGATATTTGTCACCCACAGGTCTCAGACAGCTGGTCCCCAGAGACTCCCCGTTATTGCCTTGAGGTCTCAGAGTCTATACATGCTGCCGGGTTAGTAAGCGTGGACTAAGACCTGGGAGAAACTGATGAACCACCTCGTCTGGGCTTTTCACTTCCGTGGCCTGAGTCATGCCAAGCGGGCTTACCTCCTCTCCCCGAGCAATGCGGAGAAATGTGGAGGGTGTGCAGATCTGGGTGTGGTGTTGCTGGGACGTGGCCAGCCCCCACATTCTCTGGCTGCAGACCAACCTGACCAACTCACACAGGTAGCGCCCTCGTGTTCTTGGCCAAGGAAGCACCAAATGGAAGTGGAGGGGGGTGGGTGGGAAGGGAGGCTAGTCAGACCCCTCTGCCCAGGAACTAAAAGTTTGCTAGGAAATGGCTTCAAATGTCGCAGATGGTATAGTCCAGGAGGGTCACATTCCTCGCTGGACTTGGCCCCTGGGAAGTATTCAATATCTGCCACCTTTATTACTATGTTTCTACAACTAAACTGTACATTCCTTGAGGGCAGAGGCTAATTCTCACAGTACTTAGTTATTTTCCACAGGGCCTTGCAACTAACATATACCCAAGAATGTGCTGATCTTTGATCTTCCATTGTGGAGGACAATTTCCTTCAGGAAAGAAAAAGCAGTGAATTCATGAAACTTGGTACAGACCATGAAAAAGTCTCTTCCTCCAATAAAATTATTTTCAATTGCATGTTTTAAAATAATTAACCACGGGGCGCCTGGGTGGCTCAGTCAATTAAGCGTCCGACTTCAGCTCAGGTCACGATCTTGTGGTCTGTGAGTTCGAGCCCCGCATCGGGCTCTGGGCTAATGGCTCAGAGCCCGGAGCCTGCTTCGGATTCTGTCTCCCTCTCTCTGACCCTCCCCCGTTCATGCTCTGTCTCTCTCTGTCTCAAAAATAAATAAACGTTAAAAAAAAATTAAAAAAAAAATAATAAAATAAAATAATTAACCACGATGTCCATACCTATAGTTCATCCTGGAGTGTTCAGACAGGGATAACAGTTGAAAGCTGAGATAAGCAAAGCAAACCAAATATAATCTAGAGACAACTACCACAAATTTTCAGCCTGTTTGGGTGAACATCACGATGGGTCTTTAAGGGAGCATGCAGAATTATACTCTAAGAAAATAAACCTTACCCTAAGGCCTGACTCTTGGCAGACAAAATGGTCCAGACAGGCAGATTCCCTGCCTGCCCCACAGAGGCACCCGGGGCTGCTTGTAAGTGATGGCTGGGCAGATCATGGCGGGCAAGCGAGTGCTCTGTGTCACTCTATCTCAGCTCCAGGGAGGATTTGGCATCACCATGGTCAGCCAAGCAAAGACCCCTTCTGCTCTCACGTGCCCTCACACTATGTCTTGTTGGTGTATAATGGAAAGGGGGCTGGATGCAGGTTTAAGAGGTGGCCTGTGTTCATGTTCTAGGCCTGCCTCTTCCTAGCTGTGTGACCTTAGTGAACTCACTCAACCTCTCTGGGCCTCACTCATCAAGGCTGTAGACCTATAAATTTATGGATGGCAATATCTATACAACAAAGGGGTCAGGGCCAGCCAGTCTGTGGGGCCAGTTCCAGCTCTAAATCCTGGCATCCTCTGAGACGTGGAAGAGCAGGGTTAGAGGGGGCAGCCTGGCTGCTGCCAGCCCAGGGCAGGTGGGTGCTGGTGCCCGAGCGCCTTCAGAGACTGCATCCACATTCTTTTTCCTGCTACTCCTAGGACGTACACACAAAGGCACATCTCATAGTACCACTCCTGGGTGTAGATGGCAAACATGAATTTGGATCACTTAAGAAATTAGTATTTGCTGAGAACCTTCTGCAGAACAATGGGCTAAGGGGTCATGTTGTGAGGGGCATGATGGACACAAGATGACCCTTGACCTCGAGAAGGTCAGGGTCCAAACGCCAGCTCTGTCTGCAGCAGGCCATGTGGCCCTAGGCACACTACAACCTCTCTAAGTGCACTTTCTCGTCTGTAAGACAAGGGTCGTAAAACCTATGTTGCTTGTTGTAAGAATTAGAGAGGATATGCGTAAAGCATGTTGGACTGTTTCTAGGATTGGATTGTTAAGAAATAGATATGTGGTAAGGTCTTAGCATGGGGCCTAGCACCTGCTGGCTTTGAAATGAATGGTCATTACTGTAGTTAATATAGTCTTATCATCATCTCCGGTACGGGTGACATTAATAATGCTTCTTGGAAGACAGGAGACCAGAGAGGGCCCTGAAGGAGGAATGGGGCTCAGTGGATGGTAGGTGAGTTTTAATCCGACAGCTGGTTACTTCCTCGATGCCCGGCTACGTGCTGCACATCTCATATCTGTCATTCATTCTTAGGAACCCTCAGACCCCACCCACCCACAGGGCTTTCCAACAGGAAATACAACTGTCAGCGGGTTTTTCTTTTATGTTAAAATCAAGTCCAGCCGCATGCATTTCGGTATTAACCCTCCACTGCACTGCCTCATGAGCAGCTGTCTCCTGCCCTTTGAAAGAGGCAAACCCTGATCTTTTCGCGCCTGTCCAGAAGGCAGCTTTGTTATGTGCAGTTCAATCTGGGGGCTTTGGAGGCTCTGCCCATAAATGGGGCTGCTGCTGGCCAGGCCACTCCACTGCCCCCAGAGGAATGTAAGAAATCTCTTAGTTCTCTAAGGAATCTGGATTAACAGGGCTTCTTGGTGGGCAAGGAGACCAGCTATAAATTCTACCATCTCAACTCAAAGGCTTCCCAATTCTTGTTTCTTAAAGCAATGCCTTTTGCTTCCATTAACTCCATATATATCACCACAATTTTTTTTTGCTTTTTTCCTATGTTCCTAATTTTCTCTGAAACTTCATGACAAAATATAACAATATTTTGTTAATATTAACAAAGTTAATTTGTAATTGTAAACAGGGTTTTTACTTCTTTGGCCTCACCTCTCCCCTTACTTTCTCTCCCACAAAAGCTTTATTTTCTCAAATGCCTACTCTTCTTTCTACAGAGATATTCATCACAATAATTACAATGTATTGAGTAATAAATACGTGCCCAACAACATGCCAGGAATGGGCAAAATTCTCCACTTACTTTACTTCATGTAATGCTCTCAACAACCCTCTGTCACAAGCGCCTGCTATATTATTACCGTTCCTATTTCATACCTGAGAATGGTAGGATAAGAGAGGGTAAGTAACTTTCCCAAGGTCACCTAGCCAGTAGAGTAAATCTATGACTTGAATCCAGAATGCCAATGACTGTTCTCTTCTTTATCATTACACTACATTCTCCAAGTTTCTACAGACCATCAAGAACCCTCTACATTGCTTTTGGTGGCCCAAATAATTATATTTCTGAGGGCTGAGTGGTCCCTCCGTTCCAGATAGATTATTATATCCAAGGAAGCAGTTACAAGGCACCTTAAAGCAGCTGCCCAGGTTGGCGTTTTGATCTAGGTGTACTTGAAAGTGGTGTGGACAGCCGTGTGGCCTTGCAAACATTGTAGAAACCATGACTTAACGCTCTTAGGATAGCAGGCCTATACTGTGACATCCCACGTGTTCCCCCATGGAAGCCAAGTTCTGTTTTCCCTCTAAAAAAATCCTTTAAATGTTTTTTCTCAGAAATACAACAGCCTAGCTATGACAGTTTCTGCACATTAGGGCCTCAGGCACTGGGATCAACAACAAATAAAACAGCACAACTGGGAACAGGCACAGTCAGGGCAGGGGTGCAGCTGGAGTGTCATATGTCTGACAGACAGATGCAGGGAGAGGCTTCTGGCTGAGCGCCTCAGGTGCAAAGGCAAGTGCAAAGTGGGTCACAGACCAAGGTCATCTTCCCACCACACCTCCACCCCAAGAAGGGTTTCACAAGCCATGTGTTTGCTCCAAGGAAGGACTGCTACTCTTTTTTTGTTGTTTTGTTTTAATTTATTGTCAAGTTAGCTAACATATGGTGTAGTCTTGGCTTCAGGAGTAGAATCCCATGATTCATCACTTACATACAGTGCTCGTCCCAACAAGTGCCCTCCTCAATGCCCATCACCCATTTTCCCCACCTCCACCAACCCTCAGTTTGTTCTCTGTATTTAAGAGTCTCTTATGGTTTTCCTCTCTCTCTGTATCTCATTTTTCCTTCCCTTCCCCTTTGGTCTTTTGTTAAGTTTCTCAAATTTCACATATCAGTGAAAACATATGATATCTGTCTTTCTCTGACTGACTTATTTCACTTAGCGTAATATCATCCAGTTCCATCCATGTTGTTGCAAATGGAAAGATTTCATTCTTTTCCATTGCCAAGTAGTATTCCAGTGTGTGTGTGTGTGTGTGTGTGTGTGTGTGTGTGTATGTGCACCACATCTTCTTTATCCATTCATCAGTTGATGGACATTTGGGCTCTTTCCATAATTTGGCTATTGTTGATAGTGCTGCTATAAACATTGGGGTACACGTGCCCCTATGCATCAGCACTCCTGTATCCCTTGGGTAAATTCCTAGCAGTGCTATTGCTGGGTCATAGGGTAGGTCTATTTTTAATTTTCTGAGGAACCTCCACACTGTTTCCCAGAGCGGCTGCACCAGTTTGCATTCCCACCAACAGTGCAAGAGGGTTCCCTCTTCTCCACATCCTCGCCAACATGTGTTGTTCCCTGATTTGTTCATTTTAGCCACTCTGACCAGTGTGAGTTGGTATCTCAGTGTGGTTTTGATTTGTATTTCCCTGATGATGAGTGATGTTGAGCATCTTTTCATGTGTCTATTGCCCATCTGGATGTCTTCTTTGGAAAAGTGTCTATTCATGTCTTCTACCCATATCTTCACTGGATTATTTGTTTTTTGGGTGTTGAGTTTGGTAAGTTCTTTATGGATATTGGATACTAACCCTTTATCCAATATGTCATTTGCAAATATCTTCTCCCATTCCTTTGGTTGCCTTTTAGTTTTGTTGATTGTTTTCTTTGCTCTGCAGAAGATTTTATCCTGATGAGGTCCCGATAGTTCATTTTTTATTTCATTTCCCTTGCCTTCAGAGACACGTCAGATAAGAAGAAGCTGCTGTGGCCAAGATTGAAGAGGTTGTTGCCTATTTTCTCCTCTAGGATTTTGATGGTTTCCTGTCTCACATTTAGGTTTTTCATTCATTTTGAATTTATTTTTGTGTATGTGTAAGAAAGTGGTCCAGTTTCATTCTTCTCTTTGTTTTTTTGGCTCCACACCACTTCCCAGGTTTCTGGATTTCTGGAACTTTTCCTTCCCAGGGAATAACTCCAAAGTCTTAACTCTAATGTACAGGCCTATATCGTTTGTATGTAATTTAGTAAGAAAGTCAGGTGATGACAGTCATGAATGAGATCCCAACAGATCTGTTATTTCTGCTTGACAACCAAAGAGATGAAAGAAACATGTCAAGAGCAGAAATGGATGGTGGAGTGAGGTTGGGTTAGGCATGTAGGTCTCTCATGTTAAATTAATTAGACAAGCAGGCCGTTAGACTGAGGTGGCTCTAGTTCAATGGCAGTCTATGGAAAGAGACCAGATTCTGAGTCTGTAAATGCCCCAAGGTTATGAAATCAAACCCTAAGGACAACCAACCACAAACAGCCAACTAGGCTGTAAGCTACAGCCAACCAAATAATTTCCTTTCTTTGCTTCTGCACTTTTTCTATATAAGCCCCCCAACACATACACCCTCAGCTCCTTTCCTCCAAGCACTCTTGACAACTTCTGGTTTGGTGCTGCATCCCATTCAGGTCAATTTGTGCTCAAATAAACTCTTAAAAAACGTTTAACGTGCCTCAGTTTATCTTTTAACACTTAACCCTCCAAGTTCTCCAGAGCTAACGTCTTCAGACCCAAAGAGGCAATCCTCTAGCCTAAGAAAGGGAGACAGTACCCTTTGGAGGGCATTTGGAAATGCGGATGGTGATATGGTTGTCAGAGTGACTGGGGGGTGTTGCAAACATTTAATGCAGGGGTCCGGGATGCCAACCATCCTGCAGTGAAGGGACAGTTCTGCATTATGAAGAACATCCCGTCTCAAATGTCAGCTGCACTCCTGGGTGGGTCCATGCCCTCGGAGTGGTGCTCAGCTCTGGATCTGGTCTGAAACTCTACATAGCCAATCTGAGCTTTATCTTCAGGGGGCTTTGTCAAAAAAGGACTGACGTCATCATCAGCCTCAGCCTCAATAAATATGTACAAAGAGCCTGTGACCTGGAGGGCAGGGCTTACTTAAGGAAAAGTAGGGAAATGCTTCAAAAATCAAGTGGGCTCAAAATCTGTCTACTACTATTGTCCAGGATACTTGCATTTAAGTATACACACTCTTAGGAGTGTGATATGCCCCCTGCTTTCTTTTTTCTCTCTCATTCTAGATAAATAAGGGTTGGTTCCCAGGAGCCTGGGTGGCTCAGTCACTTAAGCGTCTGACTTTGGCTCAGGTCATGATGGCAGGGTTCATGAGTTCGAGCCCCGCATCGGGCTCTGTGCCGACAGCTCAGAGCCTGGAGCCTGCTTCGGATCCTGTGTCTCCTCTCTCTCTGCCCTTCCCCCACTTGTGTGCGCACACGCACTCTCTCTCTCTCTCTCAAAATTAAATAAACATTAAAAAAATAATAATAAACATTGGCTCCACGAAGCCAGGAAAAAACAAAATCCTTACATACGAATTTCCAATAGTAGCTCCAATCAGAGTACCGTCTTCTCATGTGATGTGCTTTCTAGCCTACAGACTTCTCAAAATAATTAAAAGACCCTTGACTTACACACAACGTTGACAAGGCTCTGCTCTACAATAACACTTCAGTCTTATCATTTGAGTGGGCATTTTGTTTTGATTCCAAATTTAGTCAAAATTACACATAAACATTATTTAATTCTCTGACATTCCGAAATTATTTTCAAATGACAACTATCTATTGTGGTCAAAATCGCTGAAGGCATTTCGCCCTAAATACATTTTTTCCAACTGACAAAGAAATTAATGAGGTATGGAGGAATAATACATTTTGTTACTTTAACAAGAGTCTGCATTTTCTGAAAATCAATGTATATACCTGAAGACACATCTATCCCGTGTTCTCAAGTAAATTTTCTGCGTGAGTTTTCCCTTGAATGACACTGATGCTGACTAGTCGTCTCTTCCACGGCTCAGTGCTAGTACCCTGCTCTCCCTTCACGGTATAAGCTTCTGAAAATTCATCTTTCACCTCTGTGGGTATCACCTAAAGCTGCATCTTCATTTCTGACCTCTCATCAAATACCCAGGGTCACATTTGATATTGCCTAGTGTGCATTTCACATGGAGTCCTGTTTCCTTCCCAATAGACAACGTTTCCAAACACCACCTCTTCCTCCTAGTTCCCCACTTCTGTCATTTCTCTAGACTCCTCTGTACCCTTTCCAACGAGAGAGAGAGATTGAGGAGAAGGAAGGGAAAGAGGAAGGGTGGTTTTAAGTGCAATTTTTAGTCCACAATGCCTTATACTGTTATTATCAGCACTCACTCCACCACCACGCCCTGCCACCCCATAACAAAATATGAAATCTCTGGGGCTAGATGCTTCTTTTGTCTGCAGAACCCCCAATTAATAAGCAGTCGCTAAGGTTGACAATGATGAAGGCAATGATATGAACCAGATTTCCTTTGATGATGGAGAGCAATAACTTGAATGTTACATAACAAAACGATAAAAACCCAATTCAAAGTAGATTAGGCAAAAGCAAATTAATTAGCAAAAAATGAATCGAGAAGTCCAGGCTTCCGGGACCTAGAGTGCCACTGGACCCAGGTGCACAGACACTGTCATCAGGGCCCAGCTCCCTGCCTCTTCTTCAGGTCTACTTCCCCTGTAGCGGTTCGATTCTCAGAGCAGCCTTCCGCAAAGACAGGCAGAGACAATCAGCAGCATTTCCTAGAGCTTTGCATCACCAACAAAAAGAAAACTCCCGCCAAAGTTCAGGAGCTGACTCCCATTTGCTCTGATTGGCCCAGTGTGGTCACCCCAAAACCGATCAAAGATGACGTGCCCTCACTGGCTAGGTTTGGGTCTAGACCCCCAGAGCCAGTGGGTGGGATCAGCCTCAGACAAAATACACGGACTTTGGTGAATAAAGAGTGATCCCCTAAAGGAAGCAGAAGGTACCAGAAAAAAACAAAACAAAACAATGGACTGGCAAAAACAACAGGTGTTTACCATAATCCCTAACAATGATACTACTCTACAGGGTTGTGGTAAGAGTTAAATCATATGGATTTTTTAGAGGTTTGTAAATCATAAAGCAATTATATCTAAAAGTTGTTTTTTTCATTAAGTAGATAATTCTGCTTTTCCACACACACACAAGAGATACATTGCGTTGATACTATAACCAAAGGCAACAACCATTGTCTGTGCCGCTGGATGGTCAAGGGAGACTCCAGTGGCTGAGGAAGGCATCCTGGGTTTTGTGGACAGACTCTGGTGTGGTGGGAAGGATCTTGGCCTTGAAGTCACGCAGATGTGGACTCGGGTCTTAGCTGCATCTTCTACTGGCCAAGTGAACTTGTATGTGGCACTTAGCCTTTCTGAGCCTTTCTTCAACTTTCTTCAACTGTGGAATGAGATCCATCACAGTTTTTAACACCCCATTCCTGTGAGGGATAAAATGTGAGCAAAGCATGGTGCCTGGCACAGCACAGATAGTCATTAAATATTAGAAATATCTACCCCTTGTCGCTCCCCTGCCTCCAGGATTCCTTGTGTTGCTTTACTGCTATTGACATTTCAATAACGTAAGGCATCTTAATATTGAAATGTGGAACCTGGAAAATGCTAATTTTTTTTTTTTTTTTTTTTTTTTTAGTGGAGACAGAAGTAAATCAAGTTAGTCTTTTTTGCATTGCTATTTAGACATGTTTTAAAATATCCCAGTTGATGGGGGAGGGAGATTTGGAAATGGAACCAGGAACTTTGTCCTAAATATCCATTAACCTGGGCCATGAACTTTGGTTTCAGATATTGTCAGCACACTCATAACACACCGACTCACACAGCACACAGGCCAGGGAGCAGCTGTGGTATTATAAAACTATCTTTCCAAGGCACAAAAAGTGCAGCTTTTAAGGGAATCTGTGAGTCAGCCAGGGGAGTGAAATACACGTAGGGAGACCGTCACTGATAAGGAAGGAATGACTAAGCCAACAAGCCTTCGAGGGGATATTTTCAGTGGGTACTTTGTTCACAGTTATTGGGGAGAGTGGCACAAGTTATCAGGATAACCAAATGGGGGCTCTCTTTCTGGAGGAACTCGGGGGTGGCTCGAGCAAACACTCACGCTAACCCCTTTCTGCTAACCCCGTCCCTCGCTATTCCCCCTGGGCTCCGAGAATCAGCCTCCTGGGCAAACACGCACTCATCGATGGCTTTACTCATTACCGCCATTCCCCTCTCTTTCCTTCCCCAAAGCACATCTGTAAATGCCAGGGCTCTAGAACACTCTCTCCCTCCTCTGTCTTCCCAGAGTTACAGAACAAGGACCCACCTTAGGAAGCCACAAGGTTCCCCCAGGAATTTCCCAGGAGGACTCTGGCCCACCCTTCTTGTAGAAGCAGCTGCAAGAGGACCAGGTTGTGCTCAGCATAAACAGTTCTCACACTGGGCAGGCTGCCATCTGCCTGGAGTGGGTGCACCAGCACGGACCACCCACCTTCTTTCTCCCCTTGCCTCCAGCTGGCTCGCCCCACCCTGTGCCCCAGAGTATTGGACGCTAATGTGGAGAGGAAGGGGTTGATACGGCAGGTCTTATTAATCAGCTTCCGAGCAGCTAAACCAGTTCAGCTGATAATTAGTAAGAAACTAGGGGGAGGGCTTGTGCCCGACTCTGCTGAGACACTTTGTCCTGTTGAGGACCGAGGGTAGGTCACCCAGCGGCAGGACACTGAGGCTTTGTGATGCTTTCTGTAGCCACTGAAGGTCCTGCTCATCAGTGCTGATTCTGTGCTCTCCCAAAATCTGCAGGCATTGATTTGGGCTCCTTTCCTCAGCCTCGGGGAGGGGACAGGGAGAGGAAGCAGTGCAGGTGTTGGACAAGTGAAGGGGCTTCTCTTCAAGCCCTGGCCCAAGTGGCCCGGAGGAGCCTGGCAGTCACGGGCAGACACTTTCCCTTCTGCAGCTGAATGCCTGGTCTCCTCTTCTGTCTGGCTGCCATCGTTCACATATAGGCCACATGCCCCAAAGTTAACAGCATCTGATGCCTTCCAGAACTCTCTGGCTTCCACACGGGCACCCTATGTCTGACTGTTTCTGTTCCCCCACTGTTTCCCAGAAGATCACCTGTGGGCCTTAACCTCCCTGGCTAATAGACTGGGAGCTCCTTGAAGGCAGGGGCCTCATCCTGTTCCCTGTTTCCTCCCCAGCTCTCAGCATTTTGCTTAGAGCAAAGCTTAGTGACCAATTGTTGGTTGTTTTCCAAACACTCACTTGGGTAGTTTTGAGTGAATCTTTAACTTTGAAGGATCCCTTGGCCAAATGCATGTCCAGAGTCACTAGAACTGTCCTGACCCAGCAGATACAGACATGAGCTTGGCTGGTTCGCTCCTGCCATAGGTGGAGCCTTCTCACTTGACCCTGCACACTCCCAACTGAACAACCTGACTGGAGAATAGGGGCTGAAGGGAGGAGACGGGACTGCCAGGCCTGAGGAGGAGAGAGGGAAGCAAGAGGAAGAGAGGGATTAGGAAAGAGATCAAAATGAAGGGGTGTCCACGTGCTTTAGTCTTAATTTCAGCTCAGGTCACGATCTCACAGTTCATGAGATTTCTCTCTCTCTCTCTCTCTCTCAAAAAAGAAAAAAAAAAACTTGAATAAAAAAAGAGAGAGGGAAGAGAGGGGCAGGCATGTGGTCAGAAAGGGGCTAGAGCAGGAGACAACCAGACACAGAGAAAGAGGTAAAGAGACAAGAGAGAGAAGGGCAGGAGGAGCTCAGGGAGGATGGCAGAAAGCTCACATGGGCTGGGGATCACCATGCCATGAGTTGTCCTAATTATTGAGTACCTACTGTGTACCAGGAACTGTTCTAGGCCTTTGGGGATACGGTGGCAAATGGTGAAGAAGACAAACTCTTCCCTCAAGGAGGCTATATTCTCATGGCTGACTGGTGACAAATTAATATATAATAAAAGTTGTTAAAGAAAAATAAAGCAGATAGCCGTCTACTCCCAAGTAGAAGTGAGTTTCAGTTCGATGCTACTGTATTAACATAAAGACCAAATGCCACAGACGATTAAAGAGCTGCTTTCATTCCAGCTATTGCAATCAGGAGAATAATGATGAGGGAGGAAAGTCTCAAACAAAAAAGGAAGGGGCCCTGGGGTTCTAGGTGGGTTGGTAAAGGAGGGAGTCATCCTCAAGTCCTATAGAAGCCTTGAGAAAGGAGGCAGAGGGGTCTTATTATCTTGAAACACTGGAGGCCACGGTGGTCCTCTGAGGCTTAGCCTTGGAACGGCAAAGGATAAAGGGTTTGGGAAAACAAAAGGGCAGGGGATTTCTTTAATAGCGCTGTTTTCCAGGAGCACAGAGCCCAGGTCAAGTTGGGCTTGACCACTGACAAAGTACCATCTCTTTTACTCTAAAAACAAAATGTGATTTCTTCTCACCCGCACCTCAGTTTTGGAGCTCCTGCAAGTGGCATGCGAGCACTTCGAGCTCTGGTTCCTACCTGCTCCCAGTTAGCTGACATGGGAAAGCCCAGGGAAGGGCATATAGGACAGGGTCTTCTGGGTCAGGCCCACCCATCATGTCTGCACACCTTCTGTCATACTGCAAGAGGGGCTGTGAGCCCAGGAAGGGGGAGAAAGTAGATCTTCCTGTCACAGCTAGCTGGCTTTGTCACACATGCCTTTCATGCTGTTCCCTCTCTCTTTAGGAACACCCTTCCTGGCCCTTCTCTGATTACATGGCTCTGTGCACCCTTCTGGAGACATTTAAGCATACCGGACTTGAGGAATTCTTTCTTCGCCACTGGTGTGGGTCAGGTACCCCCTGAATTCCCTGTAGCACCTGAAGATCTGTTACAACAGTGGCCAGACTGTTCTCCAATTGTTTATTTTCTCATCAGCCCACCATACCGGGGTCCCTGATGTTAGGAACTATGCCTTTGTCTCTCTGTCCTTGATGACTAGCACTGCCGGGTGCTGGGTAGATAATCGAAAATGTCTGCAGGTAAATGAAGGGCCTCTGGCTCACTTCTGAACTGCCAGGATCTCAGGTGTACCCCAGAGTGATCATTTCAACTAAAAGAAGACTGGAGGTTCCCTCCGTCATAGCCCTCTAACCAGAGGGTTCACTTGAGACCTGGGGCTGGATCAGTTCTCATACTGGGACCCCCCAAGAAGACACGAAGCATCACTAATATTAGAGATGCAAAGAGAGCCAGATGCCTGATTTTGAGTTCAGAACTGTGGTCTCAGCTCCCTGGCAAGAGAGGACAGAGGGCAACAGATACCCCCATTGGGTGAACGGGGCTAAGAAGGCAGCCGACTCAGAAGGAAGGCCAAGGGCTGGCATGACCGGGTTGCAGAGTATCCGGGTAAGTCAAGTAAACAGTTACACAGTGGCACACTTCGGTATAGCTTCTAATATTCGGGCTTTGCTCCCAGCCAGTTTGAGTCAGGACCAAAGACAGTTAAACCTTATTAACACTGGAGAGAAAGCCTGAGTCATTTCCATGATGACTGGCTCACGGCAGGAATTATTACTGAGCCTGAGAATGAGAAAATGGCAGCCTCTTTTTATGTTCAGTTATTGGCTGGGGCCCCACTTTATAACTTCTGAAGAAGGAATCGCATGCCTCACGCGTCCAGAACAAATAAAATGAGATTACCTCACGTATGAGTTACCAGACAGCAATGTCACTGGCACCTAAGGCCGAGGGTGGCAGAGCAGCTACGTAGAGCTACCCACACCTCCTACCCCATGGCTGCTGTGCTGGGGGGTTGAGGAAGACCCTGGAGGAGTTAGGCGTCTGCACTCTTGAGCCCGCCCAATGCCCCTGCTGCCTCCAATACTCGTGTTTGAGATTCCTTAGGGCCAAGTGGGTGAGAAAATGGAACAGAACCTAAACAAATTTCAGGGTTTATTTTATTTTATTTATTTATTTATTTATTTATTTATTTATTTATTTTGAGAGAGAGTGGGGAGGAGCAGAGAGAGAGAGAGAGAGAGAGAATCCCAAGCAGGCTCCAGGCTGCCCGTGCAGAGCCCAAGGTGGGGCTCGAACTCACAAACCGTGAGATCATGGCCCGAGGGGAAACCGAGAGTCAGATGCTTAACCACCTTGAGCCACCCAGGTGCCCCTCTAAACAAATTTCTTAACCTTAAATGGTTGACTCGGGTTCTGTGGTTGATGAAAGCGATGAAATGAAAATGAATGGTGCCTTTGAACCATCTGCTTTTATGTATGTTCTCATGCTTCTTTTCCTGGTTGGGCTGCTTAACTGAGCCCTTTGGGGGCCATGGAGGGTGTCCGAGGGCACAAGGACAGGCATTTCAGGAACCAGAGACACTAAGGACTTCAGGGACACTGTGGCCTCAAGACAGTAACTCCTGAAGTCTCTGCACACTTTATCCTCACAAGACGAGAGAAGCACTGAACTCTCTTCCCTGCACGGTCACTCTATCAATGAGATACTACGTACACTCATCGTTCGAGGAGGGAAACATACTGGTGGGGAAGATGCTGAAAAACTCAGCTCCAAAATGAATCAGACTGAAAAAACCCCCCACCTAGAAGTCTTGGCGAAGATGTAGCCCTCGAGTTCCATCATCGGGACCCGTTGTGCCCCTGGGAGCCAGCGCAGGTTCTTTCTTCACATTTTATTTCAAACTTGAGCACTCACCACCCCAGTTGGTACCACCAGCACCTTAGTCCAAGCCGCCATCATCTCTCACTCGGACTACAAATAATAGCTAATATTTATTAAACTCTTCCTAGGTGCCAGGCATTGTTCTAAGCACTTCTCTGTGTTTGACCGTTTAACCCAACGAGGTAGAAAGACCCACCTCTGTTATTAGTAAGACCACAGTGCTGCACAGCTCCAAAAGTTTCCCTTCACACGGTGTTCAGTGCTCCAGGGGGCGGTTCCACCTGTACAAAGTGGCAGACTTTACTACGATCATCCCCATTTTACAGATCAGGAAGCCGAGGCACAGACGAGTCATTTAACCTGGCTATGTTCGCGTTGCTCATTAATGGCATAGGCAGTCCGGCTCCAGAGCCTTGCCCACTATGTTACACTGCCTCTCCTAACGGGTGTCTCTGTTTCTGGTTTGCCCTTTTGGCCAGTAGGCAGACTGATCCTTTTAATACACATAAACGATATTGTGACTCAAACCCTCCAATAACTTTTCATCAATCCTGTTTTCATCAATAACGTTTCAACAATCTGAATGAACCGCTTAGCATGCCCCATGAGGCCCCACGTGACCTGGCCCCTCAGCAAGCCTCTAGGCTCATCACCAACAACCCTCTCTGCAATTCACTCTGTTCCAGCCACACGGCCTTTTTGTTTTCCTAAAATCACACCAATCTTGTTTCCCACCTCTGGGCCCTTTGCACATGCTGTTTCTTCTGCCTCTGCCACATCCTTTGCCCAGATCCTCCTGTGGATTTACTCCTCACATGATTCAGGACACTGCTCCACCTTCTCTATAGAGGGTTCCCTGATCTTTCCACATAAAATGTCCCCCAACCCCCACCTGCTGGTCTCTATCCCATTACTCTCCTTTGCATTTCTTGAGAGCACTTTACAGGATTCCAAGTTATACCATAGATTTATGCATCTGTTGGTTTATTACCCCTCACATGTAAACAGGGACTTTGTCATCCTTAAACACTGAGTCTCCAGGGCCTTGAAGAGAGCCTGGTACATCATAGGAACTCAATAAATATTGACTGAGGATGTGAATGAGCAAAATTCCTGGAGATCAGGGCCATGTCAGCACTGATCCAGGGACATAGTTCTCAAACAGAACCAACAAAGCAGAGGAGACTGGAAAAAGGAGAAGGAATATGGAGGAAGAACAGCACTATTCAGATTCCAATTTAACCACATGTATTTTGTTTTTCTTGTGCACGGAAGCTTAGTGACACATAGTATCTCATTTAATTGTTACATCTGCTACAGAAAGTAATTTTAGCGGGGAAAGTGGAACTATGAGAATAGAAACAGAAACACATTTGCATCAATTCCTTGATATGCTCTTTGTCTAAACAGGAAAGAGCCTATTATTAAACAAACAGACTCTGAATTCTTATCTTTATGTTGCCTGACCCACGGGATTTTGTGTTTATTATTTTTTTTATAACTCAGCTTTATGAATCCTGTAGCCCATTTAATTTATTGGGTTTCCTTTTATTATAGCTTCAAGATAAAAGTTTTATTTCTACCATCCACTGTTCTCTCAACTCAGCCTTTAGAATTTCCCCCATGGTTTGTGTGTATTCATTCATTCAATTCACTGGACAACCGTGAGTTTTCTGCATAAATTGTTTTGTCAGTTTTTGTGGAGGAGAAGCCTGAGTTTTTCTCAGGCTTTGTCCAAACTAAAATATTTTATAATGGCATTATGTCTGGATTTTAATCAGTTGCTCATTTTAATCACATGTTGGAACAGTGACCTAACAACTTATAAGACAAAATCTTGCACAGTGTCCTAATCTGAAACCTTAGGGCCCCTGATTCCCACCCTCCAAAAAACCCCTTCCTCCTTATTAAAAGAAAGCACTCTTCAGTGGGTCAGGCCCCTCCTTGCCTAGCAAGGCACAGGCTGTTTGGTCTGTGGTTAAACCCGAACTTGCACAATGAGGATGTGGCTTCTGTTGCAGGGTTGTGCAAAATGGGGGAATCTTATGAAGTTGGTGCTTTGAGCAGATCCCAGCTATGTAATCCCAGCTCCCTAGGCAGATCGCGCAGCTAGTGAGCCTCCCTGGACCTTCCACCCACCCTCTGCACTGGTGGGAGCCCATAAGTCCAGACGGCAGTTGGGATTAGGGTCAGAAGACACCCTATTATAGCTCAGACCCACTCAGTGCTGATGCAGTCCACTTGCTGCTCTCCAGAGGTGTCGGGAACCCTTAAAGGGCTACTAAGGCTGAAATAATAACACAGCCCTGACCAGAAACATTTAATAGTCCCTGAAAAATGTCATAAAGAATGGAAATGGTAAATCAATGTAACTTCCAACAGGGATTTTGGAAGCTCATTCCCTTCTTCCTGTCCTGATGAAAGGAAAGGGAATTGGCATATGCTGCGGAACCCCAATGCTCATCCACCACAGTGTCCTGGGCGCTCAGCTTCACGGTGGGAAATTCTGGGGCGATCCCTTCTCCTCAGAAGCCGCCTACTCCATCTGCCAGAGTCAACAACTCCTCTCCACGTTATTGAAAACTTACAAGTGCTCTAAACAATTTACTCTTGATTAAACATCTGTGTTAAACATTTTTGATTTCCTCAAATCTCTTGCGCACTCACTGCTTTCTGAAATAAGAGTGCAATGAGGAGAGGATCCCATTTGCCTTGCTGACTTAAGGTCATTGTTATGAAAACCAGTTTGGAGACCATTCTCAGTTCTACATTGCCCCCTGGGGCTACTGAAGCATGTTGACTATTTGCACCTGTCCTCAGTTGGGTCTGGTGGCTGTGATGCTTCTGTTAGCCATTAATGGCCCTGGATCATTGCCTGGACAAGAGACGGAGGGACATTTTGTAAAGTGGGGTACCCATGTCTGGTGTTGGCATTAGGGGTCTCTGGAGAGAGCTGGGTTTGCTTAGTCTTGCTTTCATTCGTCTCGCTTGTTTGTAACGTGAGGTCAAAAGATCACAATTCAAATTCCAGTTCTTCTTGCTATCCAGACTCAGATTTCCCAGATCCATCTCACAGGTCCCCTGGCCATCACATCTTTTCAATGAACTTCCCCCAACAACCCCCCGCCCCAGGGCCCATTTGGGGTCTTCCATGGAGTAAAAGCTGACCACGTATCAGCTAGAATAGAATGGAACCATGAGTCAACCATTGTTGAAGAGAAGCCAAGAGGCAGAAAGCTGAAGGGAAATGAAAATCGCTCTACTTTTTACCCCTTCCCACCCTTTCAACACTGACTTTGACATATTTCCTCTGTCCTCTGCCATGTAGGTTTTAGCACCAGCGTCCAATGGCCAAAGCCATGTGGCTTTCTTCTTCAGTGAAGATTCAGGTGGCTAGGTACTTGACTAGACTCCTGGCAAAGCAACTGGAGTTTCAGCAGAGCAGACAGGAGACCCTGGAGCAGGGCCGACATTATCCTAAGCTTCTACCTCCTCACACTCCTATGTCCTTACTGCCTCTTCCCTCTGGTAGCACCAGCATCTTCTTCAGACAGAGTTCAACTGGAAAACTCTGGGCAAGTTACTTAATATCCATAGCAGAAATTGTTCGTTGTTCGGCCCACTATCCATTCTTTACTCCTTTGGTAACAGAGGCTCTGATTTTTAAATCAGAGCTGCCTAGAATAAAGACTGAATTTCCCAACTCCCTGACAGCTATGTGTAGCCAGGTGACTAAGTTTTAGCCAATAGCTTGTAAGGGAAAGTAGTATGTGTACAACTTCCAGAAAGTGTCATTGAAGGAAGAAGGTGCACCCTTCTTTGGTCCTTCCTCCTTCATACTGGCTGGAATGTGGAGGGGATGGCTGAAGCTTAAGCAGCCATCTTGAGCCACAGAGTGGAAGCCAATGCTGAGGATGGGAGAGCAACAAGATAGGAGAAGCTTGGGTGCTAACACTATGTCTCTCTCTTTCCTATTTAAGTCATTATTATTTTGAGTTTTTCTGTCCCATGCATTCAAATCTAAGCCAATCTGAGATATTTCTGAGCCTTGATTTCTTTTTATAAAAACTACCAATGTCATAGCATTATTTGGAATACTAAACGAGAAACCTCTTTCAAAATGCTCTTTAAGAAGACTCTTCTTAAGTCTTAGTTTGACACACAGGATGTGATCAATAAATACCTTTTCCTACGTCCCTGCTTTTCCAGCTCAGGGTTGAAAGGTTTTGCTGTGACTTTCACCAGGGTAACATGTATGACCTCTTCAGAGTTCTTCTCCTGAGTCGCCGTAAAACACAGCATCTGGTGGGGCTGAACTGACTTATGGGGAGCTTGCCAGGTGCCAGTCACTGTGCAGTCACTTTCCACCTAAAATCTCATCTTGTTATCATGAATGCACCACGTGAGGTAAGGGACATCCACATTTTACTAAAGAAGCTGAGATTCAAGGTCGTGAAATATTTACCCCAAATTACACAGGTGCTGGGATTCAAATCCAGAGCTACCTGGGTCTAGAATCCATGCCATTGACCACACTGCTGCTCAAAGAGCAGAAGATTTTCCTGTTATTCACCCCCTTCAACCTCTGCTGTCACCCAAAGTGACATCTGGGTCCATTTCCAGCCTTTCTTTCTCCCCCTCAGTCCACAGGGGCAGAGCTGTGGTCACGAGTTTGCACAGCTCAGTTCCTTGAGTTTTATAAGCAAGATTGCCAAAAAGATTGCCTTTTCACTAATGACTAAATCTGGGACTTTGTCCTCTTGCTAGTGATCTTGACTCTATGAGGTAAACAACAAGTTTATTGGTAGCATCATCCCTGTGAGCCATAGGTTTTGGGGGGCGGCAGAAAGAGGAAGAGGGAGACAGAGAGAGAGAGAGAGAGAGAGAGATTGCTCAAGCAGGATCCACACTTTCAACACAGAACACAACACAGGGCTCGATCTCCCAACCTGTGAGATCATGACCTGAGCAGAAATCAAGAGTCAGACAGTCAACTGACTGAGCCCCCAGCTTTGGAAGCTGAGCCAGGAGACTGCTGTCGTGGCAGGATTGGCCAGAACACCAGGTTTGTTGGGGTAAGGGTTGTGTAGTGTTGGGACAATGGACTTTAAGGAGAGAGATCTCATGTGGGGTCACCTAGGATCTTGGCCTAAGGATCTTGCACCTCTGTGAGGTGCAGAGAGACTCTAGTAGAGAGTAGTTGGAGGTAAATGACTAAAGGCTGAAAAAGGAGTGTCAATAACCTCTTGAAATGGAAATGCCCTGATGTGGAGGCTAAGGGCACTGTCACAGTGGGGAGTCCGGGGGGAACCTATAAGTGGCTCATGAGAACACCCCAAGAGAGGGAGAGCCGGCTTTAGATGACTGATCATCCCTGAAAGATGAGGCCAGTTTATGACGATTCCATCCATGAAGTGAGACTTTTCCTCACCTTTTTCCTCGTCCTCCCCTGCGCCATGAGCCCGTGGGCCAGCCACAGAGAGACTGAGGAGAAGTCAACCAGACTGCCACCCAGTTCCCCACAGCTGGCTTCCAGCCCACAGGCAGCCACTAGGGAAGGAGACAAGGTTTGGCCTCTTACTGGGTTCAGGATGTTGACCGCTCATTGCTGGGCTAAGTCAGCACTTGAAGCCTAAAAGGACTCAAGGATTGTCTCCTACTTAATAAGCAAAAACATTTTGGGGCCTGCTGGAGTTCTCGTGCAGGGGCAGGGAAGAATTACCAACAGTAAACAGATCGTGAAGAATGCTGAGACTACAGATAAAAATGCGTTCTGATTACCTTAGGAGTCTGCCACGCCGCCTGGGCGGCTCTTGTTTATGTGTTGATCCCCACACAAGCACAGCTGCACGACTGCAGATCAGAGGAATGTCCTCCCTTGGGGGGGCCTCCAATGTCACGTCACAGGGAGCCACTTTAGGCCTGAGATGACACGAGGAAAGTGCCTGGCCTGCTTAGGAGAGGAGAGTCCTCCGTGAGGGGATAAGACTCTCAGTCGATTTTTCCTTTGGGCCAATTTCCTTCCAGTCCTCAAGGAGGCCCAGCGAGGAGCCTCTACAGCTGTGGTGGCTGGGCCCAGGCTATTCAAAAGTGCACCTGGGGTAGAGTACTGAAGCTCCTGACACAATAATCCCAGGATCAGTCAGGGTTGTGACTTGAGACCCACAAAGCTTTCTTTAGCGTGCCCACTGGGGTCCCTCATGTGAAGCTTATCAGAGCTTCTCCCTTCAGAGAACTGCCCATTCCTCCTAACTCTGTGGGGGTAATGGAGATGGGAGCACCTGTCCCTGAAGCGTCTTCCAGGAAGGATCGTGGAAAGGAATTGCTGTTCTGCCCAAGTCCCTCGTCTTGATTACTAACTGTGTCCCGGCTCAACATGGCATTCCTTCCACAAGCGCCAACCCCACGGGTGCCACCTCCTGAGAGCCCTGGGACGGGCCTGGCTAGGTGTCAGCAACACGTTGATCTCATCTGAAACAGAGTATTTAATGAAAAGTGCCAAGGTTGAGATAAATAGGAATCAACTAAGAGAAAAATGTCTACACGTGCAGAGAGCCGGGGAGCACAAGGTCGTTCTTCTGGAATAAGCAGCCTCCAGCCCACACATTGGCTTCTCCTGTTACTTCAACAGCTCCTGAGAGACCACATCCCAAACCCAGTTTTTAGTGCAGAAAGACAGATGGAGTCTGGGGGGAAATCCTGGTTTGGAGAGTGGAGTTGCCTGTGGGAAGTGACGCAGGGGAGGGGAGGACAGGATAAGAGAAACTCATACTCTTCTGGGAAGGCGACAGTAAACAAAAGGCACTGAATGAGGTGCCCTATCCCGCCTTTCATTTCCTCTGTCTCACAACAGCTTGTAAATGACTACATTTATTTATCCTCAAACATCTCCTGAGGACCTACTACACGCCTGCGCTGGGCACTGTGGGTTGGGAAATAAACAAGGTTCAGCCCCTGCCCTTAAGGAGCTCAGTCTAAAGGGCAGGACAGTCACGTACAGAGAAAGTCTAAGGGAGATTGTGGCAGGTGAGCGCTACAGGAAGCAGACGCTGAGACAGAGCTGAGCGTGCAGGGTGCCCTTGGGATCCACACGTGCGGAAGGGCAGGGAGGGATGCAGGATGGGGAGAGGGGGATGTCCAACGGCAGCGTAGGCCTGGTGATGGCCTCCGCCACCCACGGGCAGCGCCGGTGCTAGAAAGGCCTCACAGAGTTAGGCCGAGGGAAGGTCACTGCACTGATTAATCTTTGGCTGGGGCCCCCGGAATGGGGCACGACTCGGGCAGCCGGGGCCATCCCTGGGGAGCCAGGCGGCTGAAGACCGTCCACCGGCAAAGCTTCCAGCAGTCGGGCAACAGGGCCGCCGATCACGGGAACCTGCGTGCGGGACCACGGTGGCCACCCCGTCACCCAGAGCGCTCTGAAAACAGGGAGGGGAACAGTCACGAAGGCTCCACTGAGAAGAGTCTGGGAGGATGAGAAGAGCTTTCAGGAAGAAAAAGTGTAGTAAATTCAAGTCGCAGGGCCTCGGGTTGCTGTTGCCCCAGAGACTGGGGGGTTGCATTGAGAGGAAGTAAGAGGGTAACACTCCTCACCCGCCAGGAAGACCTGACTTCATCCCTCCCGCGCGAAGCGGAGAAGGCTCAGCCTCTCCAGATGAGCGTAACTACGTGGACAGACAGTAAGCTGCTGTGTGACCAGAAAGAAATCACATCGTGACCGGCTGGTGAGCAGCTCCGCAGGCCTTCTTCATCTGCAAATATTTAGTCTGATAACGAACACCAGTACCTGCGTGGCTGGCCCCACTCTTCTTCCCCAGCGGTGCGGCAGAAGCCTGGCAACCGCAACTGACGACGTGGGGGGACCGCCGTGCTTTCTCCCAGAGAGAGCCGGGTAAATGAGCTGCTCACTTCCTGGGCGACCTTAGCCCAGTCGCTGCATCTCTCTGAGCTTCAAGCCCATCATCTGTCAAGCGTAACTGGCACTCAGCGCCCAGGGTTGTGTGGCTTGAGAAAAGGTATAGAGAGCTGCGCTGTACAGGGCTGGTCTCTGGCACAGCCTCGCTGCCTTGGACACTTCATCAGGCCTGCAGGAAGTGACCCAGCCTGCTTCCAGGCCACGGCTGTTTTGTCACTCTGTCATGAAAGCCAGCATTGCCACTAGAGCAAGCCCGAGGACATCTGCACGCCCTCAGTTCAGACAAAGCTGTGACTGGTAATGAGCAGAGACTGGGAAATCAGTGGCCTGGTTCTTTCTCATCTTGCTCATCTGGGACTGGGGTTAGAGAGGGTTGCTTAGCAACAGGGTTAATTCATCTTCGGGACCATCCCCCTTCCCACTAGGGAAGGAATGCCACCACGCTCATCAGCACTATTGTTTTGGAGGGTTGTTTGGACACTTCTTCCTGAAGGGGGTTTATCCTGAGGTAAACCAGAGACATTCCTCGGATGGGAATTACCACAGGGATGAAAGAACAGCTATGGGGGTGGGGGTGGGGAGGGAGCTGCAACTTGGGGCCCCTGCCCACTCTTCACGGAGCAAATTATTCCGGAACAGAGGCAGGATGACCGGAGAGAAGGGGCACAAGCGGGCCTCTGTTTCATGTTTGGCAGGGAAAACATGGGACTCTTTTCTTCTCTCTGTAAGCCTTTCTAAGTCCCAGCCACATGCTGCCCCCCTCCCCGGGACAGAACTGGGCTCCTGAGCCTCTCAGAAGTGGGGTGAGAGAAATGAGAGCGCCTCAAGTTAGGAGGGCACCTGCAGTGGCCTGGCAGTTAGGAATTTCTGGACTGTTCCCATTCAAGGGGCCGCTCCCCAGGGTGGAGGGGACACCCTGTTAACTGCTTCAGCCCACAGCCCAGATTCCAATTGCTTTTACAGGTGGAAAGCAGCAAGCGGTGGGGCCTTAACAGTCCAATTATCCACGAGACGGAAAGGAATGAACGTCTGAAGAAAACATGATTTCCTCGGCAAACAGCTTCAAATGCTTCTCAAGGCGGTAGACAAGGAGAGAAGCAGAGCTAGTCAGATCAGCCTGGCTTGTTTTAAATTCATCTCACAAAGCAAGTTTACAATGAGAGAACTCTTTTTAAGAGCAACTAACTGAATCAATCAACCTTCAGTGAACTTCCAAGTGCAAAAAAGCCATAAAGCATTCATTTGTGCAATAAAGCCCCGCTTGGAAGACAGACCGGTGACAGGCACACTGGGGAGACAGAGTCCGGGATCTGGCAGTTCTGCCCTCGGGCTGATGTGGGCACCCCCACTGTTTGGTTGCAGGGATGAAGTTTGCACCCATCCCGCCCAGAACCATCCAGTCTAATCAGCAAGCACCAGATGAGCTAGAAGTGCCCTAAAATTCAGCACTGCTGCTTGGGCCTTTTTTCTTTTAATGCCTAACGGCATGATCATGCAAAATCAAATAGTGCTGCAAGGTGATGGACTTTTTCTAGTTTCTTCTTGTACAGAAATGCAAAATGCCTTCTTGAGGAATTCCCTCCTCCCCATCCTTACAAATCACAGGAAGAAAAGCCATGAGAATCAATGACCTTTATTCCCCCAAGCCATTTCTCACCCGGAAGGAGGGCCCTGTCTATAAACTGGAAGGGAACCAGAAATGAGGAAACTCAGTGAGGTATAATTATTTAGTCTTGTAATTTAGAGACCTGTCCATCTGAGCCCTGGAAAGTTTGTAGGGTCACTGATGAGTTAGCAAGCCCTATCAGCACCGAAAATCCATAACAAGAATAATCTGGGATTCCTCCACACCTGCTCCCAATCACTGGGCGGAAAGAAGGGAGCAGTGTGTGCATCTGGTCCAACTTTTCTGGGCTTTGGATGCAAGACATAGATTTTTTTTTTTTTTTAATTTTTTAATATATGAAATTTACTGTCAAATTGGTTTCCATACAACACCCAGTGCTCATCCCAAAAGGTGCCCTCCTCAATACCCATCACCCACCCTGCCCTCCCTCCCACCCTGCCCTCCCTCCCACCCCCCATCAACCCTCAGTTTGTTCTCAGTTTTTAACAGTCTCTTATGCTTGCAAGACATAGATATTTATCCAGGTCACATACAAAGAACGGAGGTTTATTCCTTATTCTAAGGAGTGCACAGAAACACAGGAAAAGAAACAGAATATTCAGGAAATCTTCTCAGCTACTCTTTTTCTGCTCTTCCACCTTCTGCCGTGTTCTTTCCTGCTTGTTCAGTCTTATTTTTCCTCCTGGCTGTTGCTTAGGGTGTCACTCCTCCTCGCCCCTAACTTTGGATGTCATGACCATGGGCCCTGCATGGTCCTGGCTTCATCCACTCCTGAATATGTCCCTTTGTGATTCAGCTCCTGGTGCTAACTCATCCTCTCGATATTTTTCATTGAAATTCCTGGGATGAGCTCATCATTTTGAGCTAGACAGACTATGCATGACCCTGGGTCAACAGCCCATCCCAGGCCATTTTCTATGGCTGCACAAGTGCCTTGGAGGGTGGGGATGGAGAGAAAGAGGATCCTGCGTACCAGATATGGCTAAGGCAGACCCTTCAGCGGAAGCACACAAGGGTATGGTGTTTAATGTAGATGACCCCTGGGCTCTCGCTAACCAAGGCAGTGACAGTTTTTGGCAATGTGCATTGGAAAGGCAAGCATCCCGAGAAATTATCTCATTTTGCATGAAATTTGTTTCATATACCAGGGGGCAGATTTGGAAAAACCGTGAAGTGTTTTCGGTCTTCAATGAATCGTAGGTCTTTGTGTAGGATGAAATCTAAGCAAGGTGCTAGCTTGAGAGGTCACACAAAATTAATACGCTTAATCTGGCTTTTGATACAGGAGCCCTGGTCATACAGGGAGGAAGTCTCTAGCTCTGCTTTGAAGTCAACTTCATGTACTAAAGAAGACTTCTGAGCCAGGGTTGCAAGAGAGGGACACTCAAAGCCAAAGGTCTAACTCAGGAAAGCCAGATGGGAAAGATGCAGAGAACAAAGTATGTGGGAAGGGGTGTGGAGTTCCTATGCCCTCTCCCAGTGTGCCACCTTCCTAGCCAACTTGGAAGCTCCCTAAACCCTGTCCTTTGGGCTTGTTACAGAGGCGTCGTTCCATAGGCATGATTGATCAAATCATTAGCCATTGGTGATGAATTCAACCTCCAGCCCGTCTCCCCTTCCCACATGGAAAGTTCCAACCTTCTAATCATAACTGGTTCTCTTGGCAACCAGTCCCCATCCAGTGGTGACCTAGGGGCTTTCCAAAAGTCACTCCATTAACATAAACGCAGATGTGGTTAACAAGGGTTTGTTATGAATAACAAAAAATATCCACCTCACATTTATTACTCTGAAGCTATTTCAAGAACTGAGGACAAAATCCAAATATTTTAACAAAAGATGCCTTTATTGCTCAATTCATTTATTTGCTTTTCTTTCTTGTTTGTTAAAACTCATGGGACAACACCTATCATCTACCAATCAGTATAAAACAACCAATCAGTATAAAAACAAAGAACAAATAGAACACTCAGAACTGCAAGTATTTCGATGCTCAAAAGGCCTTTGTGTGACCTGTGCCCCAGCACCCTCACATCTGTTCTACCTCAGCTGCCCTCTAAAATTAGGCGACTCTAAGAAACCCAACTTGTGAACCAGGAGATCATCACCTGAGCCAAAGTCAGATGCTCAACCGACTGAGCCACCCAGGCACCCTTCCATATATCATTTTAAAAAGCTTTTTAATGAAATTAAGAATACATCAGGGGCATGTATTATTAGTGTACAGGTTAGTGAATTTTAACAAAGAACACAGCTATGTGACCAGCACTCAGAACTATAACAACAAAAAACAGAGTATCAGGGCACCTGGGTGGCTCAGTCGGTTAAGTGTCTGACTTCGGCTCAGGTTCATGGGTTTGAGCCCCACGTCAGGCTCTGTGCTGACAGCTCAGAGCCTGGCCTGCTTCAGATTCTTCGTCTCCTTCTCTCTCTCTCTGCCCTTACCCCACTTGCACTCTCTCTCTGTCTCTCAAAAATAAATAAATGTTAAAAAATATATATATATATCACCAGCACCCCAGAAGGCCCTCCTATACCTCCTTCCCCAAAGGGAGACCTACCTGATTAGTTTGCCTGTTTCTGGGTTTTATATAAAAGAAAGAAAATAGCGTATACCCTATAGTGCCTGGCTTCTTTCACTTAACACCATGTTTATGAGAGTCACCCATATTGTGGTTTTAGTAGCAGGTGGCTCCTTCTAACCACTGCAATGCATCCCACTGTGTTGAATATGGCTCAGATTAATCATTCTATTACTGATGGGCATTTGGTCCATTCACTGTGAATCAAAGGTTATTGTCTGGCTTGAGACGTTTTTTAAAAACAATCCCATATTTGGGGGGGCCTGGGTGGCTCAGTCGGTTAAGCATCCGACTTCGGCTCAGGTCATGATCTCGTGGTTCATGAGTTCGAGCCCTGCATCAGGCTCTGTGCTGACAGCTCGGAGCCTGGAGCCTTCTTCGGAATCTGTGACTCCACCTCTCTCTCTGTTCCCTCCCCAGCCCATGCTCTGTCTCTGTCTCTCAAAAAATAAATAAACGTTAAAAAAAATTAAAACCACCACCACCACCACCAACAACAACAAACAATCCCATATCTGAGTGAGACACTCAGGGGAAGGCTGTGCCAGCAGAGGGAAAGAAAATAGCAGGGTCATTTCATTTGCTTAGACCTCTAGTCTTGTTCTGTGCTTTCACTGACCCCGTCCCCTGACTCAGGAAAAATTGTGAGTGTAATTGTTACAAGGTGGGTGAGATCTGGAGTCCCAGATAATGAGGGAGGCCTCGGGTCTGCAGGGAGTGGACACAGGGAGTTGTGCATGTATGTAAACTTCAGAGAAGTCTCTGGTCCCTGGAAAAATCCTCAGCAAATAGAGCAGCTAGGACACCTCACTCAACCCCAGGTTATTGTGACTTCAATCTCTGGCATCTCAACAAGTGTAGATATCAGGTCATTCATTTCTTTCCCCCAAAGTTCTCTAGAAAAAAAGGTTATCATGAGCTGTGTATTTGATCCAGTGAAGCTTAATCAGGTCCTGGCAGATTAACCTTCCTGTTTTTAATAGAATTTTGACCAAAACCTTTCTCTAGCACGTAGCTCATATTTTTCTCCCTTCTCCAAGATCACCACGACCCTGCTTAAGATTTCTTTGGGAGAAAAAAAAAAAAGATTTCTTTGAGGATTCTAAAGGAATCAGTGCTCACTAAATTTCTCATAATTTGAGGCAAAGCTAGCTTGATTTTCAGACAATCTCTCTTTACCTGGCTGTAGTGGTTTAAAATACAGTAGTTTCCCATCATTTGCAGTTTCTGGAAGTAGGTAATCCTCCCGATGTATCATCAGAAGGTCGGTAGTAGCCTAACATTGTGTCACAACACCTACACCATTCACCTCACTTCATCTCCTCACGTAGGCCTTTTATCACCTCCTATCATCTCAAGAAGCATGAATATAACACAAAAAGGTATTTTGAGAGAGAAAGAGACCACATTCACCTAACTTTTATTACAGCTATATTATTATAATTGCCTATTTATTATTACTCACTGTTGTTAATCTCTAATGTACCTAATTTATCAATTAAACCTTATTATAGGTAGGTATGTATAGGAAGAAACCTAGTATATGTCGGGTTCAGCACTACACATGATTTTGAGGACCCACTGGGGGTGTTGGAATATATCCCTGTGGATAAGGGAGACTACTGTATTTCTAAAAACTTTAGAGAGAAGACTCTTAAAATTTTACTCTCTAATCATCAGTACATAAATCTAAAGCGCCTTTGGGATCTAAAGATAACAACAGTACTCATTTGAAGGAGGAAGGTGGGGAAGGCACAAAGAAAGGAAGTGTTTAGATTCACTGGTTTGGAAAGACTTTAAAAATATTTATACCAGTATCAAGAACTTATTTATGTTTTATTTCCTGAGAAGGCTTTGAAGAAATTACATGTAAATCCTCAATGATTTTAAGCATTATTTCATAGAGAATATGCTGCTGTTTATAAATACAAATGTATGAGATGAGAGTAAATGTTCTTTAAAAGAATTAAGGCTCTTATTGATATTTTCTTTTCCTCACCTTCTTTGACTGCATCTATCTTTTGACTTGTTTTTTCCGACCTTTGTAAGCACCCCAATGATAAGAGATGGTGGTTTGTGAGACTTTCTAAAAGGACACCTAAAAGACAAACTAATGACTTCCCAGGTTGGTTGAGTACCCATAGTTCACAAGCATCCAAGTTTCTCAATTATGTTAAAGTACAAAGACTTAAAGTCCCCAAATATGACAATAATATTTAAAATAATTATAAAAATAATCATGCTATTAAAACTAATTATAAAAAATAGAATAATAATAATTATTATTATAGTAGGCTGCGTGGATCTTGAAAAAAATAAAAGAAATAGAAAGTTCTTCCTGCCCATTACTGTCAGTTCTTCAAGCTAAGATTTTCTGTGCTTTTAACTTGCATGCCAGCCACTGTATACTTTCAGGCCTTTTTAAAATTGATCTTCATAATGACTCTGTGAGGTAGGTGACAGTATCATCCCCATTTGACAGATAAGGAAAGTGAACTTCGAGAGATTAACACCTTGCTGGGGTTAAAAATTGTGAGTGACAGAGCCTGAACTTGAATCCAGCTCTAGCCAGCAGCCTGAGCCTCCTCCCTCTTGTTATCTGCTGCCACCCTCAGACATACAAGCTGTCCCTGAAGGCTGCCACCAAGGCGGTTAGCCTGAACACGAGGCTCTGGGGAGCCAAAGGCTTAAATTGTTTATTCCAAAGGTGAGGACAATTTCCACTGAATTTGTTGAAAATAATGAAATCCAGTTCTCCAACAATTTAAGGGACAAAGTCAGTATTAAAATTGGGTCTTGATTTTACCTCTCTTTTTCAGCAGGTAAGGTGAAGAAAATTCCATTTGGAGAATAAGGACTATTGTGTCCATCAAATGTCCATTCTGTGCAGCCTGGTGCTAGGAATAGGGAAGCTAACAAAACATGGCTCCTGCATTGAAACACATCAACATGTGATACTTCATCTGTGACACTGGGCAAACGAGAGTTTTGCCTCTTAAGTCTGCATTTACTATGAATTTCTTTAGGATTAATAACCCACAATACACCTCTCTTTGCCTAAACTGTGAAGGTGAGTTCTTTCTCACCGTATGTGAGCTATTCGTGAATAATAACATCAAAGGATAGCATAAGAATGCAAACATTTGGTTCCTTTAAACGTTCACTTCCATGTTTTCTGAATGAACTGTAGGGTTAACTTTCTCCCCCAAACATTAACCACTTGTATGTATCTCTCTCCTCCCATCATCCCAGCTGGAGTGGCCATGTGCTGAAATCAACATTAAAGATACAGATTCTTCCTTAGGCAGAATCCACACTCCCAGTAGAGAATTCTAGAAGATGAGAGCCAACATGGTAGAACTAAGCATATAGAGCACCTGACCCATCCGTTATTTTAAAAATGGAATAACTGGGCCACCTGGGTGGCTCAGTCAGTTAAGCATCTGACTTCAGCTCAGGTCATGGTCTCAGGATTCATGAGTTCAATCCCCTGCTGGGCTCCTTGCTGACAGCTCACAGCCTGGAGCCTGCTTTGGTTTCTGTGTCTCCCTCTCTCTCTGCCTCTCTCTCTCTCTCTCTCTCTCTGTCAAAAATAAATAAATATTAAAAACAGTAGTAAAATAAAAAAATAAAAACAGAATAACTTAGGGGAACCTGGATGTCTCAGTTGGTTGAGCATCTGACTCTTGACTTCAGCTTAGGTCATGATCTCACAGTTGGTGAATTTAACCCTGTGTTGTGGAGCCCGCTTGGGATTCTCTCTCTCCCTCTCTCTCTCTGCCCCTTCCTCACTCTCTTCCTTTCTCTCTCTCTCTCAAAATAAATACATAAACTCAAATAAATAAATAAATAAATAAATAAATAAATAAAACAGGAATAACTAAGACTCTGAGAAACTAAGTGGCTTGTCTATGGTCAGAAAGAAATAAACAATAAACCCAAGACTTAAATTCAGGCCATTTTTTCCACTACAGTGGTGTAGTTTATGCCAAGTCCAATCCTTTGGTCAGAGAAGCCACTGATAGGAGCTCTGGCCCATCACTTTGCACAGCGCCCAGAACAAAGCAGATTCTCGGTGAAAGTTGGTGAAGTAAGTATATGTGAGGGGACTCCCAGCTTCTGGTCTACCCCTTGTTATCTCGCCACTAGCCCACACTGCACCTTCCCTTCCCTCCTGAACTACATTGCCCAACAATGTTAATGCCACTCTTGCCTGAGCAGCCATAGCAGGGACAGCATCTCTGGAAACACATATGTTACCCAGATGGAGATGGAGACCACTCTGAAGTGTTTAATCAGTGCATGTACCCAGGATATATTTTACTAGTGGACCCCTAGATGTGCTACACAGAGGCTGAAGTAAAGACGGTTTAGAGTAGGAGTCGGTATAAAGTCCAGAGCCTAGAGGGTAGAGAGAAGTGAAAGAGAATAGAGCCAAAGCACCCGAGAATACAAAAGCCAGAGAAAGTGAGTTAACTGACCTAGTTGGTACCAGAGTGGGGATTTGAACTGTGGCATTGAGATTACTCTGGAAGCTCCACACAGTGCTGCTCTCCCAATAGACCAGAAGCCACTGTGCCTAGTTTGGGACATGTTACAGAGGGATAAAGGACGGACGGTACAGAAGCATAAAGGACAAGGGACAAAAGAGGATGCATATCATCAATAGAAATGTTTATGGAGAACCTACTTATTGCATGTTGGACACTTGTTACAGATCGGATTGTGCCCCCTCCTCCTCCTGCTACACCAGCATTCATATGTTGAAACCTAACCCCCATTGTGACTGTATTTGGAGACAGGACCTTGAGGAAGTAATTAGGATTAAATGAGGTCACAAGTATGGGGCCCTAATCCAATAGGACCGGTGTCCTTATAGGAAGGAGCCTATGTGATCAGAGGAAAAGCCATGGGAGGACATAATAAGAAGATGGGCTAAATGGGTGATGGGCATTAAGGTGGGCACTTGGGATGAGCACTGGGTGTCATATTTAAGTGATGAATCACTGGGTTCTACTCCTGAAACCAATACTACACTGTATGTTAACTAACTTGAATTTAAATAAAATATAATATAATATAATATAATATAATATAATATAATATAATATAATACAATAAAAAAAGAAGGTGGCCATCTGAAAGCCAGGGAGAAACCTCAGAAGAAACCAAACCTGTTGGCACTGATTGATCTTGGACATCAAACTTCCAGAACTATGAGAAAGTCAATTTCTGTTATTTCTTCCAGTAAGCCATTCTGTTTTAAGCCATCCTGTTATTTAGTCTGTGGTATTTTATTATGGCAGCCCAAGCTGACTAATACAACAAAGATGGCCAACAGTGAAGGGGCTGCTGAAGACTGCTTCAGTCTTATACTGCTTCAAGCTTACCCAAGCCCGGGGAGGAGATGGGAAACAGACACACAGGTGAACCTTAACCAGGTATTTTCAAAGTAACCAGGTCCATGCTAAAACAAAAAGCAAAAAGACATAAGTAATGGTGAAAGTTGTAGACAGCCACGAACAATTTATCTTTTCTCTGTGGCTTTCTGTTTGTACCTACTTTAATTGCCTTGTTTCCTTGGTAGTTTTATAAAAGTAAACGTTTGTCTCAGAAAACTCAGTTCCTGAAAATTTAGAATAAATCTAAACACTTTGTGGCTTTAGGTGGTCAATATTTCGAAAATAGTAGTTTATGTCAAGGAAAGGATAAATTGCACTGAAAGAATCTGTGGAGGGATAGCAGCAAAACTGGCAGAGAGTGGGCCTCTGAAAAATCTCAATAAAAGCAGTGAGAACACTTGCAAAAATTGTCAGAATCTACTTTCTCACAACTCTGGAAATTAGTCAAAGAGTTATGGCAATCTGAGAAGAGTTTATTTGAGAAAAAAGGCTGAGGGGTGCCTGGGCAGCTGGGTCAGTTAAGTGTCTGACTCTTGGTTTCAGTTCAGGTCATGATCTCGCAGTTCGTGAGATCAAGCCCCGCATAGGGCTCCACACTGTCAGTGAAATATAAATGAAATGTAAAAATTCACACTGTCAGTGTGGAGCCTGCTTGGGATTCTCTCTCTCTGCCCCTCCTCCACATGCATGTGCTCTCTCAAAAAGAAAGAAAGAAAGAAAAAAGGCTGAATCTCAGCAAGACTGGCAAGCTTTGTGACATTTTAACTTGCTCTATCTCCAATTCACCTCCCCAACCCAAAAGTAGCCTTGATAACCAACGACCCTCAAGCACAGTGAAAACCAGCATCCTTGCAACCACTGGAGGGGGCAGAATGGAGCTGGGGCTCCTTTAAATTTCTATTCTCAGAGAACTGGCAATATTTGATCTATCTGGTGGTTCTTAGAAGACCCCACTCACAAAACCGTCTTTATTTGGACTGACTTGGAACTTACCCACTATGAAAAGCCCTTTCCCCAGAAGCATTAGCTGAAAACATTACAGCTGCCCAAGGTGGCAGATAACAGCTGGGTCAAACAGGCTGACCAAAAAGCTTTAAAGAAAAAGCTGGGGAGTGAAACATCTTTAGGGAACTTTGAAAAGCTTTCATATATTCCTGGGAATCTAGAAGGCTTCGTGCATGCCCAAGGCCATAAACCTCAGGAAAGACCTGAGAAAGGTCCTAAATTCTCACCTCTGGCTGACAGTGAGCCTGCACGCAAGCAGGAAGTGAAGACTAAGAGTTGGACACTGCCTATCCAAATGTTGAAGGTGTGCCCCGAAATACTCACACAGAGCTCCTCAGCAGACTTATTAGTCCCACACATTTTAATGAAATTTCTATCCAATCATTAACTGACCACAACACTAAATGAGCAGAGACTTCAGTGGCCATACATGACAAAGTATACAGAATTAAACTCCAGACTTAGTTCAGAAAAGCTACTAACCAAATCGGCAGCAACAGCAAATGCTGAGAGGGGATACAATAATTTCCAAAACTACCAAATTATATTTTTTAAATGTCCAATTTTCAATAAAAAATTATGAAACGTGCAAAGAAACAGGAACATATGGCATATATGGCCTTTTTTCAGGGGGAAAAAAACAGTCAGTAGAAACTGTCCCTGAGGAAGCCAAGGTATTAGACTTACACTAGACAAAGATTGCAAATCAGCTATTTTAAATGTGTTCAAAGAACTAAAAAAAACTATGTCTAAAGAACTAAAGGCAAGTATGAGAAGGATGTCTCACCAAATAAATAGATAGAAATTATAAAAAAGAACCAGATAGGAACTCTGAAGTTAAAAAATATAATAAGTGAAATGTAAAAACTCATTACAGGAGTTCAACAGCATATTTAAGCTGGCAGAAGAAAGAAGCAATGAATTTTAAGATACGTCAATTGAGATTATACGGTCTGAGGAAAAGAAAAAAAACAAAAAGAATAAAGAAAGATGAACAGAACTCCCAGTGACCTGTGGAACACCATCAAGCATACCAAAATATGCATAATGATGGTTCCAGAAAAGGACAAAAAGAGATAGAAAAAATATTTGAAGAAATAATGACTGAAAACTTCCCAAAGTTCATGAAAAACAATCTACACATCCAAGAAGCTAAAAACAGAAAGAAAGAAAGAAAGAAAGAAAGAAAGAAAGAAAGAAAGAAGAAAAAAACAAAAATCTTCCAAGTAGGATACACAGAAAGAGATTAACATTTAGATTATAATCAAACTGCTGAATGCTAAAGACAAAGAGAAAATCTTGAAGGCAGCAAGAGAGAAGGGACTTATCATATGTAAGGGAGTCTCGATGAGATTGACAGCTGATTTCTCATCCATGACCAAGGAGGCCACAAGGCAGTGGGGTGGCATATTCAGAGTACTGACAGAAAGATTGCCACAAGAATTCTATGTCCAGCAAAACTATCCTTCAAAACTGAAAGCGAGGGGCACCTGTAGCTCAGTTGGTTAAATGTCCGACTCTTGATTTCAGCTCAGATCATGATCTCATGGGTTTGTGGGATTGAGCCCTGTGCTGACAGTGCAGAGCCTGCTTGGATTCTCTCTCTCCCTCTCCCTCTCTCTCTGCCCCTCCTCTAGCTCGCACTCTCTCTCTCTCACACAATAAATAAACATTTTTTAAAAATGAAAGAGAAATTAGGACATTCCAAGATGAACAAAAATGGAGAGAATTTGTCAGTAGCAAACCTGCCCTACAAAAAATATTAAAGGGAATCCTTCCTTCAGGCTTAGGTGAAAGTACTCTAGATAATAACATGAATCCATATGGAGAAATAAACTGGTAAAGATGATGTTGCAAATATGAAAGACAGTATAGACGTATTTTTTTGTTTGTAACTTGTTTTCTCCTCTTTGATTTAAAAGACAACTCTATAAAACAATAAGTATAAATCTGTGTTGATTGGTGAACAATGCATAAAAACATAATTTTTATGACAATAACTGTGAAGGAGGGGGAGAGAATGAGGCTATAAAGGAGCAAAGTTTTATATACTTTTAAAAGGAAGTTGTCATTCATTCACACTAGAGTATTATAAGATGTTCACTGTAATTCCCAGGGCAACCATGAATCAGTGATACGAATGGTTTAGTTTAATCCAGCAAAGCTTTACTGGTACATATAAAACAGTGCGAGAACCAGTATGAATTAGTCAAATCTCTGAAGAAAGAAAGTTCTTCACTGAGGACATCATTTTTATTGGTTTCTCAATACAGTAACTGGAAGAGCAAACAAGTGTTCTTTCATTCACTTTAAATCAGTCTATTGTGTGGGCCTATTATGTGTCAGGTACTGTTCAATGCGGCAACATAGAGGCTTAGCGGAGTCTGTCTTAATGGAAAGCTCTCTATTTTTGTTATTTTAATTTCCTAGTGACTCAGGTCTTCCTTGATAGGTTCTCTCATTAATTACCATCATACTCAATCTAATCTATTTATTCACTCAGCAAATATGTGTTGAGCCCCTGTGATGTGTCATCCATTAGAGATACAGTGGTAGACAAGGCAGATGGAGTTTTTGCCCCCTGGCCTCAAGGAACTTCCTTGTGATGTGTAAGGTCACGTAGTATATATAATGTAATGACAGGGGGTAAGCGTGCTAAAAGAAAATCAAAACCAGGGTATAGGGTGGGGATGCTTAAGGGGGTCAGGAAAGAACTCTCTAAATAAAGAACTTCTGATATATTAACAGAAACCTAAATAAAATGCAAAGACCTGGGGCTGCCTGGGTGGCTCAGTCAGTTGAACATCCAACTCTTGATTTCAGCTCAGGTCATGGTCCCAGGGTTGTGGGATTGAGCCCCACATTGGGCTCCATGCTGAGTGTGGAACCTGCCTAAGATTCTCTCCCCACCCCCCTCTCTCTCTCTCAAAAAAAAAAAAAAAAAAAAAAAAAAAAAAAAAGCAAAGATCTGGGGAAGGGGAGCTGTAGGAAGAGGGGAAAACCACAAAGCAGAGGTGGGAATGAGCTGTGTCTGTAAGATGAAAAGGCGGGCCAGAGCGAGTGGAGTCTCTTCTCTCAACATATGCCTTGGATTCAACGTGTTTTTCCTCCTGCCACAACTCTTTCCTGACCTGTAGCACTCACATCTAACTTACTGCAGGAATCTCCTCATTGTTCTTGTCCCAAGTCTATGTCCCACACAATTCATCTTAAACCAACTGCCAGAATGGCTTTTCCAGAACAATTTCATCATGTCATCTCACAATCAAGAAGCTCCAATGGCTCCTTCATGCTACTACACCCTTCCATCCCTCCACAAGCATTTACTGGTTTCCTTCTATGTCTCAGACACTTTTCTAGCCACTGTGCATACATTAATGCACAATGAAAACTAGGTTCCTGCTCTCACAAAGCTTATGTACTTGAAGGATAAGACAGACACCAAATAAGGAAACCAAAAAACATCAAGATAACTTCAGATAATGTTAAGTGCCAAGAAGAAAACAGAGAAATAGTGACTGAGGGGGTAATCTGAGGTGGTGTGAGGGGGTTTGGAAAATCCAGGGCCAGGATCTATTCCGGGAGTGGAAATAGCAGGTGCCAGGGCCATAACATGGGCTCTTCAGGGGCTGACCCCCACAGCCACCTCCTGTGGGAAGTGTCCCCAGCACACCAGGGAAACAAGCCACCTCTCTTCTGAGTGACTAAAGCACAGCGACCATATTCCTATGTGTGTGCTTGTCAACGTCATCAAGCTTATCTCCCTCTGACAGACTATGGGTCCATTGAATACAAGAACGGCATCTAATTCCCATCATGCTACCTGGAGCACTGTAAGTCACGGATCAATATCTGTGGACGTGAAGTGAATGGCGCTTAGGGTCCTAACGTGGCAGGCAGAGCCTCCCATTGCTGAGCTGTAGGTCAATCCTTACATTCCCGGACCGTGTTAAGCCAGCGTCCTCATGCTCCAGTTCTCTCTGGGTAAAACTTGACAAAGTTTGTGAACTTTAATAAATCAATACAGGTATCCCCTCCCTTCTGAAAGTTTAGGAAAGACCACTCGACTTTTAAGAAAGACCTAAATTAGCGACAGATACACTGGGCTTTATGCCATTTGGGCCTATGAAAGTTTCACCAGAACGCTCTACTTTCAGATAGTGGGGGACACCTGCATTACATGAATATAAAATTCTGGAACACAAATCACTGTTCGCCTAGTTGGAATCACTTTGTTCTCAAGAATTAACATGCTTTAACTCCTGGATTGGATTAGTTATCTCTTTCAAAAATAGTTTACACTTTGGAAATTGATATCTACAACAGTGACTTGTGGAAAATGTTTTATCTTGATTTGGCCGTTTTGTTTAAACATGTTGTTGAAAAGACTGACACTGATCTATTCACTCAATTTATATTATTAGTGGTCAATATTAGTTTTAAAAACTTCCAGGGGCTAGGTATGGTACTTGTTCTTGGGTACACACTGGTGAATAAAATACATAATGTTCTGTTGCCTTGTGGACTTTATAGTCTTGTCAGGGATACAGGTAAGAAACAAAAAAAAAAAAAAAAAAAACAAATAAATGTATAATTACTACGATTTAAAAAAATTTTTTTTAATGTTTATTTATTTGGGGGAGGGAGAGAGACAGAGTGTGAGCAGGGGAGGGGCAGAGAGAGAGGGAGATACAGAATCTGGAGCAGGCTCCAGGCCCTGAGCTGTCGACACAGAGCCTGGCAGGGGGCTCGAACTTGCAAAACGCGAGATCATGACCTAAGCCGAAGTCAGACGCCTTTACCAACTGAGCCACCCAGGCGCCCCTATAATTACTACTATTAAAGAAACAAACAGAATATAGGATAGAGAATAGCAGGGAGAAATTTGCTCAGTGTGCTCACAGAATGTCTGACAATTACACCATGAGTCAGCTGTGCAAAAAAGGAATGGCTCTCACAGCTTCAAATAAATTCTGAATAATTTGCTTAATCCTGACAGGCTGTTTCTCATGGCCTGTGGCCATTACATTTTTCTATGTCCTTATATAAAAAGATTTTTTAGGTTTGTCCTACAACTAGTGAGAATTCACTGTGCGTTTACTCTACACTGTCACTGTAAAGTAAGAACGCTTATCAAGAAGAGGACGCTCTCTTCCGCACCTCCCTGGAGCACACGCTTCATCACGCGCTGAAGCTGGGTTGAGTGGCAGCATTTGCGGCTGTGTTTCCTAAAGATCCCTCTGAGTAGTTCCAAGCGTGCAGACCTCTATGGGCTCACACTGGTCCAATCTCACAGCTAACACATCAGAGGCCCGGTGGGTTACAGTTCTCACGGTTCACCCGGTGAGAACATGATGTCTTTGGCGCATTTGGGGGACGTTCAGGTTGGATCCTGGTGACGTCGTCCATCCCATGGCCACTGGTCTCATTCCACCCCTGACCAGTGACTTCACAGCTCTGTGCTGTAGGCCCTGGGGGCCGGGGTGGGGGGAGCCTGTGAGAATATAGACTAATTAGGGTAGATACTACACAACTTTACAGAGTTAATGCAGGAGGGCTTTTTATAAATCCCGCTAAATGGTGGGTTCTGAGGCAGCTCCCTCGATCTGCTCCAAAGCAGAACAAAGGAAACGCAGGAGCCTGAGAGGCACGAAGGAGCTAGGAGCCGCTGATGGCTGCATCTGTGTACACCCAACCCAGACAGGAAAATAATTGTGAATTCCAGAGACCTAAAGAACGCATATGGAGCCTTTCCCACCCCCACTCCCCCACCCCGCACTCCTGATGGGAATGTATCTACATACTGATGAAGAGAAGGGCAGTCAGATACACATGGGACAGGAATTCTTTGAGATTATTGATCTGGTTTTAAGCAATTTGAGGTGCTATAAGCAGGCAACATTGGCAAAGCAGCACATCTAGGACCGTTAGGTGACTGTCAGTTTATGGTTCATCAAATAAAAACAGTGTGTCTAATCCAGGCCTGTCACAGCTGAGAAGTGATAAGAGCAATAAGGAGGTCATGGAGAGAGAGACCCCAGCTGGATGGGGTGACCTGGATGAGAGGCCATTGCCTAATTTTTTTTTTTTTAAACGTTTTTTTTTTTATTTATTCTTGAGACAAAGAGAGACAGAGCATGAACAGGGGAGGGTCACAGAGAGAGGGAGACACAGAATCTGAAACAGGCTCCAGGCTGTCAGCACAGAGCCCGATGCGGGGCTCGAACTCACGGACTGTGAGATCATGACCTGAGCCGAAGTCAGACACTCAACCGACTGAGCCACCCAGGCGCCCCGAGGCCGTTGCCTTTCTGTTGAGGTGAGTTACTCACCACCAGGAGAACTCTTGCTTAGTTCCAAGACTGAACTCAAATAAGGATCTTAAATATAAATCTATTATTGTTATGAAAGCCTGTGATTCCTATAAGCATTTCTTGCCAAGTTGGATTCTTTCCTTTACTCACCAGTGTATGTGAGCACCTACTATGTGCCAGATACTATTGCCGCTGGGGCTTCAGTGCCTCCAAAAGAAACAGAGAAAGTCCCTGCCCTCATAGAACTCACATTTTAGTAGGGTGGGGCTGGGGAAGACAGAAAATTAACTAATAAATAAGCAAGTGCCATGAAAAGCAATAAGGCAGGTAGTAAGCGGGTGGGGATGCAGGATGACAAGAAGGGGGCCTCAAGAGAAACCCTCTTTAAGGGCAAGTGTATAGAATGGCCAGGGAAGTCTCCTCTGATGAGTGACATTTGTGCAGAAAGTGCAGGGTAAACCCTGGGAAGTTGTGGGGGGAAAGTGTTCCGGGCAGAAGGGGAGGAGCGAGTGCAAAGTCCCTGGGGCAAGAGTGTGCTGGCAAGGTCAAGCAACAGCAACAGATGGTGTGGCTGAGCAAATGAGGGACAGGCAGGAATGGCAGGAAATGAGACAGAAATGTAGGCAGGGGTTCTACTGTGTGGGGCCTTGTAAGCCATGAGAAGACTGAGCTAGGAAGCCGTGGAAAGTTTCTGAGCAGAGAAGTGATGGTATCTAATTTAGACTTTATAGGGATCACTCTGGTTGTGTCTGCAAAACAGAACAGAAGCAGGAATACTCCAGGGACAACCCCAGGGTGTAGCTCCTTAGCACATTATTAACATGAGCTTTGTCATCTGTGCCCGGAAGCCCAGGTCAAGGTAAATTAATAATGCCTTCTTTGAGTTCAAAACCACGGAATCTCAATTAATCAGAAAGTTTGTGGGGGCGCCTGGGTGGCTCAGTCAGTTGAGCATCTGACTTCAGCTCAGGTCATGATCTCACGGTCCATGGGTTCAAGCCCTACATCGGGCTCTGTGCGACAGCATGGAGCCTGGAGCCCATTTCAGATTCTGTGTCTCCCTCTCTCTCTGCCCCTCTGCTGCTCATGCTCTGTCTCTCTCTCTCTCTCCTTCAAAATAAATGAACATTATTTAAAAAAAAGTTTGTGGGATGGAAGGGTCTTATTACTCTCCAGCATAGTAGCCACCAGCCACATGTGGCTATTGAGAACTTGCAATACAGCTGGTCTAAATGGAGATGTTCTAGAAGTATAAATTATACTGAGTTTCAAAGATTTGGTAGAAAAAACAAAACTCCCAAAAACCAGAATATAAAATATCTCACTAATAATTTTTATATGATTACATATTGAAATGATAATGTTTTGGATATATTGGTTGAGTGAAACATATTTTTTTTCTCTCCTCAAAACCTTTATTACATGTAGCGTGCATGCCACATAATTAGCATATTAGATATTGTATTGTTTTCTAAAAAAGCCTAACTTCGGCAAAATGACGAGGGCTTAGTTTTTTTCTTTATACATTACAGGGCCCAGTACACCCTGTCGGTCCCACAACATGTGCTTTGTAAGTGCTTGATCTTGTATCAAAAGGAAGGCCATGAATGCCAGCCAAGCTGCAGGCAAGCTGCTCTCACAATTATCGAGATCCAGTTTGTCTTACTATGTACGGTCATTCCTACAACAGCCTATGGACAAGTTGCAATAAAAAGAATAGCGTGGGGGGCGCCTGGGTGGCTCAGTCGGTTGAGTGACTTCGGCTCAGGTCACGATCTTGTGGTTGGTGAGTTCGAGCGAGCCCCGCATCGGGGGGCTCTGCTGACAGCTTGGAGTGGGTTTCAGATCCTCTGTCCCTCTCTCTGCCCCTCCCCTACTCACGTGCCCTCACGTGCTCTCTCTCAAAAATACACATTAAAAATAAACATTAAAAAAAAGAATAACGTGGCTTTTCTTCTCAAAGGAGTTAATTTGGCAAAGCAGTGATAAGGGAAAGTAATCTCACTTTTAAGTTAGGACCACATTTTCCAAATGAAGTCAGAAGCTTTGATTACGGGCTCTTTTTCACCTGCTACTTCTGGTCCCCACAGCTGTTAATCATTCTTTGTGCCAAGATTCAGTCCTGAATGTCCCCCGCTGTCGGTGATGAATGTAGACAAGTCTTGCCTTAGGGTCCATGATTCCATATGTTAGGATGAAGGTTTATCTGCCCAACCGGGAGGAGGCACGTTCTCCTCAGGACTGGAAAAACATACTCTTGAAATTAATTTCACCTGTTTCTTTTTACCTTTTTCATAGTTTATCTATTACTAGGATATGACAAAAGTAGGTAGGGAAATTGTTTTTACTTTTTTAATATCGCTACTAGAAAATTTTAAATTACATTTGTGGTGTGGATTATATTTCTGTTGGATAGCCCTGGTATTATAAACTGAATTATTTGAAGAAATCTCTTGTTATTTCAAGCCTTGCTTAATGTTTTTTTTTTTCCAAAGTGTATTGTCCATTTCCTAGTTTTAATAAACAAAACCATGCAAAGTATAACTAATGTAATTGAATTTACTTTCATTAATGTGGAGAGTGTGTCAGTTATTCTGCATCATCAAAGCTTTGTTCTAAACATTACTCAGTGGCCCCGTTGTCGTAAGGGTGGTGAAAATGGCTCTCCCACACTGGCACTGCCCATGGAGGGGCCCCGGGCTTGGGGTCCTTAGCTTCACAGGTTTCAGAACATGAACTTAATAGGTTTCTTGGCTGGGACCATAGGGACACATTTCTCAAGAGTTGGTGTGAGACCAGTGACTTCCCAGAAGGACAGGATTTTCTGGATCATTCTATCTGCCATCTTGCTAATTCAGCTTTTCACCTCCCAAAAGTCATGGGCTGGGCCCCAAACTACAGGGTGGATCCGCTGCACAGGGGCTTAGGGGCTCTAAAGGTGGGTGGATTTATGCGAGAGAGGCTGTGGTGTGGGAATGGGTGGGGGAACCCATGCAGAGACAGCCACTAATGTGAGCTTCCTTCAGGCCACATCTCTCAATCCTGTGGTGACTTTCCAATATGCCAGGAATGATCAAGCTCTAGAGGAACAAGCTGAACTCACTAGAGGGGAGTTCACTTCACTGGAGGTGGTCATATACACTCAAAAGACAACTTACTGATTTATAGGAAGAAACTAATGATCAGGGATCAGAAGGTTTGGCTCAGAGAGTCATCACTTTGCTCTCTGGGGGAGAGGCTGCTCAGGAGGGCAGATCCATCAGTATTTGGAGCTTACTTCATAGGCAAAGACAGTGAATAGGGGAGATAGAGGGATATCCCAAACATTTGGAAACGACAGAAATGGATAACTTCTGAAGAGTCAAACCATCCAGTGGGTCGCAGAAGAACCATTTGGATTGGTCAGCATGGGGCAAACACTCAAAAAATATGATCTGCATGCATATTTAATCTAAGAAGTAGTGAGATGGAATGATTCCCAGGCCAGACCAAGACTTGACTGAAGCATGAACATATTTCATGGAATGTGTTAATCGCCTACAGAAGCACAGAAAAGGGGAAGTTTCAGAATCTGGCTGGCCCATCCACACACCATCCCAAGAGACCCGAGGGTGTCTTGACTGGAAGTAGAATGGAGGCCAATGGGGGTGTAGAGTGCCCAGCTGTGGAGAAACACACATCAGCCCTCAGAGTGTGGGCTCCAACATCTGAGTTCTAGAAGTAAGATACCTGGCTCTGAATCCAGCATTACTAAGGTGATCATTGCCTTCCTGCACAGTTTTCCAATGGGAGAGACCAATGTAGTAAGCTTGGCTTGATTATCTTGTCTTCCTGAATTCTGTTTTTCCAGCCTGGTAAGTTAATTGAATTTATGATTAGAGATAGTAGTCTCTTATGAATTTTTAAGCATGGAGTTCATTTACATAATGAAGCACATAAATGAATTGTGTTTCCTGGTCTATACGACTTACTCAAGTGGCAAATTCATTAAGTCCAGCTAGTGTATCCCTCCTATTGAGAGCCCTCTGTGTCCCCAAATTCCACTGCCTTCCAGTACAATCTCCAGCAGTGAGCACAAAGAATCCTGTTCTAATCTGGCTAAGATATCCAACTTGGAATCTACACAGGTCCAACCAGCTGTGTAGACTATAGGTATAGAGAGGGAAAAGATACTGAGCTCAATTTTTACTTACTCTTGAATGTTTTTTAAATGTAAGTCTCTATTATTAGCCTTCTGATATACTGAAAATATGAAACCAGGATTGTGGTTTATTCACTCATGCATTCAACAAATATTTATTGAAGATCTGCTATGTTTCAAGCCCTGTTCTAAGTGCTGGGGACATATGTGGGCGAATAAAACACACAAAGATATCTATTCTCAAGGAAATTATAGTCCTGGAGGGTGGACAATCATTTAACAAAATTAAAAATATGTACGTAGCATTTTAGAAAGAGATAAGTGTTATTTAAATTTTTGAAAAATAACAGTAGAATCAGGTAAGAAGAATCCAGAGTACTTAATAGATTGCAGAACGAAAAAGGCTCAATTGGGTGCTGCCTGGTTTAGGCCCATGAGAGTGAACATATGACCACACATGTTATCCAAAGGCTCCTTTGCAAACCTGCAGGCTGGGCAAGAAAGCTGAAAAGAGAAGCTAAGCACATTGATCACATCTGTCCTACATAAGGGCGATTTTACCTGGGCTTTCCTCGTATTCTCGTTGGGGGCTTCTTTAGGACCAGTCCCCAGAGACATGCTGCTTTTTGAATTGTTTCAGAGTCAGAAGAACTTTGACTCTGCTGCTATTTAAGCAATATGTATTCTGACAGACCAGCAATTCCTCACACCACCTGGCCCACCCTTCCCCCAACTCCTCAAAGGGCAAGAAGGGGAAAGGCTTCTTTCAGCTGCCCCAAAAGTCCCTTGACCACCTCCTATGGCAAAAGTCCCTCTTTGACGAGAGTTAAGGTTCTGAGGTTCTTCATCTGAGAACATCTCAGTCTTTAGATCTCTGATACCTCATTGACAAAGCTGTGCCCCAGTTTCTTTCCCAGCCAGGCGGTTCAAATCTATGCAAATCAGCACTTGGTAGGATAGTTTGAGATGTGGAATTCCTCCTCCTCCACATTCCCATTCATCTAACAGGGTTTGCTTTTTAGATCATAATGTGGGTTGACTGGCTTACATTTTCCCTTTTAAATAGTGAAAGCACTGGCTAAAACCATTTAACAGAGTTATTAAATAAAATTAAGTTAGTGGCATATTTTGCCCATTCCCCCCAAACAGCAGAAATCAATTCTTTTCAAGGGAGCTCAAAACAAAAGCATAATGCCAATGTGATGCCCTCCAGCTTAGAGTTTGGTCAAGCCAGAGCTTAGACTACATCTCATAATGAAAGACTCTTGCCTAGTCCCTCAAGGTGAGACATTCAGGACCTGGATTCCTGTCAACACCATCCAATATTTACCAGGTGTGAAATCAGAGCTATACAAAGTTAAACATTCCTTATCTCTCCCTTTTCATATCCTACTTGCAAAGAATAAGAAATCAAACATGTTTAATAAATAGGCAAGGTGAATAAACACAGACAAGAAATAAACTAAGGGGGCTGATGTTTTATCAGAAACATAATTATTGTATTCTTTAAAAAGTCTTAGGTTTGGGGCACCTGGGTGGCTCAGTCAGTTAAGCCTCTGACTCTTGATTTTGGCTCAGGTCATGATCTCACAGTTCATGAGTTCGAACCCCACATCAGGCTCTGTGCTGACAGAGCCTGCTTGGGGTTCTCTGTCTCCCTTTCTCTCTGCCCCTCCCTTGCTTGCATGCACTCTCTGTCTCTCAAAAATAAGTAAATAAACATTTTAATATAAAAAAATAAAAATAAAAAGTCTTAGGTTCTAGGTTACTTCCGAGCCTATCTGGATTTGGACAGGGGCGGGTTTGGGATTCTCCACAGACCATACAGAACATGTATTACTTTACATACTGTGTTGATGGGAAGGGAGAAGATCCAACTCTCAGTAGCCAAGTCTTAATATTTGTAAACTCTGGTTGGGGCCTTAAGATAGATCTTTTTCTTTGAGGCAACCATCTAATGTAAAGCCTGATGTGAAACTTTCTTCTCTTCATTTGACATTAAACAAAAAATTGAGGTTTAAAGAAGTGAAGTAATTTTTCCAAACTTACACATCTCAGGAGATGCAAAGCTGGGATTCAAATCCAGGTGTATCCAGCCCTCAAAGCCATGCTCCACCCAAACCTGCAGCCCTGAGTCATTTGCCGGGTCCCTGGGGACAGCTACCCTAAATATAGGTTTGGGTGCCCACTGGAACCCAAAGTTGAGAGGATGAATGGCTTTGGGACAGGTGCAAGGTGACCCAGCACTGAGTGAGTGACAAGTCAGGTACCACAACTGCCTCCAGGCTTAGAAGCCAAGCCAAAGCACTGTCAAGGGAGTGCTGCAGCCTCTTCAACCAGGGACTTTTCAAATAGTCCCTCCAAAAAGAATAGAAATTAAGCCTTCTTTAGCATGCACAGAGTATTTGGATGAAAGCTAATTAATGACATATTGCACTTGCTTATAATTTACCAGCCACTCCAGGATCTCAGAGATCTTCCACAAACAACTTATTATGACAACACCTTGTGAGGTAAGTGCTTCAGTCCACAGAGGAGTCAGAAGAAAAGTGAGGAGTTCACATGAAGTCAGCAGTAGTATTTATTTGCATGCTGTATCTATTAGAGTCTAGTCAAAAACCAGACACCACTCTAGGTGTCTCAAACCAGACTGGATTTAATACAGGGAATTGGTTACATGGGGCACCTGGGTGGCTCAGTCAGTTAAGCGTCTGACTTCAGCTCAGGTCAGGATCTCACGGTTCATGAGTTTGAGCCCCGTGTCACACTCTCTGCTGTCACCACAGAGCCCACTTTGGATCCTCTGTCTCCCCCTCTCTCTGCCCTTCCCCCCACCCACATGGTCCTCTCTCTCTCTCTCCCTCTCTCTCTCTCGGTCTCAAAAGTAAATAAACATTTTTTTTTAATACATGGAATTGGTTACAGAGATCATGGAAGAGCTAAGAAACCAAAGAGGACACAGGGAAGCAATCTCAAGAAGAACACGAGCAAACATCTGCCACTATCCCTAGGGATGGAGGCACAGTAGGTAGTGCTACCAGATCTCAGGGATAGAACTGCCATGCTGGGTCCACGGAGGAGGTGCAGCTGACAGGGAGCGTGCTGACCAAAGTGGGGGCTAGAGATGGAGAGAGATACCCTGGCTTCTCCCTTCCTGTCGCCCATCAGTCTCCTACCACTTCTTCCCAATGACTATGCTAAGAAGCTAAAAGGGAGCCTGGGAAATGTACTCCCCTACCATACAGGGCTGGACAGAGAAGGACCAATCTCTAATCTAATGGGAAATACACTATTCAGAAATCAACAATGGGGCAGTGAATAGGCTGCAAATATGGTGGTGGGTAGGATGGGGTGGGGAAAGGAGAGCCTGAAAGTATTGCTGTAGGCCACTGATTAAAGAGGATTAGGTGGCACAAAGGACTTTTTCCTGCTCATCCATGACAACAAATATCATATATATTTTATCAAATATATTATCAAATATATTAAAGCACTTTTAGGAAAGTGAGGAAGATGGCCATGAGACTGGGCTGAAATCCAGGGAGCATGAACTCCAAGGGAGTATTAAAGAATCATAATGCATGGTTGGATTGCAAAGTAGAAGATTCAGAAGGTAAACAGAACTCGCTTCCTGTAGATACAACTCATTCTAATAAAGCTCGTCTAGAAGAATGGAGATTGAAAGCAGCAGCTAAGGAGCCAAACAGGATAGAATCAGCCCCAGCTCTGGCAGAGGGTGGATGGCTGTGTGTCTGGACTCTCATGGGTCTAATTCCAAAACTGCAAAAGCACTGCCCAGGCTGCAGCTTCCCAAGGCCCTCCCATTGCTGGGGTGCGGAACCATGGTTTATTCGTTGATTCCACAGAAATTCACTGAACACTTGCAGTGTGCCAGGCACTACTCTAAGCACTGCAGATGAATAGAAACCCCTCAACCCTTCACATGAGCCAGAGCAATACCATCCACTCTATCTGGAGGAGAGGGAAGGGGGAATGTCCTGGAAGGATGTGGTCAGAGAGAAACCGAAACTCCCACTTCCTCTGCTATTCCTGGCTCTGCCGGACACGTTAATGGCAATTACACATGCACTAGGGACACACCTGCTTCATTAATAGAGATATTACTATAAAGAACAATGATATTTCTCCCCTGAATTCTAGTTTATTCAGTTGAACTCAACAAACACTTACTGTGTGCCAATTCTCTGCCTGGAACCAGAGCTATGAACATTTTATTAGAAAAGCAATGAACCTGCCCTCAGCATAGGAAGACTGGTGAATCCATGCAATTCCAAACCCAGAAATTGCTTCCAGGGACCTGAGTCCTCCACAGATTCACGTAGAGGATGGAGATTGGTTTCCCCACCAGGGCAAAGGGGTGGCAATACCGGCCAGGGCAACACAAAGCTGACCTGAGCCAACTCTGCAGCCCTCCAGGCACTGAGGGCTGATTTTCAACAAGGGAGAGTCTTTTTGGTTTTGCCTCATAAGAAGCTCAGTGCCCTCTTCGGCCGCCCATGTCCTAAAGCTATAACCATACAGAGAAGATTAGCTTGGCCCCCCTGCAAGAATGACACACGAATGCATGAAACATTCCCTATTTTTGTGAGTAGAACACAGAGGGTTTTGAAGGCAGTGAAATACTCTGTTTGACACCATAATAATGGATTCAGGCCATTACACAGTTATCCAAACCTATAGAATGCACACCAGCATGAGTGGACCGTAATGTGCACTGCGGACTTTGGGTGATAACGATGTGTCAGTGTGGGTTCACCTGTTGTAAGAAACGTACCACTCTGCTGGGGATGTTCGCAATGGGGGAGGCTGTGCATGTGTGGGGGCCTCGGGGCATATGGGAAATCTCTGTACTTTCTGCTCAATTTTGCTGTCAACCTAAAACTGCTCTTAAAAAAAAATAAAGTCTTAATTTTTTTTAAATGAGTAAAAAAAGGAAAGAAGTTCAGGCAGGAAAGCAGCTGAGGAAATTCCCTGGAGCCACCAGACAGACACAAGACGGGACCCTGCACTGCTCTGCTGAGGCCTGAAGAAGTTCGAACGGTCCCGTGGGGCTGGGGAGGCCTCACAGTCCTTCTTTCCTTCTGGAAGAAGGAAGGGAGTAGAGCCCAGTATATCTGACTCTAATTTCTTCCTTTTATATTAATGCCTTGCAAAAATATACCTAATTTAAATAGTCTAGTACCATAATTTACTTTTTGATTTATTAATATTTAGGGGGAAAATACGTCTGGACAAGACTTCTTACATTGCAAATCTTTTTTTTTTTTTTTTTTTAATGTGTTCCTCTGGACCGATAAGGGGAAATGAAGACTCTATTTGTTATTTAAGATATTTGTTTCTCCTGGTATTATGCTGTCCTGGGACAGTACTGTTGTTATCTTCAAAGTGAAGATATGTTTCTGTTTCCTAAGAGAGAATAAGTCATGCCCAAACCCGAACATCCTTAGTATAGAATCTCTGCTTCCCTACATATGTTTGCCTTGAGAAGCTAAATTTTACTTTAATTTTTTTTAATGTTAACTTATTTTTGAGAGACAGAGCACAAGCAGGAGAGGGGCAGAGAGAGAGAGCGAGACACAGAAGCCAAAGCAGGCTCCAGACTCTGAATGCGCAGCACAGAAACGGACTCCGGGCTCAAACGCGGGAGCTGTGAGATCATGACCTGAGCCGAAGTTGGGTGCTGGACGCTTAACTGACTGAGCTACCCAGGCACCCTGAGAGGTTAAATTTTGAAGCACAATCAAGGCCTGAGCTAGCCATGTCCATTTACTCAGACACAGGATGTTGGGTATCATGTAGCAATTTGTACAGAGCCCTCAATCTGTTTATGTTTTCCAGAAAGAATAAGGGCTGCTGGAAGCCTGCTTAGGGTGGGGGACTTCCTTACCCTTCACCCTCACCCAGACTTGCAGCCTGGAGCTCAGCCCGATTGCCCAGGAAGCAACTCTCCTCTGTTCTGACCCAGGGTAGATCTGCTCACCCCCTCCCCACCCATGGCTTCCTGCTGCCTCATTCTCAGTGAATTTGTCAAGGAAAAAAAAGTCCACTCAGGCCCATTCCTAAGTGGTATTTTAATCATGACACTTCCCTAAGGGGTTTTGTTACTTTCAACACCTGGAGACATCGCTGAAGGTTTAGGCTTTGTCTATAAGCTGAAAACAGTGTCACTACCATCACTGGCTGGAGCAGTCAAGTCCACCTCATACATTAATCCAACAACCGTTTTGGGATAAACTTGAAGACGGGCTGGATTTTCCGTCTGTTTGCTTCTCTGGCTTGCCGAAGAAAGCTGCCGGAGTCGTTGAACAGGTATGGGAGGGCAGGAAAGGCTTCAGAGCCTGCCCTTCCTCCTCGGCGTTAATTAGAAAATTTTCTATCAAGGTTAATGCCTTGCAAGGCAATGAAGTTAGCTGCTGAAGGAAGCTGAATTTCACCGTTGGGCAGAACAGACAATACAAGAAAAAGGCAAACAGAATAAACAGAAGGGCGTCCCAGACTACCTGCCACTCACCAGGGGAGGCAAACAAGGGGTTTTATTTAAAGCCATAAAGTCTTTCTTTTTTTTTTTTTTCTATTTTGTTTTGTTTTGTTGTATAGGTGCTTTCTCCCAGTTTACAAAGTCTGAGTCATCCTTTTAATACACAAAAAATTCAAGTTAGCCAGGTGAGACTGAAAAGATAAAATAGTTCCCCGGGGAGAACTCAGGACTCCTTTCTCAGGCCGCTGCAGCACTTTTTGTCCTTCCTGGGTCACGGACCTAGCACGGCATCTCCCATGTTATAGCACACACTGCTGCCTTCACCTCCCTGGGCCCCCGTGAGGGCAGGGGAACATCTTGCTCTCCCCGGTTCCCCGCAGCACCTGGCCCTGAGCGGGCGCAGAGTGAGGGCCCAGGATGAGGTGCTAGCAGGCTGGGTCGTGCTCAACTGTACATGCTCTGGAGCTGCACAACCTGGTTTGAGAGTGAGCTCGGCCTCGTCCCAGTGTGTGATCTTGACCAGGTTACTTTAGCCTTGCTACGCTTCAGTTTTCTCACAGGGGAAATTACAGCACCTGCTCTCCAGGATTTTCATCAGACGTAAATTAGATCATCCCAGTACATGGTTATTGTGACTAAATCTTGATGATCTAGATGCAAAAGTTCATCAATATGAGCCAAACAATTACTTATTTATGAAGTGTTCGGGCAAATGAAAACCTTCTCATTTAGATGGTGCTTCGCAAAGAGGGGAGTGTTCAGAGGTGGGTATTGGGGAGAGACCACCAGCTTGTCCAGGGTTTTGAGGCCAGGTGAAATAGCCAAGTCTTAAAATCAAAAGCGGTCATGGAAAAGTCGCACATACTCCTTCCACTAAGAGAGAGAAATTTATATGGTGTGTGTGTGTATGTGTGTGTGTGTGTGTGTGTGCATGCCCGTGCACGCACACAAGCCGTTTGATTTCTCAGGGTTTTCCTTTTCCTATCTGTAAAATGGGCACAATGAATCAGTGGTCCAGATGTCCTATTCTCTGTTTTGCTATCTTAGAGACAGACGTGTGGACCAGAGCATTTTTCGATGGCTACTACATGCTTTTACCTTTTCCAATTGTGAAAAAACGTTTTAAATTGGCACTTACCTTCTTCTAAGGATTATAGTTTCTGTGAACATCCCTTCTTGATGAAGAAGACTTTGAAGAATGGAGGTTTCAGGAGGTTTTAGGTGAAGGGAGAACCCAGTGAGTTTTCGCAGAAGAGTCTTACAGGCACGTAGGAGAGTCGCAGAAAATGCTCTGTGCTTCACCTTCTGAGCCGTTCCCTCTCAAGTTCTCTTCCTCCCGGAACAGCACCTCCCACTGACCTTGGAAAGAGATGGGCACTAAGGAACAGGTGCAGACCTTGTCATGCAATCAGCTGCCAGCAAGCCTCCCCCCTCTGAGTGATGTGTCCTACTGGTGTACCTGGTTAGGTTTATCTGCGCCGAGAGCTGTGCACCCATTGTGCACCACTGCATGTCTGGACCTCAGTAAATCATGGGTATTGCTGAGACCGTGATAACCATAATACTGCATGTGCCAATGCCGAGATAAAATAAGCAGACTCACAAGTAAATGGCCCCTAATATCTGAGTGAATTCCAGTTTGGTCTCCAGCTCGCACAACCAGTTTGTCTGGAACCACTGGATGCTTTGAACCAAGTCAGTTTAGGAGGTATGTTCACAGAAACTATAAACTATATAATCCTTAGAAGAAGACAAATGTCAATTTAAAACTTTTTTTAAAAATTGCAAATAGTAACTATTTGATACAACAAGCATGTAGCAGCCAGGAAGAAAAGCTCTGGTCCACACATCCGTCTCTAAGATAGCAAAACAGAGGATCGGACATCTGGACCACTGATTCATTGTGCCCATTTTACAGATAGGAAAAGGAAAACCCTGAGAAATCAAACAGCTTGTGCACACACATGCACGCGCATACACACACACTCACCATATAAATTTCTCCCTCTTAGTGGAAGGACTGTGTGTGACTTTTCCATGACCACTGTTGACTTTAAGGCTTGGCTATTTCACATGGCCTCAAAACCCAGTGTGCTTTGCTCTAGGATTAACTGAACTTTTTGAACTAAAGCCTTAACTTGTTCTTAATCTTCTCTTTGAAATGCTGATTTAAAGAATTAGTGCCCTGCCCAACAGGTCACAGGCACAGAAGGAAGCAAGGAGCCTGCATGCACACTTCTTTAGCGACACAAAGTTCCTGGTCAGAGGTCCAGGACCAGATTTTTATGGAGCCGATGTCAGATCCAGCTTACCGAGGTTAGAGATCAAAGCAGAGGCAGAGAGAAGTGGAGGCTATCTGGAGAGGCACCAGATACTATCAGGAAATAGCGTGGCAGCGAGAGCCGAGGTTGCGCTGTAGGGAGCAGCTCTCTTGGGTAACTCAGGGTGGGTGGAACTCTCTGTGAAAGACCCACGGAATGGCATCTCTCACACACCTGATGTTCTTGGTACCCATCACGGCGTGAGTGCGGTGACCATCCTTGCCCCACTGGGCTAAACAGCTACCGGGAATCAGAGTCTGTGAGTACTGCCTGATAGCATCAGAGTAATATCCCCTGTTACAACGCAACCTTTCTGCCTCACATAAAAAGAGGCAAAGTGACTTCCTCGGGTATGGGGACTAAGTGTTCACATACCCCGAAGTACCTCTTGGAGTATTCGGAGGCAGCTGGTGGGAACCTGTGGTTCATGTCAGAGAGTCAGACCCAAACTCCTCCCTATTACAAACACAGATCTCTCCCTATCTTTCCCCGTAGCCCCCTAACATCGCACACGCTGTCTCACTCAGCTCCTGCTGCCCCCAGGGGGTGTTGCCTCGTGGATGCCCTTAATGATTATTGGAACCTGACTGCCAAATGATAAAAATGTTTCCAGTGGGAGGGGGGAGAAGATACCATCTCAGATACCATCAACATTTTTCTAAGATGCTTTAAAGGTGACGTGGAAATGACCACATAGGAAAGGCAAAAAGATCGTAGCTGTTCAGCTAAGAAAGGCCTCTGTCACCCCGGCACTGGGGCCACTTGGCTTGTTTCCAGAGGCAAGGTCAGGGGTTAGCAGGAGGCAGAAGGTGTGGGCAAGTGAGGGGCCACAGAGGTGGAGATGGCTTCTGCATCCCAAGGGAGGGAGCTTACCTGCCTGAGCATCCCCTCTGGGCTCTCGAATAAGGAGAAATCAGCGTACACATAGACCAGTAGAAATATAAGTGATTCTACGACAAGTTCCATCTCAAGCCTGAACATGTGTATCAAATAGGGCGAGAATTCACATGTTAGAAAAGGCATGTGGAAGGTGGATCGATGGGTGGAGGTGATTCTAGATTCAACTAGCTCATCAGCTCAGTTATGGCATAAGCAAGAAGTACGTCAGAAGGGCCTTCCTAACCTAAACTCTGGTTTGTTAATTATCATCATGACCCCTATTTCTTAATGAAAAACAGAAACAGGGAAGAGCTTTTGTTTCATGTTGTCAGCGGGGGGAAAAGACATCTTCAGGCTAGGGTCTCCTTTTTTTTCCCCACTCTGGAGAGAAAAAAAAAATCTGGATGTCAAAAAATATTAAGGACTAAATGAGGTGGAAACAAAGCAAAAGAAGGAGCCCTTTATTCTCAACTAACGCCTGGTTTTGCCATGGTTTTCTATTGGAAATTCCCCGTATTTCAAAGCCAGGAACCTCAGAGAGGGCCAGCTGCACAAGGGCAGGAAACACTGGGAAAAAGGAAAAGGGATGTGCAGCAGGGAAGGTGCGCACCTTAACGCTGCCCCTGTGGAGAGGTGGCCTGGTATAGTGGGTGCGGAGGTGCACCCCGGAGCTAACTGCCTACGGTCAAATCCCACCTCTCACCACCTGCCAGCTGGGTAACCCTGAGTGAGTTACTTAACCTCTCTGGGCTTTGGGTTAACTCACGTGTATAAAATTCTACCTACATCTCACAGGGTTGTTGTGAGGATTAAATAAGCTAATACCTAGAGAATGCTAGAATAGTATTTTCTGGTGATTTTTACTCGCCACAAATAATAGAAATGGACAGCTACTGAGGGCTGCTGAATGCTTCCAAATGACCATTCGCTTTTCCACTGGCGGCATGATATCAGCTAAGAAGAAAGAAAATGTAGAGAGAACAAAGTTATTTTGCATGTTTCCTGGATTCTCGAAAATGACATCATGTCAGGGCTATGTATAGTTTATTATTCTCTCATTTGGCAAATATGTGATACTAGCATCTAAGCTACTGGCCTTCAGTGCAGGAACAAGGCAGACACGTTCCTGCCTGCATGATGCTTAGACCAGAGCAGAAGAGAATGACCTCACAACTAACTTCAGTACAGGGCATTAACTGTGGTAGGAGGGTGAGATCGGGATTCTGGCCACTGACCAGGCAGAAGACGGGACCTCCCCCAAGTACCCAGCACTAGTCAAGTCCATAGTAGCTGCTCCATAAACATTCATGGGATTAAGGAACATAGCACTTCCTGTGCTTTATTGTAAATTTCAGGTTGTCCTTCGTCTCAGAATCTTCAGAGCAAGAATACATCTTTCTTTTTGTGTCCCCAGCACCTGACATCACGCCTACCACATAGGGGAAAGGGGTTAATAAAAGTTTATTGAATTGATCTGAATGACTAAGAAAACCTAATGTGTCTCTCCCCTATTCAGCCGTGTAGATCTTTCTAGTTTTAACCCAAAGAAATAAGAAACTTGACAAGATGGGTAGCCAAGTTAATTTTAGGAGTTGGGGTTGTTTTTTAGTACCCATTAAAATTACATACATAACTGGTTTTCTGCTCACTGTTAGCTGCCATGGTCCCTTCCTTTTTTTTTTTTAATTAAAAATTTTTTTTATAAGTTTATTTATTTTGAGAGAGAGAGAGAGCGCATTTATTTGAGAGAGGGGCAGAGAGAGACGGAGAGAGAGAGAGAATCCCAAGAAGGCTCTGCATTGTCATCACAGTGCTGGAGGGGGGCTCAAACTCACAAACTGTGAGATCATGACTTGAGCCAAAATCAAGAGTCAGATGCTTAACCAACTGAGCCACCCAGGTGCCCTGGCCCCTTCTTTCTTATTAAAACTCTTCTCCTTCAGTGTTGGGGTCCCATCTGTCCTCCCCCATCTCTCCGGACTCTCTTCTACTTTCTTCCCTAGGTCATCTTCCTCCTCCAGTCATGTCCCAGCCTCAGTTCTAGACCCACTGGTAGCGATTGTTTCTGTCTGATGGCTAACTTTATTGACCTGTTCTTTCTAGTAGAGGAGACCCACTCCCTGACCCCAGGAGTGGACACATGGCCAGGCCTAATATTCCTCTGGCAATGGTGACTGGCCAAGGAGTGAACAAATGCCCCAAATAGGGACAAAGTCCTTCCCCAGAATGATGGCTGGACCCTGGTGTGATAGAGCTGAGAGAATGTTGCTCTACACTGTTGGCAGTAACCAGGCCCTACCACGTAGAGTCCATGTGCAGACACAAATGGAGACCAGCTTCAATGGGAGAAAGAGCAGGCAAGAGCAAGAGAGAAACCCAGTCTCAGAGGCCCTGGTTCTGTAACCCTTCCACTGGGCTATGAGCTTCCCAGACTCATAAACTTGTAAATGCCCCTTTGATTTGAGCCAGGCTGAGCAGGTTGTTAGTGCTTGCTAAGGGATTTACTGTCACTAAAGACCCTCCTTTGGAGACCTTGTCCACTTTTACATCTTTGACCAAACTTCTAGGCAAATGTCTCCCAATTTCTAGCTCTACCCTCAATCTCTTCGCAAGCCTTAGTGCCCCGCTCCCAACTCTTTGTGCTGGGCACTCTTCCTAGATGTCCACTGCCCCTCCCCTTCAACATGTGTAAATTCACAGCTTCTGAGCTGCCAACCTTCCATTCCAGGCTCCATCTTGACCTGTGCCGCCATTTTTCTCTGCCCCAAGACCTTACTCTTCTCTCTCCTTCCTGCCCGCACCCACAATCAGTCACTGAGTCCTGCAGCTTCTTCCTTCATACAGTTTCCTACAGCTGTCCTTCCTTTCCATTTCTCAGCCACCATTTGGGTTAGGGGGTTAGATTCCTGCTATGCCCCTTGACTCAATTCTTCTGACATTCCACGACCAGAAGAGTAAGCCTCTTAAGGTAATGTCTGCTGAACCAAGTCCAGACTTCTTAGTGGAGCCCCCAGAGCTGCCCATGACCCAATGTTCTAGCTTTTGGCAACACTTGTCACCTGCAGGATCTCCAAACCCGGTGTGTGTGGCCCCCACTCTGCTCACAAAGGCCTCAGCCCTTGGCTCACCCTTTCCCCCCTTACCCATCCCCCCCTTACCCATTCCCCTGGGATCCAGCTCAGATAATGCTTTCCTCCAGGGAACCTTCTCTCATTATCCCAGTGAAAAGTGAATTCTCTCAGGACACCTGCGGGCTCAGCAGGTTAAACGTTTGACTTTTGATCTTGGCTCATTTCACGATCTCATGGTTTGCGAGTTCAACCCCTCTATACGCAAACAGCACAGAGACTGCTTGGGATTCTCTCTCTCCCTCTCCATGTCCCTCCCTCACCCTTTCTCTCTGTCTCAAAATAAATAAAGAAACTTAAAAAAAGACAACAACAGTGAACTGTCTCCTCGAAGTCCCAAATATCTCCTATATCTTTAAACAAAGCTTTATGGGTGTGGAGGACACACTACATGCCAGGCACTACACCAGGCACTAGGGATGCCAGTAAAGATAAAGCAGACTCTGCTGGCACAGAGCTCTCAATCTACTAGTGAGAGACATGGCAACGTGTCGCATTTCACTTACCCCCCGCCTTCTCCTGTGGAAGCTTACACATTTGCTTCAGCTCTCTGACTAGCTTGCAAGATATTCTAGAAAAAGTACTCATGGGGTGCCTGGGTGGCCCAGTCGGTTAAGCGTCTGACTTCAGCTCAGGTCATGTTCTCACATTCATGGGTTCAAGCCCCACGTCTGGCTCTGTGCTGACAGCTCAGACCCTAGAGCTTGCTTTGGATTCTGGATCTCTCTCTCTCTCTCTGCTCCTCCCCTGCTCCCGCCCTTTCACTCTCTAAAATAAATAAACAGAAAAAAAAAAAAAAGGACTCATAACGTTCCTAGTACGTTGCCTTACACACAGTAATCCTTCAGTACATATTTATTAGCCTGTATACGGGAAGATCTGGGTTGACAAATCCATAAAGGATAGGAGATGTAAGACAAAACCTATTTTTAAAAATAAGGGCCAGGTTTAAGGCCCATCCTTTTGATTTGGTCAATTTAACAGCTGTCTATAAAGTTTACCAAATCCTGAAAACCCAGTCCTGTCATGGTACCACAAGCTCCCTCTATAGTCTATGTCCTGTTATGGTCCTTATGACAGGGGAGAGGAGTCATTTTGTGGTTGGTGTGTAGCTGATTTAGAACTTCGAGTTGCTGCAATACAGTAGCAGAGGGTAGTGGTTTAGGTTGGCAAGTACAACTAGCCGAATGCTATAACCATGCTTCCAATGTGCAGAAAACTTTGCTTATTCAGCAATTACTTTCCAGCTTGCAAGCTCTGTGTGAAAGAGGCATTGCTGTAACAGGATGGAGTATCATCCATTAAAGGCGGCAAGTGACTGGATGGATTGCGAGCTAATATGTTACAGCATCTGTAAACTATGCTATTTTATAAAATGTCAACAAATAAATTATCTAAAAAAGAACAAGGCCTCCAGATGCGAGTACTTTTAAACTAGTTATTTCACCAATTTTTTTTTTAACTCGTCATCTGAGGAATCCCATACTTAGCTATCTTTTGCCTGTTTATAGACATGGCTCTGTATATTGGGATATTGACTTTTTTCCACGTGCAAAATTTTGAAAGTTCATCCATACTTTCAAACTGATAAAGTACATGGATTTTAAGGCTACAGATAATTTTCTGAGTTGAAGACACCTGTTCGATGGATTGACCATGACATGCCTAACCTTATAAATTTTTTTGGCATGGAAGAAAATTTATTAATAAATAACATTAAGATTGTTTTATATCCAATCCAAAATGCTGACAGGAAGTCATTCAAACAATTAAAACCAGGACAGTAAGTAGGAGTGCTCATATATTTAATTGGAAAGAGACTCCTTGTTTTATTCTGTATATCCAAGGTCTAGGGAGAACCCAGCATCAGGAAGATAGTCAAGTATTTATTGAATGAATGGATTTCTGTTCATCGAGTTAGTGCATATGTCAAGCATAAGGAGCTATAGAAATTGGGAATTAAGGGATGCTTACATAAAATGATACCATGTACAAACTTTAAAAGTATATGTGCTATATTAATGAGAATATACGTTAAAGGTTTTCATTTTAAATGACTTTTTGTTGCTAAAACAATATCCACGACTTGTGTTTAGGATGTATCTAGTTTATCAACATTGTACGTACAGAATAAAAATAACATTTACTGCTCATGAAATGGAGGTTGACAGGCTGTTTGATAAGCCTTGGGTTTATAAAGATATTTTTGTGCTGAAAATACTAATCCTGTGTAAGGTTTGAACTGGAAGTTATTTCTCTAAAATTATGCTTTGAAAATATTGGTGCTGTGCGATAACGTACTTGGTAAAGCTTCCTGTAAATGATTTTAGACAGCTAATAGAAGTATTTTTGCATGGCGAGGATAATAGAGTTCATCGTACAGGCTTTCGACTATTTAATTTCAGTGTAAACGCTAACTTTTGAACTAGTACATAATTATTTTCATAAAATGCACAATCATGACTGCCAATTTTTCCATGACTAACTATACCCTCCCAGATGTTGTTTTAAGTTCTGCTAAGTCATATTTTCTTTTTCCAGAACTCTGTGTTCCCTCCCACTCTTAAGTCCCTCTGGCCTTTTCTCAGACTTAGCCCTTTTCCTGAATTTGGGGTAAAAAGGATCCACTGCTCTTTTTACCATTCTATATGAATATAATAGTTTTACATAAATTACTCTCAATCTCACCTGCGATCATAAAGCTTAGCCTGTCCCCTTCCTGGAGAGATATACATTTTGTGCAGTTTCTTCCGAAAAGTCGTGAAGCCTTTCCATGCAAGAACAGCCTCATCATATGACTGAAAATCTTCTGAATCACCCCAGAATCCAGGCTGTTAGAAAACTGCTAACCATTTCCAAACTTCCACATTTGTTTTCTGCTGTTCGGCTACCTCTCCTCCAGATTAGATTTTCTTGCTATAGCAAGAATCATTAGTCACTAGTGAGACAGCCAGAGCTTACTGTCAAGGGACACCTTGCAACCCATGATGGATTCGTATTTTCTTACCAATCTGAGCTTTATGGAACACTCACCGCCCAGCCATTAGACAGAAAAACTTCAATGGCAAATCTCATCTCTTGAATGCCAGCGAAAATATTTGGCCGCATGCATGGTTCCAAAAAAACGTTTTCATTGATTCAAATGTATAAAAGCCTACCCTGTGCTGGTAATTGCACAAAGGGCTGAGAGATGTGAAGAAGAAAAATCCAGTCCTGACTACCCCCAAGGAGCTCTAGTGGCGAAGAAAGACAACAAACCCAGAGTTGAAATCAAGTGAAGTACTCCATGAAATCAAGTCAGTGAAGTTCTCGGGGGGGCACAGAGGAAGGGCTGCAACATGGCCCTCATCCTCACACTCCTCATCAACCACAGTGCATCACTGGTTATGCAAAAGCTATGCAGCTGCTCCACAAGTCTCCATGTATGCACGCTTCAAGGAATAACCATCAGGATATTTCCTCCGGAGAACAGTGAGTTCCCCAAACTGCAAGCATTTTCTATACCTACTTGGAGAGCATTGTTGAGTGCCTATGGATGAATAAATTAATCAAGTAAGTCACGGTTTATAAGCCAGTCTTATTTCCATGCACTGGAACAGAGGAAAGTTGGTTGTGGAAAGAAAAGTTCCTGAGGTCGGAAGACCAGAGCTGCATGGTGAGGCTGTCTGTAGGACCCTCATCCCTAAAAGAATGTTTGTGAGGTCCCCGCCAGCCTTCTGATACTCTACGACTTAACCATAAAGGGAGTGGTCCAGCTAGCCTGATTATCATTATAGTTTAAGAATTTTTCCAACTTCTCAGAGTCTCCAAGATATACCAAACCGGAGGGAACTTTGGTAACTGCTAAGCTCAGGTTTACCGAAGGGGGTTAAAAAAAAAATGTGTATGGGTAGGGAATAATTTTTAACAATCACTTGGTTTCTGTGCAATAAATATCAACAGTGAAATTTTAGGAATGTTCTTTTAACAGTGCCAAGCATCAGAGACCTAGAAATCGTCTGGCCACAGTCTGATTGAGTGCAATATCACAGAGATATTATTTACTATAGCCAGTCTGCTTCCTCTTTTTCTTGGAAGTAGTAAAAAAATTTTAGCATTTTTCAAACCTTGAAGGATATAATTCTATATTTACTCAAAAACCTACGCAGAAACTCAACAAATTCCTCTCTTCCCTGTCTGATAATTTGGGTGAATTTGCAAAGTAAGTATCTAATGTATCAACATTTAAGGCATTTCTTCTGTGTCACCGTCTAACGTGAAACATACTTTTCTTGCCAAATTGCTGACCTTGACACACTTAAGTCCCTTTATGTTTCAGGAGAGTCAGGGACTCCGAGTGGAGCCAATCACTCTGTAGACACAGCAACGATTCCCTGAGTCTCTGAAAGCAAGTGTAACGTTTTCTCCTAGGTACCTTCAACTCCGGTACAAAGAATCACATCCCAGGCTGGGCTAAAGATCTGTTAGGGAAAATGACTCAGGCGGGAGACTACAAAAAGGAGGCCCACATGGTCTCGTTTTGCAAATACAAACTTTGTGGGGTATAGAGCTGGAAGAGACCACAAAAAGAAACCACCAAGTGCAGCGTTCAGCTTCTAGGAAAAAAGAACAAGAACTGGATGTGCTATTTCAGTTCAGGCAAAGGGAGAAAACAAAACTTTTGCGAGGTTTTATTTCTTTTAAAATGAGTGTATGCTACGGTTTCCCGGGCTATATGGAAATATACAGTATTTAGTATACACTAAATGCAAATGCAAGGCTGACTTCCCTAGAAAAAAGTGGGAGACTCTATCTACTTTCTCCCGAACACCTCTCCAGTCTGTCTTGGAGGCAACTAAGGAGTAATAATAAAGGAATGATGGCAAATACTTTAACAAGGCTTTCTACAATGCCGCTTTAGTAGAATACACGGTAACATCCTATCGCCTGACAATTTTACAGGAAAGCCCAGAAGAGGAAGCCAGAAATACGTTCCAAAAACCAATGCTGAGGACTACTGGCCAAAAAAAAAAAAAAAAAAGTCTGATTTTTTTATTTCATTTTTGGTTTCTCTACACTTGGGTAGGACTCAGTCCCACGAACGTCTTCTTCTTCGGTGTGAGAGCAGTCCTTTCGGGAACCACAGGGCTGCAGATGTCATGCTGGAATTCTCCCAGGGGCAAACTGCCGGCCTGAAGCAGCTCTTCCCAAGTTACTACCCCCAGCGGGGCTGGCCTGAGCCTCGCTAACTGACCTTCGGACCAGTGGGCAGACACCTGCATTCGCGACCCACGCTAAGGGCCCTGTGAGGTGGGAAGGCCAGGTATGATTGCTTTCGGGGGAGAAGACGAAGGCTGGGAGGGAGCTCTGCTCAGAGTCACGCGGCCACCTGGCTGCAGATTCCGAGGCTCGGCCCCACATGGGCAAAGCGCGGGGGAAATACCGAGCCCGGAGCCCCTACCTGCCGTTAGACCCCGTCAGTGCTGCCGCTCCCACCGGCCGGGACAGCACTGGGTCTCCAAACGGTAGAGAAGAATCCTTTCCCTCCACCTCGAGAACTGCTTCCAAAGCGCCCCCGCTTTCAGCCCCAAGACCTGCCCACTCAGGCCGGACGTCGGGGTCGCCGGCCTCGGCGACCCGGGGACCGGGCGGGGAGCGCTGGGGGCCGGGGGACCCGGTTCCCCGCAGCACCTGGAGCCGCCGGACCGAAGGGCAGCACCGCGCTCGGTGGCGCGGTTGAATCACGCGTGAATCACTCCTCGGAGTTTCCTACCCGGAGGGGGCGGAGCAGGGGTGGGGACCGGTCCCGGGGTCCGCCCAGCACGACTGCCAGTGATCGGGCCGGGGGCGGGAGTGGGGAGGAGCGGCGGGGGCGGGCCGGGGGCCTGCGGAGGCGCCGGCGTCCGCGCGACTCTTTAAAGCGCGCGGGGCCAGAGCTCCCCCAGACTCGGGGTTCTCCGGGATCGTTTCCGTTGCCGCCAGTGCCCAAAGGGGCCTCCAGCCCAGCCTCCCCAGTCTTCGCGGCGCAACGGAATCCTCCCGACCTCACCGCCAGCTCGTGGACATGGAGACCCTCCCCGGACCCCGAACTCCCTGCCTCGAGGACACCGTCGCTCGGATGCTCCTGCTCGGCTTGGTCCTCCTGCAGGTGACCGGAGCCTCCGGTGAGTGGCGGGCGCCCCCGAAGCCCAGGAGCGCGAGGCTCGGAGGAATGGGCTCGCCCGCCTGAAGCGGCAGCTCTCACCCGTGTCAGCGAAGCCGGCCCCCGGGGCGCGCAGGCGGGAGTTGGAGGGTAGGAGGCGGCTGCCGCTTCTGCTGGAGAGGCTTGCTCGGTGTCCGGCCGCTGGGATTGCACACGTGGAGTGTGGCTCCCGCTCTAAGTTTAGCCAGTCTGTTCCAGTGGTCCGCGACCTTGAAGGTGGTGGACGTGGACCCACACCTGCACTGGTCAGCGTCGTGCAGGGTTTGGATAGATACCATCCTTCACTGCGCGTCCACGTTCCCTGATGGAGCGGGAGAGGCACTTGTGGTTCCTCGATCACCTTCTAGATTCAATTAGAGGCAATCCTGTGGCAAAAAGTCGCTTGGATTGGCGTAGACACCACATGGTGCATGACCCTTATGCTTATTCGGTGTGGGGGGGCAGGGCAGAGACTGTGACCTGCTGCGTATTGGCAAAGCAGACCTTAATAATAAAGCGTCCTAACTGAATATATCCGATGGTGTGACGGGCCACACTTCCGCCTGGCTCTCTGAAAGTTTCAGTATAGAGACATGCTAGATACAAATGAGAAAAGTCAAGATTTGACTTTCTTATGGTATGCGGCCCTAACCTCTCTCACACATGTGGGATCTGCTCTCTTCCATAGCTTACCCCAAACCCATCCTACATGGCCCTCCCTGGTGAGTGGAACCTCTGGAGTCCTGTACTTCCCTGGGCTGGCCTGGGACCTCCCAGGAGGCTGATAGCTCTTGGGCTGTGTGCTAGGTCAGGTTATCACAGGGCTTCCTCCATAAATCATTTCAAACAAGGATTTTCTTAGATTACAAGGTCAATCTTGCCAGGAGAAAATTAAGAGAATTTAAGAAAATTAAGAAAAACTTGAATTTTTTTTTTGTCTTGATAATTCAGTAGTGAATGGAAGCTTTCGTGGTTGCAAAAAAAAATTAATATGAAGTTTATAGTGATGTGGGAGGGATGGGAAGATGTTTTATAGCATCAACATGAAATCATGTACTGAGTTCACGTAATAATAGCTGTTTCTCTGTTGTTTAAAGGCATTACAGATGTAGTGGCAGCATATAATTTAACTTGGAAATCAACTAATTTCAAGACAATTTTGGAGTGGGAACCCAAACCCATCAATCATGTCTACACTGTTCAGATAAGGTAAGCTACGTACAAAAAAAAAAAAAAAAAGAAAGAAAATTAAGGTTTTTGATGTTTTCACTTTCCTGTGCTGAATACAAACGTCTTTAAAGCTGATTAATGGATGAGAGTATTTAACAGATGACAAAGAGGGCATTGGTGGTAATTTGCTGGCCAGTGGCATAGTCTATGAAGCCTGCAACATTTCCTCAGCTTAAACTGATAGAATGTTTTACTTGGTTTTGGACAGGATGGGAAGATTCTCAAATGGAGTGTAAGCCGTAGGTAGGTGAACTCTCTTGAGCAGACTATGGCAGCATGGGTAGGTGTGGGTCACAATTGAAGATAACTAACATCCTCTCAGCACACCCGTCTTTTTCCTCACTGTCTAGACTGTGAGCCAGATCTAACATGTTCAGGAGGAAGCGGGGAGGAGTACAAATGTGTACATTGCCCTTAAGCAGTATTTGATTCATTAATCTTTAGACACTGGTTCAAAATTCAGTTGCATCCACGATCTCGGAGGTCAAATCTGTGACTCACTAAGCCCGGGAGAAATCCTCCTCTGTCTGCACTCATCCATCCTGCTCTGATTGGCAGCTCTTTCCAAGAGCTGGTGATTTGCACGTTCAGTCTGAATGTCGGACATGTGCCATCTCTGTTCCTTGATGGTTTTCACCATATTCTTGGTGAGTTTGGGGTTTCTGAAATGTTCAGGAGGCTTGCTAGAGATCTTATTAAATAGAGGAGAGCTGCTGTGGAAGTTATTTTAACACTAACTGAATAAAGGCACAATAGTATCACTGGCTAAGAATTAAAGATGTTTTGCTGTTGTGTTTGAACACAGCTCCTAAATACGCAGTGGGTCTTTTAGGTGGATGTTCTTGTTTTTCAAAATGAACTTCATGACGACTGTTTGCTAGACAAGGAGGAGAATCTGTGTGTGTGTGTGTGTGTGTGGTGTGTGTGTGTGTGTGTGTGTGTGTGTGTGTGTGTGTTCGTTCATGTATAGAGATACGGGGGTTTCATAACCCCAGGGAATAATTATAATTGTGGTCACACTTGTCAATTCAGATTCCACTAATTGAGAATTAGTAATTAATTCCTCTGATAGAGAGCTGAAGCTTACTTTAGTAAAACACCTTCCTTCTGGATTGAGAAAATAAGATTTTAGGAAGAATGCTTACTCCTAAATATACTCAGTCTTATGTTTGGTGAACATGTGGAAACATTTATGATTTACTTGATTTTTATTTTTTATTCTTTTTTAATCACTTCCCCATCACAATTGTAAATAATCTCCCAAGATTATTCTTTTTATTTTTAATTTTAGAGAGAGAGCACACAAGCAGGAGAGAAGAGTGGGGTGGGGGGTGGTTTGCAGAGGGAGAGGGAGAGTGAGAGTGAGAGAGAATCCACTGCTGAGCATGGAGCCCAATATGGGCTCGGTTCCATGACCCTGGGATCACAACCTGAGCCAATATTGAGAGTCAGACCCTCAACCGATAGAGCCACCCAGGTGCCCCTACCTGATTTTTAAACCTAAGCCTTAGTTAACCCTAAGTTCTTAGACTTTGCAAGGCTGCTAATATTTAAATGAACACGTCCCCCATGAAGAGCGATGTGCGCACATCCTAGCTGAGCTGAAGCTTGGCGGTGCCTGAGGGTAGGGGTGGGGAGTTCCTGCCAAGAGAGGGATCTCCCTGTACTCTTGGCCCTGCACCCCAAGGCCTGTGAACAGTCCCCAATCCTGCTCCTGGGAGACACATACTCTCCTGCAGCCTCCCCATGAATAAGTAGGATTCCTGGGTGAAAAGGACCACAGCAATCCTATTATAGAAGAGGACACTGTTGCCATGGGCAAGTGAGCGGTTTATTCGTGACTGCCTGCCCTGATAACGGGTGCCCACCCAGGTCTGGAACCAAGGTCTCCCCAGGACCCCATACCACCACCTACTTGGGTGGGTCTGCCACAGTCTGATGTGAGGCCCCAAGGCTGGGAGGAGGAAGGAAGGTCATTCCCACTGCATCTCCTCTGTGGGCTTTCTTCCTTCCCGGTTCTCTGCCCCTAGAGAAAGCATTTTAACCTACTGTCCCTCTTCACCCACTCCCCGCCCCCCCGCCACCTCGCTGCCGGCCTGTCCCCAGCCATGGGTGCCACTGCTGTGCCTGGAGATCCAGCTGCACTTTTCCTCTTTGGAAACACTTTCTAGAGGTAGCTGGGAAGTGCCGTTGGCTCAAGCCTTAGCACCCAACCACCACCTGTGATGTTGATTCCACAGAAATGTTCTGAATTCTAACACTAAACTTCCACACCTTCTAGAAAACAACCTGCTCCTAAATTGGTGAATCTGGATTCTGCTGGAATTTTTTAGTAATTCAGATGGGACATTTATGATTTCCAAATCAGGAGGGTGTACAATACCTAGAGGAACCTTGAAGTCTTTTAAATATTAATGCTGGCAATAGCATTTAGAGGAATGTAGTACAGAACCGCCCCTTCATTACCTGTTCACATTACTTTACGACGTTCAGTGATCCAGGCGCTTGTGCTAAATTTCACCATAGAGTACTGTGATTTCTACGAGTGAGCTGGGGGAGCCCAATACCTGTCTCTCGGATGGAACGTAGTCACAGAGCCCAGGAGTCTTTCCCCTGATAATCTGAACCGTGTGTGTGCCACAGTGATGGAGAAGAATCGTCATGCTCTGATTCACTGTGTAAAAGAGAAGTGATATAACTATTAAAAAAGCATTTTTGTCATTCTGGAATTGAGACAGACTCTCTACTTTTTCACAGAAAGAGAAATCTAGAAAACCAAAATATTTCTGTGTCGATCTCAGTTTGTGAATTTTAGGGCAGAGTGTGTTTGCCCACATCCTCTTAGCCTGGATATTTAGTTCAGATTTTTTAAAAAAATATGTACTTACGGCTCTCGTGTGTGGACTGAGACAGTCGAATCCTATGGCAGCTCCATTTTCCCCCTGATCCAACTCGTAAGTGCAAACTGCCTAACACTCAGCAAGGCCCGGCTATGTGTGATCCTTCAAGTTAGCCCTGCTGCTTAATGGGGAGTGGGACCAAGTTCACAGTAAGTGCTTTAACGGAGGTATCATTGCTGGGAACAAGGAAGAGAGGTCAATTCTGAGAAAGGAGATCTGGAGATTCCTGGAGAAAGTGGGACTGGAGCATGGTCTTAAATGGTGGGCAGGGCTCTCTGGAGGTCCATGATGCCAAAGGAGAGAACAGTGTGGCTGTCAATATACGTGGGTCAGAAGTGTGTGGATCCAGGAGCAGGGGCATTCATCTACAAATTGTTTTGGTCCTTTAGAATAATTTCGTGTTTAGCAGTTCTTTAAACTATTTCCCCTTCAATGGCGTCTTACAAAAGAAAGGTCTGTCCCAGTCTCTTAGTCTCTCAGACTCTCCGATCCTGCCTTTATTGTTATGTTGTAAACTTTGTTGGGCTGTATTCATATCTTGTAAAGTGAGGGAGGCATGTCGTAAAATGAGATGGACAGACTCAGCCCGCACCTCATCAGCTAGGTGACCTTGTACAAGTCACTTAGTGGTCCTGAGCATGTGTCCTTATATGTAAAAAAGATCCAATCCCTTCCTGAAAGGATTCTATCAAATGAGGTAGCCTGTGTAAAGGGCCCTGTACAGTACCTGGCATACAGTAGATTCAATGATAAATAACCATACCAGCAATGGTCAGTCAAATGTAAGATATAGAATAGATTATTATGTAGATTCTATTATTACTACAGTGGCTATGTTCCACACAGACTATAGAATGTGATAAAGATACGTGTGTTATACAATGATATAATAAGTAGACTAGAACAAATAATTGGGTCTTGATGGGATGTTGCTCTCTCTCCTGTGTGACTCTAACAAATTGTCTACATTTTAAAAAAGACATTTAACGAATGGTTAAGAGCACAGACTCGGCAGGCAAAGTGCTGTGTGGCCCAAAGTCCTGCTGTATGAGCTGGTCACCCAGTCTCACTTTGCCTCAGTTGCCTTATCTGTGAAAACAGTAATTACAGAGCCATCCCCAGTTTGCTGTGAGGACTCAGATATGTCCAAAGGACTCGGCGTAGCAAATGCCTACTCAGACTGCTTGTGAGTGGTGTTGGAACCCGGCACCACACCAGAAAGCTGTCTGTCTCAGCTGCAGATCCTCATACGCTCCTCCTCCTTCCTTCAGCCCCAGATTAGGCAACTGGAAAAGCAAATGCTTCTACACCACAGACACGGAGTGTGACCTCACCGACGAGATCGTGAACAATGTGAATCAGACGTACCTGGCCCGGGTCTTTTCCTACCCAGCTGATGCCACCGATTACGCTGGGGAGCCTCAGTTTACAAACTCCCCAGAGTTCACACCTTACTTAGAGAGTAAGTGCTCAATGTGTAATACCCTTTCATTTGTGGTCTGAATGTTTTTGTGAGCTTGTGACTTGCAGGGGCTATTCCATAAAGAATACTCATCCGTTGAGTCACTGGAATCTACTCCTGAAATCGTTATAGCACTATATGCTAATTAACTTGGATGTAAATTAAAAAATAAGAATAAATTTAAAAGAAAAGAATATTCATCCTTAAACATGTTCTCTTTCTCAGAAATTGGTAAGTGCCACAGCGCTGTTGGCTCCGTCCAGGCGTGCTAGGAGGTTCACAGAACGTGAACTCTGGAGTTGGTAACAGTGTCATTGAGTAACTTTTGTCTGTCACCAGGCCCTCCCAGCAACTGCCTGGATGGAGGGGCTGGGGAGTAGGAAATCTATCAAAGCTGGAGATTCAGCGTCTAGGAGGACATTTACATTATATATTACAGATGCAACTAAATCTCCTGAATTTTCTCTTCCATTATCAGACCAGAAGTCCCCGTTTTGGGTTTTCACAAACAGTCACAAATCCAGGGGATAGGTCCGGCGTCCCTCTGAGTCCACAATCAGGCTCGACCTTTTTAAATAACCTGACCATGCTCCGCGTCACGTGATGCCCTGCTGGGCCGGCTCCCAGCCTGCCTCCTTCGTGCTGGTTTTGAAAACGAGGAATGCTTTCCTCCCCAGCCTTTGTCCCAGTAAGCTGACCTGAGCATCTAAAAACGGAATGCAGAGGATTCCTGCCAAGTAGGAGATTTCAACTTTTTTTTTTTTTTGGTCAGAACTAGGTATTTTAAATAAACAGATGCAGCACATCGTGCTGGGTGAAATCAGCTGCTCTTTTAAGAAGAATTAGAACGAAAGGTTAGAATGGAAGCGTGTCATGTTTTTTATCTGGTGCTTTTGTGTGTAGCCCTGCGGCTGCCCAGTGAGAACGCTCTCTCCCGGCAGGGAGGGGGGAGGGGGGAGGGACTGTCAACCACCTGGTCCCTCAGGTATCTACTTGGAGGGTGGAAATAGGGGGCGGCCTGACCCCTGAGCGAATCTGTGTGCCTTTCCTGAGCCCCTGTTGGCCAGAGCCTGCCTTCAAACTCCTCTGTGGCCTTTGCTCCCGTGTCTCTCTGGGCCCTCAGCTGGAGCATGGCCACCACAGCCACAGCCACCTCAGTGACAGTGCAGGCTCAGTGACACTCATTCCCCTTTTTATAATTCTTGAGTTTCTTCTAAGCCACTTCAAATCCTTCCTTGACGTGAGAAAGTATTTTATATATTAATTTTGCATGTGCTCACACACACACACATATAAATGCATATAATTCGTGTTAAATTACTGGGATTATTCTACTGTCCTTCAGCCTAAGCATAGGAGATGACCAGTTAACACTGGTTCCTTGAGGTACCAAGGACATTTCCTGGGCTTTCCACAGCCCCTAATTTACTCTATCTCAAATATGGAACTGTATACAACTGTATTGTTTAATACAACAGCCACTAGCCACATATGGCCACTGAGCACCCACAGCTAAATGCCGTAAGTATAAAATACACACTGGATTTTGAAAAATATCTCCAAAATTTTTTCTATTGATTACATGCCAAATGATAATATTTTAGCTATTTTGGATTAAATGAAATGTATTATTAAAGTTTAATTTCAGCTGTTCCTTTTTACATTTTCTAATGCGACTACAAGGAAATTTTAAATCACATCTGTGGCTGTTATATTTGCACTGGATAGCACTGCCGTAGGATGTCCCGCTCTGGAGCCACTGAGCGAATTCCTGCAGGGAGCATATTCTATGGGGCTGTTTTACAATGGGGGGGTGGGTACTGGCTTGTTATTAACTGTGATAACTAAATGCGATTCTATTTGGTATAGAATTCTTTGGTTCCAATGAAGCTCATTTTCTATGTTTTAGCAAAGCTTGGACAGCCCATGATTCAGAGTTACAAACAAGTTGGGACAAAACTGAATGTGACTGTACAAGATGCACATACCTTAGTCAGGATGAACGGCACATTCCTAAGCCTCCGGGATGTTTTTGGGAAAGACTTAAGTTACACACTTTATTATTGGAAAGCTTCAAGTACGGGAAAGGTGAGGATTCTTTCATTTGGTTTTAGGACTTGTTTTAAATTGTGGATCCTTGACTTTACAGCCCGCTTCTTCCCTCAATTCAAAGATGCCAGAATGGGGTGGTTGAGAGAGCAGTGTGGTGGAGGAGCAGGGGTGCCTGCTGTCCCGGCTCTGTGACTCTGGGCGTGGCCCTTCGGATACACAGGCTGCTCAGCCAAGGGCTGGACCAGGTCTTCTCTGAGGCTCCTACTGGCTCTCCCATTTCTTCCTCTCTTGAGGATCCCAGAGACAAAGTCTGTTTTCCATTCACAACTAATGCTTCATTCCTTTTTCCCTTTATTGCAAATATCTTCTAAAGGAGCTAAATTGGGTTGGATGGGCTTAAGTTGGGTATTTTGGGTCTAGGAAGAAGCATCCTTAGCAGTTATCAGGGGGAACTGACCAGCCAAGTCACTTCTAATCCATTATATGTCTGGTGTGCCCCTGCAGGCTTTTGCTTCCACAGTTGACTTAGTGAAGGGGAAAGAATTCACTCTGAGCCCAGATAAATTAAGAACTCTTGATCTTTTAACAGAAAACAGCCAAGACAAACACTAACGAGTTTTTGATTGATGTGGATAAAGGAGAAAGCTACTGTTTCAATGTTCAAGCAGTGATTCCATCACGGAAAGTAAACCAAAAGAGTCCAGAAAGTCTCATCGAGTGTACTAGCCAAGAGAAAGGTATGTCCAGAGGTGAATGGCTCTGTCCGTTATTCTTCTGGGAGGCATGGAGACCTTCCAGAGTTCGAGTGCACCCTTAGAACCAGGAAGTATTTTTGTTCAGGGAGAAACAGCCATGTTTTTGGTTGTTGTTGCTGTTTGTTTGTTTGGGTCATGTTGTTTGGGGGAGACTCTTACAATTTTAGGCATTTGAAAATGTTTCTGCGTTGTTCCCTTGTTTTAGCTAGTGTTTTCTTGAGCACCTACTGTGTGCCAAGCTCACTGCTGAGCAATGGACACACTGTACATGTTTAGCATTTAGCATCAAATCACAGATTTCTCTGGGTATTTTTTTCATACTTAAATTCTGATTCTGCGGGTTATGGGGGAGTTTCTGGGCCAGCTGCAGCTGCACCCAATAGACATCTGTGAGCACTTGCTATGGGCTGTTGTCACAGAAGACAGAAAGTTTAACCCATGAAGGGAGGGGATTGCCTCTAGCAAATATACCTACGTGAGTGTGTGTGCCTACATGGGGCCCAGACCCCTTGCGAGGACTAGTTCCTAATTGGCAGTGCTGAGAGGGGTTCAGACTCGTCCATGAAGCTGACAGCCTGAGTCTCCCTCCAGGCTTTGTAGGGATAGTACTCTGAGGACATTCTGGGATCAAAAGAGTCACAGGATGGCTCCTTGCTAAGATGAGATTTGAAAATTTAAAAGCACTTTTAAACAAATTTTTCCTGTTGATTAACCATGATGGAAGAAAAGGGCTGGCCTTCGCTCTGGTCCTGTACCCCTCTGGGCCATCATTACCCACAGTCCTCACAGCCATCTCCCTCAAGCCAGCTGGAGTTCTGCTGCCTCTCTGTCTTCATGCACACCCAGATCGCTGCTTCCCTGCCTCTGCTCCATCTACTGAAATGTGTCTTTGAGAACCGTCTCACATGCCTCCTCCACCAGGAAGCCCTTCCTGTTGCCCCAACCAATGATCATCTCTATTGACCTGAACCCTGCCAGCACTCTGCATCTTGCTCTTTGCACTGATCATTTATCTTCTACTATGATAATTGTTGCCACCAAACCCAGCATTATTTTTAGCCACTTGTTTCCAAAAGCTGTTCTTGCTCCCATTTACGTGTACCATCTCCTGGCTGTGAACATTATCCAGTTTATTAAGTAGCCCATTGAATGATTTCGCCACTGTCAATTGCCCTAAAACATCTAGGGTTTGACCAGTTCTTTCCTAATCAAAATATGTTGTGGTGGAAAGGGTGGAAGAAAGAAATTTCAAATTACGCAAAAGCAGGCTGGTGTAATTTAGAGTTACACCCTCCGTTCTGCCCGCTGATAAATGGGGTTCAAGCTCTCAAAGTTGACTGGAACCTTTTGTTTTCCAGAAATGTTCCTTGTCATTGGAATGGTGGTGCTTGCAGTCATCATCCTGACCATCATCCTGGGGGTGTCCCTGTACAAGTGCAGGAAGGTGCGCAGGGGGCGAGGCGGGAAGGAGGGCTCCCCACTCAATGCTGCATAAAGAACACACCCTTGGAGCTGCCGACCACGGCACAGTTCATGTTGCACTGCGACCAAGAACTTTGAAGAGAATAGAATATATGGAAACACAAATGAGTATTTTGGAGCACGGAGACTCTCGGGCTCAACAATAGCTCTTTATCTGACCTGTTCTCACAGTTAGCATTCTGGTTTCAACAGCAGCATTAGACGCTGTGGAATGTAACGAACAGTACAAACCATTCCAAGTTTTTAAAATTTCTGTTTAACACTATGACATCCTTTGCACATATCATGTTCTAGAATGTATATTCTACACCCAAGATGAAACCAGGTTGTCTCATCAAAAACGAATGAACAAATGCCTTAAAACAAAAACAAAAACAAAAAACTCCTGGGTAGACTTTTGGAAGGCTTTTGAGAAGCTGACTTCAAATCACACAGGAGAGTAAAATGGAAATTGGGTGGACTTGTCTAACCTGTGTCTCTGCTTTTGTGATATATGGTGTTTAGGGTCTTCTGCTGCTTCTTTTCTGAGTTCTCTTGGAGGTTCAAAACAATTGGCAAACGTTTATGTGAATGTGTGAAATGCAGAAGACTTCTGTTTGGGGCACATTCCTAAAGCACCTTAGGGGTAGCACTTTAACTGACTTCCGTGCTGTTGATTAAGCACTTGACAATTAACTATATTTTTATAAGACTACTATACAAACCACATAGAGTTTATGATTTAAGGTACTTCGAGCTTTTATGGCCAATATTGTGTATATTTATATATTTTTAAGAGGTTTTACACATGGGGATTATCTATTTATAGAAGTAATATTGTTCTGTTTGTATATATTGAGATAATTTATTTAATATACTTTTATATAAATAAAGGTGACTGGGAATTGTGGCTATCGTCTTGATTATATCTTCCACGTATTGTTTACGATTTGGCCATTGTACGAGTTGGCACTGCTGTGGTAACAAATGACCCCCAAATTCTCAGTGGCTCACAACAGCATTACCTTGAATTCTCGCGTACATTAGTTTGGTGGCTGCAAGTTGACCACAGCTCTTCTTAATTAGGTTCTCATTCTAGAACCCACACCGAAGGTGAAGGCTCTGTTTGGGTCAGGGCAGAGGGAAAAGCAAAAAACAGGAGGAAGAGTAGTCTCATCTTCAAGCTTTAAGCCACGTCTTAAAACTTCTCTCTCTCTCCCTCTGCTCCCTCCCTACTTGTGCATGTGCTTTCTCTCTCTCTCAATAAAATTAAATTAAATTAAAATCAAAAAGAAATTGTTAAAAAAAGAAAAACACAAAACTTCTGCTCCCATGCAACTGCCCCAGGCAAGATACCTGACCACGCCTGACAATACTCTGCCTGCAAGGAGGCACCCCCCGTCGCATGGCAATGGCAGGGACACATGGCATTACAGGGAAGACAGAAAATGATACAACTGACTGCAGATTTAGAAGATGTGATTTCTTCCCATGGGCATCAGTTTGAGTTGGAGATGAAAGTTGGAGAGGAGAAAGGAAAAATTCTTTGGATTATTGTCTTCAAAGAAAATTGGACAAAAGGACAATGTAAGATAGAGAAGTGGAGTGTCTAGAGTTCATTAAAAGCAAACTAAATTGAGGGACACCTGGGTGGCTCAGTCGTTTGAGCATCATGACCTTTGGTTTAGGTCATGATCCCACAGTTCTGAGTTCAAGCCCTGCATTGGACTCTCTGCTATCGGCTTGGAACCTGCTTTGGATCCTGTGTCTCCCTCTCTCTCTCTGCCCCTCCCCCACTTGTACTCCCTCTCTCTTTCTTTCTCTCCCAAAAATAAACAAACATTTAAAAATAAGAAAAACTAAATGGAGAGCCCTTTGTGAGTGGGACTGGGTCTGGCTCACATTTACTTCCCCTTTATGGTGGCGGGGCCAGCAGGCTCTTAGTCATGGCTCAGTCCAACTGACTGCATTAGCTCCCTCTAGAGAAGAGAAATGGAAATATTCAAATACAAATAAAACGCAGCAGAAGTCTTGATCTCATGAATGTGTTGGAAGAGGATTCTAACTCGAAATGGAAGTGACTTTCCCAGCACGTAGCTGGGCCTCAACCGTGTTTGCTTCCCACTGTGAAAGTCTGGGCCGGTGCAGTCAGTGTAGTTAAAGCCTCCAGATGGCACACCCACCCGGAAGCGCCCCGCCAAGGAGACCTGAGCTGACATTAAAATAAGCAAAGAGGGGCGCCTGGGTGGCTCAGTCGGTTAAGCGTCCGACTTCAGCTCAGGTCATGATCTCACGGTCCGGTCCATGAGTTCAAGCCCCGCGTCAGGCTCTGTGCTGACAGCTCAGAGCCTGGAGCCTGCTTCGGATTCTGTGTCTCCCTCTTTCTCTGCCCCTCCCCTGCTCGTGCTCTGTCTCTCTGTGTCTCAAAAATAAATAAAAACATTAAAAAAAAAAAAAGCAAAGAATCTGTTCACTGTCCAGCTGTTCATAAATTTTAAGTTCATCTGTTCCTCTGCTCCAAAGAACTCCAAGCATTATCAGTAAAACTCTAAACATGAAATGTGTGATAGAACATCACAGTCTGTGGAAGAATGGGCAAAAACCCCTTTGCTGTTCCCCTACCAGTGGTAGCCTGAAAGGCGAATACATGGTCGAAACTTTGGAGACGTCAAGGAGAACATGTTGGTTTATTGGGCTAGTTTTGTTGGCGCGCTTGCCTTGGACGATCCGTACCGACGCGGGAGAGGCTGAATCGTACCCTGTTGCAGCGTTTCAGTCTACCCTGTTGCAGCGTGCCAGAGAACAGACGGGGTGCGTGTGCGTGTGCAACAGTGTCAACAACAGAGAGCTTGTCAGGGGCGCATGTCCTGAGGTAGGTGTGCTTGGGCCAGTACCTGGAAGTCCTGCTCATGCGGCGCTGGCCAGGACAAAGAGCTTAGTGCACTAGACGTGGGGGAGGGGGGGGGAGGGGGGGGGAGGGGTGAAGAACACTTCCCAGAGAGGGCATCTGACGAAGCCTTTCCATCAGGCTGCTTGTTCCCTGCCAGGCATAATCGCAGCGTTACGTGACCGTGCGGCCTCCTAATCTAAGGAATTTGAATGGTCCCATTAAAGAGAGCACAGGCCGAGTGAAAGCAGGTCGGGTACTAATGAGGTGGCTGGCTGTTCACAGGGAAGGAATTCATTACACATCCCGACGAGGCCACGTTTGGGAGGCTTCATACCGCACATTGTCGCTGCGCCTCAGGTTTCCCCACCTGTCCTTATGGCTGAGACTAAACAGCTGCCTCTAAAATCAACACAGCAGTTAGCGCTGGGAGCAGAAAAAGCCTAGAGTCCTGGCTGGCAGGCATCCAGAGACTACTGCCCTCCAGGGGGCCAGAGTATAATTCGTTACTTAGCCTGGCCCTTAAAGTATCATAAAGCTGATTGTTACTAAAGTCAACTTCCAAGCTTTGAAAAGGGATTTCTATGACCTTAAATTATGATCTTAAAATATTGATGAAGTTTGACTTGTGAAATCCAAAGACATTTTACCCTAGTTACAACTGATGGCTTATAATCCAAATATCCATCTCTTATATAAATGAACAATGATAATGATCTCTGTCCATCAAATAGGAAATAAACTCGTTCCCAAATGCAATTTTTACCTGTTCTAGGACATGTGTATTTAGCGTGTTATTTCTTCTCCAAGGGTTGCCTGAGGTTCATCACTGTTGCAATGTGACTTTCATTCAGAAGCTTATAGTGGATGATTGTTCTTCATTTTCTTAACACTTGACTTAATTTTCATTTAGGCTCTCTTTGCACCAGCTGGTAGAAACCATCCCGAGTAATGTGGCGTTTCCCTGGGACATCCACTTTTTCCCTGGACTTGTGTCCACTGCCACTGTTCCTGCCTTGGGTCCCTCCTCTTCCCGTGTCTAGTCTCTCCCTCCTGCTCAAGGAAATCTTTTCTAGGCGGGCGTGGTGGGCTGGAGGTGGCAGGAGCCTCGCTAGTACTCACGGCCATGTCCTCTTTCAATCTGCTGTCTGTGCACTAGTCCTGTCTGTCCAGACTGTCCAGAACCAGAGGAAACTCCACTCTTCTCTGCTTTCGGCTCCTGTTATCTCTCCCGAACAAGGAGCACAGGACTGTGGACTGACTGAACAGGGAGAAGGGTCAAGGGTATTTCAGAGCACATCATCCCACTGTCCCAACTAAAAAAAAAAAAGCATTTGAAAATCACTTACAGTAAGGGGTCAGTGACTCATCACAGTATTTTACCTAGAGTCACACTTTGAAGAAGAATGAGAGAGTGCTGGTGGGATTTCACTCATCAGCTGTTGTGGAGACAGAAGAAGAGTTTTCTCCGTCCTAAATCAGAGCACATGCAGGTCTGCCACTCTGTAGGACAGATCCCTGGCCCTTCCGGCATCCGCCCATGATACGGCTTATACTTTGGGGCACCTGGGTGGCTCAGTCGGTTAAGCGTCGGACTCTTGATTTCAACTCATGTCATGATCTCACGGGTTTGTGGGGTCGAACCCCATGTCGGGCCGTGTGCTGACAGTGCAGAGCCTGCTTGGGATTCTCTCTCTCTCAATAAATAAATAAACATTTAAAAAAATACTGCTTACACTTTGCTCCATGCCTGGGTTCCCACTTGTTCACATTTTTAATATCCTCCCCTGACCAACAGCTAAACCACACTGTTTCCTTTTAAAGGGAAGCTGTCTGCGTGTTGGCAAAGATTAAATCTTGTGCGCATATCTGATTCCCTGAAAGAAATTGTATTGTTTCCTGGATACTTCCAAACCATTGCTGTGGTCCAGCGTTAGCTTAATCCAATGGTTCTGCAAGTGTGAGGATCCCCAAACTAGCGGCATTACCATCACCCCAGAGCTCGTTAGAAAAGCAAATTTAGGGACCTGGGTGGCTTGGTCGGTTGGGCATCCGACTTCGGCTCAGGTCATGATCTCACGGTCCGTGAGTTCGAGCACCGCATCGGGTTCTGTGCTCACAGCTCAGAGCCTGGAGCCTGTTTCAGATTCTGTGTCTCCCTCTCTCTCTGCCCCTCCCCTGTTCATGCTCTGTCTCTCTCTGTCTCAAAAATAAACGTTAAAAAACAAAAAAGCAAAGCAAATTTATAACCCTGACCTCAGACTTACAGAACTGGAAATCTGTGCAGGTTTTTTTCAGTTTTATTGAGAAATGATTGGTATACATCACTGTATACATTTAAGGTATACATGCTGTACACAGCATGATGGTTTGATTTTCACATATTGTGAAATGATGATCACAACAGGTTTAGTTAACATCCATCATCTCACACAGATAGGATAAAAAGAAAAAAAAAATTCGCCTTGTGCTGCCAACTCTTAGGACCGACTCCCGTAACAGCTTTCCTGCGCATCTCACAGCCGCACTGGCTAGTCGTCTATTATACTTTCCAGCCCGACCTAGTGCAGCTTTATCTTCTAACTGGACCTTTGTGCTTTCGACCACCTCCCTCCAATTCCCCTTTCTGGCCAACAACCCTCACTCTGGTAACTGCAAGTCTGACCTCTTTCTGTGATACTAGTGGTGGTGTTCTTGTTAGACTCCACCTCTAAGTGAGATCATACAGTATCTGTGTTTCCCTGACTTATTCCATTGAACATAATGCCTTCAAGGTACATCCATGTTGTTGCAAACGGTAGAACTGTCCTAGCTGTCTTTTTTATGGCTGGAGAGTATTTCATTGCACAACAACTTCTTTATCCACGCATCCATCGATGGACACTTAGGTTGTTTCCATGTCTTGGCTGTTGTGAATAATACCGCTATGAATGAGGCGGTACAGGCATCTTTTCGAGTTAGTGTTTTTATTTCCTTTAGATATATTCCCAGAAGTGGAATCGCTGGATTGTATGGTATTTCTATTTTTAATTTTTAGAGAATCCTCCATACTGTTTCCACAGTGGCTGCACCAATTACATTCCCACCAACAGTGCACAGGAGCTCCCTTTCACCAACATCCTCACCAGCTTTTGTTATCTCCTGTCTTTTTGACCATGGCCATTCTGACAGCTGTGAGGTGATATCTCGTCGTGGTTTTGATTCGCATTTCCCTAATGACCGGCGATGTTGAGCATCTTCTCATGTACCTGTTGACCATTTGTATGTCTTCTTTGGGAAAATGTCTATTCAGGTCCTTTGCTCATTTTTTACTTTTAGTTTTTGGTTTTTGATGTTACATTATATGAGTACTGTATATATTTTGGATATTAATTCCTCGTCAGATATATAGTTTGCAAATATTTTTTCCCATTCCATAGGTTGTCTTTTCATTTTGTTGATGACTTCCTTTGCTGTGGAGAAACTTTATATTTTGATGTAGTCCCACAAGTTTATTTTTTATTCTGTTGCCTGTGCTTTAGGTGTCATTTCCAAAAATTCATTATGAAGGAGCTTCGTTCCTATGTTTTCTTCTAGGAGTTTCATGGTTTCAAATCTTACATTTAAGTTTGTAATCCACTCTGAGTTAATTTTTGCGAGTGGGATAAGAACAGGAGTCAGCAATCTGTGTTGTTACAAGAAACTCTCCAAGTTATTCTAATGCCCAATCAAGTTTGAGAACCACTGGCTTAATCTATTATTTACTGCAGTAAGAGTAGCTATAGACCCAAACGGGGCATTCCTAGCCCTTGCAAAGGTCAGAATTGTGGCGTGCTGTAGAGCCACAATCAAATTAACACATACAGCATGATAAGATTCTCCAACTATAGACTATACTGCCTTGGAGAACATTTGTCATGTAGGAATCTCTTAGGATTTAACCTGTTGCAAGGAACAGAAACTCTTTCAAGAGAACTTAAATGAAATTGGGAAGCCTGTTTTCTCTTTTGTCAAGTGCACTAATTGACCTAAAGCTCTTCAGCTCCTTTAACCTAAATTACATTATAACACGTTATTAGACCATCAATAATTAACAACTAAGAATAACACTCTTCCTCTGGGGAAATGAAAATACAAAAAAAAAAAAAAAAAAAAAAAAAACCCAAGAATTTTGAAACCAAAAAACTGCAATTCATCTTGAACACGCAAAATTAAATAAACTTTTAAATAGGGTTCTAAAACAACGCTTTAAGGAAAAGGTTCCTGACCTAAAATTCTTTCTCCAACTTGATTTTCAAACACCACCAAAAGACGATGCTTCATCTGCAAAGTTACTTTTGTTCTCCGAGCACGTATCAAACCAGAGAATGAGAACCGGAACATTCGGAGGGGCAGGAAATGCTTTTCCCTCGCCGAACTGCAGATGGAAGAGTGCTTGATAACTAAGGTCGTGGCGCCATCTTCAGGTCCTGAGGAGGATCGACAGCATGACCAGACTGCTTGTAGACTGGGTTAGAAAAGAAGGGAGTCGTGGTAAAACCAAACACCTGTAAGTGCAGGAGTGGCCAGAGTCGTGGAACCACAGTACCTTCTCCAAGCTGCTGCAACTCTACCTGTGATGGTCTCTGCGGTCCAGAGCTAGAGCTCTACCCCAGATCCTGCTACCTCAAGTGCGGTCGGGGGGACAGCGGCTTGGGCATGCTTTGAGATCTAGTGAGAGATGGAAATTCTCAAGCCCCACTCCAGATCTACTCGATCAGAATCTTCAGTTTCCAGGTGATGTGTACCCTCACCAAGGTCTGAGAAGCTCTGTTCTGTGTGCTTTCCCAATGACTGAGGCCACTATTCCCGATTTCACAAAAGCAGGTTAGGGGACATAGGGTGGAGAAGGAAAACACACCTCACCAACGGATAGAACTGCACAGACTTGATGAGAGGATGCCGTTCATTAACATTAAATATCAGCAAGTTATTAACCCATGCCAAGAGTAAAAGCAGAGCCATGATATTACAAATATTACATTTTCCAAAGACGCACTCTGTTATTTTCCAAAGACAGTACTTTGAGGACCTCTGCCTCATCCGCAGCTGTCTAAAGACCGAAAGCTTTCCTGCCTCAATTCCACTGATTCATGTGCCTTGCTTCGACCGAGCTCCCCCTTCAAGGTAGTTCATAATGTCTCCTGGATGTCAGCCAGAAGCTTTCCTCCCCTGGATTCCCAGAACACTCTCCCCACTACCCCTCTACACCCTTACGCTCTTTCTCAGGACCCTTAGTGTTGTACAAAATAATTCTTTACTTGCCTTGGCTCCTTTTTTCAATCATAATTGCCTTGAAAAAAAGAGCCATGATTATGCATTTGAATTCATTAATTTATTCTAATTCTAAGCACCTACTATGTGCCAGGCATTATGCGTTTGATTAAAATACAACGGGCACAATCCCAGCACTTATAGAGCTCATATATTTGTAGAGTAAAATGTCAAATAATGATAACAGAATAATAGGTAATCGATAACAATATGTGGGTCAAGAATAGGGTGTTTGGGGGCCATCTAACTTAGACTTGGAAGAACTACTTAAAAATCTCAGCTAAAGGGACGCCTGGGTGGCTCAGTCGGTTAAGTTTCTGACTCTTGGTTTCAGCTCAGGTCATGATCTCACAGTTTGTGATTTTGAGTCCGTCACTGGGCTCTGTGCTGACAGCACAGAGCCTGCTTGGGATTCTTGCTCTCCCTTTCTCTCTGCCCCTCTTCCCCGCTCACACTCTCTCTTTCCCCCTCAAAATATAAATAAAATATAAATAAGTAAGTAAAATCTCCAGGAAAGGATACAGAGTTAATCAGGCAAAGGGGGAAAGGGAGACGGGAGAGTAGCAGAAGTCCTCCAGGAAGGGGGAATGCTTGCATCATTAAAACCGTATCTTGGGCATCAGATAATACCAAAAATAAAGTGTGTTTGACAAAGAGATCTGAAGAAACTCAGACACTAGGACTTGCCAGATATGGCAGGGGAGTATCTGGAGCGGGACGGGTGTTGGGGCGGGGGGATAGGAGAAAAAGTCTCGACAGCAAACTGGATATTAAGAAAACAAATATAAGAGGCTGATGAATATACAAAAATTTTAAGGGATAATGATCTTCAGCTTAAATTCAGCATTCCAGCTGAACATCCCACCAGTATAACAGAATAAGGATATTTTCAGACATGAAAGACTTCAAAGAATTTTCCTCCCATGCACCCTGTCCCAGAAAGCCACAGCAGGACATGTTCCACTCTAAAGGAGTAAACCCAAAGTAGAGGAGGACATGGGATTCAATGCAGGAGAACCCAGTGTCAGGCTAGCAGCTCAGCCGGTCTCCAGAACCAGAGGGAAGGAGAAGCCAGAAGACCCCAGGAAGAACACCTCTGGAAAGTAATAAAACATTGATATGGTGGCACAGCGGGAAGTAATTAAAGATTATCTGTTATGATAATTGCGGCAGATAGAGCAAGGTAAAAAAAAAAAAAGGCTATGGGACACTAGAGAGAAAAGACAGTAAGAAACAAACACAGCTCTCTGCTTGGCTCTGCAATGAACTATATTATACATTCATCAGAAAGCAAATGCTGATTATGAATTCAAAATGATTTAACTGGGGGCCACCTGGGTGGCTCAGTCGGTTGAGCCTCTGACTCTTGATTTCAGCTCAAATCATGGTCTCGCGGTTCCTGAGTTCAAGCCCCACACTGGGCTCTGTGCTGATAGTGCAGAGCCTGCTTGGGATTCTCCTTGCCTGCCCCGCCCCCCTGCCTCTCTTAAAAATAAAATAAACTTTAAAAAAACATAAAATGATTTAACTGGAAATTTGTGCTACATTCTATTCGTTGCAGAAGTGTTCTATAAATGGGCTCAAGACGGTCCCTGTAAATTAGCCTATAATGGCCTGCTGTTTCTTTCTTCACAGCAGTCTAGGACCATCAGCCCAAAGCCCACCAGTGCCAAACTCAAATCTTCACACATCCATTTGCTTTAAATGTAGTAAAAAAAACCAACAACAACAAAAAAAAACCCTCCCATATTTTTAGCCAATTAGAGCATACTTACTGTACATAGCCCATGAAACTGCCTTGAACTTCTGCCAACCACAGACGAGACAACACTACAGCTGTAAGAGACCCAAACTCCTGCTGTCCTTTGGAGCAGTTGCTGCTGAACGGCATTACCTAGACAGAGGAGTCCATTTGATTTTCCCTCCCCCTGCCCCTCCCCCACCGGGGGTCCCCTTGTCCTGTTCCCCTCATGGGTGCTGGTCCTACACCACCATCTCTGGAACTAATTTCTCCTTAGTTCTGTCAGTTCTTTTGGGTTTTGACCCTGCTACTGGGAGGAACTTCCCTCTCAGGCAATTGTGTTCAAGCACCACCCAAATAAGGTTTGCGTGTTACTGCCTCTCCTGATCCTGTCTCCTGGATTAACGCCCAAATCTCCCAACTTATCGTAACAAATTACAAACGTTTCCACGTTCAAGAGGAGGCAATATAGACTTCACCTCTCCACACTGTAAAGAGTATGTGGGATGGGATATATATTCAGGGATCCATTCTTGGAAAAATACAATCTGTCACTAAGATCCATATACAAAAATTAACTGCATTTCTATTCAGTAGCAACAGTTAGGAGTATTAAATAGATACAATTTATACCAGGACACGACAAACATCAGATGTCTAGCAACACCAGGACACGACAAACATCAGATGTCTAGCAACAAAGCTAATGGAAGATGTGTAAGACCTCTACACAGAAAACTACCAAATGTTACTGACAAACATTAAAGAAGTCTTAAATGGACAGATCTATCATATTCAAGGATTGGAAGAAATCTACAGTTGCCGTTTACATAGGCCAGTTAGGTCAAGTTGGTTAATTGTGTTTAAGCATTTATGTGGGTTTTTGTTTGTCTATTTTTTAAGAAATGCTCATTGTCCTAAAGTCTGTGTTGTCTGATCTTAGAACATTTAGGTAATAAGGGACTTATACCCAGAATATATAAAAATCTGTAATATCACTAGGACAATTTATAAAAGCTGGCCCAAAGATTTATATGGCCACTTCAAAAAAGAGGATATCCAAATGGGCAATAAACACGCAACGGAAGTTCAGCCTCATTACTGATCAGGGAAATGCAGAATGAAACCACAAGATTTGCTGCTGATGGCTAAAAATACGTAAGTAAAAAGAAAAAAGTAAAAAAAAAACCCACTAGCAATATCAAATATTGGCAAGGACTGGGGAAACTGGAATTCTCATATACTTAACGGTGGGAGTGTAAAAATGGTACAACTGCTTCAGAGAACAGTCTGCAAAACATAACAAAGCTGAACACATTCCACTCCAAAATTGCACACACATGGGCACCAAAAGATGTGCATAAGAATGTTTATTAGGGCTATTTGTAATAGCCCCAAACAGAAAACCCAATGCCCACCAATGGGAAGGTGAATAAAGTATGGTCTATTCATATGATTAAATATTATACAGCAATAAAAATGAGGGACCTCTTGCCACATCTACAATTTCATAAGGTTGAAGAACAGAAGTTGTACACAGAAGGGTATCTAATATATATGATATATATTAGATATCATATCTAATACATATCAAAAACAGACCAAGTAATTTATGTGACAGAACTGAGAATAGTGGCTCTTAGGGGCTGAGAATTAGAAGGCAACAGGAGGGTGACCTTTGAGATGTAAAAACGTTCTATTTCTTGATTTGGAGGGTGATAATGAGTATGCACACTTTCCAAAAACTCATGGAGCTTAAGACTGATGGACTTTGCTGCCTGTGTATTATGCTTCAATAGAGTGTTTAAAATTCATTTTAAATGAATTTAAATGGTTTAAATGATTTAACTCCCAGTGGAGGATGTGGCAGACCAAAGGGGGTGCCACTCCTGCGTGAGCTACAGACACCAGTTCCATGTGGAATTGCCTCACAAGGTCATGTTATTTGTACAAGAAAGGAGACCACAGGGAATGCTGATTCCCCAAGCCATGACCCCGTGAACAAGGCAGAGCAGGTTCCTTTTATAAGCACTTGGGATGAAGATTCAGAAGGTCAACGTAACATTATAAGGAGGCTGAGACACTTTCTGGCACTTTCTGATTCATCTGCTCAGGTGTTTTCCTCAAATGTTTCTTTTTCTGTTCCAGCCGTTTGTTAGTTTCTAAAAGGTAAGATGGACAGGCAGAAGCTTCTAGGAGTTTCCTGAGTTCAGGAGGTCAGGCTGGTGACAAAACCTGTCCTCTAGTTTTACTCTGCTCCTCATCCTTCAGGGGCACAGGCCAAAGGGCCATCTCCCGCAGCTACTTCCTGCCTGACGTGTGTGACATCACAGGGGTTAGTAGAGGAGCAGAACTGTTTTCCCGGCTAGTCTGAGACATGCTTGTGTGTCACTGGGTTTAACCTGTAGCTGTTCACACCCTTGTGTTAGTACTATCTGCAGTTTTGCAGCCTCCATACGCTTGACCCCAAACTACCCAAGAGTTGGGTATGCAGGGTCCAAAAACTGATAAGAATAGCAGGATTATTAGTGACCCCAGAGAAGAGAGGAACCATGTGATCCTGGGTGGGTAGTGCCATTCTGCACATTCTGGAGGGTCCTCCTCTTTGGTTGAAGGTAGGTAGGCAAGCTGCCTGATCAAAGATTTTCTTAATATTTACTTCTACTACAGCTGAGGTATTAATCCAGGTACTACATGAAGTATTAATTACTGCACAGACCTTCCTCCCACTAACAGGTAGTCCACAGCCAGTCTAGTATCTCTTACTTAAATTCACCAGAGAATTTAATTCCCAAGAGTGCCCTGCTGTGTTGATAGTTTTAGATATCCCTAGAACGACTGTGACAAAAACTACTATCAGGAAAAGCGTTCATTTTGAGATCGTAAGGCTAAAACATCGCACCCAGTCTCTAGAACCCAATGGACAAAGAGAACCAGAAAACTATCCATTTACTGTGCTAACTACGATCTGTGGCACTCGTTATTGAACAGTCGCAGAGAAAATGATTTCACCCACTCAAGGGGTGAGACAAGACTGAAGAAACCACATCAGCAGAGCCAGTATCATTCAGATTGAAACTCTCAGAGTTCAAACCTGAGAACCTCTATCCATGGGGGCTTCACTTACCTCGTGGATGCAGAACAGAAGTTACAGGCCTGTAAGTGACTCATACCTGTACTTGTGGTCATTTGTTTTGGGAGCGCCTCCTCCTGAGTTTCTGGTGCCGGTGCCTTTTTCACTCTGGAGTGGTGGATCCAGGCCACGACTCCCTCTAATTTTATTTTATTTATTTATTTTTTTAAATGTCTATTTTTATGTTTGAGAGAGAGGGAGAGAGAAAGAGCAAGCAGGGGAGGGGCAGAGAGAGAGGGAGACACAGAATGTGAAGCAGGCTCCAGGCTCTGAGCTGTCAGCACAGAGCCCAACGCGGGGCTCAAACTCATGAACCGTGAGATCATGAACTGAGCCAAAGTCAGACGCTTAACCAACTGAGCTACCCAACTGAGCCCCTCCCTCTAATATTAAGGAAGAATGTGTGGCTAATACTACTAGGTGGAGCCCTGTCTAGTTGGGCGTAACTGGTCCTGCAGCAACCCATTTTTCCAACTTTTGAGGTACACCTTCTCCCCAGGTCCATTGGGTCAAGTCCAATTTCAGTAGGTAGGGGGAGGTAAAAGCTTCCATACTCGTTGAGTGTCTCCACCACTTGTCAAAGGTTAATTATATGCTTAATAGCCAGAGAACCCTCTGGGTCTGGCAGTGAGGAGGAGTAGTTTGTAGGAAAGGGCCTCCCATACATCATTTTTTTTTTTTTTTAGTTTGTTTATTTATTTATTTTGAGGGATGAGCAGAGAGAGAAAGAAAGAGAGTGAAAGAGAGAGAAAGTGGAGGAGGGGCAGAGAGAGACAGAGAGAGAAAATCCCAAGAAGGCTCTACACTGTCAACGCAGGGCCTGACATGGGGCTCGATCTCATGAACCATGAGATCATGACCTGAGCCAAAATCAAGAGTTGGACTCTCAACCCACTGAGTCACCCAGGCGCCCTTCCCATAAGTCATCTTGAATAAGCTAAGTTTTAGTTTACCTCTTGAGGCAGCCCTTATCCTAGAAAGGGATATTGGTAATAATAGTCTCAACCAATTTTCCTGTGTTTCTTGGCACAAACTAGCCAGGATCTTTTTCAGGGTTTTTTAGCCTGTTCTGTCTTTCCAGGATAGCTGCTCAGAGCGTGCAGTGGTTCCCATTCTCGGCAGCAGCTGACTGACACTTATGAGCCCAATTCAAAGACTCACTCTAGCTCTCAGCTTCCTGCTCTGGGCTCTGCAATTACCTCCAGGACAGAGCATCTCTAGCTTATCCTTCTGAGCTCTAGGCCTTTCCTTGATCTCGGCTAGGTAATTCTTCACTATATGCTGGATCTAGGATGTTTTTAAGAGGTTGCTTCTTTATATTCTGCCCAGGCTTTTAACTTATTTTCAGCAAGTCTTATCAGTTCTACCTTCAAAATACATCCAGAATTTTACCACTGCTCACCACACTCACTACCACTACCCTGCCTCAGTCCTCAGGTCCTCACGGCCTCTTATGCGATTATTGTGAGGACCTCCTCACCCACTCCTCTGCCTCTACCCCTGTGTGTGCAGTCCATGCCTCAACACAGCGGCCCGAGGGAGCCTATTCAAACCTAAGTCATATCATGTCACCCCAATGACTTCCCATCAGACAAGAAAGTCAAAGTGCTTTCTGTGACCAAAAAGTCCCACATAATCTAGGCCCTCATTGCTTCTCTGAAGCCTTGACCCACTGTCTTATTACTTTTGCCTCTTTAATGTTTCATCAGGCGTTAGTAATCCAGTGCTGCATAACAAAGCATCCCCAAGTCTGGCAGTTAAAAACAACAAAAGCAGGGCACATGGGTGGCTCAGGTTAGGTTAGTGTCTGCCTCTCAGTTTCGGCTCAGGTCATGATCTCACAGATTGGGAGATCAAGCCCCACATCAGGCTCTGTGCTGATGGTGCAGAGTCTGCTTGGGACTCTCTTTCTCTCCCTCCCTCTGACCCTTCCTCACTTGTATACTCTCTCTCGCACAAAAAAAGTAAACTTAAAACAAATTTTTTTTAATGAAAAGAAAACATCAAAAGTCATGTTTTCCTTTGGTCAAGACTTCAGGAAGGGATCAGAAGCACTTCTCAATCAGGGTATTCAAGAGGCCTGCACTCAAGATATTATCTGGAGCTACAGCTGTCTGAAGGCTAGACTGGAGCTGGGATTAGACCTGCTTCTGTGATGGCCCACTTACACACTGGCACATCAGCACTGGCTATAGCCTGGGACCTTTCCTCACACTGCCTGGGTGTCCTCAACATCACAGCAGTTGGTTTCCCTCAGGGTGAGTGATCCAAGCAATCAAGGCAAAACCACAATGCCTTTGCTGACTTGGCCTCAGAAATCACACATGGTCGGGGCACCTGGGTGGCTCAGTCGGTTAAGCGTCCGACTTCAGCTCAGGTCATGATCTCACAGTCCGTGAGTTTGAGCCCCACGTCGGGCTCTGTGCTGACAGCTCAGATGCTCTGTCTCTCTCTCTGTCTCAAGAAAATAAATAAACGTTAAAAAAAATAAATAAAAAAAAAAGAAGTCATACATGGTCACTTCTGTTGTGCTCTTTCATCATACTGGGCCAGCACTAACTCAGTGTGACAGCCAATTATATAAAGGTATGAACACCAGGGGGTGAGAATAGGGAGGCTGCCTATCACACTTTAACAGGCCAGGCATGGCTGCCTCATGACCTTCACATTTACCACTTCCTTCTGTTTAAAATGTTCTTCTCCCGATGTCCATATGGCCAGCTCCCTCACTTCCTTTACATCTTTTTAAATATTATCTTTGGGATGCCTGGGCGGCTCAGTCAGTTAAGCATCCGACTCTTGATTTCAGCTCAGGTCATGATCCCACAGTTTGTGAGATCGAGCCCCACATCAGACTCTGTGCTGACAGCACAGAGCCTGCTTGGGATTCTCTCTCTCTCTCTCTCTCTCTCTCTCTCTCTCTCTCTCTCTCTCTCTCCACCCCCCCTCTGCCCTTCCCCTGCTCATGCTCACTCTCTCTCTCCACCCCCCAAAAATAAATAAATAAACACTAAAAAATATATATTATCTTTACAGTGAGGACCGTCTGCCCTCCCCACCATCTAAAATGGAAACAAATACCTATACTTCTGCATTGAACACAAGTTCACTTTTGAGACCTTTGTGACCAGAGCAAACCTAATCACATGCTTGAATCCCACTCAAACAGGTCTGTCTCTTAAAAACAGGTCTGTTTTTAAGATTATCCTAAAGGGGGGCGTCTGGGTGGCTCAGTCGGTTGAGTGTCCAACTTTGGCTCAGGTCATGATCCCGCGGTCTGTGGGCTCAAGCCCCACGTCAGGCTCTGTGCTGACAGCTCAGAGCCTGGAGCCTGCTTTGGATTCTGTGTCTCCCTCTCTCTCTGCCACTCCCCTGCTCATGCTCTGTCTCTCTCTCTCTGTCAAAAATAAATATTAAGGGGCGCCTGGGTGGCTCTGTCGGTTGAGCGTCCGACTTCGGCTCAGGTCATGATCTCGCGGTCCGTGAGTTCGAGCCCCGCATCAGGCTCTGTGCTGACCGCTCAGAGCCTGGAGCCTGTTTCCGATTCTGTGTCTCCCTCTCTCTGACCCTCCCCCATTCATGCTCTGTCTCTCTCTGTCTCAAAAATAAATAAAACATAAAAAATTTAAAAAAAATAAATAAATATTAAAAAAAATGTTTTTAAAGATTATCCTAAAGGGGTTTTGCAATTGGCAAAATTAGGAATCCAGATGCGGCAAAACCAGCCATTCCCAAATACCCACACAACTGTTTGTGGGTCCTTGGTGGGCCAGCTGACATAATACTATTTTCCTTTCTTGAGGAAGACCTCACTGCCCCTCAGACATCATAAACCCCAAGTACTTTACAGCTTCCTTCAAAATTTGGGCCTTTCCTTTCAATACCTTATATATCCCTTGCTGGCTATAGTATTTTTGTGATATACAACACCTCAATAATCAGAATTACCAGTGATGATATTATACCAGGACCTACTAGAACTTGAGGGATTTCATTTAATTTCTAGAACAACCATAGCATTTACCCATACAAGATAACCTAAGAAGGTTTATCATTGCTTAGTTGATAATGCTTCCCAAACCAAATAAACAAGCCTAATTAGTCAAAGACTTCATTTAGATTTTGAATTTGGGGAAGTTTGTAAAAAAAAAATATTGGAAGGTTCTAAAGCCCATGTCTAAGTGGGATCATAGATCATTATGAAACTTTTGCCCAAGCTGGTAATAAGAGATTCAACAGGAGGTTATTAAGAAGATTCTGTTTTCTTAAATAATCAAAGACCTGATAAAAACAAAGCATAGAAACCATTTTTCCTGGGTAGATAAAGAAAAATCTTTACTTATTTATTGATTGATTGATTTGAGAGAGAGAGAGAACACGAGAAGGGAGAGGGGCAAAGGGAAAGAGAGAATCTTAAGCAAGTTCCACGCTCAGTGCAGAGTCCAACGCAGGCCTCAATCCCATGATCATGACCTGAGCTGAAATCAAGAGTTGGATGCTCAACCAGCTGAGCCACCCAGGCGCCCCAAGAAAAAACTTTGTTTATAATTTTTTATCAAGAGTGAATCAAATTCCAACCTATGCCAGTATATATTTTTAAGTTTATTCTATTTTTTTTAGTAATCTCTACGCCCAATGTGGGGCTCAAACCCATGACCCCAAGCCAAGATCAAGAGTCACACGTTCCTCTGACTGAGCTAGGCCAGGTGCCCCTATACCAGTGTACTTTTAAAACTCACTCATTCCATGGGAAAAGATATTTGCAAATGACATATTGGACAAAGGGCTAGTATCCAAAATCTATAAAAAGCTCACCAAACTCCACATCTGAAAAACAAATAATCCAGTGAAGAAATGGGCAGAAGACATGAATAGATACTTTTCCAAAGAAGACATCCAGATGGCTAACAGACACATGAAAAGATGCTCAATGTCACTCATTATCAGGGAAATACAAATCAAAACCACACTGAGATACCACCTCATGCCGGTCAGAGTGGCTAAAATGAACAAATCAGGAAACTATAGATGCTGGTGAGGATGTGAAGAAATGGGAACCCTCTTGCACTGTTGGTGGGATGCAAACTGGTGCAGCCACTCTGGAAAACAGTGTGGAGGTTCCTCAAAAAATTAAAAATAGAACTACCCTATGACCCAGAGATAGCCCTGCTAGGAATTCACCCAAGGGATACAGGAGTGCTGATGCATAGGGGCACGGTACCCCAATGTTTATAGCAGCACTCTCAACAATAGCCAAATTATGGAAAGAGCCTAAACGTCCAACAACTGACTAATGGATAAAGAAGATATGATTTATACACACAATGGAATACTACTTGGCAATGAGAAAGAATGAAATCTGGCTATTTGCAGCAATGTGGATGGAACTGGAGGGTATTATGCTAAGTGAAATAAGTCAGTCAGAGAAAGACAGATAACCTATGTTTTCACTCATATGTAGATCTTGAGAAACTTAACAGAAGACCGTGGGGGAAGAGAAGGGGGAAAAAAAGTTACAGAGAGGGAGGGAGGCAAACCATAAGAGACTCTTGGATGCTGAGAACAAACTGAGGGTTGATGGGGGTGGGGGAGAGGGGAAAGTGGGTGATGGGCATTGAGGAGGGCAGTTGGGATGAGCAGCGGGTGTTGTATGGAAACTAATTTGACAATAAATTATATTTTTAAAAATGTTCAATTTGGACTCCATGGCCATGCACAGTTTCCCATGGCTGACCATCTTTAGAACGTCCCAAGATTATAGTCCTAGGGAGAGAATACAGTAAGGAGTCTGGAATAGTAAAGAGCATGTGGTAAGCACTAAAATAATGTATATTGAATGAATAAATATTGAATAAATCCAGGAATGCCCAGTAACCGGCCCACAGAGTCTTCTATGGTAGTGACTGAATAAATAAATGATTAAATGGTAGAGTTATAAATAAATCAATAAATCAATAAATCAATAAATCAATAAATCTCATTCATTCCCATCTCAGTCCTGATCACACATAAAACTCCTTTCCAGAGATTCCTTTTTCACAGGCTTTCTACAATTTTCTTTTTAACTTCAGATTTTATCCTGAATTTTCCCTCTCCTATACAACCAGTGTCATTTTAGGACAAGTTACTTTCTTTCTCCTCAACAAAAATGTATTTCCATTCCTCATACCTTTCTTACCAAAAACACATATCTTACTTTCCTTGCATACAGAGTTATTTCCCATATTATTTCCAGTAGTCTTAGTTACAATTATTAGAATTCTAAATGCTTAGAGACTTTAATTTCTAGTAAAAACTAAGTAGTAAAGCAATTGTGAGCTGTTACACCAGAACTATTTAGGTCAGCAAATTTCTGGATATATTTCATCATTCCTAAAAACATTACTTTTCACAATACCATTTTTCATAAAGCATAAAATATGATTACTAACAGACCCAAGTTATTGTTAGTTTCTCTGTAATAGGACAAAAGTGAATAAGCTTATTTTTAGTGATCAACGTTTCCATATTTTATCCAACTTATATATCCAGTGAGTTCAACCCAGTTTATCATCTAATCCAGCAAAGATTTAAAGTTTTAGGTTACCACAGATTTTGGAAGCCACTCACAAGTTTACCTACAGGCCTTTTTATCTATTCAACCTACCTGTTCTTAATGATTTCACAGACAAAAATCAACCATCACTTTAAGCCATTTTTATTGACAAGGTGCAACAGATGCACCATAAATTCAGGTAGAATAAAAGCTGATTACTGTAATAAGTTTGATGTTGATAACTCCAAAAGATATGCTGATGCTCAACAAACTTGGATTTTAATTTACAAGAGATTATCACAGATCATGTGAACTTGAAAAGCATTTGGATTAGTTTATATTTTGGAGTTCTAGAGTGCCCAATTTTTTTAAGTTTATTTGTTTATTTTTGAGAGAGAAGATCAGGCGAGAGGGAGAGAATCCCAAGCAGGCTCCTCGCTGCCAGCACAGAGCCCAAGACAAGGCTCGATCTCACAAACCGTGAGATCATGACCTGAACCAAAATAGAGAGCAGGTCACTTAAATGACTGAGCCACCCAGGCACCCCAACAATGCCCAATTCTTACAAGCACTTGCCTTTAAATCAAATGGAGTTCTTTTACAAATTACTTTTAACAACCATCCGGAGGTCAAACATAGCACACTTAGACACAAAAACCTTATTAAGATTTGTACTTATCCTTGATGACCAGTAAGTCTATGGAAGCCACGGGCCAGGTTTGAACAGGGGTGCTTTAGTAATTTGGGCCCTGTTTCATAGGTCAAAAGCTCCAGAAATCTTTTGGTCTCTTTTTCCCAAGACTCTTCTTATATTTTTACTGGAAAGGCTATTGTCCTGGGTGATCCGCAGAAAGAAGGCAGCCCCAGTATCAAGGAAAAAGCCAACTGGCTCTTCTACTAGGGCCACAGGTGCTCCTCGTGGAGATGAGGATCTGATTTTCTATGAGGGGCACCTGGAATGATTTGGTTTTGCCCATCCCCTCTCCTTCCCCGGGGCAATATGGGCAATCCCATTCCCAGCGCTCCTCGTGCTTACAATACGCACACTGACTGTAACCCTATCTTGTCTTTGGTAACTTGGTCCCACGATTGGGACTAGGGACACTCACCCATGGGGCCTTCCTTTCTTCCCCTGAGTTACCTCATGCAGACTGGAGCCACTGCCACAACGGCAGTCTGTCTTCATTTTCTTGTCTTCTTCTTCACCCTCTGTCACATATCAGTTATTGAATACCCTAAAAGCTGTCTCTGTCCACTGAGTGGAGTTAGTGTTGGGACCTATGGCCAATTTTTGAAGTTTTCTGCAGATATCTGGAGCACTTTGAGATATGCAATAGGTATTAAGGGGCGCCTGGGTGGTTCGGTCGGTTAAGCGGCCAACTTCAGCTCAGGTCACAGTCTCATGGTCCTTGAGTTCAAGCCCCAAGACGGGCTTTGGACAGCTTGGAGCCTGAAGCCTGCTTAGGATTCTGTCTCCCTCTCTTTGTCCCTCCCCTGCTCGCACTCTGTCTCTCTCTCAAAAATAAACATTTAGGGGTGCCTGGGTGGCTCAGTCGGTTAAGTGTCTGACTTCAGCTCAGGTCATAATCTCACAGTTTGTGGGTTCAAGCCCCGTGTCGGACTCTGTGCTGACACCTCAGAGCCTAGAGCCTGCTTCAGATTCTCTCTCTCTCTAACCCCTCCTCCACTCACACTGTGTGTCTCTCTGTCAAAAATAAACATTAATTTTAAAAAAAAATTTTTAAATTAAAAAAATATATTAAAAAAAAGGAAGAAACGGGTATTAAGGACCACTTGACTACCTTGGGCCTCAGGGTCCCAATTTGTATGCATTTTTACACAATCTCACAGCCTCTCTGGGAAGACTGATGGGTTTTTAAACAACACAACAATGTCAGGTATCTGAGACAAATAGACCAACCAGGTATCCAGGCCCTAAATGAGCCCTCAATAGATTGTTCCCGCTTTGCTGGGCCGGTGCTTCCGAGTCCCTAAACAGCCGGCTGCTGCAATCCTTCAACCCAGGGATGATTAGGCTGGATTTAAAGGAGCATTCAATCCCCCAGCTTGACTTGAACAAAGTATGCTTGACTAACGAGACTTTTTTTTTTTTTTTTTTTTTTGCCGAATTACCCACATTTTGTGAGACAACTTGAAGAGTAACTCTTCTAGCTGTGCTGTGGGATCAGCACCACTTACCTCCGTGGAAGGATCTTCTGAACAGAAGGCTCAGTGTAGCTGCTGGGTCTCCCAGTGGGGCACTGAGGCCGCTCCAGCAACACAGGTTGAGACAGTTAGGGACTATGGAACAGGCTCCAAGTGAAAAACCTTATGCACCGGGGGCTGTTATTGTTAAACTGCTTCTGTTACAGAGCAGAAGGAGACTGTGACCACGACGTAGCCCCATATACAAGTCTGGCTTAACACAGAAGACTCTCGCTCCCAAAAGTGCCAAACTGAATTGCCTGCGAATTTCGACCAGTAGGGACACGGCCCTTCCAACCAATCAGGATGAGGTGGCTTTTTTTTCTCTTATTAGCGGATTGGATTGGAGCGGGAACTTTATGTAAGCCTCCCTCTTTATAAGGTACCTCCCTTCAGCTAGACCTGTAACACCTGTTAAAACCTCGCAGGTGGCTTTGACTTTTGGGTCCAGCCTCGTCTCTTATGCTGTAGGGTAACACAGGCACCAACAAGGGAGAGTCCCCCCAAGGAATCCTCGCTTGGCCCCAATAGCCTGGGCAGCTGCTGTTACCCACTGCTCTGCCCGTGGGAAACCAGGGAACTGAAATATAGAACCTCAGAAGGACGAGAGTGTCATCTGGGTCACCAAATCTGTTACAGGACCAAAGTTGGTCCGCTTCTTGGTGACCTATAGACAGACTGCACCAGATGGGAGTTGCCTCACAAGGTCCTCATGTGCACAAACAATGAGATCACAGGGTGTAATTTCCAGAGCAGTGACTCCCTAAACAAGAGAAGACAGGCACCTGTTAGTAGGGGTTGGGATGAACATTCAGGGGATTTTACCATTACAATGAGGCTGAAGCATTTTTTGATTCATCTGCTCAGGTGTCTTCTTCAGATTTTTCTTTTTTCTGTTCCAGCATTTAAGTTAGTTTTCAAAAAGTATGACTGAGGCAGAAGCTTCTAGGAGTTTGAGTTCAGGAGGTCAGTCCTGAGTTCAGGGCCAGTGACAAATGGGCAATAGGAAGTGTTTTAAAATTGATAAATCTAGAAATAGCTGTAGAGCATATTATTTTAAAAATAAGAATTACCACAAAACAATTAAAAATGGTTGCCTCTAGGGGTGAGGAGGGGACTGTTTTTCAGTAATTTTTGGTAGATTTTTTCCAAGTGACATGCATATGTTTATAGGTCAGAACATTTCAATGACTTGCAAAGGAAAAATAACTGGTGTAGGTAAAAATGTCAACAGTTTCCTACAACTAACAATGCTCAAGTCCATCTGACAGAAGACAATTCACTCCGCCTTTAGGCAAACTACACTTTTAAACACCAATTTTAAAAGTGTGAAAATTACATAAGGAAATGATACAACCTATAGTATCACTACAGTTTTAAGTCAAATGCTAATCATTAGGAGAGGAGGAAAAAGGTGAAGGGTGGCAAAATATGCCGCTCCAAGACATGCTTACTTCGGCATAACGACAGTTGCGATCTAAAGACACAGAAAAAAAACAGGTACAAGAAGGGCACTTTGACTCCGCCCTTTTTCTTTCTGAAAACAAGCTAATACTTGTCCTCCCCATTCTGAAGATGTCCTCCCTCAACCAGAAGGAAAGTACCATCCTCATTCAAGGGCAGGATGTTGAGACTGAGAGAATTCTATACAAAACCTTTTTTCTTGGCTTCCTCACATACCTTATCTGCTTTTCCACAGCTGCCTCTCTTTGTTCAACCCAGTATCAAAGCCTTTAGGTTATGCCACGTCTTTGGGTCATCTCCTTATGAGGGCTTCTGTGCAACCGAAAACTTGTATTAAATAAATCTGTTTCTTTCCTGTTCGTCCATCTTGTGTCAACTTAATTCTCAGGCCCAGCCAAAAACCCAAAGAAGGGGAAGGTAACATTTTTCCTGCCCTGCAGAGGCAAACCCTAGATACATGTTTATTCCATTAATGCATAGCAAACAACCTTAGTTGTTTACGTCCCTATTTTCTGTTGTATGAAAACTAGAAGCTTGGTGTTAGAACGGAGTGATACGCTTGGTACGCAATAGTATGTTGCTCCTGGATAAAACTTATCCTTTGGCTTATTTTTCAGATTAAACTGCTATTTCCCAGTGCAGCCTATAGTCGATGTTACAAGGAACTATGATGAAAAAGATGTTCCCTGTTCAATCATGTTTTAGGAATGTTTGGTTTCTTTATTGTAGATCTTCTCAGAACCATCATTACGTTAATGTAATGGTGATTCTCCAGGAGAAGGATATTCCTCTATGCTTCAAATGGTGAGGTGCTTTAATGTTTGTTAAATTTTAAAAGGAAGACAAAATTTTAAAAAAACCCAAAATGGTTTTTTGATGGTAAACATCCATTACAGAAGGGATTAGGAGGCAGCTATTAGGTTTAGGGTAATCTTGAAATCTGAAAATCTAAAATTTCCTCCATAACTTAAAATCTTTCCCAGGACTGATATCTTTTAAGGTCTCCTGGTTATTTGGCAGCATTTGTGAGGTACACTGAAGTTTGTAGTTTAACTTTTTTTTTTTTTAAGTAATCTCTACATCCAACATGGGGTTCAAACTCATGACCCCGAGGATCAAGAGTCACATGCTCTACTAACTGAGCCAGCCAGGTGCCCTGATACACTGAAGGTGTTATGGTGGTTTTTCTAAAAGAGAAATTCATTCTGTTAAAATCAAATTTAACAAAACTTTTTTTTTTTTTTCAACGTTTTTTTTTTTTTTTTTTTTTTTTTTATTTTTGGGACAGAGAGAGACAGAGCATGAACGGGGGAGGGGCAGAGAGAGAGGGAGACACAGAATCGGAAACAGGCTCCAGGCTCCGAGCCATCAGCCCAGAGCCTGACGCGGGGCTCGAACTCACAGACCGCGAGATCGTGACCTGGCTGAAGTCGGACGCTCAACCGACTGCGCCACCCAGGCGCCCCAACAAAACTTTTTTAAAAGAGACATTGGGTGCTAAAAGAGATTTCTGAATGTCAATTTATTTTTGTGTTTTTCAAGTCAAGATTATATGAACTATGTATGAATTACCCAGTTTTTAGATAGCAGAATAAAAAGAACAAGCAAAGGTTGTACAGGATATCTGATTCTTTTTAATCTGAACAGAAAATAAGTAAGTATACAAGTTTGCCAAAGAGAGTGGTAAAAACTGAAAGTTACGTATTATGGAATCAGTACATCAAGTTTTACTTTGGTAGCCGGTGATTCTCATAGTTAATTCTGCAAAAAACCAAAATCAGTTATACAGAAATAAGAATATAAAACGCCCCTTTCTAAACCCTAGTTTGATAAAACTGATTTCATATCTAGCTTATTGAGAATATTCAGTTTCAGTTTTCCCTGTGCAAATAATACAAGTCATTAATGTGGTTTGGTGAGCTGAAATCAATTTCTCTTAGGATAGTTCAACATAATAACCCAAATATAAAAAAGCTATTCAAGATTCACAGAGATAAACCAGTGCCTAAGAAACATAATTCACCCATGTGCATAATCATTTATAACATATTTCTCCAACATAAAATCACGGTCAAAGACAGTGATAACATTGCATACTCAGTGCATTACTTCCTGTAGTGCATTCCTATGGCTCATCCGGAGTTTAATGCCGTGTAACCACCATACTTCTAATGAATGGGTTTCTACCATACACAAATCCATCCGATTCTTTTTAAAAATCTAACACTCTTAAAGACCTTGAGCTTGATATATAAGGACTTTGTGTTTTAATATCCCAAACATTGGGAAGATCAGGTGTGAAACATAGTAACCACCCCTTGTAAGCAAGACTGCACATAAATTTTTGTTATATCACCACAAAGAACCCTCAAAACAACTCAATACTGCAGATCGAGAGGGGCACATTTATGATTTAGCCAAAGAAAATTCAAATGGCTTTCCTGGAGTCAAATGTACCCCAAGACATATACAAGGAATGAGTGTAGTGGTGGCAGCTAAAGAAATCTGCCACCGTGTAATAAATGCTATTATGCATTGATGTTGTACATTTTGATAATACACTGATTTGTTTCCCACTATCATGGAGCACAAGAAAATGAAACTCAAAACTATCTTGTTAGAACAGGATAAATGATGACCCCAGTTTTTAATAGGGTTCTTCACTGAAGGAAAAGATAGAGCCATCAAAGTCAAATTAGCTGACTTCAAATGGTTTACATCCCAGGATGAATCAGGTTACACTGATTTAAGCCCAATTTAATTTAGGCAGGTTTTTAACCACAAGAATAAGGACATTCTTAGTACATATTAATAATTAAACCAACATATACACAATTAGCAATCTCCTATATAATATTAATTGTAACAACTTGTTCTCAATCATTTCATAGCTAATTTGTTGCTTTGTTTAAAAACAAACAAGCTCAACTTTATTTTACAATGTACTGTGTATTTCTAAGTGTGTTCTGTAATGAATTCATTGAAGCAGTACAGCTCTCTGGATTCTAAGAGCCAAACTCAACTGTATCTTCTGTTATCTGTTTGAATTCATAATTGCCTCTCCCATCCATATGCAGGTAGTACTGTAGGAAAGAAGCAGGGGAGAAAAATCAATGACTAAGAGAATTTCCTTTTTGTCAGCAATTTATGTAGAGATTATTATGCAAGAGTACAATTGGGAATTACTTTAAGCTTTACTAAAACCTTCAAAAGTTTTATACACAGAAAGGTAATAAGACTAAATGAAGACGTCTTATCTTTTTAAAAATAGCAACAATATAATTCTGCTTGGAGTGGATATAGTACTTTCCTTTATGAGAACTAAAATACCAGAATTCCTTATTATCTTGAAGGAACCAAATGTATAAGCCTCCTACAAATCAGAATGCTTCTGTAACTCCACAAAAACAAGGATCTGATCTTGGTTGTGTAAAAACACACTGACCAACAGGGCAGTCTTGAATACTTCCTTTATCTGGTTTCCTGGATCAGTGTGGGACCTCTAACTTAAGGCTTTTGTTAGTTCTTGGTCTTAGCAGAGGAGGAAAAGATCTGTACAGAGTTCCTATATACCCTATCCACTGAAGACACTTAGGACGGCAGTTACAAAGGCTTCTGTTTTATTTAGTGGCTTTTTATTTACAGAAAGGACTTGTTTTTCCGTCTTCTATGTTGTTATTTCTTAGCTATTGTGGCCTCTGACATCGTAACGTGTCACCCCTCCTTCACATAATCACTTCTTGATGTTTTGCTTGTGTGCACCACCAGAAAAAGAGGGGAAGTCAAGCCCAAGTCCTCTCACAGCCCTCTGGCTGTAATGTTTATGAACCCCTGAGAAAACACAAAGGCCTGGACACTTTTCAAACTGCTTTGTTATTCACTTTCTCACTTCATTCATGAAAAAATGGTCAAATTATGTCATAAGATCATAAAAAGAATCTTTAAAAGTCAAGCAGCTATACAGAATTCCATTATTTTTCACAAAACACTTTCACAGAGGCTATCTCTCTGATCCTCATGGTAATCTAGGAGACAGGAAGGCAACGATAAGAAACTTTATTAATGAAGGAAGCAACTGATGCCAGAAACAGTGGTGCTTAAACCCAGGTTTTCTGACTTTAAATCCCATCTCTTCATTTGATCATTTGTACACGATCACATAAACCATAAGGTTCTTGGGGGTAAAGACAGTACTCTGTATCCCTCAAGGACATTTATGTAGCCCAGTACTTGGTGAAAACGCTGCTCCATGAGGTATGTATTTTAAGGCACAAGATACCCTATACTATTGTTCTAATTTTTCTCAAACCCGTTCTTCTACCTAAAATGTATCATTTAGGAAGAAAAAGAAGGAAGAAAGAGAAAAAGAAAGTAGGGAGAGAGGGAAAATGAATCAACAGGGTTTAGTTTGGGGGTGTGATCACCTTACATCAAGAGGTGAAAAGAACTGCCACACCGAGAATGGCTCTGCTTAAGCACCAGAATAAATAGGGTATTGTACCAGTGCAAACCTCACACAATCTCTGTGTAAATTATAACGACTACTTAATGATTCTATTTTGTTACAGTGCAATGGTAAACATAGCCGACATTATTCAGTTTCCCCTTCATAGCCATGATCTCACTAAAACTGTCCCTAAACCTTCTGCCATCTAATCCTCAAGACTCTTTCCCCTCCTGCCAATACTGGGTGGTGAGAAAAACTTTACTTAGCAATAGCTGTGATAAGGTTGTGTAAATTTTAGTCAGTTATACAACAGTCATTTATAAAAACAGAGAACCACAAGTGGTTTTCTAGTATCTCTCAAATACAACGAAGGCTTGTTTATATGTATTAGAACTTTCAAAACTGACAACTACAATAATATTTAAGAAAAACCGATTTTATTTTATATACCTGAAATAGAATCACCTTTTGTACTTCAAGGTATGTATTTAAAAGGGAACATACACCAAGAAATCTAAAAGCATATAACCACCTGAATGCACATATTTAAATAAGATAAAATTCCCCTATACCATTCAATGTTAAGAAATACAAACCTCATGGTGTTTCCAAAGAGACTTTCTATGTGACACAGTAAAGAGGGTGATGCCGACCTAAGAGAAAGAAAATGATTTAGGTTTACATCAACAACACAGAATCACAAATTAAACTAGTATATATTTTTAAGCTATTAAAATGACTGTCTTCAGAAGCTATAGTTAAAAATCAATGTGAAAGAGAAAAAATTACAATGGACGCCCCGATGTTCAAGGTAATGCAAAGTACTGACCATTGACCACATAACAAAAACAAACAAGTATCAATAAAGTCTTAAAAAATAAAAAAAACTAACAGGTACTAGCATTAAGTATACTATTTTGTATGGAGCAGAAAATATACATCCCAACACATTTCCTATTTTACTGCGAAAAATATATGAAAAGAGTACAAGAACAGTAAAAATAGCAAAAGATCAAAATCAGGAAAATTAAATCTATATAATATAGTGTTGTCTACAGTACATCTGTTTTTCAAATACAGGATCATAATCCTTTATTGGAACCCCTGTTTTGGAATAGGTCTTGGAATTCAGATTTTGGAAAAGTAGTAGTATCATCACCGGAGGGTTCTGGGAAAGAATTCTGTAATTAAACACATGAATGTTTCTGTGGCAGCATGTAAGAACACTGACATTGAGACGTCTAAGAGTTTAAATATCTTTTGTTAGTTCAGGCAAAGTTTGGCTACCCAGTTGAGCTTGCTGCAAAATAATGAAAAATCTTGTGGTTTTAAAAGCTTATTGGTTTTCATTTTTTTATTTTGTTTTTAATTTTTTTTGAGAGAGAGGGAGCAAGAGAGCAGAGCAAGTGTGAGCATGAGTGAGGGAGAGGTAGAAGGGGAGGGAAAGAGGGAGGGAAGGAGAGAGGGAGTGAGGGAGGGAGAGAGAGAGAGAACGAGAGAAAGAGAGAGAGAATATCTTAAGCAGGCTCCACATCCAGCTCGGAGACCAACATGGGAGCGGGGCGGGGGGAGGCTCAATCCCACGACCCTGGGATCATGACCTGAGCTAAAATCAAGAGTCAGATGCTTAACCAACTGAGCCACCCAGACGCCCCAAAAAGCTTATTGGTTTTTAAACTGTATATAAAGATTTAGACTGTAATAAAGATTAAAAACAAAACACTAATCAATATAACTACAGATGCTGTGGATCAGTAGTTCTCAACTGGGGACGGGAGGATTTTTATCCCTTAGAGGACACTTGGCAATGTCATGGAGACATTCTTGATTGTCACAACTGAGAGCTACTGGCATCTAATGAATGGAGGTCAGAGATGCTGCCAAATATCCTATAACGCAAAGGAGAGCCCCCCACAACTAAGGATTATCCAGCCCAAAATGTCAGAAGAGCGGTGACTGAGAAACTCTGCTCTAGATCATGGTTTCTTAAAATGGATCTCTCAAGGCTGACAGAGATAAATGCCAGAATATCCAGAAAATTCCATCATGAGTTCTAATTTTATTTTCATTTTGATAATTTTTTAAAAATTAGCCTAAGTACATTCCGGATCATTTCGACATGAGATTTAAGTGCCCAAGTCTGGATTTATACTTCTGCTGGTACCAAGTGATTACTTAAAGTGACAGCACTTAAAACTTTTAATGCGCCGTGACTTTGGATGTCACGTGGAAAGGTTCTCAAATTGGTCAGAAACTGCATGACAAAATAAGTTACTAATAAAATACATTTCAGTGGTACAACACTTATTTAATCTTTGAGAGCTCACTTCAGAAATTATTTATTCTTATGATTCCACAATAATTGGATCAGATCTCAACTTAATGAAAGCATTCTTTTTGTTAGAATTGCTGAAGATACATAAACAAAATTCAAAATATAAGATCTGGACCTCAGACTGTATCTTTCCATAATTAAATCCTAAACCAGTGGTTTGGTTTCAGCAAAACAGTATTTACAGGTCTCTTTAATGTTACCAAATTGAAACTCTGTTTTGTCTGTACTTAATTTGTGAATTTACTAGTTCTGTGGCTGTAAATCAGCTCTAAGTTCAAGGAGCTCATACTTGATTTCATACTTATACATATTCAATTGCTGTTATAGTAGTATAAGCTAAATTATCAACTGGGAGTCCCATAAGAATTTTTTTCTTTTAAATGGAATCTATGCTTTATAGGAGAATCACATCTTATGTGGGGACTCACAGCCTACAACTAGATGTAAGAGGAAGTCGCATGGTCAAAACTACCAGCCTCTAAATCATTGATCAAATGGACTATACCTATAAATACCTCCAATACCTATAAATCTGAAAGTTTATATGAACAAATACATAGAGAAATTATAAATGACTGAAACGGATTCAAGAATAGAAAACAAACCATTACAGAAATAAAATCAGTAACGAAAATCTTCCTACAAAGATGAATGTAGCACATGCATTCCTTTGTCATCATGCCAATGCTTCTCAAACCTTAATGTGCATTTGAGAATTTTGTTAAAATGTGGACTCTGACTTGGTAGGGCCAGAGTCCGCATCCTAACAAGTTCCCGGGAGATGCTGCTGCTGCTGCTGCTGCTGCTGCTGCTAGTACCAACACTGATGGGTAGGAATTCACACTGTAAATATGCGATATGACCTTTTATGTGTACTATAAACCCCCAAAGAACAGCTACAAGTTGTTAAGACTCCTGTACTTCGTTTACTTACACAGAGCTGCGAATGGTTAGGATATACTGCTAGTAACCACTCAATAGTTACTTAAAGAAAAGGCTACCAAAAGAAACTTTGGTAAGAAAGTTGGAAGTAAGTTTAAATATACTATTTGTTTCAAATCTAAGATACGGCTAAAGAATTATATACAGAAATCATTTACAATTCTTTTTCTTTTATTCATATCTACTAATTATCATTTGAAATCTTTATTAAAGTCGATACATCCTTCTTTGATAGTAATTTCATTACTTAGTAACTTGAAATCTTCTCTTTGGACAGATATTTCGCTGGACACAGAGTACACAGAGAAGAATGACACAAACCCTAAAACTGAGAACCTGAAGTACTTACCTTTCGACAATGACTGTAAATGTAGCCTTCCACATCCACACTCACAGCACTTGTGCATTCGTCCAAAATGGCAAACTGGGGTTTATGATAAAATAACCTTGCCATCTGAAGCACAAAAAGAAATATTTTGTGTAATCACAACATGCAAAAACTAGTAAGCTCAACTAGATATACACTTAGTCTTGTAAAAGAAGTACAAAAATTATTTTAACTTAAAAAATGTTTTCCCAAAACAGAAACAATATCAAAAAACCTGTTTTTACTTGTCTTCCCAAACAATGGGGAAAATGTAACACATGGGAAATACTGTTAAGAGTTCATCAAAACATTTAAGATGTGATGTGAAATGAAGTTGAGTTTCAAACTATCAGAGAAAGTTCTCTAAACAAGATTAGAGGATATATATTGTAACCAAATCTTGGAATTCAGACTCTAGATGGCTCAAGTGCAAATATGTGTTTACTTCTAAATATTCTGTTACCTCAGTCATGGCAATTAATATTAAGCTGCCGATTAATATTTCCACCAATTATTTTTGAGTGCCCCTGTTTTATATCCCTGAGGTCAGTACTGGGTGTGCTCATTTTTTAAAGGCTCTGCAAATTTTGTAAGTAAAAATTAACATCAAGATCGTTACAGCTTCCATTTCTTTGATTGGCACAAATGCTGAACATTTGCTCATTTATTTTCCACACGTATTTTATTTTCTGGGAATTATTTACCCTGATCCTTTGTCTAACAGATATTCCAATTGGTCATCAGCCCCCAACAACGATCGCCATGTTGCAAGACCAATGGACACTTTTCCATCCTTACCCAATTTATCTTCTCTGCTACATGCAACTCAGATGACCACTTCCTCCTTCTTGAGAAAGTAACAGTGAAACCATAGTCTTAACGTTTCTTCTCACTTCTTAGGCTGCTTCCTCAGTTTCTTTTCCAGCATTTTCTTTTCTGCTGGACCACTAAATGTTGGGGTTCCTCAGGGCCAATTCCTAAGTCCTCTCCTCTTTTTCCTACATTGTCTGAGTGATCTCATTGAATCTCATTATCTCAAGTATTATTTACATTTGTAAACTCTCAATATGTATCTCTTGCCCATCCTTCTCTTCTAATTACAAGACTGATATATAAATATTCCTCTTTGATATTTCTACTTAGTTATCTGATTTTCCCCTTAAAATCCATTCATGTACTCCACCCCCATCTTAAACATTTCAGCAAATCACACTATCAAACAGCTGCTCAACCTAGAAGGCCATGAGTCCTCCTTGATCTTTCCCTTCTTCTCCTTCCTTCCACATTCCTACCCCTCATTTTTTTTAGTCCATTCGAGTAAGTCCTTCAGTCTTTTGTAGTCCACTCACTTTACTGCATCTCCAAAATCATGCCCTCAGCCCAGAATACAATCCTCTCCTGCCTAGAGGACCACAAATGGCCTATTTCCTCTTTCACTCCTCTCCAATCCATTTTCCCTATAACTAGAAGGATTCTTCAGAAATGTAAATCCGAGAATTTCACTCTTCTGCTTAAACCCCTTCAACAACTTCTCACTTCACTAAGAACAAAACCCAAACTCCTTACAATGGCCCACAGACCCTGCATAATCGGATTCCTACTTACTTTCTAACCTCAACATTTCTAACCTCAACATGACCAGGACACAAGGTATCTAAGGCCAGAGAGGCTTAGCACATGTCATTTTTCTTAGGTCTCAAACACCGCACCGTACTCTGCTTCTCACATCTTTGAAATTTCTGTTTAGACCACCTCCTCAAACCTACCCTGACCCCTGTCCCACAATCTAAGCGGGTCACTCCTTAACATCTCTGCAGTGCTTCATAGGTTTTGAACTGTGTGTTGTCTTGTTTCTTTGTCTACTCCTCTAGGCTAGTATATTTGCATAAGCAGAGATTATTTTAATCACTACTGTACACTCGATATTTGCATGAAGGAAACATTTAAATATTTGATAAATTAATGGCCAGAACATAAGCAGCTCTCTTGGGGTTTGTATCTATTTGATGAGGTGAGGAAGGGGAAGCATTAAGTATAGACTATGAAGAAGTTCAGCTGTGCAGAGAATGAAAGGTACAGACGACAGAGGTTAAGGCTGAGTTTGCCTTTTAGATCAGGGAGACCTGGAATGTCTTTCTGAAAGAGAAGGACCAGAAGAGATTGAATACAGGGTGTGTGTCTGCACATGTGCATAACCGAAGGAAAGAATATGATAAAGTCAGAGGAGAGAGGGTCCAAAAACATGGAGACACTGAGCTTTTCTCAAGAGGAAGGATGACATAGCCTCCACAGACAGAATGAGGGAGGTCAGGGCAGCCTAGTGCAAGCTCAATGAAGAGGATTGGTTATCTAAAGGCATTCCACAAATGCCCCTCCTCTGTGTCCCCATGGAAGTCTCTGCATACCTACCTCACCACACCCAGCACATCGTGTAGCGATTTTCTCACATGTCTCTCTCCCACTCCGCCGTCAGTACTTGATCCCACAGTAGATCCCACAGAGATCGTGATGTGAATAAGTCCATGACCCCTGCAGCTGTACTGCCACCTGAGCTGGACACGCCACCGCCTACGCCTCGGTGGTCACCTTCACCCCCAGCCTTGTGTGGCAGCACACTTCACTGTGCTATTGCTCACCTTCCTCCATACACGGGGTACTCCGCAGTTCCTGCCCCAGGGGACTTGTGAGAATTGAATGGAGAGGGCTTAGCCTACCGCCTATCACCTATTAAGCACTCAATAAAAATGAGCTGTCATCTCACTGACATAACAGCTTCTCTTTCTCCTCTGAGGAGAAGTTGAGCTGTTCTGCAGAGAGACATGGAGTAGGCAATGAGGTAGAAAGCCTGAGATTGGTAGTTTATAAATGATACTCGTGGAAAATAAGAGAGAGGGGCAAAAGTAAGTAAATGACCACCTGACCGTGCTGTGGGCCCCTGGAAGACTGGAAGCCATGAAAGCGTGACGGTACCAACCCCCGTCACCCTGATCTTTCAGCTGTGCTCAGGAGCCTATATACACAAACGCCAAGGCAAACAACTGCTCTTGGGCTGAGGCTGAGGTAATAAGAGGAAACAAAAAGTGGGAAAGGAAGTTAAAGGGAAGGGATCATTTGTTCATTGCTTTAAGAAATACTACCTGAGTACCTTCTATGTGCCAGGACCTGGATTATTAAGTTTGTACTGGACAGAAAGGAGGCAGAGTCAGAAGGGGACTTATCAATCATAAGAAAAGGGATGCGTCAATATTCAAAATATCAGGGTGTCTGAAGCAAGGAGACAGTTGCCAATTAGGTAAAAGAAAAAGAATTGCAAAAATGGATTTAAAAAACACTAAAAATTTTATGACAATGGTATCTCTGGTAAGGGGGGTTTTGGCCCTTCTTTATACTTTTAAAAATATTCCAACTTTTCTATCATACATACTTTTTCATAATTAAAAAGAAAAAACTTTCCTAAATAGGAAGAACAAGAATAGAGGAGTAGGAAAGATAACTATCAATCAGAGAAGTAAGATATTGCAACTTAACGATACTGGGTAGAGCAACCCTGGCTGGTAATGGCTGGGCCCAAACAAGTGCAGGGGAGGTAAGGAAGATGTTACTTGAGACTGTAACAGACAGTGAGAGAAGGGAACTGGACAGACAGTCCACCTGGACACTGGAGGCTGTATCACATATTGGTCAAGAGCCAAGAATTCTGGGGGTGCCTGGGAGGTTCAGTCAGTTAAGCATCTGACTTCAGCTCAGGTCATGATCTCACAGTTCATAGGTTTCAGCCCCATATCAGGTTCCACAAGGACAGTGTGGAGCCTGTTTGGGATTCTTTCTCTGCCCCTCTCCCACTCTCTCTCTCAAAAATAAATGAATAAACTTTAAAAAAAAAAAAAAAGAGCAAGAATTCTGGTGTCAGACCCACCTGCACTTGAATCTCCATTCTGCCACTCAGTAGCCTGCAAGGCTTTCCCTTGTCTGTACCTTAATTGACAGGGTTGCCAGGAGAGTTAGATAGAGTTTGCCACGCAAAACCAATCCTTCCCTCGTGTTATCCCAGTGCACCTTCCTTACAGCTGTAACTGAAGACTGCCTTGTGTGTGAGATAGCTGAGAATATCTGTATCTCCTCACTCAATTATCAAGGGCAGGCACCTATCTCAGTGCCTGCACAGAGTAGATTCCCAGCTAATAGTGAACTCTGTGAAAATTATACCATAATTAAGGTTTTTTTCACTAAGATCATGGAATAATAATCTCATTTCCCTACATTTATACTGACGTTTTTCAAGGAACTTTTAGAAATGTGTTCACCAGACCTCCCTTTATTCAAAGGTATTATTCCATTCCCTCAAATTTAAATGTGACTTTCCTTACCCAAAAGTTCCTTTGGTTCATCTGTTTATACCAACCATCACTCTTACAGATTCACTGTTTGGGGTGGTTAGACCTTTCAAGCTTATTACTCCTAAAAAATTATAATTTTTATAACTTATAAAAATTATGTCCTCTCTTCCCTCAATTGTTTACTTTGAAAATTTTCAAGCCTACCCAGAACTGTAGGAACAGTAAAGTGACCACACAAAAACTCTTCGCCCAATTTCACCAACATCAACATCTGTTGCATTAGCCTTCTCTCTCTCCCCACAAACCTTTTGAAGGTAGCAAAGCAATATGATTTTAAATTTCAGTCAGTTCTGCAAACACTGGTCTACACAGAACACACCTGCCAATGGCTTGGTCGTGCAGCCCTGTCATGGGTAAGCTCCTCCATTTCCCAACCAACTCCAGAGTGGCTCATCTGGTTTTATTTTATTTTTTAATTTTTTTTTCTAACGTTTATTTATTTTTGAGACAGAGAGAGACAGAGCATGAATAGGGGAGGGGCAGAGAGAGAGGGAGACACAGAATCTGAAACAGGCTCCAGGCTCTGAACTGTCAGCACAGAGCCCGACGCAGGGCTCGACCTCACAGACTGTGATATCATGACCTGAGGTGAAGTCCGACGCTTAGCCGACTGAGCCACCCAGGCGCTCCAGAGTGGCTCATCTGGTTTTACAGGGCTCCTTCTTTGGCCCTTGTCCTCTCCCTAACACATTCTCTCACTCCTCCAGACCTTGAACTTCTTATCTTCAAAGGAGAACAATCCCTTCTGTACCCTACACATAGAGTTCTTAGTTCAGCACATTTATTTTTCTTTCTCTGGATTTATACTGTGTCCATTTGTGAATCTTGACTTATCCCTCCATCTTCTTTGAAGTCATGGTAACAAGAATTTAAATTTGCTCTACTGACTTGTAGTTATTTCTATAGTCATCTACTAAATTGATTCCAGAAACCCCAATCACTTCAAATTCTCACTCCTACCACCCAATTTCCATTTTGAGTATGGCTGACATCTCTTTTCTTTTGTTTATGACTCATTCTTCACTCTATCAATTAATCTTATGCTATAGCACTAGCCAGACAAATCACTATTAAGTTCATATAGAATGGGTATGTTTTGGGAAAAATAATATGCAGTATCAGGGAATAGGAGGCAACAGAAAAGGGAGAATAGAATCTAAAGATAATGAGTAAGCAATTCAGCAATAAGCCATTTCTTTTACTGTTTTTCCTTAGCCACAGTTCTAATTTCCACAAGGTTAACACACTGGAAAAAAAATTCCTCTGGATCTGCGCAAACTATGGTATGCAGGGTTAGAAAATGACTCTTTAAAAGTTATCCCTCTTAACAGAGTACTCAAGGTATCACTCTTAATATGCAGTGTCCTGTAGTCAAGTTTGATCAGGAATAAGTTTAGACAATCATAAAATTAAAACAGTTCCTTGCAAACCCTTCTTCATATTAGGAAAATGTAAGAAATCTAAATAATTTTGGGTAGCAGATACTGAGCCCTGAAACCAGGACACACATAATGGTAGAGGGAAGGGCAGGAACAGAATAAAGTGGGAACAAAGTTAGAGTGGATGATTTCTACTACCTTCTGATATTTCAGAAAGAAAAGCTTCAGTGAGAGGTCAACAGGAAAAAGATATAAGACATCTTGGACTACCATATAACCCAGGATCAATGTGATGGAAAGTTTCCCCAACTTTAATTAATCCCCAATGAATTAATAGTAATATAATTAGAAAATTTATGGATTTTTCAGACTTCTAAATGTACATGCAAGTTATGTATTTTCAAGCATTTCTATTATCATTTAAACTAATCCATTCAACAATACTTGCTAAATAAAAAGATTAAGATAAAACTGTGTGCCTTGATTAATCAAAATACTGGACTGTAAGAGTGACCCTAAGCAATCAGTTGCCCTGTCATGCAATATAGTCCAAGAATAACTTACCGCCATTCTTTGTTTCTCTCCACCACTGAGGACATCCATCCAATCCTGAACACTGTCCCAGCCTCCTTCACGTTCAAGGATATGACCCAACTGGACATTATCTAAGTATTCCTTTAGTACCTTTCAGCAAAATGATTAAAGATTAAATCACACGTAATGTAAACCAACATTCTCTAGCTTGCTTTATTTTTTAAACTAGAATCGCTGTAATTCTACTGCCAATATTACTTACAGGGGCACATTTCACAAAAGAATGTGGCACAAAGATAGCCCTAAATCCTTTACTTCCTATCTATGCTAACTTTGACATATGTGGTAGCTTAAAGAGAATAACACTATTGCATATAATTAAAAGATAAGGGCAATGAAAAAAAAAAAAAAGTAATAGTATAAAGACAGGTTAAATTCACCAAACCATATTTAAGCAAAGTAGATAACATCTTACCTCAACTTGGAAAGTTGTAATTAATGACAAGGTTTTACAAGGCTTTTCAGGCTAGGATAAACTACCTGGCAGTTAAAATGCTTAACTGATTAAGATAAAGAATCTGATATGGAGGATTTCCAGTAGGTCTAGTCCATAAGCATCTCCTTACTAGGTCAGATATCCCCTTCCTTTTCTGATCTTCTCTTCCATCTGGATATATCACTTGGTCTCGAAGTGTTCCAAGGGTCATATAAGGTCTCTGATAGTGGCAGAGCAAAAATTATTATAAGTGAATTCTTTAAAAATAAATGAAAAGATCTTTAAATCAAAGATTACAAAATAAACAAGGTCTTACCTGAGGAACATAGAATAACTTTCCTCTCTCAGGTTTAGTTAGACGCCCTCCAAAAAGAGGCCATAACTATAAAAGGAAAAGGAAGGGGGAGAGGAGCAATTATAAATTTCACCATGTAGTAGATTATATGGCAAAACAAGACTACAATATCTTGAGGCCAATTTGTACTTACTTCACCAAGAACACGGAAAAGTGAACTCTTCCCACAGCCATTTGGACCACAAATTAAAACATTGGCCCCAGATCGAACCTGAAAATCAGTCCATGAATTAATAGGGAATATATACTCAGTGAACATTTCTTTTGAGTCAAATTGTTCTTTGCTAACGATAAGCTTTTTAGTTTGTCTATAACTGTGATAATAGGTAGAAGCAGTGGAGGGTTTGGTTGACCTTTCATTTTTGTTTACTTTCAATATTTACTCACTTTTTTCATTTAAAAGTCAATGACTGCAGCTTATAAATTTTGAGAATTCTTGAAAACAAGTATGTGTGTATATGTTTTCAAAAAAAAAAATGGAATCATACTATGTATGTTCTATATGTTATTTAATAATATATCACAAATATTCTTCTAAGTCAGTATACTCAGATTCCTCCCATTCTATTTTTAAAGGCCTACAGTGTATTCCATTCTAAGAATGCACCCTAATTTATTTAACTACCTCCTTTTTGTTAGGTCTTTTGCATTTTGCTTTGCTCTTTTAAATACTGCAATGAACTGGAATCAGTGAGTGAATTTATGCATTGGTGAGAAATGTGTCTATACAGATCAGATTCTTAGAAGTATATATGCATTATTAATATTTACAAGTGCCACCAAATCGCTCTGCAATGATGTAAAGTTAAACGAAAAAAACGTAATCAAGAGTGGTTAAGTTCTGAGCTTATGGTCTCATATAAGTGTTAATCAACCCTGTGAAAAATCAGAAACCTGGGTTAGAATTTCAGCTCACAACATTACAGAGCAATGTATCACAGCAGGAAAGGAGACAACAAAGGTATGAGTTACGCTAGCTGTGGAACCTGCCTTTGACAAATTTTTTTAACTGTTGAGGCCTTATGTTCTTATTACTTAATTGAATGAATACTTTTGGAATGCTCAGTGTCAGGTTCTGCTTTAGGTAATGGAGCTATACTAATGAATAAAAAAAAAAACAAAACCTGCCCGTACCAGTTTACATTCTAGTGGGAGAGACATAAAATAAAGAATACACACAAGAAATGAGTAAACTAAACAGTATCTTAGAAAATAAGTGCTATGGAAAAAAATATATACCAAGGTAAGGAAATTTGGAAGCGGTTAGGGGAGGTTACGTTTTGAAGGTGGCCAGACCAGGACTCATTGGAAATGACAACTGGGAAACTTTGAAAGGAGTAAATTAGGAGTTTATCTAGAGGAAGACTGCTCTAGCCTAACCCTACCCATAAAAAGCTGGTTCAAAGGCACTGAAGCAGGAATGTACGTATCCTTGTCAAAAAACAGAAAAGAGGTTGAGAAAACTGAGAGAGAGGAAGGAGTAGTAGGAAAAGAGCTGAGAGAAGTAAGAGGTTGGTGGAAAGCAGTGCAGGCAAATCCTACAGGGCACTGGGAGCCACTGAAAGGACTGCCTTTTACTCTGATGAAACACAGAGCCATCAGCATTAGCCACAACAGCCAAAGGTGGCAGCAACCCAGAAGGATGAAGGGATAAACAAAATGTAGACTATACGTACAATGGAATAGGATTCAGCCTTGAAAAGGAAGGACATTCTGACACGTGCTACAACATGGATGAAACTTCAAGAAATAAGCTAGACACAAAAGGACAACTGCTGTATGATTCCACTTATATGAGGTCCCTAGAATAGTCATATCTATAAAGTAGAATAGTAGTTACCAGGGGTTGGGGAGAGTGGGAAATCAGGAATTATTGTTTAATGGGTCCAGAGTTTCTGTTGGTTACGATAAAAATTTGTGGAGATGGTTAGTTGGTGATGGCTGCACAACACTATAAATGAACTTAATGGCACTGAACTGTTTACTAAAAAATGGTTAAAAGAGTCAATTTTATGTTATGTGCATTTTGCCACAATAAAAAAATTTAATGGTAGAAAGGGATAAATTGTACGTTATGTATATTTTACCACAGTAACAAAAGAATGAGCTTCTTTTTAAAAATGGTTGAGAATCTGATGAATGGATAAAGAAATTGTGGTTTATATACACAATGGAGTACTACATGGCAATGAGAAAGAACGAAATATGGCCCTTTGTAGCAACGTGGATGGAACTGGAGAGTGTGATGCTAAGTGAAGTAAGCCATACAGAGAAAGACAGATACCATATGTTTTCACTCTTATGTGGATCCTGAGAAACTCAACAGAAACCCATGGAGGAGGGGAAGGAAAAAAAAAAAAAAGAGGTTAGAGTGGGAGTGAGCCAAAGCATAAGAGACTCTTAAAAACTGAGAACAAACTGAGGGTTGATGGGGGATGGGAGGGAGGGGAGGGTGGGTGATGGGTATTGAGGAGGGCACCTTTTGGGATGAGCACTGGGTGTTGTATGGAAACCAATTTGACAATAAATTTCATATATTGAAAAAAAAAAATGGTTGAGAATGACTAGCCTACCACATAACTGATCTACAAAAAAATACCACATCTTATGTACTTCAGTGTTAGAGAATGAACTATACTGAATGATTTTTCCAGAAAAATGAACTATCCCATTTTCCGAGAAATTATTTTTAAAGAATCTTTTTGATGGACTTCTAAGGAATTACCTATTACCTTTTCCTGTGAAACTGAATATAGTGAATATTTCTGATTATATATAATAATTTTACTTTACTATAATGGTGATTCCTTAGGAGCTCCTAAAGTTCAGGACTGTTAATTAAATGGTTCCCCACTATTATGCTTTGAGTCATATCAATCATATAGACCTTCTTCTGTTCCTAACTGTTCATTGTGGTTTTCACTGATATCCAATACTTCTCCACTCTATTTGGTGCAATATGCCAGGAAATCCAAAAACCAAATTTATAATGACATGTAAAAATAATAATTAGACTTACAGACATCTGTAAGCACTCTCTTATGCTCAAATGTCTTGGATTCAGCCATAACTTTACCCCCATGGCTTTTGGTAATGGTGGGCAAACTTCTGATTATGACTGAGTCATGATAAGCCAGCGATAATTTTTCCATGGTAAAGATTTATAAAAATGTCCCCCCACCCCAGCTTAAATGAAGACTAAAAGACAAGGGTAACTTTCACTTATGGCCTTTTATAGTTACGAAGTCCTTAATAACACTATAATTACTGAGGTTCTGGGATCAGTTTAAGGGGTCAACAAGTGCTCTGTACCACTATATTTTTACCAATAAAATATTCCCCCAGATATAAGACTTCATCAAAAACAGTTGTACACATAAATATGATTTAAGTAAAAAAGAGAATATACAAAAGTATGCTGCTTATGAAGATTCACAGGCTTCTTCAAACATTATAAATGTGCCTTACTAAAAAAGTAAAAATCTGAGTAACTTACAAAGTACTATTTTAATGCCTACATTATAATCCACAAGTCTTTAATCTCTGAGGGTCTCTTCAGTCTACATCTGAATGGATAAATACATCTGTGGTGGGGGAGTTTATAAAGGAATGAGGGATAAAATCTCCTATCCTAAAGAGGTGTATATTATCTTGTTATTAGGTGACCCAAAAGACAAAATAACCATAAAGCATTAAACATTTATTTTTTGGTGGCCAAGTCTGTTTTATTATGCCTCTTTTCAGGAGAAAGGAATCCTTATTTTCAAGTAAGCCAAATGGGTAGAAAATAACTAAAGGTTACAAAGAAGTAAAGGATGTTTGTTAAATAAAGGAAGGCTACATTAAGGAAAATGACAGAAATAAAGGAGAAAAAGCCAAGTCTAACTTAAAACACCTAACTCAGAGAAAGACAGAAGAGGAATATATTACACTAGGCCCAAAGAGCACAAGTCAAAGAAACAGTTTCCATTGGAAGAGAAAACAAAATAAGAATCAACAGGAGAGATCACAGGTCCTACGAAACATGGTCACAAAGTAACACACAAGCAGGGGCATAACTAGGGACTCAAAAGACTTTCCAAGTGAAACCAAAATAAGAGCAAAAAGTAACGGTCTTTCTGAGACTATAAAAGTGAAGCTATAGGCACTAGCCAGAAGTTTATTAAATCCAAACATAGGGACTTTAAAAAGAAGGGCTTCAGGACTAAAAGGAGAGTGACATCTTTAGCATGATACCCATGTGACAAAGTAGGCAATACCTCAGACAATAATCGGGATCTTTTCTATTCCGTGTATCTGTACGTATAGATCCCAAATCCATTCTCACTATGCTTAATCAAGTATACATCTGTATTGTTGGTGTAATCTATTTCTGCATCAAGACAAAGTGAGGGAAAGTGGGAGAAAGGGCCAAGAGGATTCTTCACTGGAGAAATCCTATGGCCCTCCTTCACCCTGGTGTAACAAAAATGGGGTTCTGAGCTCTTCTTTATCCCTGAAATCAAGCCAGGTAGATGGCTTACCTACTATGCCAAGGGAGCACACCACAATGACTGGCACACCGAGAATTAAATGAGACACTTCTGGGATACTTGGGAGTCATTCATTATTTACCAATTATATTTACACTTTCCCTATGTATTCTTGTGTTTCCTGGCTTGAAAATAAATATGGTAATATATAATACTCATTGTCAAATAAGTTCAAAGTACTTTGCATAGCTAACATTTTTCATTTTTATAGTTCCTTAAAAAGAAAGTGGGGACGTACTTAAAAAATATACATTACTAACAGGAACAAAATCGAAGACTTGCTGAAGATTATAACAATTGCAAAACAAATCCAGTAATGATACTTATTTTATCAACTATCAGACATTTCTTTTTTATTACTATTTTAATGTTTATTTATTTTTGAGAGGGAGACAGAGAGAGAAAGTGAGGGGCGGGGAGGGGCAGAGAGAGGGAGACACAGAATCTGAAGCAGGTTCCAGGCTCTGAGCTGACAGCTCAGAGCCCAACGCAGGGCTTGAACTCACGAACCATGAGATCATGACCTGAGCCGCAGTCAGACACTTAACCGACTGAGCCACCCAGGGGCCCCAACTATCAGACATTTCTAAAGTGAAAGTAGTTGAAAAGACGCTCCACATAAAACAAATTATAGAAGGCCACTCATGTAGGCATGTGGAGAAGAATTCTAGAGCTGTGCTGTCCAATATGGTAGCCACTAGGTCAGTCACGTGTAGCTATTTAAGATCTAACTTATTAAAATTAAATTTTAAGTGTGGCTACTACATTGGACAAAGCAAACATGGCACATTTCCATCACTGCAGACGGTTCAATGGGACAGTGTTGTTCTAGAGAAATGATATCTAGACCTGGGGAGACAGCCTCCATGATAGGAATTTGTTACTAATCAACAAGATTTTCAGATCTGAACTATTCATAAAGTCGTAACAGACATATAACCTAATAGTTATAGTTCCTCAGGTCTGGGAATGTCTTATAAATCACAAAACTACGCATCTTTGCTGCTTCTTTTTAATGGCGTCTGCTATATCCCCATTTGATTAACAGACCACACTGACTCAGCAGCACTATTCACTTGGCATGAGATGTTACTGCAGTGCTACTGTGCTGCTCTTCCATGTTTTCAGTTATAACAAATTCTGTATTTTGTTTGTATAGGTACAGACCCTCCTGCACGGTCAAAACAATACCAAACCATAGTTTTTTTTAACTTAGAATAAAATTATATTGCATGTTTAAATACTCATTCCTCACCAGAGATTACAAGTAACTATACCTTCTATCGCTTTCTTGAGACAGACTTCATTTGCAAAAGATTTTTTCATAGTAATATAGGAAACTTTAAAGTTCTGACAATTAAGAAAAATAGATTTCTAAGTGTTTCAAAGACTTACTTTTTAAAACAATTTTGCGGATTCAGAGACTAAGACAAGCCTTACAGTTATTTTAAATATTCAGAAAACAGTTTTCCATTTCACTTTCTGAATCTGATCTAAGCTTTTATACAATCATTTAAAAACTTACTTCAAAATTAAGGTCTTGAATCAAGATATCTCCGTTTGGCGTTGCTAAAGGAACATGATCAAATCTACAGAGGAAATTGATAAAAAAAATTAAAATTTTACATTAAATACTAAGCAAATGCAGCTGAAAGAGAAAGGCTATTATGCAGTTAGCAAATGTTTATGGTGCTAAAGAACTTTTCAATACATACTTTATAATGTTATCAGCATTGAAGATCTCTCCAGCACCAGGTATCAAGGGAATGACTTGTGCTCCTTCTTCAATACCTTAAGTGGAAAATAAGTATTAAAGCACCACATTATGTCAGCCAAAATTTAAACTACATGGCCCAGTACATTCATATTTACCCCTTTCCTGTTGTGAGACCATGGTGCGTTCATATTTGCCTTGATTTAAATCCTTCAGTACTTGCATTAATTCTGTAATCCGAGCAGTAAAACTAAAAAAAAAAACACACAAAAAAAAGTCCTAATGAAAACTCCAAAGGCCATCATATCTCTATTATTTTTGTTATTTATTTGAGATGTAACGACATATGACATTGTGTAAGTTCAAAACTTATTCAAACTGAACTCGTTTCCAAAATTATAATTTAGTTTAAATGAAATAACCTAAAAGAAGAAGTCTTATCATCAGAAAGTATGAGCGCTAATAGTGTATGCATGCTTTATTATGTTTCAGTAGGACAACAGGAACAGGATAAGGGAAGAGGTTTCATAGGATCCCCACCTCAACACATAGTTACTTCTTTTAACAGGTGAGACAAGAAAGTTGTATGCCACTAGAATTTTAAGGAAGTTTCTAGTAGATACTAGACTAGTAGACTAAGGACTAGTACTAGTGCATTCCTTAGACATAGGAAGTATGGACCGAGTTCCTGCTAGAATGAGCTACAATGCCAAGTATAGTTAGCTTCTCCGTCTGAGGAAGGCGTTTATTACAAGTATGCCAAAATGCCTGCTACCTTCCTATAAACATGGACAAATACGGATGATTCCTCTCTTTCCTACTTCAAAAGGGAGAAAAGATGAAGTGTTAATATTAGCTGGAAATCACTGTGGCAATAGAGAGAAATCAAAGCTAATGCCAAGACATTGAGGAAATAAAAATAACACGATGGTCAAAGAGAAAGCAATCTGCATCAAAGAATCAAAAGAGTGAAAATCAAGCAGAAACCTTCCAAAGGAACAGAAGCACCCCATCTACCATGAACCATAAAGACATGAGAAAAGTTATTAACAAGCAGGAAGAGTGTCCGCATTCTCAAGAGAAACAGACTCCTCATAGCAGTAGACAATCTCCTCTATCTTGCAATGAAGCCCTAAACTGCCATAGAACATAAGGAAGAATAAAGAAGAAACATGCGGATGGGTCACAGGTCTGGGAAGGATCCGATGTGATCCAGTTTCTTCAGAAGTACTTTTTACATGATGGTGTTTTTTACACCATACCAAGCCCTTTATATTAGAGCTTAAAATACTGAAATATTTAATTCCATTTTATGGTCTAAGAACAATTTCACCTAACAGTATGACCATATTTACAACTGCAGCCACAGACACCACGAAGTGACTTTTTACTTTTTACCCATTAAAATCAACTTCATCTGTGTTTATCCTTTGCTAGGTTGCCAGTAACAAGACCTATGGGGAAAAAAAGTACAGAGGAGGACAAAAAAGTTCAAATGCAAAAATTCTCTTCATTAACTTAATTTTCTGTAAATTAAGAAAAGACTGCCATGACTTAACATTTCCCAACTTATCGAATACTAGTGTCCGTAGAGCAGACAGCTTAAGAACCACTAACCTGGTTGAAGGCTCAAAACAGCTGTCTTAAGCAAACATGAAAAGTTTACTATCAGAGAAAAATCTTCTCTAAAGGTCCTAAATCAGCTTCCAGGAGTAGGAAACGGGACTTCAGTTGCCCCTTATCTTAACCTCAACTGGGCACAATCATTAAGTATTACACAGTTTTAAAACTTCTCTGCAACTGTTTGTTCATCATTACTAATCTTACTTACCCGGCCAATCTCGTCATCTCACGGCCAGCCAAAACTATCCGACCCAGAGCTTGAGACATTCGCAAAAGCATTCTTCCACTTTGGTAGTAATCCTTAAAAAGAAATAAATACTGGTTTTCACTTATGTTTCTAAGACTAAAAAGCAGCTTTTATTTGTTTTTATATTGAAATTTTCCATTTATTATGACAACGGTTACTAATACTTTACCTCTAGAAGTTCTGAATGTGTACTCTTGACATGTCGAGGATGAGACAAATCTAGGAAAGGACGACTGACAACCAGGTAACCGACAACAGTGGCAAGATCTGACACAAAACAGTTAGGATTGAAACATTAATAACACTTCACTTTTTCCACAAATCTCATTCCACTATCCATTTCAAAGCATACTTACATTTGGCAATTATGCTATCAATGAAGCCCATAGAAAACCGAAACAAAATGAAATTATGTAGGTGCTCCACCTGGCAGAAGCAAAAACAAAATATATATATATATTGTACGTATATAAAAATATGAATCTACCCTAAAAATAAAAAAATTATAAGATTTATTCCATGAATATTTAGAGTGCCTACGATCTCTGATTACACTGTACATCACATTTTCTTGAGCACAGTGCTGATCAGAGTAGATGCCACAAAAATACTCTATGAAACCATTTTTATGCAAACAGAATGGAAATCACATATAAATGATAATGTGGTATTATTTGCACATAATATTGTATTCAGAATATGGTCAGATACATATATGCTGAAAATGATCAAGAACTAAAACAACGACAACAAAACAGAAGGATGAGCTAATTTAGGTAAAACACTAGCTGCTTAGATTGGCACTCAGTGCTTTGCTTTAGTTGGAGACATCTGGTCTATGCTTTCTCTAAGAATCATATTACACTGCATCTGAACCAAGTGCTAATGTAATCAATGCTGCGCAGCCCTAGTCTGTAGCTTTAATCTCAGTTAAATGCAGTACCTTAAAATAACAAATCTAAAAATGTTTTGTATTCTGCCTTTTTATCAGATTATTCAAGGCCCTGCATGATCTGGCACTGGGCTCTATCCTAAATTTAATCTAAGCTGCTCCTCCTCTCTGAGTTCCAGAGATACTGGTTCCTCAAACATGTTCCTGTCTTAAGGCTTTCCTTCTGTTGTTCTCTTGGCCAGGAATACCATCTTCCTTGATATTTCTATTCTGTGACTAACTTGCTCACTCCATGCATGTCAGGGTGGCTTACTCTTACTACCTCTTGTGAAAGTACAATGACTGGAACATTTATTCACCAAATGCCATGTGTTATATGCTATGCTCAATGCTGGAGATACAACAGTGAATAAAACAGACAAGGTCCCTGAGCTCATGGAGTTTACATCCTCATGAAAGAGACAAACTAGAAAACAAGTAAGATAAATATAAATTGCAATATATGCTTTTAAAGAAACAGATCGTTAAATCGGGAAGGCCATTTCACATAGACTAACCAGAGAAGGCAAAGCCACAATAAGCTGTTAACTTTGGGGCTAAAATCTAAGGATAAGAATAAGCAACCCAGGTAAAGAGTGAGCTGGTGAACAGCAGCAGTTCCCTGGAAAATTACCGTAAATGCATTTTATCAGTAAGCACTATCAAAGTTCAGTCACATTAAATATAAGTAAGGCAAAAATCCAATTTCTGAAATAAGGAATTTAAAATGACTTTCCTTAACCTTTTTAAATCACTTCAAATATACACTTAATTTCACAAACTTCCACTTAAATGTAAGCTCCTTACAGGCAGGATTTTGTATGTCACGTCCACAAAATTACCAGCACCTGGAACAAGCATGGGCACCTAGATGGCACTCAGTATCTTTTAAATGAATGAATAAAATTCCTTGAATTCAAATTTTCCAAATGGCAAGAAAAGAACCGATGTATGTACAGTTTTCACAAGAAACAATGTTTGGAAACCTAAATCAAGTGTCAACCAACTATATGGCCCAAAGTACAAATGCAGCCTGCCACGTATTTTTGTAAATAAAGTATTATTGGAACACAGTCACACTCACTCATTTACATAGAGTGTAGAGTTACTTTTGAAGGGCAGAGCTGAATAGGTACAACACAGACCATACGGTCTAAGAAGCCTAAGCTACAGATCTACTATCTTGTCTTTTACAGAAACAGTTTGCCGACCCTATTCTAAATAATAATCATCATAATAATATCTTCAAGAATGCTACAGAAACCAAAGAATTTATCTTTAAATAAGACGCCTGTGCATCTCTAAAAATACACTGACAATTATTTTAATGAATAAATAATGTTTGTAACGGGAGGCTTAATACACTAATAGGATAGTTTTTATTCTTATATTTTTTATGAAAATACAGCATAAAAATACTTCATAGCTGTTTAAAAATGAATAGCTTAAGGATTAAAGATATATACCTATAGATACAGATAGTCACGGGCCAAAAATAATCTTTCCATAAATACACGAGCCTCAAGCATGTTATCTTACCAGTTTTCGGAAGACTGAGTGGATTGTCTGCTTTTCTCTCTTATTTCCATTGTAAAAGGCAATTTCTTCACTATTAAAGAAAATAATTTAGTAATTAATTTTAATATTATCTATGCGTGAAAAACAACTGAAATAGAGTATTTGATGACTGAATATTTTATTGATATGGACATTTAGGGGGTGCCTGGGTGGCTCAGCAGGTTAAGCATATGACTTCGGCTCAGGTCATGATCTCCTCACGGTTTGTGGGTTCGAGACCCACATTGGGCTCCATGCTGATGGCTCAGAGCCTGGAGCCTGCTTCAGATTCTGTAGCTCCCTCTCTCTACCCCTTCCCCACTCATGCTCTGTCTCTGTCTCTCAAATATAAATAAACATTAAAAAAAAAAACTTCAGTGGACACTTAAGACTATAGGCTTAATGGGTGTGTCTTGCCACAGTTCTGTGCTGGAGATCCTGCTCCAAGCTCAGCTGACCAGAGAGCACAGGAACACACACCTAACCGGATCACAGACTGAACTGCAGCCATATGTTGCATATGCCACCCGTAGCCTGGTTGGAAAAGATGCGCCGGGTGAGTCCTCAGAAATTTAATTAATTTCTTTAATAAAAAATAAGAAGGAAGCTGCTATGATATATAGGAAAGCAGGGCTGGGACAGCCATTATAGATGACAAATGGAGTATAGACCCTACACACAGGAGGGAGAGGATAAATAACAGGTAGAAGAAGCTACTGAGCGATGCCATGACATACAGCCTTTGAAAGACTGAAAAGCAAACCAACTCCAAATGATTTCACAGTGCCAGCTTCCAGGAGGCCCAGCTGAACAGTCATTCTTATTCTGGGAACCCCACCATTTCCTCACAACAACTCTCCTTTTCTTGAGCTGGACTGAATGGGTCCATAAGGGCCACAAGAATCTTGACTAGAAGAAAAAAGGCATTCTTACGGATGAAGAAAGGTAAAGTGCAGTTAAGAAAATCTGTTGTCACACAGCTAGCAAGTCAAGCAGATAAGATTGTAAACCATACCTGACCCTCAAGTCTAGTCTTCCCATACATCAGTATGATGTAAACATTCCCAGAAAAGTAGCTCTTACAGCAGAGAAAAGTAAAGATTTACATAGGAGTCTAAGGGCAGAGTTGAAAAGCCTTCAATAAACACCCAATATTTCCTTAAAGTCTCTTTTTCCCTTAAAAATTTATGTGAATTGCATATTCTACTCCAAAATGTACCTGCATTCTTCCCATTATAAAAACAAGGTAGCTCTTGCCTCAGCCCCTTCAAGTAAAATTAACTTCGTATAAAAATGAATCACGTTTGGGGCGCCTGGGTGGCTTGGTCGGTTAAGCGTCCGACTTCGGCTCAGGCCATGATCTCATGGTCCGTGGGTTCGAGCCCCGTGTCGGGCTCTGTGCCGACAGCTCAGAGCCTGGAGCCTGTTTCAGATTCTGTGTCTCCCTCTCTCTCTGACCCTCCCCTGTTCATGCTCTGTCTCTCTCTGTCTCAAAAATAAATAAACGTTAAAAAAAAAAAAAAAATTTAAAAAAAAAAAAAATGAATCACGTTCGACCTGTGTTTCACCATTTCCTTGACACAATCATATAGAGCCCCAGGGTATCAGAGTTCCAGTTTAAAAACAATTCTATACCTATAATTAGTTTCTCGCTTCCTTCTACCTCCTCTGCACATTTAAGCCCATGGAGGAAGATAAAGTAAACATTCCACTGAGTCATTTTAGCCCCAATCTAAAACCTGAAAGGGCAAAAACATCCTAGAATACTATGGCTGGGCATCTACCATTAATTCTCTTCCACATCCTTCTTCCTAAGAGAACTCCAATTTTCTTAGTTACCTATCTACAAGGAATGAGTTCCATTTGGTCTCAGGCAATCACTTTACTGTGACTGCTTCAGACATGGGTAAGTGATAATTCTGGTCAATGAGAGGTGACACAAAGTCAGCCATGGGACTTCCGGGAAAGTTTTCCTGCTCTCATGAAGAGATGGCCTGTTCTGATTTCTGGACTTTTTACAGGGGAGGAGTGCTGGTGACATCTGGAACTGCTTCGTCATCTTGTAATCACAAGAAAACTTAGGCTGAGGAAAAGAGGAACGTACAAAGGAAGGCTGAGCCAAGAGAACATAAAAGAAGAGCCAGAGCCCTGATCATGCTGTGCCTGGAACAGGCATCTTATGAGTTCTTATGTCAAGTAGTAAATGTCCTTATTGTTACAGCCAGAATCAGGGTTTTCTGTTTCTTGTAAAAGAAAGCATTCTAGCTGATACCATCTTCCATTCACTTGGTAAATCACCTCTCTACTCAACCAATCATCTATTCCTCAGCCTCCCTACAGCACAAAATTCTATTTAACATTGCTACCATTTTAGCGATGCAAGGAAATAAAGGAAGAGGGAATTATTAAAAGAGTAATATTTTTAAAATATTTTTTATTTATTTTGAGAGAGAGAGAGAGAGAGAGAGAGAGAGAAAGCAGAGGAGGGGCAGAGAAAGAGAGGGACAAAGAGAGAATCCCAAGCAGGCTCCACACTGTCAGTGCAGAGCCTGACCAGGGCTCAAGCCCACGAACTGTGAGATCATAACCTGAACTGAAGTCAAGAGTCAGACGCTTAACCAACTGAGCCACCCAGGTGCCCCTAAAAAAAGTATTCTGAATAAGTCTGTAAATGCTTATGGGGTACTAAATAAAGATCAGGATTCTCAAAATGAGGTAAGGTTGACAGATTAATACATACATACATTAATACATGAGAAAATTTACTGAGTACAAACTGCATATCAAAACCTGTGCTGGAAGCTTTGTATATATTTCATATTTAATCCTCACAACAGCCCTATATTATCTATCATAAACAAGAAAAGTGAAGCTATAACTAACTTGCCGAAAGTTGTATAATATATAACTGGTAAATGGAGGAGGCAGATTTTGAAACTAGTCAGGCTGGCTCCAAAGCCTAATACTTTTTCTTCCTATTTTGGAAACTATCTGGAAAATAGGAAAATAGAGACAGATGCAGGAAGACTGAATTACTAAGAATTCCAAACAGTCTCAAAAGTATTTGTGGATAAGCTGAGATAGAACTTTCCTTGAAGAAGTATTGTAAGTAAATCAGAATTTGAATTATATTTTGAGCATGTTTAAAGTGAAATGAACAGAAAATTATGAAGAGGTGAACCAAGGATACTACACAGTTAAGAAAAAGAGTTAGAAATGTGGAAGATTACTCTTGTATAAAACTGATTATCTTTCATAATGTATATTTTCAAAAGAGGGAAATTCACAAACACCATTTTAGTAACACTGTCTACCACACTTTTTGGAGTTAACTTATATGACATCAATATTCATAAAAACACATTTTTAATACAGCTAAATTCCTTCATTTTTTAATGATTATTATTATTTTTTAATGTTTGTTTATTTTTGAGAGAGAGAGAGCGGGAGCAGAGGAAGGGCAGAAAGAGAGGGGGACAGAGATCTAAAGCAGCCTCTGTGCTGACAGCACAGAGCCTGATGTGGGATTCGAACTCACGAACCATGAGATCATGACCTGAGCCAAAGTCAGACGCTTAACTGACTGGGTCACCCAGGTGCTCCACAGCTAAATTCCTTTAATACATTGCTCCTTACCTGTTGGTGATGAGCCGGGAATTAACGTATCTATACTCTCCTTCATACTTTTGCTCAGTTATTGTCATCTTACCAACGGGTCTTCTAAGTCGAGTTAGGAATAGCCCGGAAACAATCAAGTAGGCCATCATACTTGCTGGGCCCTATTATTATTGGAAGAGAGAATATACAAAGTTTAAGGATATCATAATACATTCACCGGATGCAACATGTACAATTTCTATAATTAGCTCCAGTGGCTTTGAGAAAAACTGCTCTTTTGGTTAATTTTTTCCTCTTAACTCTTTTTTGAGAAAGGACACACTGGGCATTTCATCCTTTTAACTACTCATCAACTCTTCCTCCAACACTGTACGCTCTCCTGAATTTGTTCACCCAAAAATTCCTAATTGCAGTCTACACTCTTCCTATAGCATCTAAAACTCTTCTGATGAAACTCTTCCTGATATTCCCTTAAGATTCCACAGAAAGTCTCAGACCTCTTTTTTTTGCCTTCTCCTGGAATGTTAATATTCCCTGAGGTTTCTTCCTTAGATCTCTTCTCCCAAATTTTTAACTCTACCCCCATCACTCTTAAGAATCCAAGACAATATCTCCAAGTAAGTACCATACACTTAACACCTCACTACTCTGTAGGGCCTCAAGCAAAGTCCCCCAAGGCAGCTCTAATTGCCCTTCCCTCTACATCTTGCCTGCAGCTGCCACAGCTTGTAACTTGGTGAGTCACCACATCACCCACTGACCAACCCAAGGGAGAAGCTTTAAGCTCACCTCTCCAAGTTCATCACAGGTACTCCCTCACTCCCACCTATATCGCATGTTCCGCCATGCTGAAAAAACGACTTCCTGAACACGCCATTCAATGAAGTTGTTCTTATGCCTGGCAAACCTGACATATCTAATGGATGCCTACTCATCCTCCTCAGAGCAGCTCAAATATCACCTCCAATTCTTCCGGACACTAAAGATTTTATTCAAACTTCTGTTACTGAACTTAGCACTTGACCTTATAATAATCTGAATATCTATTCTGTTATTAGATTGTAAACCTTCTTCAGCAGGAACTGTGTCTTATTCATCTTTTTATCCTTACCACCTAACACAAGATGTGTGGACTATAATGTGTATTCAATATTTTTTTAATTAAATATGATTGATTCAATGCAGTTCAACAATTACTGCAAGAATGGGCAAAGGAAAGAACTAAAACATAGTTTCTACCTTTGAGAATCAGAATTGGATAACAGGGATACATGGAAAGATTATTTAAGTATAAAAATGTACTAAGTACCATAAAAATATTGGAGCACACAGATGAGAGAGAGAGGCATTAGGCCTATTCACTTGCTTATAGTAAAAACAAACTAGAAGAATGATTAAACTTGGATCACAGCGTAGCAAAAAGTTAGTAAGGTAGATAAGAGAATTCAAATAAAAAACTACTTTCCCAGTATTCTGGAAAAAAAGCTAAATCCACTATAGAAATCATATATTCTCAACTACAAAATGTGTACACATACACATGCACATATATATACAACGGCCACATTATTACATGGTTGTGTGATAAATATGTAACAATAATGTATTAAATGCCTAAAGTAATACTTCAATGAGAATACTCAGAGAAAATCTAAAGGTCATTGTTACCAACACGAGTATCAGAAAGACAGGGTAATAAGGCTCATGAGATAGTCAACCATTTACATTTTTATAAAATTATATATGATGTAATAAACAGTTACAGCCACTCTAAAGGTATTTCTGACATTTTAACATTCAAGTTTCATATTAAAATGGCTGCCTCCAAATCTCTTCTTATTTAGCCATTACTTTACAACAGTAAGTACATGTATGTCATTGTTAAAGCACTTCCGGTTATAAATGCCACAGAAACTTTCCAAGTATCTGCCTTAAGGAAAATTAAAACACCAAATTAGAATACTTTCTAAGTCTCTAGTACAGTATGAGTTTATAAACTAGACTTTATTAGGTACATGTCATAAAAGCACATTCTTTGAGATATATAAAAACTCCTACAAACACTCCAGCTATTTACAACACCATATTAGAGCAATTTAAAAGAGATTAAACTCACCTGAGCTCCTATTGCACTTGTTAACTTGAAGATATACAAAACTATGTCTAAAAATGGCTGTAACGTAAATATTAGAAGGTAAGGAATTAAAAAGAACCGGAATGCATAGATATATAGCTAACACAACACAACAAATATAAAATACTATTCAACATTTAACACATATTTGTCAACACGTAGAGTTCCCACTATATATATATAATGTACTATAACAGTATATAGATCAACAAATACATAAAAGAAACATTCTTGAAAACTTAAAATAGAGACAGCATGACCAATGTCTACCGACCATCAAGTGGGAAAAACATGTATCACCTTCCAACAACTAAGGAAGCTCTACTGTGATAATTAACCATTAGTAACCCAGTAGTTTCTCAATGTAGTGTAAAGACACTGAATACAAGGACCTAAGATGGAACCCCAAATCTAGTACCACCTTTTCTGGTTTCTATATATCTGCACCTATAAAACAAAAGGCTCTTTCTACTTGTAATATTGTTTAATTCTATTACTTTATCAAAACATCCATGTGTTGAAATAATTGAATGAACCTATAATTTTCTGATAGTTTAAAAAAAGAAAATAAAGAAACTTACCTTACTAAGATTTGAATACAGATCAACTACACTGTTACAAAACTTTTCTACATCTTGTGTAAGCAGCTGGTCTGGATTGGCTATTCTGTTGTCCAGATTTCCCATTTTATAATATGTGAAAGCTCTATAATAGCAGTAAAAAAATGACATTAAAACAAACAATCACATTTTAGCACATAGTGTAAATTCATAGAAACAGAAAAGTCAGGAGCTGGAAGAGTCCCTAAAGATTGTCCTAACTGATTTTAGAAACAAGGAAGAACATCCAGAGAGGGATGACTTGTCGATTAACGGAAAGGCCCGTAGGAGAGTCTAAATTACTGAGGGCTTTCCCTGTATGCTTCTGGGTCCAAGAGCAATTCCCTTGAAAAATATATTCAATACAAAGGAAAAACCTCTATATCTCAATATCATAAGCATTTCTATTCAATTTAAGCATTTTTAATACAAAAATAGGTTATCACTTACTGGAGATACTCCTCATAGAGGTATTTAGTTAGTCTTACGCGGAAGCACAGTTTGAGCTCATTTAACCCAAACTTCAAGAAGTTATTAACCAGAGAGATCTGAAACAAACAGATATGACTGGTTTCACTACATTTCTACTTATAAAATTACAATTTATTTCTCTTTCACTGGGTATGTCCCTAAATCCTATGATTTGTTATTACCGACAGTCCAAACTGATGTACTTCAGTTCTGTTTTACTTAGAGTTTACAAAGATACAAAGACAATATGCTAAACCAAATGCAATTGGCTATACTATCGTGATATATTATTAAAACCTAACTTGACACTCAATTTTAGAATATGTTAGTATCATCAATTATGAGAAGCACCTTGCTACTTTTTTTGTAAACAAACAAAAAGCCTAATCTGTCACCTTTGTATCCAATGTAAAGGAGTCCTGACATTTGCGTTTATATTTTGTTTCCTACTACAAGCACTGACAACCCTAGACAATGAAATTCTATTTTCATTTGCATTTGTTAAAAAAAAGTACTCTAAGTTTCACACCAACTAATACCATTTCCAGAGTATTTCTAGAGTCATCTTTATTTCTCTTTTCCATCATTATATTAAAATTAATAAATTAATTCTTCCACAGTTCCAAACTCATTTACATGAACATTTTCTCAAGAAAACACTGGCCGCCTACTGAATCTCAACCTTTTACTGATATCTATACTACTTATCTCAATTTCTTAAAGGTCTAAAAGCCATGTATGTATATTTCTCAAGCTTTATTAAATCTGACATATTTTCTGATTAACTGGATTTTACAATCAAGTTTTTTTCACTGATATATTTATATTAAAATTCTTATAGTGACAATAAAGAACCAAGCTAAGAAAATCACTTATGATTTAAACCAAACACTGACCTTTATTTTTAATATATAGATAATAAATTCCCATTTTAAACAAACAAACAAATAAATAAATAAATCCAATTTAACTTAAACTACATCAGTGGTTCAAGTTACTATAAATGGCCTAAAGCAATGGTTCTCAACCAGGGTGATTTTGCCACCGTGCCTACCCCCACCCCAGCCTCCATGGAACATATGGCAATGTCCTAGAGACATACTTGGTCATCAAAACTGGGGGAGGGGCACTACTACCATCAAGTGCAATGCTACTAAACATCAGAGATACCCTGGCCTAAAGGTTAAAAAAAAAAAAAAACAACACACACACACACATCAATCCAATTTATTTTTCTATCTAGGATAAAGGTTTACATTGAAAGATTCTGCTGTAAGTTACAAAACTAAACTCGGAATAGGAACTTGCCATAAATCTTTAAAGTTAAGAAGTACAAACAAATCTTTGAAGATTTTAGTAAGATACAAATTTGTCTGTATGTAAAGATTTTTAAAGAATTACACTTACGAGAGGCATGGCAGCGATGAAGTTGAATAAGTATCTCTTGAAATCTTTCCTGCTACGACCAATGATACCACTGCAAACCACCACATGCAATGCATTAGTTGCAAAAGAAGCAATCTTTCACACTAAAAACCCTGTAAAGCTCTAAAATTACTCTTGGAAATTTTTATTGACTCAAAAGAATCAATTAAGAAAAAAAGGTGCTGAAAAACATTTTCTTGCAAAAACATGTTTCTAACTTTTGAAATTTAATCATTTTACATAGGCTGCCTGAAATCCCTCTATAAATGGCAAAATCAAATACGAATAATTTCCTTAGTTCTTTCCTTAGTAAAAATGGCAATTTAAAAAAAGGCTTAAACTGCCACAAAAGGAGCTTAGATGGCAAAACAATTAACTTTATAGAGTCAGGAATGGGTTATTATGGATGAAATAAGCTAGTATTTCTTTGTTTTTAAATATTTTAATACCATGATTCTCATTTGTATGAACTAATTGCAGAGACAGACTAACGACAGATCAGCAAACTCACTGCAAAAGGTCAAGAGTAAATATTTTAAGCTTTCGTGGGCAGGAAGGTCTCTGTTCCAACTACTCAATTCTGCAAATGCAGAAGCAAAAACAGCCAAGAATGAGACTGGCTGTGTCCTAATAAAATTTTCCAAAGCAGATGGCAGTGGGATTTGTCCTGTGGAGGCTTGTTTGCTGACCCCAGGACTAAATGATAAATCAGAAAGTAGATTAGTGGGGTTCCTCAGAGCCTCAGGATGGTTTTGCAGAGGCTTCAGAGGTGTTAACACACTTAAACTAAACCAACTCTTCTTTTACGTTCATTTGTTTTACATATTTATCTGTTCTAAAAATATCCATTAAGAACTTATTCAAAGTAAGGGTTCCACTACTTTTTTGAAAACTATCATATAAGTAAAGGATCTCTGAGTACCTTATGTCTGTGATCTACTAAAATGATAGAACTTCTTTGGTCACACACTCTTTTCTCAAATAGTATTTATTAATATTCAAATATAAGTAAAATATATTTTGAATTTAAATATATTTAAATAAATATATATTATATATTTAAATATATAATATATATTTAAATATATAGGCTAAATGATTTAACCTAGCTCCACGGGGACCTGGGTGGCTCAGTCAGTTAAGCATCTGACTCTTGATTTTGGCTTAGGTCATGATCTCAGTTTGTGGAATCAAGCCCAGAGTTGGGTTCCATGCTGACAGCACAGGGTCTGCTTGGGATTTTCTCTCTCTCTGCCCCTCTTCTGCTCTTTCAAAATAACCGGAAAAACAAAACAAAACAAAACCTAGCTCCACACCACAAAAAAATGATATGGTAATAATTTTATTTTTATGAGGGAATAGGTGAATAATGCCATGTAATGTTAACTGGTCTTTTAGAGCAAAAAAGTTGTATGGTCAAATAAATTTGGAAAATCTGAGCTAAACAAAGCTAGCAAATGTCTTTATAAAAAGGTCTTCTCAAAGCTCTTACAGTATGACGTGTTGCACTGAAACTCTTTTAAGACAGTTCTATAGCGTGTAGCATCTCCTCTGTCATACATAGACAGGACATACTTAGGGAAATGCTCCTTTAGACTGATAAAAAATTAATAGTCCAAATTTGATAGAAGTGCTAAACAATTTGTTTTTTAATTTTATGTTGAACTAGAAAAAGCTAAAATAGAATCATATAAAAATGTTTGTAGAAACAAGAAAATTAAAGGGGCGTCTGGGTGGCTTAGTCAGTTAAGCATCCGACTTCAGCTCAGGTCATGATCTGACCGTTCGTGAGTTCGAGCCCTGCGTCGGGCTCCGTGCTGGCAGCTCTGAGCCTGGAGCCTGTTTTGTGTCTCCCTCTCTCTCTGCTCCTCCCCCACTCATGCTCTGTCTCTGTCTCTCTCTCTCTCTCAAAAATAAACATTAAAAAAATTTTTTTAAAAGAATATTAAAAACAAGAAGCAATTAAGACAGTACAAAAAGTTTAGAGGTTTAAATTAAAATGACTTGAACCAAACTTTACATAAAACCAAAGTGCTTTAGCTTTAGCCCAAGCTGTGAAACACACAAGATTATAAAACTTGGTAAAGCACATGCTATCATTCAGCAATGGTTTACCATTGGAGTAGCAGCTATAAATTTAAAAAATGGTTTCTTGAATAAAGCCTTATTTCTGCTTATTATTCCACTGCAAAGGAAAAATAATAATAAAGAATAATTTTACAGTTTATTTACATCATTATTACTTCCAAAACATTTAAGCCTTTTATAAATGATGATTTGGTGATTTTAAAATGTTGCCTGTAGCCTGGGTGAAAATAAAATATATCTTTATGATTCCACTATAGCAGCAACAAGGTATGAAGGATTCTCCTTCAAATCATGGAATTACCAGTCTCTACCTTAAAGAAGGAGTCTGTCCTGTTAAAATGTGCCCATACTCTAAAGCTTTTAGCCACTGCTAACAAATAAACATGTAAGGGATATTAAAATGTACATTAAGGACCATCATGAGTCTTTTTGAGACTCTTTTTTTTTTTTTTTTTTAGGAGAAATACATGAATCTAAACCTCCGTGGCAGAGGCAAAAAGGAAAAGACAGATAAACCAATCTACAATGTGGCATTAGTACCGAGTTAGAGGAATGTGTTATTTTTCAAATAAAACTTTCATATTATGAATTCACATTTAAAGATGTTAAATTTAACCAAAGATCAAAGATCTCATACATAGAAGCTCAAAAATATTTATCAAGGAGAAAATTAACAATTAACTTTAAAATGGCCATTTCACAATTGATGAATATGGGTTAAGAGTGTAAGGAAGCTCCTTGCACTGTTCTTGCAACTCTTCTGTACGTTTAAATAGTATCAAAATAATATGTTATTTAGAAACCCTTAAGTAGTTTTGTTTTTCATTTTTTTTCTACATCTCAAAACTACATTTTAAAACTGAGTACCCAACAAATTGATTACTCTATCTAACAGAATTATAAGCTGGCTTATGCCAGATAATAATCTTCCTCCTGTCCATCATCACCAAATAATGTACCACCTACTCTTGGCAATGCATTTTCTCCAGGGCATTAAGTCTGTGAGAAAACTAGTATCAGTGTCTATTCAGTTAAAGTTGGAAATCCATAGTTTATAAGAGCAAATATTATTTTAGATTACAAAACGTGAAATCACAAAATGTAAATAAAAGGGGAAAAAAGTTTACGAAATAAACTACTTCTCCTATACTATACCAAGGTTGTGCAAGGTTATTTATATATAATATGTAACTTTCTACACAGATAGCTAATAAATTCATAGTGTATATAACCTGCACATTTTTTGCTGTAAGTATTTAACAATGCTGTAATTGGTGAGACTGTATTTTTATTAATAGATATGGCATTTAGATAATAAAGTCATCAAAGGAAAAACTATAAATTCTACAATCATGTAAAAGGGTATAAATCTCTTCTCTACGTTATACAAAAGACTCAAATTACTTAGGCACACAGCCCATATAAACAGAACTTAGCAATAAAATTGATCCTCCAAAGCTGATATGCTAGCAGCAATGAATAAACACTTATGTTTATGACAAACTTCTTAGAATTTTTTAGTGAATTCCTCACTAGGGTACACACACAAAAATGACCAGACTGTCTGTTTAAAACACTATTCAGGAAGACCAGACCTTCAATAAGCCCTCAACTTGGCTTCCTTCAGCCCTCACTTTTAAATGTGAATAGAGAGGCAAGAGTGACAGAGTTGCTAACATAAACAACAAAGATGAGAACAAAGGGCCAAGAAGGAAACAGAAACAATGCAGGGAGACAGGGAGAGAGTGAGAGTGACAGTGAGAGAGAACAGACAGAGAGAGAAAGAGAGAGAGAGAGAGAGAGAGAGAGAGAGAGAGAGAAGAGAAAGAGAAAGAAAAGGAAGGAAAGAAAGGAAGAAGGGAGGAAAGAAAGAAGGAAAGAAAGTCACACACTTGAAAGAATGACTGCTCTAAAAATGAACATCCATACAAAAAGATAACTCTTGGAAATAAAATTATGACAAATACAGATTCACTGGATGATACAGTAAAAGGAAATTTCCTTGAAAATGTCAGAGATGAAAACAGTAGAGAAATTATAAGAATCAGATGATCAGTCTAGGGTTCCAACACTCAAGTAATAAGGATTCCAGAAAAAAGGGAGAGAAAAAAATTTTTGAAAAGCACAAGAAAATATCTCAGAATGCAGAATGAGTTCCTCAAATTGAAAAAAAAGCTCACCTATGGGATGCGTGGGTGGCTCAGTCAATTAAGCATCTGGCTCTTGGTTTCAGCTCAGGTCATGATCTCACAGTTTGTGAGTTCGAACCCTGCATCAGGCTCTGTGCTGACAGCGCTTGGGACCTGCTTGGAATTCTCCCTCTCTCTCTGCCCCTTGCCTGCTCGCTCTGTCTCTTTCAAAAATAAATAAATACATTTTAAAGAAAGAAAGAAAAGAACCCACCTAGTGGGACACCTGGGTGGCTCAGTCACTTAAGCATCTGACTAGATCTCAGCTCAGGTCTTGATCTCAGGGTTGTGAGTTCAAGCCCCACCGTTAGACTCTGCGCTGGGCATGAAGCCTACCTGGGGAGGGGAGGGGAGAAAAAGGCCCATCTAGTGCCCAGAACAATGAAAAAAAAAATTCACAGCAATATTCAGTAAAATTCCCAAATACCAGCAATACATGAACAATAAAAAAATGATAATAAAAGCTTCCATAGGGACTTAAAATAGATGTACTGCCAAGGAAGGGCAATCTGCACAAGAATGGGCCTCCACACCCAACATGGCAGCTAGACCAGCAGTGTTTAACCATGGCTGCAAATTAGAATCACTGGGATGTTTCAAAAAGTAATGACTAGTTGAATCAGAATGTGTAGGGGTGAGCCCAGATATTATTCCTTCTCAAAATTCCCCAGATGATTCAAATCATCCTGCAACCAAGGTTGAGAACTGCCAAGCTCTACAGAAGACAACAAACAGGTGATGTTTTCAAAATTCTAACAAAAAATGAATTCCAAGTTGGAATGCATTAATAGCTAAATTATCAGTCAAGTTTAAGAGGAGAAGAAAGACTATCAGATCTACAAGGAAGGCCTCAAAAATTTACTTCCCTGGTATCCTTTCTCAGAAAAAGACTGCACCTGCCAAAATGAGAAAGTAAACTAAGGAAGAGGGAGACAAAGGATTCAGAAAACAGGTTATTTAATACAAAAGAGAAAGATAAAGGAAATTCCCAAGATCATGATAAAAGCAAATTCAAAAAGGACTGCTATTTAGTGAGCCTAAAGTGCAATCAATACTGAGTAGAGCAGGAAGACAAGAAATTGACAAGAGGTATGAGGCGCAGTGGAAATAGAGATAAAAATCAAATCCTGGTGTGCAGGACCATATTACAACACTGTAAAGATTTTACAGTTTGTCAGGAAGTCTGAGCCGAATTAGTAAGAAGTAGGCAAAGAACTAAGGCAAACAAACAAAAACTTGTGATTTTTAAATGCCAGGAAAAACAAAAAGTTGTACATAAAAGAAACTACCAAAGTGCAGCATGTAGCTCAGCGGTAAACAGTCAAAATCACGTAAACAATAAATTCTAACTTAATAAATAAGGTAGAACATGAGAGGGTGAGCACGGGTAGGAGTATAAAAGAGCAAATTCTCATCTTCCAAAGTAGGAAATAAATGCATGTTCTCTAACACTGAAAAACCTAGGACAGTAACGTAAGTTACATTGAAACGCAGAGACAGAGATGAAATGGTAAAAACAAAAGAAAAGAAAAGAACTGACTCTGGGAGCGACAGTTAAAGTGGAAGAATGGGGCACAGGACTAGTGTGTTCATGACTAAGTCCAGTTCATGTACTCCTTTTTAAGCTATTCACGTACTACTCTGATTAAAAGAAAAAGACAGGGGACTAACCACAGGTTTCAGGGAGACCTGTGTCGACTACAAGAGCCCACACAATTACGCATGTTCTAAGGCGTGTAGTTGGGGCTTTAGTCCTTTGCAAATGACTTTCTGTATTCTCCTAGAGAGATGAGTCAAAACAAGGGCACAAAGCATTCTTTCTCATCCTATAAATCCTGAGAAACAAATCGAGAAAGAAAAAAAAAAAAAAATCAACCCTTATTTCAAAATTTGGGAACATTAAAAAATTTTAAGTACTGTCATTCAAAATGAACGAATTAATTTAGATTAATTAAGTACTTTAAGAAATTCTCCGATAAAATATTGCACACTAGGAAATAGAATTCCAAGAAAAATATTTTACTCTGATGTTCAAATTGGTATCATAAGGAGTAAAATCTTTATTAAGATAAATGTTAATATCCCAGCTGTTACTGTTTTTAAATTCAAAATGATCACATGTAGTGATAATATACAGAAAGGCTATATTGAAAAAAACACAATAAAGCACTAACTTCAAAAATTGAAGAAAATGTCTAAGAATTGTTTTCTTCTTTCCAGTAAACATTCTCAATGTGATTCCCTGAAATGCTCTGATCTTTTCCTCCAAATTATCTGATTAATTTCAAATATCCAACTTGGTGACTTTTTTAAACCCCTATTACAGCATTTAATACACTGCCTTTTAATTTGTTTATTTGTCCCGAGCCCTGTATAAACTGTCAGCTCTGCAGGGCTTGGTACAGGGTCTCTCCTGTTCACCAATATATCCCTATCACAGAGTAGCGTGGTGCCTGGCACATGGGAAACACTCATTTAAGTAAATGAACAAATACATCACCTGAGTTAAATATTTATATGTAATTTAGAATCTATTTCTTGCTTAAGATAATGTTATATAGGAGACAAATTAGTATTTTATACATATAGGAGGAAGGTGAATAGAAAAGTACCTTTCAATGAGTGTCCCATTTTGAATCATCCAAACATCACAGTATGTTCGAGACACCAGCATAACAGCAATAAGTATCAAGTAACCTGTCTAAAATAAACCAGGCACAGTAAATTAAATAAATGCATTTTTAAAGGTTAAAAGAAACATTATTTTGGTAAAGATTTTTGATTTCTAAATTCAAATCTTTATTCTAGCTTTAATACAGTAGCTGACATTTTACCTACAGGTAATTTTTAAATATAATTTTAAAAGAATTTAAAAATACAAATGAAAAAAGCCTTAAAATCATTTAATCTAACTCTGTCATCCAGAATTCAAAGTGAATCCCAGGCAGGTCAAACGACTTCCCTTCATACAATTAGCCAATAACAGAAGGTAGCAGTAGAACTTAAATTACCTGAGGCACAGTGTATTATGATTGTCCTGTACTGTGAATATACAAGTGTAATAAAGAAAAAGGACAGTAACTGTTAATGTACAGTTAAATAACTAACACATATTAAAGGCTAAAAGTTTGCCTAATGGAATAAATTTGGTTCAATTTGTTAGAAAAATCTCTAATACTGCCCCTGCCCTCAACTTAGTTATTTACACATAAAATAAGAAATAAAATAAGATTTACATATAAAATAAGAAATAAAAAATAAGAAAACAGAGCATAGGAGACAAGTATATTTCCATCGCTTCATGTGATAAGTGGCAGGACAGGAAGGCCTGGGGTGGCAAAAGAGGGTTATGACATTAGGAACAAATCAAACAGACCAAGGAAAACAAAGGAGAGAATGAGGATTATGAGTAAAGAAAGATGAAGGATTTAATGGGAAACAGAAAATAGATTAAAACCGTATGAATAATGGTATTGCATATCCAGCAGAATTTACCAGAATTAAGCTACTGTAAGCCTCTAAGTAGAACAAAATGTGAAAAAGTGTCATTTAGGGGACGTTACTTAAACAATGCTGTGGAAAACAGATCACCGAGGGGAAAAGATGAGAGACTGAGTGAGGAGTCAACTCTCTCTGCGAGATGAGAGCCTACCCTCCAACCTCCAACACACACACCATTCAAAGCTGACCCCACTTAAATCTTCTAAACTGGAGGAATAATGACAGTAACATAGAAGCTCAAGTCAGGGAAGAGGACATGTGGCAGCAGGGACATTTGTTGGATAATGTATTTAAAGTTAAAGATATGGAGTCGAGTGGCAACTGCAACTATTATTTATGTAACTTTTACAAAACAAATAGTTTTTTAAAAAGGTGAAGGTACTCAAAATACAGCACTTTCCGTGAAGACGAGGCAGGGAGTCATAAACACAGAACAACGAAACCACAAGAAAAGACAATGTCAAAGAAAGTCTGTGTAACTGAGCAGTGAAAGCTGCTACCCCAACATCTGCCAGAAAGCAAAGATACCATCTTCCTACACTCGCCACCATCTGAAAGTTAGGTATGCAACTGGCAACAGAAGAATCTCTTCATTTCAATAAACACTATGGGCAGATGTCACTTTAACTGTAATGCTAACTTTCAATTCAGATCTTAAACACAATTTCAATCCTAAATTAATCACTGACATATAAAGGAAACACTAGACAAAGATAGTTTCTTTTTTCCTTCATTTTATGCTCTTGGCTTAATTTTTCCCTGAAATAAGTACCCACCTGACTTGGCTCACTTTAGCAAAATCTGGCAAACTTTGATTACTGACACTCCTGAAGCACCTTTCTACAAAGAAGTCCTTAGAATCACTACTATTCCCACGGTTAATGGGTCTGTGAACATGTCATAAACTAAAGATCTGCACTGATTTAGGCAGTCCTTTACCTCATGATATAGATCAACTTCCATATATCCATATGCAGTATTATCATTTCTCTATTTCCTAAATCAGTTAGTCTCTCTATCCCTACTTCCAATCTCCTGTGATTTCTATGGGAGTTTACTTCACTTTGGTGAACTGGGGTTAAACTTGGATTTTTATATTTCTCAAAGATAGTGTGCAAAATGACTCTGCAGCATGGCTAGGCCTAGACAAAGCTGCGAGGTTGGCCAATTTAGGCCCTTCTTATCTTCCTTACTAATTCCCGGAGACCCATCCAATGTCTCACATTCATTTTATGCTCAGCAAACCCTTGCTAAAAGGTCAAATAAGTACTGAACTGCTAACTCATAAGAGGGGAATATACAAATCTTTCCAGAGAAGTTTGTATTTTAAATAAGAATTCTTCAGTCAGGTGGTTGGAGAATGAGAAAACTTCACAAGAAGATACTGAGCATTAAGCTACTTTTTATCAATATCTGTTTTTGCTGGGGTAGAGGGCAGGATGTCATAGACATGAGGTCATGAAAGCACAAGAGCACAGAGCCTGACTACAAAATAGCAAAGAATATTCTAAGCAGATGATACTGAAAGACAGGTCAAAGTCAGGTTGTGACTTACCCTACAAAACATTTAAAAATAAAGAAAGGAGCAGATTTAAAAAGTGTCAGTGTGATCTCATTTTTATTAAAATATGTACTATACACCAAAATAACAACAGAAGTTCTGAGAGGCTAATAGGTACCAAGAAGAAAAAAATCTACCTGCATTTTCCAATTTTTCTTCAAGGAACATGCATTATCTCTATCTTATTTGGGGGAAAAAATGCTACTAAATTATTTTTTACAGTTGCGTAACGGTGGAATCCACAAGCCACCATGCCAAAGTGAAGTAGAAAGAGAGCAAGTCCAGTGTGACGAAGGAATGTGCATTCTCTTTGGGGATTACAGTGCACTGGGAACTTCCTATCTTTTTCTTGCTATTCACAGATTATAAGGCTAATGGTTTTTAAAATGTGAACAACGGAAAACACGTTTCGAGAAAATAAATTTGGCAGAGAAGATAAAAAGGGGAGCTTCTTTGAAGTGAAACTAACTAAAGAACACTACAATATCCAGGTTAAGAATATTCAGAATGAAAAATGATCCAATCCCAGTGACTGAAAAGATGAATTATGGGAAAGAGAGTGAAAGGTAATGATATTTCTAGTGGTACAGACGGTGACTAAAGATGGAGAACACAGCATTATCTTATTTTTTAATCATTAAAAATACTCCTCAAATAATGATAAAGGTAATACTGATTAAAAGGGCAAAGGAAAAGATAATAAAAATTTATTCCTAGAACCAGCTCACTTACTGAAACTACTGGGAAAATTCATATATCATTTTGGGCATCTCAAAAACATATTTAATCAAATACAAAAGCATAACCCTCAAACATACTCCATCCATAAATCAATGTGACTTGTTAATATCTCAATGATATAAAAATGTTTGTCTTTCTAAATTTAATCTTGTTTTTATTAACAGAATTTAGCTATAAGAAAACAATACGGGGGCACTTGGGTGGCTCAGTTGGTTAAGCATCTGACTCAACTTCAGCACAGCTCATGGTCTCACGGTCATGGGATTAAGCCCCGTACCAGGCTCCTCCAAGATTGTTTAGGATATTCATTCTTTCTCTTTCTCTTTCTCTCTTTCTCTCTCTCTCTCTCTCTCTCTCTCCCCCCTCCCCTCTCCCTGCCCCTCCCCAGCTCAAGTGCACACGCACCCTCTCTTTCTCCCTCAAATTAATTAATTAAAAAATACAACACCATTTAAGGTAGCTGCAGTGAAGTACTCTACCTAGCATGTCACACAAAATATAATGAATATTTCATAAACAAGAGAAAACTATTTAAAAATTGGCACCAAACAACAAGAGTACTTACATGACAGGAGATGATTAAAAAAAAATTAAAATTTAGTAGGAGTCTTCATTACCTACACAGAAAACATCTGACCTGTAGAATAACAAAAGCTATTGGTCTGATCTCATGTAACCTCAAAAGTTAAACAATATAATTTCATAAGACTTACCTCTTTACAAAATGTTCTAGGGACCATGATTTTCAGAATCCGTGTGAGTCTTAAAAGAAACACCTTGTCCACCACAGCTCGCTCTTTTTTCCCCTCTTTCTACATTAAAACGAAAAAAGTTAAGATATTTATAACAAATAAGATTAAAGAACCACATTTCATCGAAGTCAGTAATAACAATTATCAAAATGGATATTGCATTCAGAGAGTACAAACTTGCACTGCTCTTCAAACATGCTTTCAAGAAAATAAAATGTTATCAGAAACTGAATAAAGAAGTGAGAAGTTCTGGGCCACGGGAATATCCGGGAGAACACTGCAAGCAGAAGAAACAGCAAGTGTAAAATGCCAAGGTGAAAGCTCATTTAGATGCTTGAGGAACAACGAAATGGCAATCTGGCTGGAACTAGAAGCATAGAAGCAAAGGATAGAAGCAGAAGATGAGATCAGAGAGACAGCTAAGAAATGGTCAAGTACTTACTATTATCCACTTCCTGATTAACAGTAGAATGTTTTTAAAATCCTGAACAGGAATTTTCCTGGTATTAATTACCGGGAACTTTTAGTTTCCTATATTTATCATTTAGCATTTCCAACATGCAATCTACCAACTCACTCTCTCTTCCTCGTAAACTCTAAGACAAGGTACCTTTACTCCTACAGCTCACATTCTAACAGGAGAAATAAAGATAAAAATAAACCAATAAATTGTTACAGGTACACTAGGCAGGACCAGAAGAAAAAGACGGATTCAGCTAGGATGAAAGCAAGAGCTCTTTGGGGAGGTGACATTTAAGCTGCGACATAAAGTGAAGCCATGTGATAACTTTGGGACAGGAGGGTAGTCAAGCACAGGGAACACCAAACACAAAAACCCAGCGTTGAGAATTAAAATTAGTGCGTACACCGAAGAGCAAGAGTGTAGAAATGCTAAAGCAAAGAGAACAAAAATGAGAAAAGCTGAAGAGGTTGACATGGCCTGCAAAAGACAGACCCTTGAGGCCACAGTAAGGACTTAGAGTTTATTGCCAGTGTAGTGGGAAACCACTGAAGAAACTTAAGAGCAGTGATTAATCTTACCATCCTCAGACATTTCTTCTTTTAAGTGTTCGCAAGGATAAAGAAAATGTAAGATGAACTGGGTATGGTAGAGGCTATTTACTTTATTACCCCTGGACTGTTTGGAAGAATATACAGGAGAAACTTCCTGCAGTAGGCAACACACACCAGAAGGATCCCATCCCCTCCCTAGACCCTTCCCCACTTCCCATAATCAAAGTTACTTATTTGTTAACTACTAGGCTCTTGATAAACAATACCCATGGTATAGTAAATTCTATAGTTAAACTTTAGTGTAAATATGTTTCATCTAAGCTGATGAACCTGAAATGAATAGTTTGTATACTGAATCAGAATAATAATAATCTTCCATCTGTATGTCAGATGCTAAGTGCCTTATATTTATATAATCTTAACAGGCACTGACTGCATTACAGAACTGTAAACCAAGAAAGGAAGTCTGAAGGCACTGTATTTGTACAGTTACATCAGGAAGACTAAGATGGGTAACAATCAGCCTACCCTGTTACTGCTAGAACAGAGCTTAGGTCTTTCAAACCTTATGAAGGTTGCAAAACTCGTTCTACTGAATTAGAGGCCCAGTCTACTTCATTCACACATGCATGCATTCATTCAATACTCACTCAGTCCCAGGCACTGTTCTGAATGATGTGGATACACCAGTAAGTAAAACAGACCAAAAGTGCTACTTACAGTCTATTTGTTTTTTTTAATATATTTTTTAATGTTTTTATTTATTTTTGAGAGAGAGCGAGCAGGAATGGGTTAGGGGCAGGAGACTGAGAGAGAATCTGAAGCAGGCTCTGCACGGACAGCAGCAAGCCCAACGTGGGACTCAAATTCATGAACCGTGAGATCATGACCTGAGCCAAAGTGGGATGCTTAACCAACTGAGCCACTCAGGCGCCCCCAGTCTATTTACTTTAGCTAGCTTATTCTTCTCAAGCTAAACCCTACAACTTCAACTGAAATCTCCCCTTTTACTTCCCCCAACTGACAAAATATAGGAAAAAAAAATAAAGACAAGGCAATAGATATCAACTGCCTTTAAAAAAAAAAGTTAAAACTTCTACTTTCAAGTTTTTCCTCCTGTCACTGCCTCCCTACCACACCTTACTGCACATGTAGTCAATACCTTGAATAAACAGAGTAGTAATAAATTAAATGGCCATCTTCTGACTTAAACAGAGGATTACCTATTTCTAGTTGCTTTCAAAAAACGATCTAGGGAAAACAATGAGGACAGTTTTAGAAAAGTTATGAGAAAGTCACATTGAAGCACTTTAAAATATTAACAGCTACTTGGTATATAATTCTTCCTCCTCTTTTACTACTGCTCCTATTGTCACCACTCCTAACCCATAAGCTTTCTGAAAGCCTGACTTGATTTGCATTTCATTTCAAGCCATGAAGGAACTGAATATATACTTCCTAAAGTCATCACCGCATGTTTTGCAAAGAAACCCCTGGACTAGAAGGCTGGCTCAGAAAGGCTGAAGACGTACCAAAATGCTCTACCAGTCTTGACACGTAATAAAACTCATACCTGAAACCAATCTAAAGGAGAGCATCTACAGAGACAGTACATTTCATAAGCACTACTAGCCCATCCTATGAATTCACTTCAATTTCACAATTGACTTTCCCCACCTGGAACTTCCCACTATTTCTTTAAAAATACAAAAAAACACTTTGATGTTACAAATTTAAAACTTAAATTATAGAAAAAGCAAACCATTAGATAAAGACCATTTAAATAATGAAAGAAAAATGCAACCAGAAAATAATGTACCTAACACTCAGGAGGCAACTAGGTCAAAGGGCAAAAAGAAGTTCCAACTGATGTGCCAATCAACTTAGAAAGGTGAGATGAACTAGAATGAACTAAAACAGATGTTTGAAACAGCAAATAAAATAAAAGGTCATATGGCGCTGACAAGAGTGTAAGCATTCCGGTATATTGTTGGGAAAGTGCAAATTGATACGACTATCATGTAATACCTATAATAGCAACTAACAAAATGTAAAATGTACACGGGGTGTAAAATGTAAAATAACACAGCATATTTACTTTTAGGAACTTAACCTATTGGTGTTCCTGCACATATGCTTAAACACATAAATGAAAAACATCTGCACACCGTATATTATCATAAAATCAAAACCTAAATATGCATCAATAATGATATAGTATATAAATTATAGAAAATTTATGCAATGAAAATTCTACACACCTGTAAAAAAGGAAGCAGCTCCTATTTATACAACAAAATACTACAGACCAGTTACATTAACTAGATCTTCAGCTATCAACACAGACATTAACATTGAAACTAAAAAACATTAAGCTGAAAAAAAGTAGAATGATACATCCATGATTCAATTTATAGAATTTTTAACATGCAAAATAGTTCTACTTACACTAATGTTTATGAAGATACACATACATACAAACACCCCATCAGTATAAAACATGCATGGGAATGCTAAATTCTCCATTTGAATTTATGGTTCCCCATAAACACAGTACTGTGTTTACCTTTATATATTTTGAGTTTTATGTCATGTATACTGCCATCAAAATTAAATAAGTATTTTTAAATCAACTCAACTATGTCTTTATACTACTGTGTAACTCTATTAAATCTTCTTTTTTTTTTTTATTTTTTTTTTTTATTTTTGGGACAGAGAGAGACAGAGCATGAACGGGGGAGGGGCAGAGAGAGAGAGGGAGACACAGAATCGGAAACAGGCTCCAGGCTCCGAGCCATCAGCCCAGCGCCTGACGCGGGGCTCAGAGCCTGACGCGGGGCTCGAACTCACGGACCGTGAGATCGTGACCTGGCTGAAGTCGGACGCTTAACCGACTGCGCCACCCAGGCGCCCCTATTAAATCTTCTTCTTAAATCTCATGTCTTGTGAAAATTGTACCATCCCACCAAACATTATAAAAAAATTTCAATGAAAAAAACATTCCCTTTTTAACTGCTTTCCCTCCTAAGTAACACATTAACTACAGAAAAATTAAAAAGTCTGAAGAGCAAAAATAAGGAGCCTATACCTATCATTTAGAGACATCAACTACCAGGCAAATATCCCATCAGATTTCATTTCAGCATATATGTATATATGTGTATATGTGCTCACTTCCTATAAATTTTACAAATGTGGTATAAGTGTGCATACTGTATTATATCCCTTTGTCAACTATTTAATCTAACATAAAGTTATCTTGCTCACACTATACAATGAGCAAATAAGTATATGCTAAAAAAAAGTTATACAAAAATAGAAATTAAAGAATCAGTGAATGAATTTAGCTGTACTGACAAGTTTTAATGATGTCCTAGAACTTGATATGATATGATGCAGATGGTAGATATAACTAAGATAATTAAGGTTTGATTACTCAGATATAATTTAGATATGAGATTATGAAGATGGAAATATGCCAGACATTGAGATAAACAAACCTTGTCCCATTCTTCACAGTCAGAGAAAAAGATCACAGAAACCAAAGAACAGCAATTTTGACATCAATCTCTGGAATATTCAGAGAACAGACATTATATGGAAGATCTGGGTACATTAAGAGACACTAATTACTAGAAGCCAGCATGAGTTTACTAGGAATAAGTCATGTCTAACTCTTCCCATTTTCTTCTTTGTTAAGAACATTTTACTAGTATATTAACTGACATGTATAATGTAAGCTCCACAAGGGTAAGGACTTATATTCATATCTGCTGTACACCCAGAGACAAGACCAATAACTAGACATATATGAAGGGATCAATCAATATTTGTTGAGAGATCGACTTTATAAATGAATCAATAAACTTATCAAGAATTGATGTTCTTAGAAAATTACTGTGGCCCTTAATAAAGAAATATGAACCTGATTTTGCTATAGTTGGATATAGTCATAGCCAAATAAACCATAACCGAAAACAAGCAAACAAATTAAGAGATGCTGGAGTAACCTCCTTGGTCCTAATTACGTAGTCAATAATATCAGCAATTCTGAAGAAGAATGAGAAGGCCAATTTAAATTACTGAAAATGGGGCACCTGGGTGGTCCAGGTCATGATCTCATGGGTCATGGGTTTGAGCCCCACATCAGGCTCTGTGCTGACAGCTCAGAGCCTGGGGCCTGCTTTGGATTCTGTGTCTCCCTCTCTCTCTGCCCCTCCCCCACTTGAGCTCTCTGTATCTCTCTCAAAAATAAACAAGCATTAAAAAATTTTAGGGCGCCTGGGTGGCTCAGCCAGTGAAGTATCTGACTTCGGCTCAGGTCATGATCTCACAGTTTGTGAGTTCGAGTCCCACGTCAGGCTCTTTGCTGACAGCTCAGCGCCTAGAGCCTGCTTCAGATTCTGTGTCTCCCTCTCTCTCTGCCCCTCCCCTGCTCATGCTCTGTCTCTCTCTCTCAAAAATAAATAAATATTAAAATAAATAAATAAGTAACTAAAATTTTAATTATGGAGAATGCCTTCTACCGGACTTATTAGACGTCAGAATTACATTCAAACTTACACTAACAGTACAGACATACTATAGTATAGACTAATAGCACATATCCAACAAGCTGCCATGTATAGAAATAAATATTTATTTAAAATAAATCAACTAAGTTACCATACGATCCAGCAATTCCACTTCTAGGTATTTACTCAAAAGAAATGAAAACACAGGTTCACACAAAAACTTGCACATGAATGTTCATAGCAGCATTATTCCTTACAACCTAAAAATGAAAACAACCTAAATTTCCCTCAACTGATAAATGGATAAATAAAATGTGGTAAATCTATGCAACAGAATATTATTTGGCAATAAAAAGGAATGAAATACTGATACATGCAACAACACAAATGAACCTTGAAAATGTCATGCTAAATAAAAGAAGCAGTCATAACATACCACATATTATATGATTCTTTTTACATAAAATTTCTGAAACAGGCAAATCACAGAAATAGAAAATAGATTAGTGATTACTGGGGTCTAAAAGAAGAGGTTAATGAGGAGTGATTGTTAATGGGCATGGAATTTCTTTTTGGGGAGAAGACAATTTCCTAAAATTAGTCCACACAACTCTGCGAATATACTGAACTGTATCCTTGAATGGATAAATCTTATAGTCTATAAATTACATCTCAATAAAGCTGTTATTAAAGAAGAAATTCAACTGATGAATACAGATGTAGGGAATCTGCCAACAGAGTTGTTCAACAGAAAGTAACTGAAGGAAGGATGCCTGGGTGGCTCCTCCCCCGCTCGCCCTCTGTCTCTCTCTCAAAAATAAACAAACATTAAAATAATTTTTTTTAAGGATAAATGAAGGTTACAATCTACCAAAAACTCAATTCAATGTAAACGGCAGTTAGGAGCAAAGACATAAATGTAATTCTAGGCTGAATTTCAGCAATATGGCTTTCATATTAAGAGAGGTAATAGTGCTGATATATCCCATGCTAGTCAAGTGTTCTAGACTAAGAATAATGTCTAGAGAAACTAATCAGTGTAGGTCCAGAAGAATGTATATGGAATTGAAAAAGATTGGAAACCATGACAGATAGATAGAAGATAGATAAACTATCTTCAAACAATATGAAAGTCTATTAGAGAAAACAGAGCAGGCTTGTCCTATATGGCTACAAAAGACAAAATAGAATCAATCACTAAGAGGGTAGAGGGGAAGATTAATCTCATTATGGGCTGGAACTAATACAGTAATGGCTGCCTCCTAGGTGTTACTACTCCTCATCATATGAACAGATTCAAGTAAATACTGGAAGTCACCTACAAGGAATCCTATTTCAAAAAGAATTCCTATAATAAACAGTGGATTGAATAATAAGTTCCCTTCTAATTCTAATATCATTTTATCCTAATTCAAATTTATGTAACAAAATAAATGAAATACATGAAATCCCAAAGAGTAGGTTATTTAAAATTTTACCTCATTGTTCTGTAATGGTGGTTTTCCATTTTTCTTACTGCAGAGGAAAAAAGAAAAGAGAAAGAGCTTTATTTGCAAACTGTTCCCATCATAAAAATTATTTTAAGACATCAGAAGAATATACCAAATTCTCCAAGTGAGTTCCTTCTTTTTCATATCACACAAAGATAGAACATATTAAATATAATACTCCAGCTGCCCCTTACTAAGTATTATTTAGAGAAAATGCTCAATATGTTAACTACTACTATATCAAGCATTGTATTATTAATTTTTAATACACACACACTCATTTTCCCATGGAGAGGCAGAGTCTATTTCTCCATCTTTGAATCAAGGTTTGGCCATGCAAACTGCTTCCACCAATGGGATATTAGCAAATTAACACAAGCAAGGGCTTGCAAACTATTTGTGCACTGGGCTCTCTTGCTGCTAGGAATCTTCTCCCAGCCATGTGAGCAATCCCAGATTAGTGGCCTAAAGGAGGAAGGACCATGTGCCATTCCATGTTACAAATAGAAAACTGACTTGGTACATAAGTGGCATGGTTCATGCTATTCAAAAGCGATTAATCTGGTAATTACATCTAGGTCTGACCACTAATTTAGGTTACCTCCCTAAACAACATAATAATCAGGCTTAGGTTCTTTTTGTAACACACTATCATAGAACCCTATAATTCTGTACAACACTGATCACATTTTAAATCTCTTTTGATGGATAATTCCTCCCTATAAATCAGTTCCATGAGATCAGGAGCTACTGCAGGTTGGTCGCTCCAAAGTAGACATGAGGTGCTGTTTGGGGTACAAAATGTTTACTGGGGATCAATACCTATGAAAGGAAAGCAAGTCTAGACAAAACTCAAACTGTGATGCAGGCCCAATAAAATTTCAACCAACCAGGCAGGAAACCCTGTAGCAAGTACTGTCCATAAGAGTGCTCTGTGAAAGGTTGAAAAGGCCAGGTCTTTTTACCTTTTCCTTGTTCAGTCTACAAATGCATGCTGGTCCAGAAAGGTCAATCACTTGGGGAAGGTGACTCTGTAACAAAGGCAGACTCTAAGATGCAGGCAGAAGGGGTCACTTGGTTATCCAACTCCTTATAGCTGGACAGTAAGCCCTTATTTGAGGGGAATGTGGGTAGCATACCTCCGTGTCTACAGGGGGCATATATTGTTCAATCCTCTATGTTCAACACTTAGTGGGGCTCCAACAATCTAAAATGAACACTTTCAGTTATAAGATACCAGATCACTGAACAAGGCTAGCAAGCCAAACTTAACTACAGTTTAGTAAATGCTCTTATTGTAAGAGTGCTTGGGTTTATTATTTTTTCTATTTTCAATTGTATTACAGGATTGCTTTTCTGTTTTAAATTTTTTATGAGATTGTAAAACTGTTTTAGAAAATGCCTTTATATATATGTTCAGGCAGGTGCAATTAATTATGAGCTCTCTTTTACAGGCTTTCTAAATTCCACTTTTTAATTTTTTTTTTAATTTTTTTTTTTTTTAACGTTTATTTATTTTTGAGACAGAGCATGAACGGGGGAGGGTCAGAGAGAGAGGGAGACACAGAATCTGAAACAGGCTCCAGGCTCTGAGCTGTCAGCACAGAGCCCGACGCGGGGCTCGAACTCACGGACTGCGAGATCATGACCTGAGCTGAAGTCGGACACTTAACCGACTGAGCCACCCAGGCGCCCCTAAATTCCACTTTTTAAAACAATTCTTTAAGGGGTGTCTGGGTGGCTCGGTCGGTTGAGCATCCCACACTTGATTTCGACTCAGGTCACGATCTCAGTTTTGCGAGTTCTAGCCTGGCCGTCAGGCGCTGACAGCATGGAGCCTGCTTGAGATTCTCCCCCTTTCTCTGCCCCTCCCCCACTCACACTCTCTGTCTCCAAATAAATAAATAAACTTTAAAAAAAAGAATTATTTAATGTTTTCCATGAAAGTTCTCAATATTGAAGATACTAGCTACATAAATATATGTAGATCATTTAGGATAAATTAGAATTTTATGATAAATTTTATGATAAATTAGAATTTATTAGAATTAGTATGCCAGAATCCTAATTATTGAGTTACATGTTTTCACTTGAAATGTCATGCTACAGCCTGGAGAGAAGTTCATTTACTTCCAAAATATGATCTACTTACCAGTAGGCAGATTCAATTCTAACAAATATTCAGTATTTACCTTTTCTTTTTATCTTATGAAACTAAAAAAGGCTCTACAACAGTCATGTCTTCTACTCTTGTGTATTCTTTGGCTACCAAAAAGATCAACTAACCAGCTAAATGCATTAAAATAAAGGTCAACGTGTTCAAAATATATTGCTGATTTTTACACTAATGGCAAGGTATCTGTAATAACTACAACAGTCATTAGTCAATAGTTGTCTTGTTACATTTCAGAGTACAACAAAATTCATTTAAAGATAATGTTACATAAATTTTTTATAAAAATAGCTATATTTTCCCAAACAAAAAAGTTAGTTAGGAAAGTGGCACTGTCTTATATTTCGGAAAATCTTATTCATGTCTGACTTAATAGAAGAAAACTGGGTTCTCATATCGGAGTCATTCTTTCTATTGTGATACAGATAGTTGTCAAATGGGAGTACTTCATAATTTTCATAACTATAATGTTACAGTGCAGTATGAAATCAATGAACCTCTTTGTACCCTATACAATAAAATCCATTGGTCTATAGTACATTACTTTTGGTGGATATTTTATCCATGCAAAATTCTGTAATATGCATTTGAGTTTTGGAAAATACTGATTCACTGAGTTGTGTAGCAGACCTTCCAAATGTAATATATTTTATTATGCAATATTTTAAAAATTATATTTGTTAATACTGCCACCAATCTCATCAGAAAAGTTTTTTGTTTAATTTTAGAGACAGAGGGTAAGTGCAAGTGGCAGAGGGGCAGAGAGAGAGAGAGAGAGAGAGAGAGAGAGAGAGAGAGAGAGAGAATCTTAACCAGGCTCCATGCTCAGCGCGGAGCCAGACACAGGGGCTCAATCCCTTGACCATGGGATCATGACCTAAGCCAAAATCAAGAGTCAGATGCTCAAATGACTGAGCCACCCAGGCACCCTTGGCATCTGACTCTTCATTTTGGCTCAGGTCATGATCCCAGGGTTGTGGGATCAAGTGCAGCATCCAGCTCCACCTATGGCCAATTGATTTAAGACAAAGGTACTAAGATAATTGAATGGGGAAAGAATAATCTTTTTTTATGTAAAATTTTTAATGTTTATTTATTTTTGAGAGAAAAAGAAAGGGAGATAGAACACAAGTAGGGGAAGGGACAAAGAGGGAGACAAAGGCTCCAGGTTCTGAACTGTCAGCACAGAGCCCAACACAGGACTCAAACTCACAAACCACCAGATCATGACCTGAGCCAAAGTCAGACGCTTAACCAACTGAGCCACCCAGGTGCCCCAAGAACAATCTTTTTAACAAATGTATCAGATCAACTGGACAGCCATATGTAAAATAAATTAATCCTACCACTTATTGCACACCATATACAAAAAAGAAATGGAAGTGGAACACAGACCTAAATGTAAGAGCTAAAACTATGAAACTTCTAGAAGAAAACAGGAAAAAAACCTTAGTAACCCTGAGTTAAAACAAAGACTTCTTAAATAGGACACACAAAATACAAGCTGTACCAGAAAAAAAAAAAAAAAAAATCAATAACTTGGATTTCATCAAAATTTTAAATGTTTGTTCTTCAAAAGATTAAGAAAATATTTATAAAGCATATTTCCAGAAGCACCTGGATGGCTCAGTTAACCATGTAACTCTTGATTTCGGCTCATGTGGTGATCTCAGGCTACTAGTGCAGAGCCTGCTTGGGATTCTCTCTCTGCTCCTCCCCACCTCATGTGCTCTCTCTCAGAATAAGTAAACTTAAAAACAAAACAAAACAAAACATATCCCAGAAAAAGGCATATTCAGAATACATAATAATCTTAAGTCAAATAAGAAGACAATTCCTTTAAAGATTTAAACAGACACTGTGCCAAGGAAAATGTATGGATGGAAAATAAACACATGAATAATGCTCAAACGTTCCCTTAGTTCTTAGAGAAATGCAAATTAAGATCACAGTGAGACACCACTACACTCATCCACTAGAATGGCTCAGATTAAAAAGACTGATCATACCAAGAATTATCAAGGATGTGGAACAACTGGAATCTTCCTATATACTGTTGATGGGAATATAAAATGATACAATCACTTTGGAAAACAGTTTCTTAAAAAGTTAAACAGGGGCACCTGGGTGGCTCAGCTGGTTGAGGGTCCGACTTTTGCTCAGGTCATGATCTCACGTTCTGTGAGTTCGAGGCCCGCGTTGGGCTCTGTGCTGACAGCTCAGAGCCTGAAGCCTGCTTCAGATTCTGTGTCTCCCTCTCTCTCTCTCTGCTCCTACCCGCCCCCCCCCCCCCCCCGCTCATGCTCTGTCTCAAAAAAAAATTTTTTTTTAAATTAAAAAAAAAAATGTTAGGGGCGCCTGGGTGGCTCAGTCGGTTAAGCGTCCGACTTCGGCTCAGGTCGTGATCTCGCGGTCCATGAGTTCAAGCCCCGCGTCAGGCTCTGTGCTGACTGCTCAGAGCCTGGAGCCTGTTTCGGATTCTGTGTCTCCCTCTCTCTCTGACCCTCCCCCGTTCATGCTCTGTCTCTCTCTGTCTCAAAAATAAATAAACGTTAAAAAAAAATTTTTTTTAAATGTTAAATGTTCAATGTTAAACATACACCTACCATACAACCTAGCCATTCCTATTTGCTCATGAGAAATGAAAGCATACATCCATACATATACTCTACATAAATGTTCACAGCAGCTTTATTTTTAATGGTCAAAAACTGGAAACAATCCAAATGTCCATCAACAAGCAAGTGGTATATCCATAAAATGTACTCAACAATTAAAAAAACAAACTATTGATACACACAACATGGATGAATCTCAAAAGCAATATGCTGACAGAAAGTAGTTAGACAAAAAAGTATATAACGTATGATTCCACTTAGGAAATTCTAGAGCAACTAAAACCAATCTGTAGTTACAGAAGGCATATTAGTGGTTGCTTCAAGCTAAGGGCAAGGAGGAGACTGACTACAAAGGGTCACAAGGAACTTTGGGATGATGGAAATGTTCGTTACCTTGATTACAATAATTATTTCAGAGGTGCTACATGCCAAAACTCATCAAGTTGTATACTTTAAATATCAGCAGTTTACTATCAATAATGTTTCAATAAAGCCATAAAAAAAAAAAATACTAACAGATACCAAAAAAGATTCTTTCCTAAGAACATAAGAGAATAGTGCATTTTGTTTGTTCTTTATTTTTGGAGAGGTGAGGGAGGGGGAGATGGAGTTAATTGTTCCTTAATACTGCCAGCAAAACATATAAAATTAACAGGCAGGAAGTTCCCTAAAGATGGGAGGAGACAACTAAAGACTAGGAAAAAGAAATTGTCAAGAATTAAAACAAAGAAGTTTTTAGATAAAAGCTTTCAAACTAAAAAAGGAAGAAAACAATTCTGAAAACCTTAATCAGAATTTATTTAACCAGAACAGTAATGTTGTCCCTAAAGCTTTTCTCACCTAGTTCATTCTTCCAGGCCAGTATTTCTCAGACTTGGGATAATGTATGAACCTCTTTTGAAGGAAAAAAACAAATTCTTACAGATCCCACCATTGGCCTTAAGTGAAACTGGTGCTTCCTTAAATATGTATAAGCATGAAATTAAGCATATACTACTTTTTTTTCTTACAGTTCTTCTACAGATTTACCATTTAAATACAGGCAAAAATTTTAAGGTCAATAAAAATGGAATCAACATTCATTTAAAGTGATAGGTGAAATAATATTGCTACAATTCATTACCAGTGCTGGGGGTAAAAGAGTATAAAGAATTATTTATTCCAGTTAATGTCCAAGATTATTTTATATTATTTTTCTTTTGTAAACAATGAATTGGTTTTAAATCACTGCTTCATTAGTGTTGATGGAATAATCAATTTATTAGTATATTCCAAAATAAAATTCTAAAAATTAAATAATATTTAATGAATACTTCTAAACTTACTTTTCTACCCCAAATCTAGTCTTTCATCTTCTCATACTGAACCTGGGCCCTAACTCAGTGAATGTACCTTCATCTAAGATACCACCCAAACCACAAACTTGGGAATTATTCTTAAGTATTCTCCCTTTCTCATACTCTTCATATCCAATCACTCTCTTATGTTCTTCATTTCATCTGTACTTCCAGGACTTCAATTCAGGCCATCAAAATTTCTCACATGAAGTACTATACTCTTCCTACCTACTTTCTAAATAGTTTCCTTATCATCTCTAAGCTCTTTCAATTCATTTCCATAGCCACATCAAATTGTGTGTGTGTGTGTGTGTGTGCATGTGTGTGCATGTGCGTGCACGTACATGGCATACACCCAAATGAGGTTAATTAGGGCCCGAAGGTGAAGACCTGAACATAGGCGGTGGCTATCAGAATGGAAAGAAAGATAGGGAAACTGCTAGAAATGAGAGAGTGAGGAAATAGATCAGAGCTGGGACTACAGCCAACCCTTAACAATACAGGTTTGAACTGTGCGGGACCACTTATACACAGATTTTTTACAATACGAGACTGTAAATGCATTTTTCTCTTCCTTATGATGTTCTGAGTAATAGTTTCTTTTCTCTAGCTTACTTCACTATAAGAATACAGTACATAATGCATATAATATACTAAATATGTGTTCATCAATATTTATGTTATCAGTAAGGTTTCTTCTGGTCAGTTAATAATAGGCTATTAGTAGTTAAATTTGGGGGAAGTCCAAAATTATACACAGATTGTCAAATGCGTGGGAGTTCAGTACTCCTAATCGCTACATTGTTCAAGGTTCGAATGAATATGGAAAAAAGTGGAGAAGAACATAGACTTTAAAAACTGTGTAAAGATAGAGGAGATAGTAGAAACCATCAGTTCCAAACTGATGCCATGAAAGGCAAAGATCATTTTCCTCAGGTTTCACGAACAATTACACCGTGAGTGACTGGAGGACAGTGATTCTGTTAGCCATAAAAAACAATAACGGTAGAAAAAGCATTCAGAGGGGCGCCTGGGTGGCTCAGTCGGTCAAGCATCCAACTTCAGCTGAGGTCACGATCTCTCAGTTCCTGAGTTCATGCCTTGCGTCAGGCTGTGTGTTGACAGCTTAGAGCCTGGAGCCTGCTTCGGATTCTGTATCTCCCTCTCTCTCTCTCTGCTCCTCCCACACTCATGCCCCAGAGTCTGTCTCCACACCCCCTTCTCTCTCTCTCTCTGTCAAAAATAAATAAACATTAAAAAAAAAAAAAAGAAAAAGCAGTTAGGGAAATAACTGGACTCACTGTAAACATGTTCGATTTCAAGTCCCCGTAACATAACTATATGGAATTGTCCAGAAGACAATTTTTAAAAATTTTACATTTGAAGTTCAAGAGTAGAGTTATTGATTTGAAAGGCATTATTAACATGACAATAATGTGGACACATAATGATATGACTCCTCTGGGAAACAAAAATATGGACTCTGAAATGTCAGTTTTGCGTTTATTAAAATGCTGTACTAAAAATTTTAGACTGGGGGCGCCTGGGTGGCTCAGTTGGTTGAGCATCCGACTTCGGCTCAGGTCATGATCTCACGGTTTGTGAGTTCAGGCCCCGCATCGGGCTTTGTGCTAACAGCTCAGAGCCTGGAACCTGCTTCAGATTCTGTGCCTCCCTCTCTCTCAGCCCCTCCCCTGCTCATGCTCTGTCTCTCCCTGTGTCTCAATAATAAATAAACATTAAAAAAAAAAATTTTAGACTGTGCTCTTATTTGGTTTAAGTTGAACCTGAATGATACCTGAATGATAATGCCTCCAGGTACTGTAAAAAGCAAACTTTCCTCTTAAAAGAAAAGTATGTTTACTATAAGCCTCAAAACTATTCCTACAAGTAATTTTAGTTTTTTTTAAGTTTATTTGTTTATTTATTTTGAGAGAGTGAGAGAGACAGAGCACATGAGTAGGGGGAGAGGCAGAGAGAGAGAATCCCAAGCAGGTTCCAAACTGTCAGCACAGAGCCCAACACAGGGCTTGAACCCACAAACTGTGAGATCATGACCTAAGCCAAAGTCAAGAGCTGGATTGTTTAACCAACTGAGCCACCTAGGCACAACCCTGTAAGTAATTTGAAATAAAATGTCCAGACCATAACCAAAGTAACCAAGAACACAGCAAACGGACTCCATAAACAGGAACCAGAAGAAATTAAAGAAAACAGAAGGAGACCCAAAAAGATTTCAGACGTTGGAACTGCCAAACACATCCTAAAAGACAAAGCAGACTGTCTTTAAAAAAATTTTTTTAACGTTTTTTATTTTATTTTTGAGAGAGACAGAGACAGAGTGAGAGCTGGAGAGGGGCAAAGAGAGAGGAAGACAGAGAATCTGAAACAGGCTCCAGACTGTGCTGTCAGCACAGAGCCTGACACAGGGCTCAAATCCACGAACTGTATGATCATGACCTGAGCTGAAGTTGGCTGCTTAACCGACTGAGCCACCCAGCCTCCCCCAGACTGTATATAAAGAAATACACAAAGGGGCGCCTGGGTGGCTCAGTTGGTTAAGTGTCCAACTTCGGCTCAGGTCATGATCTCACAGTTTGTGGTTCAAGCCCCGCGTCGTGCTCTGTGCTGACAGCTCAGAGCCTGGAGCCTACTTCAGGTTCTGTGTCTCCCTCTCTCTCTGCCCCTCCCCTGCTCATGCTCTGTCTCTCTGTCTCAAAAATAAAAAACATTAAAAAAAAAAAAAGAAATACACAAAATAAAACAAAGATATCTACCAAACCAAGTAAATTATAAAAAGCAACACAAACCTAAGAGAACCAAATGACATTTAAAAAAATAACACAGAAACAAATGAAATTAAATATTTAATAGTTTTAGCAGATTTCACACAGCTGAAGAAACTAGTTAATAATCTCGAGGCTAAATCAGAATTTACTATCCAGAGTGTAATAAAAAGTAAACAAAAAAAAAAAAATGGAAAACAAGGGAGTGCTCACATGAGCAGCACATGTAGTAAAATTGGAATAACACTGAGAAGGAAGATCAGCATGGTCCCCACACTAGGATGAAACACAAATTTATGAAGTGTTTTAAAAGAAAAAAAAAAAAAGTAAGAGACTGTGGTTATAACAAGACTATCTTAGTTGGTGTCCGGGAAGAATAAAGAAAGAGAACAAGGTATATGGCTGAGAATATTCCAAAATGGAAGATGAACCAATCCACAAAGTCAAAAAGGCCCTGGGAATCCTAAGCAGGGTAGATAAAAACATCCACACCTAACCAAATCATATTGAGCTCCGGAAAAGTCAAAGATAAAGATAAATCCCTAAAAGTTAGAGCTAGAGGAGAAAAAGACCCATTACCATCAAAGGGGCAACAGTTATAAACTGATAGCTGACTTCTCAATAATAATGGAAATCAGAAGATGGTGGAATCAAATCTTCAGTGGAAAGACAATCACTGCCAATCAAGAATTAAATATTCTAGGGGCACCTGGGTGGCTCAGTCGGTTAAGCGTTTGACTCTTGGTGTAGGGTCAGGTCATGATCTCACAGTTTGTGAGATCAAGTCCTACATCAGGCTCTTCGCTGACAATGCAGAGCCTGCTTGGGATTCTCCCTCTCTGCCCCTCCCCTACTTGTGCTGTCTTTCTCTCTCCCAAAATAAATAAAGAATTAAATATTCAGGGGAAAAACACTCCCACGAATGAAAGCAAATAAAGATATTATCTGACAAAATGCATAAAGTTCATTATCAGTAGATTTGTACTAAAGATCATATTGCTGGTGGCGGGGAGAATGATTCTAGTTGGAAGGTGCAAATTGCAAAAATGAATGAAGACTAAAGAGTAGTAAACATAACTCTAAATGAAAATTACATAAAACAATAATAATGTCTTTTAGTACTTTAAAAAAAAGAAAAACAACACCACACCAAACACATATAAATCAGGAGGAAACTAAGAGGAGCCACTGCTCTAAAGTCATTTTACTGCTTACAAGGATGACAAAGTATTATTAATGTTTAACCTTGAAAATTTTAATATATGTTAAAATTTCTAGGGTCACCAGTAAAAGAAAAAATTAAAATAAAGAATAATTTCCAAACCACTATAAGGAATAAAAATAAAATAATGAAAAAAGAAATACTAACTACAAAGCAATTATCCTGTTAATCAATAACACAAAGAAAAAATAGAAGAAAAATTTCCAAATGTCCTGAAATTCTGGTAAATTAAATATGAGACATATTCTTTGTGTTCCTCCTAAAAAGGAGGAATCTGTTTTCTCATCCTTGAATCTGGGCCGAGCTTATGACTTGCTCTAACCAAAAGAATGTGGCAAAAACCTTTCTTTTACTTTTGCCGCTTGGAATATTGACCTGAGACTACCACATGAGGAAACTGGTCAAGCCTACTGGATAATAAAAAGTTACTTAGATGAGAACCAAGGCACCTACTACCCAAGCCACCAGCTGGCACCATCAGCCAGAAAGAAGTAAAGCCATCTTAAATCTTCCTGTGCAGCCAATCCTCTAGTTGAATGCAGCCTCACAAGCAAACCCAGACAAAACGAGCCACCCACAGAATTGCGGCAAAAAGCCATTAAGTTGTGGGGTGGTTTTTTATGCAACAATAGATAAATAAATAAACATAAATAAAGACATAAATAAAGAGATACACTTGGGAAAAGTCATGGCTCAACAAAATAAAAATATTTTTGAAATGTATAATAGACATATCAAATACATTTACAAAATGGTAAAGTTTATACATCAAAAAACCTGTGTGCTGCAACGAAAGCAGTGCTTAGAGAAGACTTTATAACCTTCACTGCACACTCTAGGGAAAACAAAGTCTGGAAATTCGGAACATTAGAAAAATAAAATTAACTGAAGAAAGTGTAAAGAATAAAAGAATACAGAAAGGAAAACAATAATGAAGTAAGAAACAGACACTAAATAGAGGTAAAGCAAAACTGAAAGCTGGATTTTTTAAACTTCACACATTTTACGAACTTATGGCAAGACTAATCAAAAAAAAAAAAAAAAGGCAATCATACACTGATCCAGATTAGAAGCAATCTTCATCAAAATCCCAACATGCTGCTCTTAAAATTTATATAGAAGTAATACATAGTGGAAAGAGTTGATAACTGAGGCACATTTTATATTTCATTTATAAGATCCACTACATTCATAAAATAGAGTTCTACCAAAGCATCTATAAAATAGCATTAAATATTTACTTGTGGTAAATCAATAGGTTCATAATGACACTTAAGAACAACTCATTGGTCACCTTCAGGGAACAAGGGAACTGACGGATTATTTTGAAAACTGGTAAATTAAGAAGCATGTATCTATCCTACCTTTCCTAATTGAATTGTACCACTGGGTAACCAAATAGTAAAGAAAAGTTTCTTATTATGGAAGCATTCCACCTTACAAATAAAGAATGACAATTCAAATATCACCATATTACAAGCCATAATAAATGCACTGATCAAGGCATCAGGCAACGATGGCTGCTAAAAATCACAAAAAGAGAAACAACCGGACACTACATACATCTTGATGGAGAGTATCTCTCAACACCTAGAAGTATTCTTGTCCAAAAAAATAAAAAATAAACAAAATCTAAACTTTAATGAAGCTTTTAGATCCAACTACTAATTTACAGGAAATACAGAGAATGAAGAAAAATGTATGCAATCAATGCAATCTACAAACTGTAAGAAAGGGGCAAGACAAAAAGCAAGCAGGACATGTAGATTAAGAGAGACAAGAAAACACACAACAATGCTTAGGCATGCACCTTTGGACAATAAAATTAAAAAAGAGACATACAGATGCAATTACTATAGAAGTCAGGATAGCAATTATATAGCAAGGGAGAGGAATGGGCTGTGATTGGAAGGGGCACATGGAAGGCTTCTGGAGTGGCTGGCAAAGATTTATTTCTAGACCTGTGTGTAGTTACAAGGGTGTTTATCTTAAAAGCAAAAAGTCATTAAGTTATGTATGTGTTTTCATGCAGTTTTCTTTATCTGTAGGGTAATATACAATAAAAAGGCATTAGAAATCTTAGACTATTTCGTGATGATTCCAGTATTTTAGTATCAACATTTGCCATAAAATTTTAACATTAATTTTGCATTTAACCTCAGACTTTTTTTTTTAACTCCTGAGTGATTACTGACTATTCTTTTGAATCTAAGCCCACCTGAAGGATCTGATAAAAATGCTTTATTCTGTCTTTTACCTTCCACATGGCTAATTCAAACTGAAACACTCTCATAATCAGGTACCATTTTTACCTGACTCATCACTGGTAAAACGAAGATAGTAAAACAACTATCCCAAAAGACCATTTGTAAGAAATAAATGTAAAATACTTAGAACAATGCTGAAAATATGGTAAGTGCTCAATAAATAGTTAAGAGTCATACCTCCAGCTTCATGTCTTCACAGTCTGTTCTCAAATCATAACTCCATTAACTCCATGCCCTTGCTCATGCTGTTTTCCCCACACAGAAGACATTCTACCCCTACCCCCCCCCCGCCCCGCCCATTAGCAAAACACTAAAATCTCTTAAAGTCAGACTCAAATGTGAAGGCTCCCAAGGTAACAACAGATACCAAATTAGCTGAATATGCTTTGATGAGCTTTATTTTCAATTTTATACTAATTTAATTGCATTCATTCAGGGCTGTTAATCTAGCAAAAGGATTACTAATGCATGTTTCTAAACAAACAAAAAAAACACTTAAGGGCCCCTGGGTGGCTCAGTCGGTTAAGCCTCAGACTTTGGCTCAGGTCATGATCTCATGATTCATGAGTTCAAGCCCCGTGTCGGGCTCTGTCCTGACAGCTCAGCCGGAGCCTAGAGCCTGCTTCAGATTCTGTGTCTCCCTCTCTCTGCCTATACCCCACTTGCATGCTCTCTCTCTCTCAAAAATAAACATTTTATAAACTTTAATAAAAATAAACCATTTTTAAACACACTCACTATGGTTTTACTTAAGAAGACTTCAAATGCTCTTACTATGTACATTAGTTCCCAGTGAAGAGCACAACCATCACTTAGTAAAAGAATTTTATCCTTGCATTTATGCAAGGCTGGATCACTGACAGAAATGCCTAAAACAAAAGTGATTTCTTCATAAAAAGACTGTCATAATGAGAGCAATGTTCTTAAGCAAGGGCCTGATGTGAAATTTTTTGTAGAAATGACTAGAAATGCCATTTTTAAACAACTCTAACATTCCATGCAAATCACTGCAAAAGAAATAACAATAGAGAAATACAGTACCCATTTTTATAAAATTCAATTTGGCATATATAATTGCAAAGAAAACTGTAAAGAGCCTATCTTTCTTCTTCATAATTCCAGCTTGTATTTTATTGTAATAGATTAGAAGGTAATGATATTCTTCAGGTCATGGATGAGAGTGACAATGATCGGGGGGGGGGGGGGGGGGGGGTGGAATTACAATTTATCCAAATGGACAACATGGTATCAGTTATCAGAAATGGTAAATTCTAAGAACAAGCACAAGTTCACCAAAAAGTCATGTGGAACCAAATTCATTCCCTTCTCTGAAGGGATCATGAAAATTCTGTAACCTTGTTTATTATGCTACAAAGCATTTGATGATGGCCCAAATCAGGAGTTCTCCACCTTTTCCACGCAAAAGAAACCAATGTCACCTACAGCTCTAAGGTCTCATTTTCACAGCTCCATGACCAGAAAAGAAAGACCCTCCAGCAGTAACAACTTAAAGGACTTTAACTGGCCCAGTATGGATTAGATTCCTCGCCCTACTGTCAGAGTGCCAGGTCATTACTGGAAGGAAAGGTGTGAAAAGTGCTCAGTAAGTTGAAGATGAGAACCAATCCAACACCCAAAGAGTATCAATTAAAGAAAGGTTACAGAGGTATAAATCCACTGTTCTATACTTGGTCCTACCCAATAACTTAAATTTATTGAGAAAATATACAGAACGAATATTAATTAAATGAGCAGGATCAAAAAAAAAAAATTTAGAGTAAGTGGTATGTCCAAAGATAAGCATAAATACCTGCACCCAGTTTTAATTAAAAAAAAAAAAAAAAAAAAAAAAAACAAATACAACAACAGGTTAAGGAAGGCAAATGGAGGGGAAACAACTGTGTAAAGCTAAATATGAGTGAACGACTGTCACAAAAATAAATGTAATTCCCCTGATTTTAACAAAGCTTAGGATCACTAAGGAGATAACAAGCCATTCCACTCTGTGTCAGTCAGACCACACTTAAAATAATAAACTGACTTTTAGACTTCTTCTTTAAGAGGTGGAGAAATGAGTACATTTTCAGGAAGCAGCAACGGAAAAAATACAGAGGCCTGGTAACTTAAATACCTTCCAAACTCTGAGAGTAAATGATTCTATCAATTCAAAAAGGCTTCTTGAGGAGATTTTCAGGGGCACCTTTGAGGAAATTTTTAGGAAGGCTCAACAGTTTTTGAGAACCCAATAGTGGCACGTTTTGCTGTCCTTTTAGTTTTCCTTCAGCAAGCATAGGGAACTAAAGCTATCTTTTATTTATTCAGTTGGGTTCCAGAGACTACTAAATTAAAGACATTTTCCGATTTAATCCTCACAACCACTGATTTAAGTACTATTATTATCCCTGTTCTGCAGGTGAGAATACTGACGCTCAGAGGCTGAGTAAACCGTACAAGGTTATAGATGTAGTAAACAGCTGCATAAAAACGTGAACCCGTGTCTAACTCCAAAGACCACGTTTTATACTAAGCCAAAATGACTCCATAACAAAGATCAAGTTGCTGCATGTACAAATGTGCATTCTTGCAAATTAAAATAATCTTGTGACATTATTTTACACCTCTGAAGTACTAAAACAAATTCAAACACCCTTTAATGATGATTAGAGAATTAAATTTGGACTCATTCCATGGTATTCTATGGCACAACTCTTGAAAAGTAACACGTATAATTTGTGTAGCGCCAGAATGTTCACACTCTTTCCGTAAACACTAAGAAAAGTTCATAAGCTTTAATTGTATAATCGCGTTTCTGGCAATTTATTCCAAGGAAATAATTCTGCAGAGACAGAAATGTTTACCTGCAAATATATTTAGTATTATCTAGAAAAATTACAGAAGCAAACTAGATGCCCAAAAAAAATTATGATACAGTCACAGGAAGGAGTATTTATGTACTTCTTTAAAATTATAGTTATGAAGTTAATGATGAAACATAGGGAAGATGTCTACATGTTAAATGAAAACAGCAAAACACATACATTATAATTATGTAAACTATATGCATATAAATGAGAAATTAGAGGTAATAAAAACAATATGTATGTTATAGTGATAACATTATGGATAATTTAATTTTTTTAATTGTCTTTAATGTTTCCACTGTATTGTTCCACTGTATTGTAACTGTGAAAAACAGATTATAAAACAATAATACCATTTTTATAAATTTCTAAGACTTGTTTTACCAATGCATATAAAAGGGGTCAGCTCCTAAATGGCTCATAATATACTTAAAAAGACAACATTCATAGCAAGAAAAATTTGTTATTTAAGATAAAAGTAACCACAGCCCTAAGAAATGAGCATCTCAGAAACAGAGTCATTCAACAATTTTTATCTGAGAGCCTACTATATGCCAGACATAGTTCTAGCCACTGAGGTTGTATCAATAAACAAAACAGACAAAAATTGCTGCCCTCATGGAGCTTACATCCTAAAGGCAGAGACATATAATAAACAAGATAAATATGTAAAATAAATATCACATTTGACTGATAAGGAAAATCTGGGGAAGTGGGCAGTGTGTGTATCGAGAATGCTTTTGTAAACTGAATGGCATTGGAAGGTCTCCCTGAGAAGTTATCTGAAGAAAGACTGAAAAAGGGGAGGGAGTTAGCAGTGTGGTACCTGGGGAAAGAGCATATCAGGCAAGGCAACAGCAAATACAAAAAGCCTTGAAAACGAATGCCTGGCCAGTGATGCTAATGTGCCAGAAACTGAGAAGTGTAATTAATTAAAGAGTTTGTACTCAGTCCCTGTCCAATAGACCCCAGACAGCTCTACTGTTCTGAGAACACTGCTTCTGGACTTGACCTGCATTAGTTGGTTTCAGTACACAAATGCTTTTCTTGGCAAATTCCTTCAGGTCTTTCGCTTAACCACCATCTTTCTATTCTGAGGTTCTAAATGGGGCCTAAAAACTCCATTCATAGTTCATCCCAAGAGTCTTATGCAGCTCCAGCCCCTCACCTGACTCATACCTGAACTTTGCAAAACATTTAGTGGGCCTGTCAAACTGAGCAAAGGGAAGCCAGCCCCTTCTAGAGCTTGATTTGAAAGGAACAGATCTCAGGAAGGAAAGAAAGCTGAATTTGAAGTATGCAGGAAAGCTGTAAAGTTAGTGGGGAGGGAGTACAGGGAGTAGAAGCTAGAGATATGAGAATATCCAAAAGGTACAGAGAAGATCTAGCAACAGGCCACATGGCTGAGGCTCAGGGAAAAATAGTCAACAAACTTAAAACAGTGGAAATATCAAAGGGATTTATAAATAAAAGAATGTCTCTATTTTAAGCTGTTCGCTATGCTGAGATATAATTCCTGCCACCACTCCCAAATTTTCAATAAAACTCTATCACAATTATCTGCTTTGTGGCTGACACTTTATAGGAATCAAGGCAGATACTAAAAAGACAGGTTCAAGAGACAAGATGAAAAAATAAAAAAGAGAGACAATGTAAATGGGATCTAAAACAGCTTTTGCAAAGTGAAGGAAACTATCAACAAAACAAAAAGGCAGCCTGCTGAATGGGAGAAGATACTTGCAAATGATATATCTGATAATATCCAAAATATATATCAAAAAAAAAAAAAAAACTACAGGGGCACCTGGGTGGCTCAGTTGATTAAGCGTCCGACTTCAGCTCAGGTCATGATCTCGCGGTCCATGGGTTCAAGCCCCGCATCGGGCTCTGTGCTGACAGCTCAGAGCCTGGAGCCTGCTTTGGATTCTGTTTCTCCCTCTCTCTCTCTGCCCCTCCCCTACTTGCACTCTGTCTCTCTCTCTCTCTCTCTCTCTCTCTCAAAAATAAATAAACATTACAAAAATTTAAAAAGATAAATAAAAAATAAAAAAAAACTACAACTCAACAACCAAAAAAAAAAAAAACCAAAAAACAAAAAAAGACAAAAAACAAATAATCCAATTAAAAATGGGCAGAGGATCTGAATAGACATTTTTCCAAAGAAGACATACAAATGGCCAACAGACACATGAAAAGATGATCAACATCACTAATCAGGCAAATGCAAATCAAAACCACAAAGAGGGGCGCCTGGGTGGCTCAGTCAGTTGAGTGTCCAACTCTTGATTTCGGCTCAGGTCATGGTCTCACAATTTATGTGTTCCGGTCCACATCTGGCTCTGTGCTAGGGGTGTGGAGCCTGCTTGGGGTTCCTTCTTTCTCTCTCAAAATAGATGGATAAACATTTAAAACAAACAAAAAACAACAACAAACCACAATGAAATACCACCTTATACCTGTCACTATAGCTAAAATCAAAACAACAAAAAATAACAAGTGTTGTCAAGGATGTGGAGAAAAGGGAACCCTCATGCATTGTTGGTAGAATGTAAATTGGTATAACCACTGTGGAAAACAGTATGGAGGTTCCTCAAAATATTAGAAATAGACATACCATATGATCCATTAATTCCACTACTGAGTATTTACCCAACGAAAACAAAAACACTAACTCAAAAATATACATGCAGGACGCCGGGGTGGCTCAGTTGGGTAAGCGTCCAACTCGGCTCAGGTCATGATCTTGTGGTTTGTGGGTTCAAGCCCCATGTCCAGTTCAGAGCTTGGAGCCTGCTTCAGATTCTGTCTCCCTCTCTCTCTGCCCCTCCCCTACTTGCGCTCTCTCTCAAAAATAAACGTTAAAAAAAAAAAAAAGGATACATGCACCCCTATGTTTATTGCAGCATTATTTACAACAGCCAGATACGAACACAACCTAAGCACCCACTGATAGATGAATGGATAAAGTTGTGATAAACACACACACACACACACACACACACACACACACACACACACGAGTATTACTCAGCCATAAAAAAGGAGATTTTGCCATTTGAGACAACATGGATGCACTCAGACAACAGTACGCTAAGTGAAATAAATCAGGGAAAGACAAAAACCGTATGATTTTACTTATATGTGGGATCCAAAAAAAAAACCACACAAATAAACAAAAAGCAGAAACAGACTCATACACAGAGAGATCTGATGGTAGCCAGAGGGATAGGAGTGGAGTGCGGGGGATGGGTAAAATGGGTGAAGGGGAGTGGAAAGTACAGGCTTCCAGTTATGGGATGAATAAGTCACAGGGACAAAAGGTACAGCACAGGGAATATAGTCAACGGTATTGTAACAGCATTGTACGGTGACAGTAGCTACACTTGTGATGCAAAGCATAACTAATAAACTTGTAAAATCACTATGTTGTAAAACAGTAACTAATGTAACACTGTATGTCAACTATACTTAGAGTTAAAATATGTATATGTATATGTGTATATGTATATGTGTGTATACACATATACATATTAGAGGTGCCTGGCTGGTTCAGTTGGAAGAGCATGCGACTCTTGATCTCAGAGTCATGGGTTTGAGCCCCTCATTGAGCATAGAGATTAATTACAAATAAGACCTTTAACAAAAATAAATTAAAAAAAAATGAAAATATATATTTTAAAATTAAAAAAATAAATAATAAAATAAAACAGAGCAGAGACAAAAAAGTGAAATAAGGTGTAATTAAGAAAAACACAATCTCCCTGAAACTCCTCAAAAATATTTGGGGGAGGAAACAGTGTTCCCACCATCTATAGAGACTGGGCTCTGAAAAGGATAAAGGATCACTCTACAAGCTGGTTTACTTAGCTATACCCTGATAGCTGACAACTAGTTCACACCCAGTCAAGCAATTAAAAATGCCTCACCTTTTGCACAGGTGAAGCTGGAGAGATTCCCAGCCAGGCTTGCAGATGTCAGATCTCACTGTGCTCCCAGCCTAATGACCTTTTGCAGAAGCCCCTCAATAAAATGGTTTGATCCAAAGGAAAAGGTATGCTGAATTCATGCTTCAGAAAGTTAAAAGAACCATTATTTAGATCATCCAGAGTTGTTGAATGCTACTTCACGAAAAGGGTGACTCTAACCTAAACCTTAAAGGATAAGAGCTGAAAAACAGAAAATATAGAGATATTCCAAGGATGGTTAATATGAATAAGCTTCAAAACTTAGAATGAGTGTGGCCTGTTCAGAGAACGGTGCAAAACTGCCCATTTGGAACACGGAGTACTCATTGGCAGGCAATGGCAGATAAGATTAGCCAGGTAAGGTGAGACCAGGTGAGGGAAGGCTCTGAAATTCAGGATGAGAAATCTGAACTTGACAAGCATTCATGGGAAGGGAAAGAAACTGCTTTGTTCTGTTTTTGTTTTTCGTGTTTTTGTTGTTGTTGTTTTTTTTAAGATCATAAAATACTACAGCAGTGCAGACTGGTGTCGTTGTCTGCCCTCTAAAATTGGCTCATAATTTCCCACTCATGTAATTTCTACTCATGTTTTTACTGGTCCTACATCTCCAACTGTCTATCAGACAATTACACTTAAAAATTCTTCAACTACCCTACGTAATTTGTGTACCCCATAAAACACTTAATTGTCTATCCTGTAACATATGCAAACTAGGAATTTAAGAATGGCACAGTACATGCCCTCAAGAGACTCAATATGATGCAGGCAGAAGCCAAGAAAACAAACTAGTACAATACAGAGTGCTAACTACTAAAGTCGAGAAATGCTTAGAGTATCATTAGAGCAAAGGACAACATCAATTTGGAAATCAGGAAAAGACAGAAAACACCTAAGAGAAAGTGTTAACTGGACTGAGTTTTGAAAGAAAATAAACACCAAAGGGTAGGGGAGAAGTAGTGGGGATGACAGTTATTGCAATCAAACTGCAAAGGCTGAGCAAACTCTCCTACTCAGAACTGCTATTCCATTTGGCTGGATGAGGATAAGAAGCAGTACGAAAGAACCAGATCATGAACACGATTTTCTCATGATAAGAATTTTGCATTTTAGAGGGGCACCTAGGTGGCTCAGTTGGTTAAGCGTCCAACTTCAGCTCAGGCCATGATCTCACAGTTCGTGGGTTCGAGCCCCAAGTCTGGCTCTGCACTGACCACATGGAGCCTGCTTGGGATTCTCTCTCTCCCTCTGCCTCTCACCCACTCGTTTTCTTTTTCTCTCTCTCTTTCTCTCTCTCTCAAAATAAACATAAAAATTTTTTTTTTAATTTTAAAAAAGAATTTTGTATTTTAGAAGAGCCAAAAGACTTTAATGAAGGAATAACATGATCATATTTGTGTTTCTTAAAAAGAGTTCTGGTGGCAGTGGAAGCTGGATTAAAAAGGAACCACAAAGCATCTTCATATCACAAAATGCAACAAAAATCTGATAAAGGCTGCTATTAACGTTCAATTTATCTGCAGTTATCCATTCCTACCCCCTTTCTGGGCTTAGCTCATATTCGTCATAAAACCTTCCCTAACTTTTCTCAAACACATTAATCTCCCCTTTCTCAGAACTTCTAAGGCATATCTGTCTGTACAATGCATTCTGTAACCACCTTACATTTTTAACTAACTTGCATTTAAATTTCTTCTCCCTAACAAAAATGTATCCTTTCTAAGATGTCATATATTTTTTGAAGTTTATTTATTTAGTTTGAGAGAGAAAGAGAGAGTGCAAGCAGGGAAGGGGCAGAGAGAAAGGGAGAGACAGAATCCCAAGCAGGCTCCACACTGTCAGCACAGAGTCTGACACCGGACTTGAACTCACAAACCATGGGATCATGACCTGCATCAAAATCAAGACTGAGCCACCCAGGCATCCCTGTCATACATTTTTTTAATGTGTGTGCAATACATACACACACACACACACACACACACTCTCCATCCCACAACATTCTGAAACCCATTAACTTCCTTTCAACTGAACATGCATTCTCCTTTATCCATAAATAAAGATTCCACTATTCCCCATAAATAATAAATAAAATAAAATGTATGACTAAGCAAAATTAAGGTGAAAAAAGTTAGCATACTGTAGTGAGGAATGAACACAAGGCAACTTTCTAGGAAGATGAAAATGTTCTCATTATGATAGGGGTATGTTACATTGTTGTACTGCATTTACGTAAAAAATGTATAAGCAAGATTTATACTGTTCAATATATAAATTTACCTAAAAATCTGTAAAAATAAGGAGTGGGAGGCAAGGGGCTATAGATGAAACATGAATGGCAGAATGTTGATGGTACTTCTTCAGTGAAGTGTATATATAGGTAGTTATTCTGCTTACTTTGAAAAAACTGCATTAACAAAACTAAAAAATAACTCAGGAAGTTAAATTACTTGTTCTTCTAATGTTTGGAATAATGTGACATTATAACTTTTAAAGTGGCTTTTCTAGCTCTATTATCTATTTGATTCTAAGGGATATCTTCTAAGACAAACTTATTATTAAAAGCACAGATGAGGGACGCCTGGGTGGCTCAGTCGGTTGGGCGTCCGACTTCCGCTCAGGTCATGACCTCGCGGTCCCTGAGTTCGAGACCCGCATCGGGCTCTGGGCTGACAGCTCGGAGCCTGGAACCTGTTTCGGATTCTGTGTCTCCCTCTCTCTCTGACCCTCCTCTGCTCATGCTCTGTCTCTCTCTGTCTCAAAAATAAATAAATGTTAAAAAAAAAAAAAAATTTTTTTTAAATAAAAAAAAAAAATAAAAGCACAGATGAAAAAAGGTCAAGCAGCCACAGGTTCCTTAATTAAGCACCAGATAGGAAAATTAATTAGCCCTGTTACAAACGATGCCCAAAAAGCCAGTAAAATATAAAGTCAGAATTTTCTAATCTTCTAATCTTCAAACTGTGCAGCCAAAGATAGCATCTGAAAGATCTCCAAAAGTTTCTGGAAATATAACATCTACAAAAATAGACTCAATGCCATTCTTAATGGTTTTAAAGTAATTCACTTACTTTATCTCAGTAATTTAAACATCATGCTTATCTGCTCTTAATTTGCATTCTCCTCCCACAAAATATTTAATGTGGAAAATAAAGATTTTCCTTACTCATGCCAATACACAAGGTTAACAATCTTCTGTTCAGTAAAATAACTGTTGCATAATTTAATCCCCCAAAAAGTTTACTAAGTTTCTCAAAAAAGATAGTTTTAACGCATTTTACAATAAAATGTAAATGATAAAAACACATAAAATTCAGTAAAACCATTTCTGTTGTATTGTTTTGCTACTATTTCCCAGGAGATTATATTTAAAACTTTCCTTACTCGGGGCCCCTGGGTGGCTCAGTCGGTTAATCGTCCGACTTCGGCTCAGGTCATCATCTCACTGCACGTGAGCTCAAGCCCCGCCTCAGGCTCTGTGCTGACAGCTCAGAGCCTGGAGCCTGTTTCTGATTCTGTGTCTCCCTCTGTCTCTCTCTCTCTCTCTCAAAAAATAAGTAAATGTAAAATAAAATAACATAACATAAAATAAAATAAAACTTTCCTTAATAATCTATGGTCTTATAAATCAGGAGCCACCTAAACTGTAACTGTAAAGGACATGAAGAGATGCTGAGATGCTGATAATATTCTTATCTGGGTACAGATCTGAAGGCTGATTACATGGGTGAGTTCTATCTGTAAAAATCTTGAAGCTCTCCACTTACGTGTACTTTTCTATATTACAGACAAACACATTACACATGTAATACTCTGATAAAACAAAGTAAGCCAGATCTGTTAGAGCTGTCCTCAAATCCCTTACCTGACACTAAAATACCTGTTCTATGCACTGAAACATTTCTCTAATAAAATTCAACGCTATTTTATAGCATTTAACATTTTGACATATTCCAGGTTAACAAATAACTTCCATTTCCAACTGGGAGCTCAGAAAGCATACAATCCAATAGAAAAAAAAAAACTGTTTATATTTTCCAGAATAAATCATTTTAAAAGCAAATTGAATAGAAGAAAAGTAAATTGGGGCTGTATTGTCTGGACAAAGATGCAGATCATTTTCAACTTTGTTAATCAAATTTAGAAAGGAAAAGAAAGACCATCACTTCAAACCTTAGTAAGATAGGGAAGACTTCTAGGAGAACGTTAGTAAACACTTCATGAAAGGAAGGTCACTTCTTAGTGATTTAGTCCTAAGTCTACTACTAGTCAGACATTTTAAGCAAAACAAAAACAAGAGGCAACAGTACCTGCCCAGGGAGATGAATGAAATAAAATACATGAAAGCGGTATGCCAAGATTTAACATGGAATATCCAATGAATGGCAAGAAAGCTTGGGAAGTAACCTTCCCTCATTCATTTGCTGAAGCCAAGTGTCTCCCAGTTAATAAAAAATTATGTCTGTAACCCCACAACAGTAACTCAATACTCTTTTCCTTCCTCTTATCTTACAATCGCCCAAAGTTAAAGCTAAACCTTAAGATTCTCTCGAGGAGAAAGCAGCGGAATATAATCAAAAAGGATCTTGATCCTCAGCTAAATCACACTTTGACCTTCCACCTCAAGAGCCAGGGGAGGGAAACTTGCTTTCCAAATAACTACGGAACCACTTGAGCCTTTCCGGATGAAATGCCAGGGAGTTCACTGACCCACCTCCATGGGGAAACCACTTTACAAAAGCAATCTTGCCAAATGGACCCAGGATAGTTGGCAGGAACCATCATCACGACTTTCAACAACTACTAGGGAATCGTGTCAAACCCCAGCCAAGTGACTGAGACAACAGCCTCCAGCCTGGCGAGTACAATCCTCAGTCTCAAATCATACATACACGTCCACAAGGCAAACCCACGGTCTCTCAGGAAATGAGATGACAAAACTAGAACATACCCAGAAAGTTGGCACAGCAGGTGGGCTGGGGGCAACAGCCTCGCGGCCGGAGCACAAGAATGCCAGCGGGCGCTGGAGAAAGATTCACACTCCTGGAGGCAGTGAAAAGGCACAGAGAGCACTGGAAACGAGGCCCCGGGGCAGAGGCACAGGTTTGCTAGAGGGTGTGGGGAGTCACATCCCGGAGGCAGAGTGCGGGGCGCAGGGAACACTGGGGACAACGGCGCCGCAGGGAAACCCAGACACCCTGACATTGGAACCTGGCAGCAGCCGTGGCCGGCCTCTACGCTTGACCCCGCCGGGCAAAGGGACCCGCCACCCGGCGCCAGGAGAGAAAGGAGGGAGAGCGCGCGGGGCGCGCCCGCTCGGGCCCGGGAAGGCGGCGCGGCCAGGGGCCTTCTTACCCGTGCAGGCCGAGGGCGCGGCGCCTCTTGTGAAGCAGGCAGAGCAACAGGAGCGCGGCCCCGGCCAGCGTGGAGTTTCGCGCCGTCAAGTACTTGCTGAAGGCCGCCATAGCACCGCCAGTGCAAGCGAGCCGGGAACGGGGACGCGGCGGCAGCGACGGCGGCGGCAGCGGATACCCTAGTGCAGGAAGCGCGGGGCAGACTGGGAGGAGAGGGGCGCGCGGAGGGAGGGCGGTGCCGGCCGCGCAGGACCGCCCCCTAGCGCGCGCCGCCGCGTCGTCCGCGCGCTGGAGCCCACCACTGACTTCAGCTCGGCGGGAGCGCGCGCGGGCGCCACGGAGGCCGGAACAGTCCTGGGATGCTTTCTGCGCACGCGCGGACCCCCGCAGAGTCGCCGGGATTGCTGGCGCGGAGACGCTGTGGGTCCTTGGTCTGGTGCTCGTTAGTTCTCCCCGGCGTGGTTGCTTCCCTTGCCTCACCTCTACCCCCACCTCCGCGCACACCGACCTTTCCCAAGAACTGGAAAAGCGAGCCTGCCCTGCACCGAACCTGGTGGGACCTGCCACTCCACCTCCCCTTTTCCCCCCCTGCACGGTGAAGGGCCGTTACCACCCTCTTAAAGGAGCGCAGGAAGAAGGGGAATGGCCCCATCACAGAACATTTACACAAAACCGAAGTCACCGTAATTATTCAGACGAAAATAACCGTCGGAAACTCCGAAGAGATATAGGAAAATGTGGGAAGAATGACTACAAATCGAGAACCTTTTTACAAGCCAGTTTTTCTAAGCCAAGGGTTATAATCTCTAGGGGACGGTGGAATCAGTTTGGTAGATTGAGACCATCTGTGTGTCTATGTGTGTTGGAGAGAGAGATCGGTAAGGATAGACGACAGAAAAATCTCATAGTGCATCACATGTAAACGAGTTGTTTTGAGAAATTTTTATTCCAGTCTTGTATCCATGTGTCCCAAGCAGTGATAAAGTGTATTTCTTTAATGTGGGTCTGATCAAACAAAAAGTTTGAGAAACACTGTTCTTTGCAAAGGGACATTCAGAAATAACAATCGTGCGTTGTGGGAGCGTTGGCCTTACTCCCAGAATCAGAAGGGCATTACAGATTACAGCATTCTTCTGGCTGGCACTATGCTGCAGAAATCATTATCCCTAGCATTTAGACTGGCATATGTACAGTAACTTAGTGAATCCTTGTCTTCGGCTGAAGAAGCTGGAGTCAGAAAATAAATGCATAAAACCTTGCATAATAAAAACACATATTGAAGTAGCCTACGTGTTAAAGTAGCCCATATTAAAGTAGCCCACAAAACTTTTCCTAGGTGTTTTCCCAGTATAAACTGGGAGATAACCTAATACAGATTACAAGAATCACAAAGCGGGGGGGGGGGGGGGGGGGGGGGGGGGGGGGGGGGGGGGGGGGAGGTAACTGTTTACATTTTTCGAAGGTGGAGCTTTCTACTAAATTCTCCATTTGGCATGTATTTGGCATGTAGACATTTTCATTACCTCATTCAACAATTAGGCAATTTGGTACGCACAGAGGATACAAAGATAAACAGATCACAATCCCTCCAAAGGCTGTTCTCCAAAGGCTGGTAGAGGAGGAAAAAATATGAAAAAAAAATATTTTTTTAAATCTTTTTTAATGTTTTATTTATTTTTGAGAGAGAGAGAGACAGAGTGTGAACAGGAGAGGGCAGACAGATTTGGAGACAGAATCGGAAGCAGGCTCTAGATCCTCAGCTGTCAGCACAGAGCCTGACGTGGGGTTCGAACCCACAAACGGTGAGATCATGACCTGAGCTGATGTTGGATGCTTAACCGACTGAGACACCAGGTGCCCCTGAAAAAAATTATAAATATGTAAGTGTCACATTAAAGATATGGACAAAGCACTATGACAGCATGAAAAAGGAAAATGTTTAGTTTTGACTAGGACTTTCAATTAGGGCTTGACAGAAAATGATTTTGTAGCTGAATCCTAAAGGACCAGAGAAAGAGCCATGCAAGAGGACAAGAGGGAATATTATTAATTCACCAATAAATTACATAGTAATATAAAAGTGTTAGGAACCATGAGAGAAAGTGACATATTATCTTGAAGTTTGTAGCAATGAAGGAAGGGCATGCAAGTTTAGAGGAAAGATATATTTAGGAAATAGACTACAGATCAGAGGAAAGATAAAAATGACTCATTGGGCAAGATATTCTAAAAGGTACCCTTGTTCAAAAAGCATAAGCGATTCTAAAAAAATGAAATTAGTTAATGTGTGTTCAAATAATTTTAGCTGTTCATAAAGCCCATCAGGTAAAACCACAAAGGACAAACCTGTAACCCAACAAAGTTAAGTTTATTAACTTGCTACAGAGAGGATGCCACACAGCAGAGGAATTATGGGTGTGCCTCAAAAAAAAAAAGGAAGAAATGGGGGTCATTATACTATTAGAAGAAAGGAGTTTAGATAAAATCTAAATGAAACAGTATTTAATAGACTCAGAGCAAATCAGATCTGTAGAGTTAATAATCAGACCTGAGTTGAGAAGTCTACTCTGGGTTCTATTCCCTTAGTAACTTAAATTTAAGAGCAATGTAGAATGTTGTGTCCAAAAACCCCTTTTCTGAAACTCAGAGGCAGCTTCTCCAAGTCAAAGTGACTTACTTCGATGGTTTACATCTCCCTCTCTCTAATATGAGTTTGAAACAACAGAGTTTCTGACAACTTAAGATTTTACAGAACAAATTTCCTCAGTACATGCCCTCTGATAATTAACCAAAGCAATTTTTCAGGTCCACACTTTATAATAGTTAATAATTAAGAAAAATGTGATTTTATTGGAAGATATCCAAGAGCTCTGATTTTTACATCTCCGTTAACAATCAGGCAATTTGGTATGCACAGGATAGCGGACAGAGAAAAGAAGGGCACAGGGAGTTAGAGAATCTGGAAAGCCTCTTGAAGAGTTGTTATGTTAGCCATCCTCCATTATCCTCCCCAATGATCCTTGCTTTCCAGTATTCATGCCCTTGTGTAATCTCCCTCACATCAGGATTAGTCTTTGTGACAGAAAGAATGTGGTGAGGATGACAGCATGTGACTCCTGAGACCAGATCATAAAAGGCATTGTGGCTTCCACCTTGGTCTCTTGGATTGCTTGCTCTCAGGGAAACTACGAAGCACACTCAAACAGCTCTAGAGAAGAATTATGGATTCCCACCAAGAGCCAGTACCTGCTTACCAGCCTTGGAAGCAGAATCTTCCACCCCCACGGGTGAATGCAGCCTTATGAACGATCCAGAGCCAGAACGCTCCACCAAGATGCTCCAAAATAACCCATAAAAACTGTGAGAGACAATAAATGTTTACCATTGTTTTATGCCACTAAGTTTGGGGGTAATTTGTTATGCAGCTGATGTGATTGGGGCCAAGCCTTGAAAAACAGATGGAAGGAAGGGGCTTCAGGAGAAGAACTGCCTGGGTGGCTCAGTGGATTAAGCGTCCGACTCTTGGTTTCAGCTCAGGTCATGACTTCACAGTTTGTAAGTTTGAGCCTTGCCTCAGGCTTTTGCGTTGATGGCACAGTGCCTGCTTGGGATTCTCTCTCTCTCCTTCTCTGTCTGCCCCTCTTACGTCTCTCTCAAAATAAATAAACTTTTTTAAAAAGGAGAAGATATAACAGAAGCAAAGATACAAAGACAAGAAGGCACAAAGCAAGATGATTAAGTCTGGTGTTGGGTGGAGGTTCATGAAAGGGTGTGAAATAAGAAAAAAGCTTGAAATGTTTAATGGAGGTCAAGGTGGAAGATCTAAAACACCCATTCAACCAGGTAGAATTTTATTCTGCATGTAAGAGGGAGGAGTCCAGGTTTGGGGGAAGAGTTATGATCTCAGCTTCTATTTAAAAAGACTATGCCAGTGGCAGCGTGTAGGATGGATTGCAGGAAGAAATACCAAGCAGAGAATCCAGTCTGAACACTCTTGAAATAATCTAGGTGAAAGGTTGTAAGCACCTGAGTCAGGCAGCACAGAGCAAACAGGAAGGAAAACACTTTGTGGGTTCAAATTGGATGGGGATGGTGAGATTGTTATTTAATGGAAAGGAAAGTTTTAAATTTACTTCGATATTTCCTGGTTGAGTGCCTGAGAGGATGACATTAGTTACCTGAAGTCAGGAGCACAGAAGTGGAACATTCTTGCCAGGGAAGATAATTAGATGCAGATGACTGATTCGTCACTAGTTCCTAATCACCAAGGTAAATTCCAAATCCGCCGTGAAGCACCTTACACAAAGCTAGTTATGACATAAGCCCTGCCTACCTCTCTGAATTCCTACCCTGGCACTCTCCTGGAAAAGACATATTCCACCTCTGCCCTAGGAGATAAATACACACTGATATTCCCCCTCTGTGGTCTTCCTTAGAATATTCTATTCCTTCTACCTGAAATACCAACCCCTTTCTCCCCTAATATCCTCACTCCCCACTCAGTTCATCCTTTAAAATTAAGCTTTGATGGTCTCCTCCTGCAAACTGTCTTTTCTGACCACATTCCCCAACTCCCAACCTCCTGCCAAGTTAATCATTCCCTTTGTGCTACCTCTGTCTCATATATAATTCTATTAATGAATGGTTGCATGTTTTTTAAGAGAAACTAGCATTCATTTCTCTAACAAGGTAAACACCTCAAGTCACCAGGAAAAATTCATCATTTTCATCTTTGCTTAAAAAAGAATCACTTGTTGGTAAGTTGCATTGTTTGTAGGAATGCAAACTGGTGCAGCCACTGTGGAAAACAGTGTGGAGTTTCAACAAAAAGTTAAAAATAGAACTTAACTTACAGCAGAGTGCTGCCCTAAGTCACATGGATTAAAACCATATGCACTTACTATTGTGTTTTCTGTTATTTAGAGTAAATATATCCTCAGGTCCTATACAGTGTTAGCCAGAATCTCGGTGTTTGTTACACTGAGCAAATTGATTTTGAGGAGCTAAAAGGAATACCTGGTGGAAATGCTCAGCAAGTAATCAAAAAATTAAGAACTAGTTTTTAGGAAAAAAGATCAGTACTAAACATTTATTTATATGAAAATATTTATTAACGACTTACTATATGCCAGGAACTGGGACCAGTGGTGATAAAAACAAAACAGTCTTTATGCAGAACAGTCTAGTAGGGGAACACATACTAATCAAATACTCACAAATATAAAATCCCAGATATAATAAACAGTTTTAGTTATACACTCAGAAAAAAATGTATATGGACTTAGAGGTCTTCATATACAAAAAAGAGACTATTTGGAACTGAAAAAGAATTAGAAAGAAGAATGGGCAGTTGGGAAGTGAAATATAATCCTGTAGAACACATATATTTGATCAATGGAGGAAAGAAAACAATCCAGGACAGTGAGAATAATTAAAGAGGCAATATGGGAATCTGGAGTCATGAGGATCACAGAAGTCACAATGGAAGAGTTTCCAGAAGGGTATAGGAATGGTCATTGAGATTGTCAGTAAGTATTGGATATCTATTTCTTTATGAAGCCTTTTCTGGACTCTGTTTTCCTTCCCTTGATGTCCCCAAAGCACTCTGTTCAGATTTCTGTCACAGCTTCTATAATGCTTATTTATTTAAATGGAAGGAACCATCACAAGGGAAGAAACCAAGTCTTATTTTTCTCTAATCCCGAATCATCTGAAAAATGACTATGATCCATACATACTTCATTCTCCAAACAGAATAATTTCCAAATTGCTCAAAGAATGAACAAAAAGAAAAAAAAGTTAAAGAAACCATAAAACTGTGAGAAAAAAAGAGAGGAAAGAATTCTTCATGAAATAATTATCTTATAATCTTGGTATGGGGAAGACCATACCACAAATATTAAAATCCAGAAGCTATCAAAGAAAAAAATTAATAAATTTGGCCTCTTAAAAATAATTTCTTGGGGTACCTGAGTGTCTCAGTTGGTTAAGTGTCCATCTCTTGATCTCAGGGTCATGAGTTCAGCCCCACATTGGGCTCCATGCTTGGCATGAAGCCTACTTTAAAATTTTTTTTTTCGTGACAAAAAACACTGCAAACAGAGCAGAAAGAAAACTGTAGGAAAAAAAATTGTACTTCATTTCATAGACCAGTGGTTATTTTCCTAAAAGTACCTTCAAATCTGTAAGAAAAAGGCCATAATCTGAATTTAAAAAATGGGTAAATAATATGAGAAATATAGTTCACATAATAAAAAATTAAAATTAATAGGAAAAGATGTTTTTCTCACACATAGAGAAAATAAAGCCTTACTTAGATACTACTCTCACCTATCAAAATGGCAAAGATCCAAAGTTTGATAACACATTATGTAATTTTTTATTAACATTTCTGGGAGGCATGTAAATTAGTACAAATTGTAAAACAATTGATCAATAGCTTAAAAATAGTTAGAAATGCACACATCCTATGACTCAGTAAATTACTTCAGGGAATTGACTCTTTAAATGTACTCTCAGGCAGTGAAATATCATAGATATAAGGTACCTTTGTAAAAGCAAAGAATTAGGAACATTCTTTAAGTCCCACAAGTGAAGGACAGGTTAGATGAATGTGATGGAATATTGATTATATGTACTAATATGAAATGATCTCAAAATATAACATTAAGCAGAAGAAAGAGCCAGGAGCAGAAAAGTATGTTAAATATGTTACCATTCATAAAAAGAGTAGAAAGGAAATAACATATACTTATTTGCTTATGGGCAAATATAATATCTTTAGAAGGATATTCATGAGGTTGATAATATTGACTGTAGGAAAGGTAACTGAGTGGGGGTAAGATGCAGAAAGAAATATTTACACTGAATAAATTTGTATCTTTAAGTTTTTAACCATGTAAATACATCATATATTACATTTAAGAAAAATTCTAATGAGGTGAAGTTCACATAACAAAATTAAATATTTTAATCTTTTTAAAAACTTTTTTAATGTTTATTTTTCAGAAAGAGAGAGAACAAAAGAGAGAGAGCTCAAGCAGGGAGGGGCCAGAGAAAGAGGGAGACACAGAATCCAAAAACGGGCTCCAGGCTCTGAGCTGTCAGCATAGATTCCAACACTGGGCTTGAACATCATGACCTGAGCCAAAGGCGGATACTTAACCAACTGAGCCACCCAAGCACCCCTAAAATTAAGTCTTTTAAAGTCAACAATTCAGCGGCATTTAGAACACTCACGAGATTATGCAACTACCACCTCTGCCTAGATCTAAAATATTTTCATCGTTCCAAAAGAAAACCCCATACCTGTTAAGCAGTTGCTCCCCACTCTCCCTTGATCCCAGCCCCAGCAACTACCAATCTGCTCTCCATCTCTATGGATTTATCTATTCCAGATATTTCAAATAAACGAAATCATCCATTGTGTGACATTTTGTGTCTGGATTATTTTACATAGCATAATGTTTTCAAGGTTTATCCACATTGTAGCATCTATTAGTACTTCAATCTTTTTATGGCTGAAAAATAGTCTATGTTATGAATCAGCCACTTTTTTTATTTACCCACTCATCAGCTAATGGACATTTGGACATTGTTAATAGTGCTGCTATGAACAGATATGTTGAAGTATTTGCTTGAACACCTGTTTTCAATTCTTTGGGATATATACCTAGAAATATAATTACTTGGACATATGGTAATTCTATGATAATTTTTTTTTTTACATAAGCTTTTCATGTAACGTGAGTCTTGAACTCACAACCCGGAAATCAAGAGTCACATACTCTACTGACTGAGCCAGCTAGATGTCCTATCTATGTTAAATTTTTTGAGGAGGCACCAAACTCCTTTTCACATCAACTGAATTATTTTACATTCCCACCAACAGTGAATGAGGGTTTCAACTTCTCCCTGTTCTCATCAACACCTATTATTTGTTCATTTGTTTTTATTATAGCAATCTTAGTGAATGTGAATTGTGGTAATGATTTGCATCTCCCTAATGCTGAGTATCTTTTTATGTGCTTGCTGGTCATTTGCGCACCTTCTCTGGAGAAATGTCTTTTCAAGTCAAGTAAAGTTCTTTATGTATTCTGGTCATTAGATCCTTATCAGATACATGATTTGCATATAGTTTTTTCCATTCTTTAGGCTGTCTTTTCACTTTCTTGATAATGTCCCTTAATGCACAAAAGTTTTTAATTTTGTTCAAGTCAAATTTATCTATTTTTTCCTTTGTTGCTTGTGCTTTTAATGACATATCAAAGGATCCACTGCCAAATCTAAGGTTATGAAAATGTATCCCCTGTGTTTCTTCCTAAGTGTTTTATAGTTTTAGCTCTTACATTTGGATCTTTGATCCATTTGGAGTTAATGTTTTTTAATTTTTTTAATTAAAAAATTTTTTTAAATATTTATTTTTAAGAGAGAGAGAGACAGACTAAGCGCGAGGGAGGGACAGAGAGAGAGGGAGACACAGAATCCAAAATGGGATCCAGGCTCTGAGCTGTCAGCACAGAGTCCGATGCAGGGCTCAAACCCATGAACCACAAGATCATGACATGAGCCAAAGCCAGAAGTCAACCGACTGAGCCGCCCAGTCACCCCTTTGTTTATTTTTGAGAGACAGACAGAACACAAGCAGGAGTGTGGAGCATAGAGAGAGGGAGACACTGAATCCGAAGCAGGCTCTAGGCTCTGAGCTGTCAGCACAGAGCCTGATGAGGGGCTCAAACTCACAAACCTTGAGATCATGACCTGAGCCAAAGGCAGACGCTTAACTGAATGAGCCACCCAGGCACCCCTACAGTTAATTTTTGCATATGATGTGAAGTATTTGTCTAATTTCATTCTCATTTCATTTGTCTCATTTGCATGTGGATCTCCAGTTATCCCAGAACTATTTTGAAACTGTTATATCTTTAAAATGAAATTGAAATATAAAACAAATAGATAAGCTTAGTCTTTTTTCCTTTTGGGATGGAGGGTGTCAAAGTTCTGGAGTCTAACACTTCACAAAGGCTTTGTAGAGGCCCCTCCATTTATCAGTCCTCTGTCTGCACTCACTGTGACTGGAGTGTCATTGTCTCAGCCTGCACAGTTCCCTTCAAGTCAGGAGATCTTGGATGAGGCTAGGTGTTCTGACCTAGCCTCCAGTTGGAGCTGGTACACTATACAGTTAAAGAACCCCTGTCTCCTGCAGTCTCTGGCAGGACCTTTTCATTCTCCTCAAACCCCAGGCTCCCTTTAAGCTTTGATGATCAAAAGTCATGCAGCCCTCGTACAGAGCCCAGCTGAGGCGATGATGCATAGAACTTGCTCCCTGAGTAGGAGAAGGGAAAGGGAAAACTGATGAGAGAAAACAAAAACTGATATCTTAAGAAATTATCCTGCTACACGTGTATGGGGAATCTATAGGAAAAGGTGGGTGAATTCTTCTATAACCTATGTATCAGAAAAAGTGTTCTAACTATGACTAACAAATCCTGATGCAGTAAAAGAAAAAAAATAAAAAATATAAGTAATGAAAATTTTTAAGCTTTGATATGTCAAAAAACAGTGTAAGCAATGTCAAAAGATAAATGACAAACTAGCAGAACATATTTGCAAACTGTTTTGCAGATAATGGGCTAATCTCCCTAATTTATAAAGAATTTATAGGGGTGCCTGGGTGGCTCAGTCAGTTGGGCGTCCGACTTTGGCTCAGGTCATGATCTTGCGGTGAGTTCGAGCCCCACGTCTGGCTCTGTGCTGACAGCTCAGAGCCTGGAGCCTGCTTCCGATTCTGTGTCTCCCTCTCTGTGTCTGACCCTCCCCTCCTCATGCTCTGTCTGTCTCAAAAATAAATAAAACATTTAAAAAAAAAAAAAAAGAATTTATAAAACTTGGGGAAAAAAACAAAGAAAAATGGACAAACAACAAAAAAAGACAATTCACAAAAAGAGATATAAAAAAATGGCCTTTAGATATATTGAAAGATGTTCAACTTCATTCATAAGATAAATGAAAAACTCTACTGATATACATTTCTTACCTGTAACATCGGCAAAAATTGAAAAGCTTGACAATGTTACTCTGTGAGAAGACTATGGGGAAAACAGACACCCTCATACATCACTGTGAGAATGAAAAAAGTATGGGTAATTTGGCAATATGGAAACAAATACAAAACCATACATGCATATATGCCTCAACCCAGCAATCTTACTTCTAGGAATTTAGATACACAAGGAAGTAGGTACAGTCCAGAAATTTAAACAAAACAAAACAAAAAAACATATAGGCACAGGATTACTTCTTCTTGAAGCATGATTTGAAGTTATGAAATAATGGAAACTAATCAAAGACTTAAATATAGGATATGGATTGAAAAATCTTTGGCACAGACACACAATGAATTCTATGCAGCTGTAAAAAATAACAGAGCAGATCTCTAAAAACTGCAAGGAAGTTATTTCAGGAGGTACCCTTAAGATTTTAAAAAAGCATAAGACAGGAGCCTAGGTGGCTCAGTCAATTAAGCATCCAGCCCTTGGTTTTGTATTGGGTTATGATTGCAGCCCTTGGTTTTGTTTTGGGTTATGATTGCATGGCTCATGGGTTTGAGCCCCACATTGGGCTCCATGCGGACAGTGCAGAGTCTGCTTGGAATTCTCTCTCTCTCTCCCTCTCTCTGCCCCTCCCACCCCAAAATAAATAAATAAGCTTTAAAAAAAATAAAGCATAAGAGCTTAAACAGGTCCTACCTTTTACATACAAAAGAAGGGAAAATGGGATATATACGTATATTTGCTTATCTTTATAAAAAGAAACGCTAACCAGCAAACCAGATAACAATGAAATTGGTGGCATACAAAGGGTGGGAAGAAAGAGGATGGGAAGGGATGTGAAGGAAGTATCACTTTTCTGAGAATATCTTTTTGCAAAATTTTGGATCTTGAAAGCATATTTATGTTCTACACATTCAAAAATTAAATTCAAACGCTAAGAATGGGAGGAAAATAAAAAACTCTAAGCAAAAGAAAAGACACGAACCTAACTGTATTTCAAATGAATACCATAACCATACTGGAAGGAAAAAGATTAAGGAAGAAAAGAACCAAGGAAGGAAAGATGGAAGGAAGCCAAGTAACTTACAGATAAATGTTTGACTGTACACCCTTAGTCTTGGGCAAGGTGGGGAGTAGAAAAGAATTACAAGTGAATCTTGGACTCTTTTTAGAGATTCGTTTATTATAGTAGTATCAGCTTAGTGATTCTAAGTATCAGTATCAACTTAGTGATTCTAAGTTATGTTAGAGTGTATTACAGGACTGAGCAACATACAGATGTTGTTGGGAGCTAGATATCTTGTGGAGAGAGGGAGAATACAAATAAAGAATGGAAGAAAACGAGAAAAGGATGCTGAGGGGATGGATTGGAATTGGAGGTCTCAGGCATGAATTTATGACTTCTAAAATATGTATATGGTGTGTGTGTATAAGTATGTATGTGTGGGAGGCCGGACCCCGGTGCCAGGCTGAGACCGGGTCGAGCAACGGCTCCCTGTTGACTCAGCCAACCCGGTGGTTCCCCCTCTCATTCCCCCACTTGCAAAGGCATACGAAAGCCTTGTCAAGGCTGAGAAAGCTAATTCCTGAAGCCTGTGGTCTGTGGGTGTTGGCAGTAATGTTACCCCCCTTTTTCTACCCGGGGTCAAAGAGAAACAAACATGGGAACTGTGTTTTGCTAGCAATCTATCAACAAGGTCTTGTTGTGACCTGTTTAGAAAGTTCACAAGGTACACAGAACTAAATGTTTTGGCTGGCAGCAATCATGTGAAACCTGTTTATTCTTAGAATGACCTGATCCATAAGAGTCTTGATATAAAAGATTGTGTACAGCAACAATAAAGCCGTCACTTGGGCCATCAGCCCAGGGGACCCTCCTGTTCCCAAACTGGCTTCTCTTCTTTTATTTCTTACATTCCCCTACCCTCAGGACCCTGATCTCAGTGTTTGTTGCGCTGGTCGCGACATGTATGTGTATGTTTTTGCAGGTGTACATTCGTATATATGTGTATACATTTGTGTATTTCTTAATTCTGTCCACTGAAAGGACCAAGAAGCAAAGATGCTGGTAGCAACGATCATGCCTAGTACCTATTAAAGATCTTGGTCTTTAATATCATTCTTCACTAAAATGAACGAGGGCTCCTCAAAGACATGGCTAATTCTAGGCATGGAACAAAGTGACTACAAGTCTGAAAGGGCTACTAATGCCAGAAAATAAGAAGTGGTTAAAAAAAAAGATGAAGCATGTCACAAAAACACAAGAGCCCTCTTGAAGAGACTCCTCTTGGCCAAATCTGGGATAATTTGGGCACCAAAATAAGCACAGTAACGAATTATAAGCCAGTGAAGAAACAGAAATTAATGAGTTCATATCTATAATAAATAAATAAGGAAGCAGAGGAGAGAGCTCTTAATTATAGTTCAATGCTGAGGACAAACTGGTAAATGTGGAGGAGTACACAAGTTGAAAGATTACTATTTTGCGATAATCATAGTAAAGATTGAATCAGGCAAAAACCACCAATGGATGCTAAATCCAGGAGGAAATTTTGATAAGGAACAGGATATTTTCATAATCCTAAATTATCTTCCCATAGACCACCTATTAATTACAACAGTAAAAAATGGTGATTTTAGTGAATAAATTGGACAACACCTTGACTAGGCAATTCAAATCAACATCACCAGGGTGGGACAGATGGATATCTTATGCCTCTAAATGTGCTATTCTGAGGATACAACATCCCTATGCAGTATTTTGGTCTAGAATGCATAATGTGAATCTAACCATGAAGATACATCAGAACAACCCAAAATGAAGAACATTTTTTAAACAAGAGAGGAGTACTGTTGTTGTGAAAAATGTCAGTGTCATAAAAAGAAAGGCTTTAAAAACATTCCAGATTAAAGGAGGCTAAAAAGAGGTGACAATTAAAGCAGTAGCTAACCCTAAACTGGATTTTGTTGTTGGTGGGATGAGGGACAGCAGAGGATTTCCTTAAAGATGTTATTGGGTCAATAATTGGGTCAGTAACTGATAAAATTGGAATATGATTGATGGCTTAGAGTATTATATCAATGTAAAATTCACCGAAATTGCTAACTATGTAAATGGTCCCTGACTTATGATGGTTTGACCTACAATTCTTCAACTTTATGATGTAAAAGCAGTACACATTCAGTAGAAACTGTTCTTTGAGTTTTGAATTTTGATCTTCTCCTGGGCTAGTGATATGCGGTACAATCCTCTCTTGGGAGGCTGGGCAGTGGCCACCAAGGTTTCATCAGCCATGCGATCACAAGGGCAACGACAGATACACTGACAACCATTCTGTAACCATACAACCATTTTGGTTTTCACTTTCAGTACAGTACTCGATAAATTACATAAGATTTTCAACACTTTATTATAAAATAGGCTTTGTGTGTGAGATGATGTTGCTCAGCTGTGGGCTAATGTGAGTGTTCTAAGCATGATCAAGGTAGGCTAGGCTAAGCTATAGTGTTCAGTAGGTCATGGGGTATTAAATGCATTTTCAATTTACAATATTTTCAACTTCTTTTTTGTTTTTTAATTTTTTTGATTTATTTATTTTTGAGAGAGAGAGCGAGCAGGAGTGGGGGAGGGGCAGAGAGAGAGGAAGACACAGAATCCGAAGCAGGCTCCAGGCTCCGAGCTGTCAGCACAGACCCCGACGTGGGGCTCCAACTCACGAACCATGAGATCATGACCTGAGGTGAAGTCAGACGCTTAACCGACTGAGCCACCCAGATGCCCCTACAATATTTTCAACTTCTGATGGGCTTATCAGAATGTAACCCCATTATAAGTCAAGGAAGATCTGTACTGTGATTATATTAGAGAATATCCATATTTTAAGGAAACCTACACTGAACTTTGTAGGAGTAAAGGGCCATCATTTTGGGGTAAAGGGCCTTCACATGATTCAAGAACACACACACACACACACACACACACACACACACACACACACAAAATAGCACACACACAAATGATAAAACAAAAGTTAGATATTTACAATCAATAAATCTGGATAAAGGGTATATGTGTGATTTTGTGTCATTTTAATTTTTGTAACTTTGGTAGTTGCAAAAATAATTTTTGAAATTATTTCAATTATGAAATTATTTGAATAATTTTGAAATTATTTCAAAATAAGACTTTTTAAAAAAGAAAAATATAGGGGCTCCTGGGTGGCTCAGTTGGCTAAGCTTCTGACTTCAACTCAGGTCATGATCTCACAGTTCATGAGTTTGAGCCCCACATCAGTCTCTGTGCTGACAGCTCAGAGCCTGCTTGGGATTCTCTCTCCCTCTCTCTGTGCCCCTCCCCCACACTCACTCTCTCTCTCTCTCTCTCTCTCTCTCTCTCTCACACACACACACACACACACACACACACACACACACTTCCTCTCTCTTTCTCTCTCTCAAAATAAATAAATAAACTTTAAAAAATAAACTCTTAAAAAAGAAAAAGGAAAAAAGAAAGACTAATTCAAGAATATCTATAGCAGCCTTTCCCATAACAGCCTTAAACTGGAAAACTCCAGTGTCAACAACAGAATGTGTAAACAGATTATGGCATAGCCACATGATGGGACACTATTCAGCAGTAAAAAGGAAGAACTTCTGGTAAGTACAGCGACATGGATGAATCTCAAAAACACTGAATGAAAGAATACACACACACACACACACACACACACACACAACACACTACTTGATTGAATGAATATGAAATGTAGGAACAGGCAAAATAAATTTATGATGGAAGTCAGAAAGTGGTTGGATTTAGAAGTGGGGTAAAACTGACTGGAAGATAGCATAAGGGAAATTTCTGATGATGAAAATGTTCCATATTTTGTTTGGGGTGGTGGTTTCATGGATATTTACAAATGCCAAAACTCATCAAACTGAACATTTTAGATCTGTGCCTTAAATTGTAACTCCAATTAAATGATGAATAAACAAACAAGCTATTTTTTTAAAGGAGATATCTAAAGGTAAATTCAGGTTGAAAGAGAAGTTGCATCCACTTAAATGTCCTTGGAATTTGTTCCAGTGTTAAGGCTGTCGTGTCCTGAGAAAGACGTGGAATATCTAAAAATATGAATGGGACATAATTTATTTTATGAAGACCTAGGGTGTTTAAAAACATTCAAGGGAAATAATTTATCTTGCCATTCACTCAGATAACCTTTAGAATATTTAAGAATGCCCTGTGAGATGTACAGTTAATTTCACACATAAAATAGTAAGTTTGTAATCCTGAAAAATGTATATATTTCTACACTTGGAAGGATTTCTGGATTTTGCTGCCTGGAGCTTTTGTTTCATATATGTAAGAAGTGGCATATCTCCATGGAACTGGGGCCTGTTTGGGCACCATCCTCTCCTGGGGGTGTTGTCTTGGTCTGCCGACGCTGGGCAACAATCAGGGCTGTAAGCACACGTTAGTGAGTTCCACCCAGTTCAGACATCTATCTTCAACAGAATAAAGGAGTTCTCTCTTTTTTTTTTAAGGAGTTCTCTTTACTCAAGCAATAGAAGGATTAGTTCAAGGCAACTAAATTACACAATGGAAATAATGTAAGTTGAGATAGCTGTGCCATATTTCAAGTACACGTATTATAATCACAGTATAATTTTAGTGTTGCACAGCTCCCGTGCTCTAGATGCTGGTGGAGCCTTCAGCCAGGTAGCACTAGGGTGACTGACGTCCTGTGCTAGTCCTGTGGCAAGCAGCTCTATGTTTTTGGTCAGGTTGGTTCTGCTCATTCACTCCTTGACTCCTTTCGCTCCAGAGTGCCACATTGGTCCTTTGGTGGGGTGGGTGGGGGAGGGGCGTGCTTCCGTTTTCACAGTTATACATATTCCAGAGTTTCTCATTCTCTTCAGTTCCTCCAAGTCCAGTTTCAAGGGCACAGATTTTATCAATGATTCTTTTATTGTTCTAGAATCTGTGCTTCTAATTGCTACTGCTTAAATCTTTGCAAAACAGGGACTTCCATAAGAGAATCTTTGCCAATGCCTTCTGTCTATGAGCTTCTCTACAAATCCCTATCACATACCTGCTGTGGCCAGAGTGGAAAGATTTTTTTTATAGTCCTCCATGGCATAACTTAGAAAATAAAAATCATCTGGATTTAGACACACACACAAGTGTCCCTTTGTCTACAGCAGCAGCAACTGACGTCAAAGCCGCCTACTTACTACCTCATGGGTGTTTTCAAGTTATCCGGTTCACATTCATCTGCATTTGGGTGGCAGGTTGATCCGAGCTCGTGCCTTTGAAAAAACACCAGGATGTGGAAAGAACAATGGACTGGGAGCCTTGAGTGTGAGTTCCACCTCATGTGTTGTCATAAATAACTGCATGACCTTAATTTCTGGTTCTCAACTTTCTCATATGGGAAATAAAGGGCTTCACACTGGTTACTTCTGAGATTGGGGCTTGGAACTATTACTACCATGAAAGACTTCAGATTTAAAGGTCCAAGACTGTGCCAAAAACATACCGATAGACAAGCTCTTACATCTTCACACATGCTAACTACTGAAGGAGGATTGTTTTTTATATTGTGGCTTTCTCTACCTGTAAACAGAAATGTGTATACAGTACTTTCATAAATTTTTTAAATACCAAAAATTATAAAATGGAAAAGTTTAGGACAAGTTGGTTCCTAATATTCTTTTTCACTTAAAAATGCTTATTTTTGAAAACACTATCATAGGGTGTTAGGGCAGGGGAAAGGAGTTCAGTACAAGGAGAAGCACAAGGGAATTTTATGATGACAAGACTATTCTATGTGGTACTGTGGTGGTGAATACATGACCCTTTGTGTTTGGTAAAACCCACTGAACTATACACCACAAAGAGTAAACTTTACTGCATGCAGTTTGAAAAGCTAACTCAGGATTGTTGGGGAATCCCAAGATAGAATGAAGACCAACCACAACAAATGAATCTAACTATATGAGAAAGTATGACATAACTGCATGGGAGTGGGGAGGAAGAGTTGACCTAAGTAATTTTTATTGGAAACTGTAAGACTAAAGACAAAAAGAATGGACAAAAAACACTGTAGTCTACTTAGTAACCATGTTTCACACGAGAGGACAGGTTAGCAATTCTGATACTGCTTTACAAGGATAACAAAGGTTATCCTTTGTTCAACAAGGTTGAACAAATACGTAAATAAATTACAGATGATGGAAGTCATATGTCTTGCTGTCAGGGAGAGTAAATTACAAACAAGTAAAGACAGGAAGGCTAGAAAGAACCCTGCGGAGTTGAATGAGTCAAAGATATCAGTATGAACCCATGTAGATAGATGGATGGTACAGAAATAATAAGGAGTTTTCATTGGCGAAACTCGGAACAATTTGAACAACAAAAAGTAATGACAATAGTATTTGATTATGACCCAAGAATAGAATAAGTATCTATTAGTCCTTAACTGATATAAACAAATGATGAAACAAATAAATGGGGGAGAAGCAAAATCCTTCCTTACAGAAAAATTCCAAAGTTCTGAATAATAAATATAGAAGGAATGAGGGCAATAGAAAAGTTACCATTTGAGCACCACGGCAATAATTATTGTGGGCAAGATTTGGGATGAATGCTAAAATTAGTGGGTGAAAAATTCCAAAGTTCTGAATAATAAATATAGAAGGAATGAGGGAAATAGAAAAGTTACCATTTGAGCACCACGGCAATAATTATTGTGGGCAAGATTTGGGATGAATGCTAAAATTAGTGGGTGAAACTTTAAGGAGGAACCGAATAGTTGCATAGCCTCAAAGCATCTCCCCCAAAATATTTATTAAATGTTTTGGTGTTTTTAATGTATGTTCACAAATGTTTTGATAATCCTACCTCTAGGAGGAGTCATTTATTTTCCCGGCTCTTGAGTGTTAACTGGATTTAGTAAGTGACTTCTAATGGACAGAGTATTAAAAGGGGGCGGGGGGAACCCAGTAATAGTACAGTAGAGAAAACTGACAGACACATACCATCTTAACCAAGTGGTCAAGGTTTACAGCACTGTAATAAGTTGATTAGCACATGTTGATATCACATATCCCTCATATGATGAAATGAGAAAGGCATTTCATCTCTGTGACATTCTAAAACACCCATAACTCCAGTCTGGTCATTACAATACATCAGACAAACCCAAATTGAGGGACGTTCTACAAAATATCTGGCTAGTGCTCCTCAAATGTGTCAAGTTCATGAAAAACAAGGAAAGACTGAGAAACTGTCACAGTTTGGAGGAGACAAGAGAGATACGGTAATCAAATGCAATGTGGTAACCTACTGAACCCTGGAGCAGAAAAAAAAAGTAAGTGAAAAACTGGTGAAAGTTCAATGAAGTCTGAAGTTTAGTTAATAGTGCTGTACCAATGTTGATTCCTTAGGTTTGATAAAGGTACCTGCTTACATGCAATGTAATAACATTAAAAGAAGCTGCATGAAAACTATCTAGGTATATCTAACTTCCTTATACTTCACAGATCTTGCGTTTTTGCTTTTGTTTTTGTTTTTACAAATTGGAGGCTTGTGGCAACCCTGTTTTAAACAAATCAACTGGCACCATTTTCCAAACTGCATTTGTTCACTTCATGTCTCTATGTCACATTTTGGTAATTCTTACAATATTTCAAACTTTTCATTATTATTCCATTTGTTATGGTGATCTGTGATCAATGATCTCTGATGAACAAAGCAATGATCTGTTACTATTGTAAGTGTTCCGGGCTGCCACAAATCGCACCCATATAAGATAGCAGACTTAAGTGATAAATTTTGTGTGTGTTCTCACTGCTCCACCGATGGACCATTCCCCCATCTTTCTTCCCCTCTTCAGGCCTCCCTATTCCCTAACACACAACAATATTGAAATTAGGCCAATTAATAACCCTACAGTGGCCTCCAAGTGTTCAAGTGAAGGAAAGAGTTGCACATCTCTCACTTTAAATCAAAAGCTAATGATGACTAGGCTTAGTGAGGAAGGCACGTCAAAAGCTGAGACAGGCCAAAAGCTAGGCCTCTTGCACCAAACTGGTAGCCAAAGTTTGAATGCAAAAGAAAAGTTCTTGAAGGAAATTGAAAGTGCTACTCCAGTGAACACATGAATATAAGAAAACAAAACAGCCTTATTACTGATTTGGAGACAGTTTTAGTGGTCTGGATGGAAGAGCAAACCAGCCACAATATTCGCTTAAGCCAAAGCCTAATCTAGAGCAAGGCCCTAACTCCTCAATTCTATGAAGTCTGAGAGAGGTGAGGAAGGTGCAGAAGAATTTGAAGCTAGTAGAGGTTCTGTCATGAGGCTTAAGGAAAGAAGCCATTTCCATAACATAGAAGTGCAAGGTGAAGCAGCAAGTGCTGATATAGAAGCTGAAGCAAGTTATCCAGAAGATCCAGCTAAGAGAATTCATAAAGGTGGCTACACTACACAACATATTTTCAATGTACATGAAACAACTGTCTATTGGAAGAAGCTGCCATGTAGGACTTTCATCACCAGAGAGGAGATGTCAACGCCTGGCCTCAAAGCTTCAAAAGATAGGCTGACTCTCTTGTCAGGGGCTGACGCAGCTGCTAACTTTAAGTTGAAGCCATTGCTCACTTACCATTCTGAAAGTCCTAGGGCCTCAAGAATTTTGCTAAATTCGGTCTTCCTGTGCTCTGTAAATGGAACAATAAAGCCTGAATGACATACATCAAACAATACATACATACAACAATAAAGCCTGAATGACAACCATGTTTACAACATGGTTTACTGAATATTTTAAACCCACTGTTGAGAACCACTTCTCACAAAAAATATTCTTTGTTAAATATTGCTGCACATTGACAATGAACCTGTCACCCAAGAGGTCTGATGCAAATGCACAACAAGATTAATGTCACTAATGTCTGCTAACACAACATCCATTCTGCAGCCTATGGTTCAAGGAGTAACTTTGACTTTCAAGTCTTACTATGTAAGAAATACATTTCATAAGGCTATAGCTGCCTTATAGATAGAGGAATCATAGATAGTGATTCCTCTAATGGATCTGGGCAAAGTTCATTGAAAACCCTCTGGGAAGGATTCACCATTCTAGATTCGATTAAGAACACTCATATTCATGGAAAGAGGTCATGATATCAACATGTGCAGGAGTTTGGAAGAAGCTGATTCCCACCCTCGTGGATGACTTGGAGGGGCTCAGGACTGCAGTGGAGGAAGTAACTGCAGGTGTGGTGGAAATAGCAAGAGAACTAGAAGTGAAGCCTGAATATGTGACTGAATGGCTGCAATCTCATGATAAAACTTTCACGGATGAGGAGTTGTTTCTTATGGATGAGCAAACATAGTAGTTTCCTGTGATGGCATCTACTCCCGGCAAAGATGCTGTGAAGACATTTTTGAAGTTGAAACAATAACAAAGGATTTAAGAAAGGATTTAGGATTTAGGATTCTGTGTTATATCAACTTAGCTGATTAAGCAAAGGCAAGGTTTGAGATGATTGATTCAAATTTTGAAAGAAGTTCTACTTTCAGTAAAGTGTTATCAAACAGCACCGCATGCTACAGACAAATTGTGAAAGGAGGAGTTGACTGGTGCAATAAACTTCATTGTTGTCTCTTTTTTTGAGAGGGGGGGTGGATTATGTGTGTGTGCTAATGAGTGGGGGAGGGGCAGAAGGAGATGGGGAGACAGAATCTTAAGCAGGCTCCACTCCCAGCAGGAAGCCCAATGCTCAAGGTGGGGCTCAATCTCAAGACTTTGATGCTTAACTGACTGAGCCACCCAGTTGCCCCACTGTTGTATTTTACCACTGCCACCTACCATTCAGCAACCACCTCCCTGATCAGTCAGCAGCCATCAACATCGAGGCAAGACCCTCCACCAGCAAGAAGATTACAACTCACTGGTAGCTCTGATGATTGGTTAGCATTTTTTAGCAGTATTTTTTAATCAAGGTATATACATTCTTTTTTTTTTATATGTAATGCTATTATACACTTAATAGACTGCAGTACAGTATAAACATAGCTTTTACATGCACTGGGAAACCAAAACATTCATTTGACATGCTTTACTGTGATATTCACTTTATTTTGGTAGATCCAGAACCAAACCCTCAGGATCTCCAAGAAATGTACATATAAGAATTAATTCTCTAAACTATTTTTGTAACCCATCTCTGTGCTATCTTTCTAACTTATCTTTGTACTATCTTTTTTTTAATGTTTATTTTGAGAGAGAGAAAAAAAGCATGTGCACAGACGTGAGGGAGGGAGAGGCAGAGAGAAAGGCAGAGAGAGAATCCCAGGCAGGCTCCACTCCATCAGTGCAGAGCCCAGCATGGGCTTGATCCTGGGAACCATGAGATCATAACCTAAGCCAAAGTCAAGATTTGGATACTCAACCGACTGAGCCACCCAGGTGCCCAAATAGTGCGCAGTGTAGTATCTTTGAAACATCTGTAAATCTAAATTGTTTTAAAAAAAAAAAAAAGTTTAGAAAAATGTTAGGATAAAATGCATTCAGTGTTGGGGCACCTGGGTGGCTCAGTCAGTTAAACGTCTGACTTCGCCTCGGGTCATGATCTTGGAGTTCGTGAGTTCAAGCCCCGCATCAGGCTCTGTGCTGACAGAACAGAGCCCCAGCACAGAGCCTGGGGCCTGCTTTGGATTCTGTGTCCCCCTTTCTCTCTGCCCCTCCCTACTCTCTCTCTGTCTCTCTCTCTCTCAAAAATAAATAAACATTAAAAAAAATTTTTTTTAATACATTTAGTGTTGCAGTTAAAAATATATTTGCCCAGTCAGGAGCCTTATTGTTGCATCCAGAGATCAAGTAAGAAACTAGTATAAACAAATAACTCCTTTTAAAAAATGTAAATAAAGAATTATAGACCACAACACTCTTTTTTTCTTGAAATACCGGCCAACAACATCTTGAGCCTATCAACAAAGCCCGGGCATACACCTTGCACATCATGTAAGACTAGAACTCATTATTTCGTCATTAGTTTCCTGTTCATATCTCTAAAAGAACCTCAAGAGATCATCTAGTCCTGGGCTGGGGAACCGTTTCATCCCCATCCAGGCTCACAGACACATAGAAAACATTAGCATTAGTACAAAGCAACTTCATGCCATTTCAGTTGTTGGGAGTTTTTTTCATATAGCGAAATGTGTATCATTATATTTGTGTGACTTTAAAATTAAGAATTTACGTAAAATTGTTCCATAAATATGGGAAAAATCCACAAAAATTTGTTTCCTCATTTGGAACAGTTTAAGGAATGAGAGAGGTTGAAGATGAGAAGCGAGATGAGGAGGAGCTGCCTGATACCCCTGCGGGGCCATTGACTTCATGGCTAAACCTGTCATGGTGTCCTAGAGCACGAGGCTGGATGAGGGGTTCATGGGAAGCGGCCCAGCATGAGAAGCACCTGAGAGTAACTGCAGTCGGCATCCCAGTGGAGGATGAGTGTCAAAGTTCGGTATCGAGACTTTGCTGTCAGGTCCAAGTGGTGAAAAAGGAAAAACTGAATTAACAACTAGAACTTCCACCTACAGTGGCATATCCCGTTCTATTCTCACACGAGCTCTGTGAGGGAGGTACTGTTACTAGCCTCCGATTCTAACTGGGGAAATTGAAGTTAAGGGACACTAAGGAACTTGTCCCAGGTCTCACAGCTGGTGACTGGCGAAGCCAGCATTGGGACCCAGGTTTATAGGACTTCAGAGTTCTTAGCCACAACACAGAAAGAGTAAAATCTGAGCAGACGCAGGAACCACAGAGAGAAAGAAAGGCAGGAATAATGTGAGAAAGTTTAGCATTTACCTCAAGTACCTGAGAGTCACTTTTAATGGTTGCTGGGGTCGGTTTCCAGGCTCCAACAATGGAGCAAACAAGGAAATAGCAATGGAGACAAAGACATGAAAGTGTTCTCTCTCCCTCTCTCTGTCCCTCTCTCTCTCTCTCTGTCTCTCTCTCTCACACACACACATACACCCACACAAACACAAACAGAGAAATATTAGACTCACGGAGGAAATGGAATTGGAGCCACTACATGTGACCACTCACAGCTATGTCTCTTCTGGACTCTTCTGGGGCCGGTTTTCCATCTAGCTCTATCCTGTGTGGGCCTAGAACTCGGCAGAGTCAAGGCTGGTGGGCTAGTGATTAGGTGCCCTTTCACAGGTGTGGTATCTGGAAGTGGTCTGCTGCCCTCACACCTGCCCACTAATGATCGTGAGATACATTTGTTTCCCTGAGAAGTCTTCCCCGACTCTCCAGATTAGGTAGGGCCCTGATATGTGCTCTGATATTGCCAAAGAGTTGTCCATGGCACATTTTACTATATTAATTAATTAACCGTTTGGTTTTTCTTTTTTAAGCTTATTTATTTATTTTCTTAATGTTTATTTATTTTTGAGAGAGAGAGAGAAGAGCGTGAGCTGGGGAGGGGCAGAGACAGAGAGGGAGACACAGAATCTGATACAGGCTCCAGGCTCTGAACTGTTAGCACAGAGCCTGACGCAGGGCTTGAACTCGGGAACCATGAGGTCACGACCTGAGCCGAATTCGGACGCCTGACCAACTGAGCCACCCAGGCGCCCCTTTTTATTTATTTATTTTGAGAGAGAGCATGCATGCGAGTGGGGCAGGGACAGAGAGCGAGGGAGAGAGAATCCCAAGCAGGCTCCACACTGTCAGCACAGAGCCCCACCTGGGGCTCTATCTCACTACCCATAAGATCATGACCTGAGCAGAGATCAAGAGGTGGATGCTTAGCCTACCGAGCCACCCAGGCGCCCCTAACTAATTAACCATTTGAATGAATGTATCTGACCTCTGCCTTCCTCACTTCTACCCAAGCTCCGTAAAGACAGGGATTTTTTTTTTCTTTTTTTCAAACATCATACCTCCAGTTTTCAAGACAATACTTGACACATGGTAACGCTCAGTATTTGTGGATTGACAGTGTGCTACATGAGCAGTGGGCTGCTTTCTGTCTATCTAACCATTGGCTGGAAGAGGCTCATCTCCTTCACCTTCTGTACTGTCACCAGATAGAAGTAGTACCCAGTCCTGAACACCAGCCTAACAGGTTGAAGTTCTTACCACCACCTCACTACTTTTCTACTAAGTCCCTTCTCTGAACCTGGATCCTGCTTTCCTCTAAAAATGGTGATCAAAGCATGCTGATCAAGACTGATAATTGGATCCTGATGATGAAAACAACTCAGCTCAGAAGCTCTTGATTTGTCCTTCTGCCCTTGCTACCCTGGTATCAAATTGTCTCTTACCTGAGAACCATTTTCCTCCAAGGAGCTCCAACTGCCTCTTAGAGCACACATGTTATGAGTCACATAGATGCTAAGGGGCCAGAGGACCATACTATGCTGGATATTGTCCATGTTAGATGGTAGCAACAATGTTCTATGCTAATTGGTTATTTCTCTTCTTTTTAAAAGATCTACAGGGGTTTTTTTATTAAATATTTTAATTTTGGGGGTGCCTGGGTGGCTCAGTTGGTTGAGTGTCCAACTTCAGCTCAGGTCATGATCTCACGGTTTGTGAGTTCGAGCCCCGTGTCGGGCTCTGTGCTGACAGTTCAGAGCCTGGAGCCTGCTTGGGATTCTGTGTCTCCCTCCCTCTCTGCCCCTCCCCCTCTCATGCTCTGTCTCTTTGTGTCTCAGAAGTAAATAAAAACATTTTTAAAAATTTACAAAAAAAATAAATTTCAATTTTTTTAATGTTTATTTATTTCTGAGAGAGACAGAATGTAAGGAGGGGAGGGGCAGAGAGAGATGAAGACAGAATCTGAAGCAGGCTTCAGACTCCGAACTGTCAGCACAGAGCCCAACGCGCAGGGCTCAAACTCACCAACCTTGAGATCGTGACCCAAGCCAAAGTCAGACACTCAACCGACTGAGCCACCCAAGTGCCCTAAAAGATCTACAGTTTTATATGAAGAGCACCGATGGCTGGTGGTGGCCAATGTCTTAGGTTTCGGGTGAGAATATGACTGCATTGTTAACACCCAGGAATGCTATACTAGCTGATGGGACTCTGGGTATGCACCCTGTTTGGGGGAAATGAATTTTTCACCTAGGGGAGAAAAAAAAAAAAGACTAATGGTGGATGCTGATGGGGAAAAGGGAAGAGGGTTGACTGAGGGCAGAGTCTTTATTTGCTCTTTCATATCCATTCACCATCTTTTCACACTCTGCTCTGTGCCCCTGACTTTTATCAACAGCATTAACCAGATTTCCAACTGGGATGGGCTGGAGACCAGAAAATGAGAGGGCAGTGAAAGTGTGATGGGTCGATTCCCTTGACTGCCTGTTTGTGAAGTGACAGGTTATGCATTCCTACACCTAAGGCCACAGCTCCCTCGCTCCCTGCTACTACTGCATTCTCACTGGTTTCAGCCATCCCTCCCTCTTCTTGCTTTCTCCAGTTTAGAGACCATAGGCTTCCTGCTGTTGCCAGCCCTGTAGAACTCCTCCAGCCTGTATAGTTTCCCTATATCTTGTCACACATTGTAAGTAATAATGTCATTAAATTTTCTTTAGTCATCTTTTTGAGGGTTCCATCTCTTTCCTGCCAGGCCCCTGACTGATCAAGCAATTAAAGGGGAGTGGGATGGCTCCAGGAAATGGAACACATAAATAACCTTCCTGCTAGGGAGAAATGGGGACACAGATCACTCATAGCATGGGACGGAAAGGTTAAAAGCGAGGCACTAGAAGACCAAGTGGGAATGGCATTTAGTGGCAATGGTAGGTACAAAGATTGTGTGGATTGGGATGGCCATGTCTTACAACCCTGGAGAGCATATATAGAAAAAAAAGGGTAAAATTTAAGGCATTTAAAGCCCAATGCAGGGCATGGGTGGATAATCAGAAAGCATCACATTTTTAAAGTAATCCCTTGGATCCTATAGGCACGGGGCAGATGCAGCTGAGAATTAAACACAGAACCTAACTGTAAAAGTTGCAGAGTTTCAGTGTCCGTTAAATGCACAATACCATTAAGGCTCTTATGCTCAGTTAAGACACTAATAGGAAAGGAGTAGGAACCTAAGACTTTTAAGCAGAAGAGATGGGGCTGAGAACTTCAAATCCCCATAGCCTCTGAGTTTTCACTGCCAGCAGCAACATCACCTCCCCTTGCTCCAAGGGAACCAGACTGCCCCTGCATAAAAACCTACCAATGGCTTCAGTTTCCCACTCACTGTCCATCTAGTTGGTGGCAAAACCCAAGTCTCAGAGGATAACTGTGGAATTTTGCAAGCCTTAATTAGGTAATGATGTCATTTGCAGTCTGGCTCTACCATGCAGATACTGACCTAGAAAATGCTTTTATTCATTCGCTATTAGTAAAATTTCAATCTTAATATCTCACACATTATCACATCGGTCCATTACATTGGTTACATTGTGCTAATCGTGCCTGGTGAGTGGGAAAAAGAAAGCATTAGAAAAATAAAGCATCACAGATAGATGCTTTAATGAAAAACATGGATGCTAAAGATGGAGCTAAATTCTGAGAGTTCAGGGCTCTGGCACACCAGTGAGTTTCTGTGGGTCCAATGTTAAGATATCACCTCAAAATGTTATAGACAAGTTGTACCTGGAATGTCCCACCACAAGGACAAGACTTTTTTGGACATACCATATTTAAGCATGGTTTTCTGACTCTTTTAGTAGTAGCACATGAGGCATCCAGTCCTGAGTGGCATCCAGATCAAGAAAAGGCTCCGCATTAGGTTCAGGCTACTTGGACCTTATGATCTCATAGGCCCAACGGTGTTGGAAATGTCTCTATCAGATGGATGTTGTAAGGAGCCTCCTGGTTAAGATAGATACACTTTCTTTCTGCAAATTAAACTATTCTGATTATATATATATATATATATATATATATATATATATAGTCGATACACTTTATGAATTTTAAAACTCCACATACTCTTCCTTCTCCCTCTTTCACTTGACTGTCTTTCCAAATAAGTATATATTGAACATCTATCAGATTGTGCTAGGCATTCTAGTCTTTAAGTTCTTTTTTTAAAAAAGTTTATTTATTTATTTTGAGAGAGAGCAAGCAGAGGAGGGGCAGAAAGAGAGAGAGAGAGAATCCTACACAGGCTCTGAGCTGTCAGTGCAAGCCCAGAGGTGGGGCTTGATTCCACAAACCCTAAGATCATGACCTGAGCCAAAATCAAGAGTTGGTTGCCCAGCCAACTGAGTGACCCAGGTGCTCCTAGTCTTCAAGTTCTTTAGTCAAAGAATTATGACAACCATCTGGACTCTTAGAGACAGATTCTTTTCTCAAAGCAGCACAATTCTCTTTATAAAAACCAAATTTGCTTTGTTTTCAGGTTTTAGGCCAGAGTGCAACTATTTTTATCACAATTAAAAAGTGGTCCTCTTCTACCTGAGATTATCTTGTCTTTGGGAAAGATATATATGGAACAGGAACAGAGGGAAGGTACAATCACATGAGGTGATCAGGGGAGTTGCAGATGTCAAAGTCCAATCACATGACAAACCAGCAGTCTTTTCAATGTGAGATGGATAGAATGCTTCTGAGATTAAAGCAAAACATTAAACTGGATAGACTGCAGTAATAAGATCTCACTGTCTCAAAATAACAAATATAATTTCTTGCTGAGGTCCTTTTTTTTTTTTTTTGTCCTGCTGTGGGCACTGTTCTCCTTACACAAAGACTCAGGCTGATGTAACTTCCACCATCTGGTACTTTGCATGTCACTGCGGCAGGAGGAAAGAGACATAGCCAACCGTGCACTGACTTTTAAAGGCTTCCACTTGCAACAAACACAAGTCATTTCCACTCCTGCCCCATTGGTTAAAGCTATGGTTGACTTCAAGAGGGTGGAGAAATAGAATTCTGCCATATGTTTTGAAGGAGAAATATTGTCCAACAGCACTACACAACATCACAAACCAACTCAACAACCCATTCAGCCCCTACTTCCCTCCAGGATTCTGAACGCAATCACCTAAATATAATAAAAAATATTTCTGTCAAGATAAAACATTACTCGCGTTGCCGTGTTAGGACAAGGGGGAGGAAGGAGAAACACTTAAAGCGGCGGGGGCCCTGCGGGAGTGAGGCTGGACCCAGACCTGTGGCGTCCCTACCTCCCTCTCTCCTGGGAGCTGGGGGATCCTGAGTTGGGGGGGGGGGGGGGGGGCGGCGGCGGCGGCGGGCGGCGCGGTGGGAGGTGGTGCGGGGCGGGGCGAGGTGAGGAGCGGGGTGGAGCGGAGAAGTGACCCGGAGCTGCGGCCGCTGGACCGCGTGCTGTTTCCAGATAAAACCTCAGGAATCACAGCAAACACAGGGACCACAGAGGCGCCGTGACATCACCTCTTAGCAGCCCCCAAAGAGACTGACTGCCAACTTACTCAGAAATTAATTGAGACTGTGAAGCCCTTTGGGGTTTTCGAAGAGGAAAAGGAACTGCAGCGCAGGATTTTAATTTGTGAAAATTAAATAATCTGGTAAAAGGGTGGATCCGAAGAATCAGTGAAAGCAAGAATCTTCCACAATCTGTAATTGAAAATGTTGGAGGAAAAATTGTTACATTGGGATCTCACAGGTTGAGTACATACAAAAGGCTGTTGAAGAAGCATCAAACTGTGTTTTGATGGAACAGAGATTTGCATTTGGTTTGCAGGTTTAGCACTGCAGGCTATTCCAGAAGACTTGGATTTATGAGACGACAATCTGCTTAAGAATTTAGATATAAGATGCATAAGAAGCCTTAACAGTTGCAGGGTAACCAATGAAATTTCACATCTAGTACCAAACATTGACAACTTCAGTTGTCTCTGAGAGCTATCAAACTGGGGGCCACAGCATCTATTCCAATATTTTAGGTTTCCTCGGAGATGTTTCCTGGACTATACTCATAGCAAGAATTTGTCAGCTTTATCCAAATGAAATAGCGTCAACTCTTGTACATAAATTTTTCTTGGTATTTCCTAAATGGTATGTGTTTAGATTATATTAGAATAAAATTGATTGTAGATGTTGGAAAAAATATTAAAAATTATTCAGTCATTAAATATTATAATGATGGTTCCAAAATACACATAGGGGGTGAATTTATACACAGTGAAACTATAGGTGCTTTTTTCTTTTCTTCTAATTTTTTACTTTTCTGACTTGTGAATTTCCTAGAGTGACCAAGTAGCATCTTTTATAATGGAAACCACCAATAAACTTAATTGTGTAAAGTATGTTTATGAGACTATAATAACTTAGAAAAGATGCTTATGATTTTTTAGTGAAAAAATTAATACATACAATTGCATCTATGTTGATACATATAGCTGTGGTCAGGGACAAAAGAAATAGGTAAAATGTTAGACTGTCTGGGGGCGCCTGGGTGGCTCAGTTGGTTGGGCATCTGACTTAAGCTCAGGTCATGATCTCACGGTTTGTGAGTTCGAGCCCCACATTGGGCTCTGTGCTGACAGCTCGGAGCCTGGAGCCTGCTTCGGGTTCTGTGTCTCCCTCTCTCTCTGCCCCTCCCCCACTTGTGCTCTGTCTCTTTCTCTCTCAAGGATGAATAAACATTAAAAAAAAATTCTTTTAATGTTAGACTGGCTGTATTTTGATGAATTTTAAAACTCCACAGCTTTTGTTTATTTATTTATTTAAAAAAGTTTCACATGCTCCTCTGAGCCAGCCAGGTGCCCCTTTTTTATTTTTAAATGTAAAATAAATAAGGGGTGCATGGGTTGCTCAGTCAGTTAAGCATCTGACTCTTGATCTCGGCTCAGATCATGATCTCAGTTTGTGGGTTTTGAGCCCCGTGTTGGGTTCTGTGCTGGCTGTGCAGAGCCTGCTTAAGATTCTCTCTGCTCTTCCCTCACTTGTGTGCTCTGTCACTTTCTCTCTCTCTCTCTCTCCTTCTCTCTCTCAAAATAAATAAATAAACTTTAAAAAAAGAAAAGAATAGGGCAGAAAGTATGGAGGAAATGTTATTTTCAAGCTCTACCTTTATTTCTGGAAAAGCATCCATCTATTATCCCCAGGGAGAGGACATCCTCTGTCAGGTATAGCAGGACAAACAGAGGGCCAAGAACAAGGAGACCTAGTTTGTAATTCTGACTCTACAGCTAACTGGTTTGGGATTTTGTGTTATTCATTTAACCTCCCTTGGCCTTGTGTAGTCATCTGAGAAGTGAAGATATTGATCAAGATGATTTTTTTCATTTCCTCTGAGTTCCAAAATTCTTTAGGCCACATGAGGTACAAGCGTCCTAAATCCCTGTACTGTGGAACATGAATTGCCTTATAAAATATTTGCTTCATTCTAGCCCCAGTGGCCAGCATGATAATATTAGTACATAATAGGCATTTAATAAGTGCTTGATAATCAAAATTCAATTCACTGAATAGTCATGATCATCCTCCAGAGTAAGATGATCTTATAGAGGTTGAATTTACATGCCTAATAAGAGTACCAGGATCTGTCTGCTCCAAAGTTAAGGCACACTTTCTAATACATAAAGCAAACTAATTTCAACAGAGTATCTGTTAAAATTCTTAGAGATGGGATCAACTTTAAAAACAAAACCAGAACATTGTTATGGTATTCTGAATTATGGAAAATATTTAGTCATTGACTGTTTTGTAAGATATAGTAATTGGTATTGTGTTATTTATTGAATAATTAGTACTTCGGCCTCCCGTTGGAAGGACTTACCTTTTAGCTGAGAAAAACGTTGTGCGTATGTTGCCTAATTTAAACTTGTCCAGGCACTCAATGTGCAGTAAGCCAATGGCTGAAACACAGTTTTGAAGCCAAAGGAAGCTTTATTATCAGAAAGGCAGCCCAACAAGAAGACAGGGGATCATTGCCAAAGCTGCTTTGCTTTGTTGTGCTTAAGGACAGCTTATCCACATGAGAGGAATTCTTGAAACCTTAGAAGGAGGGCCTCAAACAATCTGGAAGTATGCATTCTTCTGGACAATGAGGCTATTTGGGGCCTGATAAGATCAGATACTAGATAAGTTGGGAACAAAATGGTGTGTGGAGCTAAGTTAATAATGCAACTAATACAACTATAGTTCTGCTTATGTTTTCAAAGCAGGTCAAGAAAGCAGGTGTCTGGCCTCACATTTGTGAACCATGAAAAATGCATATAAAACATATTACAAAAATACGCAAGATTATAAGGCAAATGCTGATTATCTTTGAACTCCTCACCCTTTGCAGATGCCAGTGATTAGATCCATGATTGATCGCCTATTAAACTGCTTTCACTAAAAGAAAAGACAATATTTACTTTGTACTATATATTACCCTGTAATTACACTTACGTCTTTCCTTTGAATCTTAGGCCCACCTTTGTTCCAGATACTGTATCAGTCCCCTCTTTGTTCCAAATTTCTTAAGGTAAGGGTTATTTCACCCCATCCCTATTCCAAGCAAAGAATTTAACTACCTGGGTAAGTTCTCGCCCAGGGTCAAGCCTTAGGGATCTGATTCCCTCTCATCAGGAAAATGCTTAAGATGGTGTCACAATTACTGGATTCTTTCTGTAGAGGGCCTAACTGTTCTCAAAACAGTAAATCCAAATAGCTTTGCTTAAACTGCTTGCAGTACAACTAAATTATTGAAAAGAATATTTTGGGGCAAATTCCGCAAATTCCTCAGTCCTGAATATTTTCAATTAAAATACAAATGATGGTTTTCTTCCCTAAGCTAGATTTTAAATAAGAAGATTTCAAAAAAATCATCACACACACAGAATTCTAAATTCACTAAATTTTTTTCATAGCCGCTCACCTGTTCACATACACAGACCAATCACAGCGTCTGCACATGGTTGGGAATTACCACAGGTTGGAGGACTTTTTCAGTGCTACAGTGGAGGCAAGGCAACTGTGACTATCATTTCAATGAAAAGCACTAAAGATCCATTTCTAAGTTTTCTTTTTTCCTTAGCCAAAAATCTAAAAAAAATGCATCTAAGCTCCTCTGCTTACTCAAGGCCTTCTCCTTGTCTCCCTGTATTGTGTCCTGACTTCAGGCTACGTGTTCTGAATAAAATGTGACCAGTATGAACTCTGCTTCAAGGTGTACTTAGTCCTATAAGTTTGGTATCCTCTTTTTGGGGGGGAGTATTTAATAAACTTGAATATAAATATTTCCTTTGTTCTTATGTTAGAATTTTATATTCTTTTTTTTCCCTAAGATTTTATTTTTTAAAATGATCTCTACACCCACAGTAGTTGTGGGCTTGAACTCACAACTACTCCAAGATCAAGAGTCACACACTTCACCAACTGAGCCAGCCATGTGCCCCAGGATTTTATATCCTTTTATGAACTTCCCACATGGCACAAACCTGGCCAGAAGGTATATAGACCATCCCTGCCAATGTCAGTCCATTGGAGGAGAGCTAGCTTCTCACAGATCTACAATAAATGAAGTGGACTACCTTCTTCCATAGTGGCAACTGAGACCAGCTCTCTATTCACTAGCTCTTGACCTTTGTAGAAGAGAGCAACTTCTCCCGGTCTGGAGACATTTGAAAGATCACACCTGAGGCAGGTTTTTCTCTAGATAATACTTTTCTTCCTCAGGCTGACTACTACAGTAAGACTTCATAACCCCCTGAGCAGAAATACCATTCTTGTGCCAAGAAGAAGGGCTTATGCACCCCCAAAATTGCAGGACCTAGTTAATAGGAATATTTTAGGAATCTGGGGGACACATGTGCAGGGATCTTGAGCATACTGGATTGAGGATGGTGGTGGGAGGCAGGAATAGAAAGCTGGGTGGATTATAGCTTATTGACATTGGGAGTACTTCTCCATGACTTGGAGCTCAGTGTTCTGTCAAGGACACCAGTAATGTGTCCAACATGCTGCTGAGAAGGCTCTTTGAAGCTTGCACACTCTGATAGCCTAGGATAAATGAGATGGAGGCGCTGAAACTGACTTGGCATAGCACTGAGGAAGGGGTCTGAAGATTGGGGGATATAAAAATATTAGAATGAGGTTATTATCTGTGATCAGAGAAACCGATACTTGATAGCGTTCCCCAGGAGGAACCAGAGGACACTTACCTCACTAACGCGGTGAGGAACACATTGCTAAGGGATACCAGTTAATTTGAGAAGCTCTGTGACAACTGTCTTGTATAGGCTGGGGTTGACAGAAGATGTTGCCATGAAACTGAGATTCCTACTATCGAGGAAATGGTAGGATTCTGGAATGGCAGAGACCAATGGCAGTGTTTACCTGTTAGAATAAAGGGGGCATATGTCCTAATGGGCAGCAAGGCTATAGTAAGTAGTACTCAGTATACTTTGACCCTCAGGAATTAGCCAACAAACCATGGTGTTCCTAGGGGTGAGCCAGATGGAGAGCCAACCAGAATGTTACTTGACTTATATAATAAAACAGAAAAATTGAGAGCTAGAGAACAGAAATCTTCACCAGCTCTTACTTCAGAGAAAAAGAGCCCTTTACCCAGTTTCTAAGTATGTCACTTCCCGGACCCAAAGCCCATTCATTGAGGGAGAGGCAGATCCCTTTGAGGAAAGACAATGCAATGCTACTGCATATGATAAACACTACCATGATCCTTTCCCAGAGGGATATAAGACTGTTCATCGGGTAAATATGCACTGGCAAAAAGGAATTGTCAGACTTTTTAAGAACTGTTGAATATAGGGACCAGGGCTATGTGTTCGTACTGAATCAAGAGACCTGAAGTACCTTTGTTATTCTCCGCTTAAAATGGGGTCATAGGGAGGCCAAGTGATAAATGGAGTCCTAGCTCAAATATGTCTCACTATGGGTTCAGCAGATCTGTTGGATCCACCCTGTGGTTATTTCTCTCATTTATGAGCGTATAGTTGGGACACATATACTTAGTAGCTGACAGTGCCTTCACATTGGTCCCCCAACCTGTGAAGTAAGAATCTCTAGGTTTCTTCCTTCAGCCAAGTTAACAAATCAAAGTAATAATACATGCTGGTAGAATTGAGTACCAGTTACCCACAGTGATCGCCAAATCAATAATGCGTCATGGAATTTTAGGGTTATTTTTTTTCCCCTTCCCTGTCTTATTCCTCCAGACTCTCACTCCTACTCCTTAGGATCCCTTCTTAAACAAACAACCTGTTTGCAAGACTGTTTTTTCGGAAACTCAGGCCAAGATGATTCTTCAGGGGCCGTATCTGTGTTACTCCACTTATTTAGAGGAACTGTACCTCTATCTTCTATGGCCACTTGATCCAAATGGAGCTGCATATTCTTAGGGAGCTTTCTTTCCTTGGCCACAGTGGTCGGTTATGGGATAAACAAAGTAGTTAGTTAAGGCACACAAAATGAGCCAAGTAGAGTGCTTCTCCAAATTTTCTTTATGTGGAGCTATTGGAAAAAATAGCCTCCAAGGCTGGGCACTACTGGTAGAACAGAGAGTCTGACCAGATCTGCAAAAACTCACATTTGCCCAAGCCATCGTATCTGCCTCTCTTTTGGGTGAATTCCCTCAACCTTCTCTACCGTTTCCAAATTATCTTGAGTGTATCTTATTGGCAGAATTTAAATTGCATCCAGAAATGTAGTTCGTAATCTCCAGTCCCTTTAATGCCAGGGAAAGCACAGAAGAGGGTGGAAATAGATGTTGTTTTGCTAATAAGCAATATCAAACACAGGGGATAATGCATACTTCATAGGATTGGCGATAATTAAATGAGATTCCATACAATGACTGGGTCAGAGTAAGGATTAAATATATGATAGCAATATTCAACTCAAAAAACAGGTAAAGTGATACTGCCATGGTGAAAAACTGTGATCTATCTGGACTGTTTATTATTAACACCTCTACGGGGATAGAATAACCATTCATTTCTACACATGTATAACATAAAAGATAGACTGAGACCATCTTGTCTGCCATTATATTATTTTATCTGTATTACTTAATCTATAGAACAACCATGTGAGATAGATACTGTTGCCTCCATTTTATAGATGCAGAAACAGGCTTTGCAGAACTATGTCATCTGCTCCAGTTTACATGGTCAATAAGTAGCAGAAACAGGCCTTGAACCTACTGTTTTTTGGCTACAAGGTTTGTAGTTTTTACTCTGTACCATAATGAATAAACAGAAGAGGAAATCCGGGAAGCATTTTGGAAGAAGCAAGATTTAGGTCTTTGAAGAATTCAACAGGTGACTATGGGGAAGGAAAAGACATTCCAGGTGGAGGACAAGCCTATAGAGAGGAAAGCCTAAAGCATACCTGGCTAGCGATGAGTGATTCGGGGCTACTGAATTCAGAGATGCAGGGGAACATATTCCCGAGGAAGCCCAGTGAAACCAGCAATTATGTCTGGTGTTGCTCACCATTAGGGCCCAGCAGAGCACCTTGCACATAGTGGACTTAATATTTTTGAATAAATTGAAGATGAGTCTGAAAACATGGCTGAGGTCAAGATTTAAAGGGCTTTGGGGGCGCCTGGGTGGCTCAGTTGGTTAAGCGGCCAACTTCGGCTCAGGTCATGATTTCGCAGTCTGTGAGTTCGAGCCCCACGTCGGGCTCTGTGCTGACAGCTCAGAGCCTGGAGCCTGTTTCAGATTCTGTGTCTCCCTCTCTCTGACCCTCCCCTGTTCATTCTCTGTCTCTCTCTGTCTCAAAAATAAATAAACGTTAAAAAAAAAAATTAAAAAAAAAAAAAAAGATTTAAAGGGCTTTGAATACAAGGTTTGAACTTCATTCTATATGTGATAGGAAGTCATATGAGGATTGCAAAGAGAACAACCATACTGTGGAATCTATGGAAACACTTTCCTAGGCACCATGTGTGGGAGAGGACCAAAGGTGAAAGGAGATCTATGCATGAGGCCTGCGTGAGGGTAGTTGCTATAGTGGTTAAGAGTAGAAAGAAGGGAAAAAATTCAAAAGGCATTTTGGAGATGGAATCAACAAGTTGACAAGAGATTTTAGAGAAACCTGGAGATTACACAGATTTCAAGTTTGATTGACTGAGAGGATGGTAATTACTCAAGGTGATGGCCACAAGAGGCAGAGTAGAATAGGAACGCTAGGTGGGGGTGTCTGGGGTCAAAAGATGACTTCTGCTCTGGATGGTTTGGTTTGGAGATGCATGTACACCAAGGGAAAATGTTCAGCAGGAAGCCAGCAGATGCTGCCCTTAGGGGATAAATCAGAAATACCTACTTGTGCATGATTCAGGTGGAAGATATAATCGAAACTGTGGCACTAGAATAAATAACCCCAGATCATCAAATGAGGAAATGTAGATTGTGTAAACACCTGAGATCAAATTCTTGCTCTGTACATGGACTGTACTTTCAAATAAACGTGGTGATGAGGTGCCTAAGTGGCTCAGTTGGTTAAGCATCTGCCTGTTGATTTTGGCTCAGGTCATGACCTCACAGTTCATGAGATCAAGTCCCATGTGAGCTGATAGCACGGAGCCTGCTGGGGATTCTCTCTGCCTCTCTCTGCCCCTCCCCCGTTAATGCTCCCACTCTCTCTCTCTCAAACTAAATAAATAAATCTTAAAAAAAAAGTATGACGAGCTGTAAGACGGAAAGTTAAAGTCATTCCACACATTCTTTTTTTATAAAAATCTGAGGAAGATCTTGTAAAAAATATAATATGCCAACATATACTTCACAAATCAGTATTTTACTAATAAGTTCTTCCCTAAAAATTATTTTAAAATGCAAAACATCTTTAGAAAAACTTAGCATACACCCAGAATAAATTGCTTACAAATTATTTTGCAGCTACCTTTGTATGAACATGGATTATCTACAAAAAGTGAATATCACATACCTTTGACAATGTCCAGTTGACACCTTCATCCATGCAAAATACAAGTTGCTATTTTCTCCTATAACGTTTGATGAATACCTGATCCTATATTTGCATTGTGAATTGAGTATCTTAATTGGTAAGGCTTTGCAAAAGTAAACCAAAAACTGAGTTTGTGAAAAGGGTTCAAGAAATGGAATTGTTCTTCATAATGGTAAAGTTTGGAAATCTTCAGGGAACCCTGAAGGGAAGGGGTGGAGTGAAAGGGAGAGCTGGGAGGAGCAAGAATGCAAGAGAGACAAGATAAGAGCCTGCTGTCATGCTTGGTGGAACAGAGGCTCCAAGAACTTATAAGAACAGAAATGACTAACTTTCAGTGTCTTTTTTTTTTTTTTTTTTTTTTTTGCAGACCACCTCTTCTAGTCTCTGGCAAACCAACAGTGAGTAGTAGATGACATATCACAACCACTCAAGGCCTATTGTTAAATAAAGGCCCAGAAAAATGAAGTAAGTGACCCATCCAAGGTGACAGTGGTAAGCGGTCGCATCAGTAGCATGACCACACTGTCTTACCCAAGGGCTTGACAGACACATTTGGGAGGGAATCAGACTTTCCTTAAATTGTGAAATGGAGATTTAATCTTATCTTAACAGAATAAGTCTCACATAGAAAAAGGTTTTGGAATATAGAAGCAAAGGCAAATAATTTATCTGAGCACATCTACTGAGAAGAAAATGTTAGAGAATCAAAGAATGAGTTACACTTCTATAGCAGCTCAGAATAATCATTACAGACTGAGATGCTTAACTCTGAAAATTAAATCAAATGGAAATGTCACTCACTGAAAACCTTACTTGTTCCAGTGAATTTCTTTAATGGTTAAAGATTTGATTGGCTACTTAGAAAACCCAAATAGTTATATTTATAATCTTTATCATGACTCCAAAGTATTAAATGTATAAAATATTATTATGGACATCCTACAGCATTTGACTGCCTTTGCTGAGTTGACCATATTCCAAACTGTGATATTATTATTTGTGTACTTACATTTTCTCTTCCACTGGTTTGAAGTTCAGCTTTGCATTCCTTCAAACCGCCTCGTCTATAGTAAGTGATGAGTATGCGCTGAATTGAATCGACAGTCTTCCCAGGGCTAGTTACATATAATAGAAGAGAAGAAAATCTAAGATATCTTAGTAATTTAACATTTGCTTTGAAAAGGATAAACCTGTGTTTATGAAACTTTTAGGCTTTTATTGTTTCTATTATCAAATTAAAATATAGTTTAGGATCTCTTGAATTGATATCGTACCTTTGTCCTGAGGAACTCATTGCCCACCATGGACTTCAAGGCCATCATTTAAGTCATAGATGGCCATTGCCAATCCCACAAAGATTTCTACCCAGGCTCTGGCCCACAGGGAGGTATTCTGCTTGGAAAGGAGAAGGACCTCCTGAAGAGAGAGGCAGGGGGAGGCCTGGGTGAGGGGAGAGAGATTGATTGTAAAAGTAACTTCTGCACTTCTAAAAATTCCTCACTTTCTTAAAATTTGAAAACTACAGATATATATTAAATGTGAAGAGAAAATGAATATAGCTTCTGTCATTTTGGTGAATATCCTTCCAGTCCTTTTTTTCCTGAAATTTTTTTCTTTTTTTCTTTCTTCATTTTTTCTTTTTCTTCTTCTTTTTTTAAGTAGTCTCCACACCCATCATGGAGCCCAACATGGGGTTTGAGTGCACAACCTGGACATCAAGACCTGAGCTGACATCAGGAGTCGGATGCTTAAATGACTGAGCCACCCAGGTGCCCCAGAACTTTTTTCTTAGTTGTGATTATGCACTATAAATGCTATTGGAATCTGTGTGTGTGTGTGTGTGTGTGTGTGTGTGTGTGTATTTCCCCACTGTTTATGAAAATTTCCAGATAAATGCTTAGCAACATAGGTAAATGTCTCCTGAAGTTGGATTAGGGTGACATTTCTCAACTTGTGGGTAATGATTGCTCCAAGATTCATAACTTACACATAGGGGTGCTGAAATATAATGGTTTTAGAAGATTATTATAAATATTTTCCATGGCCAGGAAAATAGAATCCAGAATGTCTTTGTGCCATCAGGCACTTTTTTTGTTAAAACTTGCCATTTTAGTCATTTTTAAGTGCACAGTTCAGTGGCATTAAGTACATTCACATTGCTATGCAGTCATCACCACTATCCATCTCCAGAACTTTCTCCTCACCCCAAACTGAAACTCCATACCCCACAAAAAAGAACCCCCTTTCTCTCCTTCCTCCAGCTCCTGGTAGCTACTATTCTACTTTCTGTCTCCATGTATTGGACTATTTCTAGTTACCTCGTTTAAGTGGAATCACACAGTATTTGTCCTTTTGTGTCTGGTTTCTTTCATTTAGCATAATGTCTCAAGGTTCATCCACATTGTAGCATGTGACAGAATTTTGTTCTTTTGAAGGGCTGAATAATATTCCTTTGTATGTATCTATGACATTCTGTTTGTTCAGCTTTTGACGGGCGTTTGGTTGCTCAAGCACTTTCCTAGGAGTTAATTTAACCTGTGGAGTCTATCTCCATTTTCAGATGAAGAAACTGAGGCTGAGATAACTTACCCAGTAAATGATGAACTTGAATCCAGAAGCCTAAGTAACAGCCTGAAGTCTTAACCGTTATGCTGTGCTCTTCCTATGTTTTTGAGTGAGGGTACAGGAAGTTCCATTCTGTACTACGGGGGAGGAAACCCCCACAGGCTGGAAACCCCCACAGGCTGGATTGGGATAGGAGGGCTTCGCGCAGCTGTGGCTCTGGCTCTGACCCTCAAAGGAAATGAAAGATTTAAATAAACTGTGGGCTGCGAGAACCAAGGCGTAAAAGGGCAGGGACAGGATTTGCTTTGAGGGGAATGGTTCTGTGAGGGCCTGTTGGACCAGACGTTTTCCAGGGAGGTCGTGTGCCCAGCAAAACACCTGTCGAGAAAGTTAAGGTGAACAGCGACCCAAGTGGTTCCCCATAGCCTGTGCCACAGGACACAGTCTTGTCAGGACTGGGCTTCCTTCAACTCGGCCATCGGATTAAAGGTTAAAACCGAATGTACGTTTCCCCCCAAAACCTGTAGCACGTTAAACTTGTTAAATCAAATGATACCTTAAGTGACCGAGAAGGATCGGCTATTTAAAGAAACACGTCGTTTCTTGTTAAAGCAGTGAGGAGTACAGACTGTTTCCTCACGTTATACTCCACCAAGTCATTCATCAACACCGCGGAAAGACAATCCATCTTTTCACGGCTTTACCTCCTCTGCTGAGGGTGAATAGGTGAAGACAACAAGAAACGTGAGCAGTTAAGAATTAAACTACTGTTTAAATGGTAGCACTTGAGGCTTTAAGATCGTGAGGTGCTTGAGAGCAAAAACCCTGTCTTGTTTTCCTCTATCCCCCTCGGAGCCTAGCACAAAGTAGCCACCCAGACTTTGCAAATACAGTCTCCTGAACAGCAGGGAACCAAACAGCAGGGACCGCTTGGAGTGAAGAGGAAACAGGCTCCTGGACTGGACCCAGTCACCTTGGTGGGGTGACCACTGGCAAATTATTAAATGTTCTGGGCATCAGTATCCTTATTTGAAAAATGGAAATCATAATGCCTAGTTGAGTTAAATAAATCAGTTCACATTTAAAAACTCATTTTTAAGAGCCCTTATTAAGAACCGTGGGGTTGACTCCATTTCAAGATAATCATAAGTGGCATTGGAGAATTTGGAGACTTCTATCCTAAGATGCATTTCAGAGATTTCAGTCAGAAAATAGCAATATCGAGAGGCATCTGGTAAGTGATGGTTTGTCCAGTGAAGTAAGAACTTGCCCTTTGTACCTTAAATGCTTGTCCTTCTCAGGTGCCTGGCATAGTCATATCAGCCTGTCACTCCATGGGACAAAGTTCATGTCCTTGTTTTAGCTAAGTCTTTCCTCACAGTCTGTGTATTAAAACAAACATATGTACCAATGTCAGTGCTCCAGAATATGTAAGAAAAAATTGATAGAACTTCAAGGAGAAATAGACAGGTTTATAGTTACAGATGGAAATTTCAAGGTTCCTTTCTTTTTTTTTTAATGTTTATTTTTGAGAGAGAGAGAGACAGACAGACAGAATGTGAGTGGGGGAGGGATAGAGAGAGAGAAGGAGACACAGAATCCGAAGCAGGCTCCAGGCTCTAAGCTGTCAGCACAGAGCCCAACGTGGGGCTCCAACTCATGAACCATGAGATCATGACCTAAGCCAAAGTTGGATGCTCAACTGACTGAGCCACCCAGGTGTCCCAAGGCCCCCTTCTTAACAATTGATAGAACAACTAGACAGAAAATTAGTAAGGATACAGAAGAACTCAACAAGAGCATCAGCCAATAAGATCTAAGAGACATTGATACGACACTCCACTCAACAAGAGTAGAACACATATTTTTGACAAGTACTTGTGAAACATATGCCAAGATAGACTGTGTCCTAGGCTATAAGACAAATCTAAACTGAAATCACACAAAGTGCCTCTCCAAAAACAATGGAGTCAAACTAGAAATAAATAAAGATGACAAGAAAATTTCCAAACACTTGAAAACCAAACAACACACTTAGGTAAGACACAAGCCAAAGAAGAAGTCGCAAGAGAAACAAACAAAAATACATTGATTGAACTGAATGAAAATGGAAATACAGCATATCAAAATTTGGGTACATGGCTCAAACAGTGCTGAGCAGGAAATATATAGCACCAAAAACATACATTAGAAAAAAGGAAAAGTCTTATATTAATAATCTAAGCTTCCACCTCAAGAACCTAGAGATGAAAGAGCAAAATAAACCCAAAGCAAGTAGAATAAAATAAATAATAAGGGTAAAAGCAGAAATCAATGAAATTGAAAACAGAAAAACAATAGAAAAAATAAATAAAACAAAGAGCTGGTTCTTTGAAAAGATCAGTAAAATTGACATACCTCAAGCAACACTGACAAGAAAGAAAGAAAGAAAGAAAGAAAGACATAAATTACCAATATCAAGAATGAAACAGGAGATATCATTAGAGACCCTACAGACATCAAAGGGATAATAAGAAAATATCATGAACAACTCTACATACGTAAATTTGACAACTTAGATGAAATGGACCAATTCCTCAAAAAGCTCAAACAACCATAAATTAGTCAATATGAAATAGACCATTTGAATAGCTCATAACTATTAAGGAAATTGGCTTTGTAATCTTGAAACCTCCCCAAATGAAATCTCTAAGTCTATATGGTTTCACTAGATAACTCTACCCAACATTTAAAGAACAATTAACACTCATTCTATATAATCACTTTCAGAAAATAGAAGAGGAGAGAGTATTTTCTAATTCATTTTATAAAGACAACATTGTCCTGATACCAAAACCAAATTAAAATGGTACAAAAAAGGAGAACCAAAGACTAACATCTCTCTTAAATATGGATACAAAAAGTTTAATAAAGTATCAGCGAATTGAATTCAGCAAAGAATTACACAGCATGACCAATTGCAATAAGTAGGGTTTCTTCCAGGGATGCAAAGCTGATCCAACATTCAAAACTCAGTTAACATAACCCATTACATCAAGGACTAAAGAAGAAAAAAAAATCACATTATCTTGTCAATAGACACAAAGAAAGCATTTGACAAAACCCAACATGTATTCGTGATAAAAACTCTCACACACCAGGAAAAGAGAACTTTTTCAAGTTGATTTTTTTTTTAATCTACAAAAAACCTACAAGTAAAAACTAGAAACTTTCTTACTAAGATAAGGAATAAGGTAAAGATGTCCCCTCTTACCATTTCTTCTCAATATCACACTTTAAGTCCTGGCGAATGCAATAGGACAAGAAGATAAAATAAAGGGTATACATATTGGAAAGGAAGAAATAAAACTGTTTTTTTTTTTCATTTATGACATGATTATCCATGCAGAAAATCTGAAAGGATCAATAAAAATCTCCTGGAACTAATAAATAATTACAGCAAGGTTACAGGATGCAAAGTTAATATATAAAAGTCAGTTGCTTTCCTATACACCAACAACAAACAAATGGAATTTACAATTAAAAGCACAAAGATCATTTACATTAGAATAAAAAAATTGTTAGGAGATATTTATATATTTCTTAAATTTTTTTTTTAATTTTAGAGACAGAGAATGCAAGTGGGGGAGAGAGGCAGAGGGAGAGACAGAGAATCCTAAGCAGGCTCCACATTCAGCATGGAGCCCAATGCAGAGCTCAATCCCAAGACCCTGGGATCATGACCTGAGCTGAAATCAACAGTCTGATGCTCAACTCACTGAGCCTCCCAGGCTCCCCAGAACCAATTTTTTAAATATTTAGGTATAAATATAACAAAATATGTACATGATCTATATGAAGTAAACTAAAAAACTCTCATGAAAGAAATTTTAAAAAAACTAAATAAATGGAGAGATATTCCATACTCATGGGTAAGAAGACTCGATATTGTCAAGATGTCAATTCTTCTCTACTTCATCTATAGATTTAATGAAATCCTAATGAAACTTCCAGCAAGTTATTTTGTGGATCTCAACAAACTGATTCTGAAATTTATATAAAGAGGTGAATGACCTAGAAGAGTCAATACAATATTAAAGGAGAATAACAAAATTATCCAACTTCTAGACTTACTATAAAGTAACAGTAATCAAGACAGGGTAGTGCTGGAGAAAAAAAAAAAAAGTAAGGTAAATGAAACAAAATAGAGAGTTCAGAAATAGACCCACATAAATATAGCCAATCAACTCTTGAAAAATGAGGCATGGCAATGCAATGGGGATAAGATAGTTTTTCAGAATTAGCACTGGAAAAACTGGACATCCACATACAAGCAACAAATGTATCTACACACAGACCTTATACCCAACAAAAAGTTAACTGAAAGTGGAGCACAGACTTGAATATAAAATGCAACGCTATAAAACACCTAGAAGATAACATTAGAGAAAATCTAGGTGACCTTGAATTTGGCAATGACTATTTTTTTTTTAATTTTTTTTAAATGTTTATTTATTTTTGAGACAGAGAGAGACAGAGCATGAACAGGGGAAGGGCAGAGAGAGAGGGAACACAGAATCTGAAACAGGCTCCAGGCTCTGAGCTGTCAGCACAGAGCCTGATGCAGGGCTTGAACTCACGGACCGTGAGATCATGACCTGAGCCGAAGTCGGACGCTTAACCGACCAAGCCACCCAGGTGCCCCTGGCAATGACTATTTTAGACCAAAGTCCTGAACCATCAAATAAATAATTGATAAACTGAACTTCACTAAGATTAAAAGCTTCTGTTCTGCAAAAGACACTGTCAAGAGAATGAGAAGACAAAGACCTAGAGCAGGAGAAAATATTTGCAAAAGATATATCTGATGGGGACTGTTATCTAAAATATAGAAAGAACACTTAAAACTCAACAATAAGAGAATGAACAATCCAGTTAAAAAAAAATGGGCAAAAGATCTGCACAGACACCCTCCACCAAAGAAGATATACGGTTGGCAAATAAGGACATGAAAATATGTACAACATATCCTTAGGGAGCTGCAAATTCCAACAACGAGATACCTCTATACACCTATTAGAGTGGCCCAAATCCAAAAAAACTGACATCAAATGTTGCCAGGATATGCAGCAACAGAAACTCCTCAGAATCTTTATGTACCTGGGCCCTGGAAGCAGGCCGCCTAGATCAAATCCTGACTCTAGCACTTAAGAAATGTGCAACCTTGACCAGGTCATCAGCCTCTCAGAACCACAGACTCCCCATGTGCAAATGGAAATGGTAATAACTATATTCTCATAGACTTGTTGCAATTTTGAAGCTACACTGAATTTTTACAAACTTAACACACCCATGTTAACCAGCCCCTTGGTTGTAAAACAGAACATTTCACTGACTTTTGACATCCTCCTGGTGCTCCCTTTCTGTCATTATGTCCCAAAGTACTCACCATCCTGATGTCTAATGGCATAGATTAGCTTTCTCTGCTTTGTACTTCTTGTCAGTGAGTCATGCAGAATGTACTATTTTGCATCTGGTATATTTCCGAAACCCAATATCCTGAGATTGATCTATTGCACGTAATTGTAAATTGCTCAGTCACATCATTATGTAGTATTTCATTGTGTGAGTATTCCATAATGTATTCAGCATTCAGTTCTTGTTAAGCATTTAGGTTCATAGAGTTGTCTTAGGGACTAAGTCTAATAGAATGCACAGCCTTTCATCGTTGTTCTCCGTCCTTTTTTCTGATACCTATGATCATTTCTCTCTCTCTCTCTCTCTCTCTGGTCTAGAGAAAAGAATACTTGGATTTTTAAAATATAAAATAAATACTTTCTTCACACATTGAAAAATCCCAACCCTCTATTAGCATTCTCTTCTTCAACTATCCATGTGAAAAGAAGACCTCTCAAGACTCTGACCTTTATCTTCAAAGTCCAGTGTGAATTACAAAAGAGACTTTCTAGTTTTTTGAGCTCCAAATTCAGATCAGTTTGAACCATCTGCTTCATTTAAGATCTTTTTTAAACAGGCTTCGGATGTTTATAATACAAAAGCTTTAAGGGGAAAAAAGCCAAGTTCTCCACATGTAGCTCTAAGGAAATCTTGTAATATTTAAGAATCTCTCAAAGGTGAACTCTTCCTATCTCCATTTCCCTCAAGGGCACACCCCTTGTGGTTTGGAGAAAATGTGGAAATGAGTTACTCAACATTTCTATTGTAAAAATGTTAAGCAATAGAGCACTCCTGATTTAATCAAACAGATCCACCCACTGATACCCTCTGTCCCCAGCCTTAGAACACCTTTCACTTCTGCCCTCATTTCTCCAGTGATTTAAAAAAAAATTTTATTTTGGCAATTTATCTGAAACATTACCGATAATAGTGATGGAGAGAGGTGGGGCAGGGACAGTGGGCTGCAGAAGTGTCCAGTGCAAAGTCCAGATTTCCCCTTAATCACAGGCTGGGAGGAATGTGACCAGTAGCCAGAACAGTCAGAGAGGAGAAGGGACTTCCAAGACAAAAGGAAGGGGAGCAAAGGTCATTGCTATCTGGTAATTGTGTTCCCACTTGCCCCATGTCATACATGGTAACTGTGCTGTGTGCATGTGTGTAGATATATGTGTGCGTGTGTGTGTGTGTGTATATGTGTGTGTGTATATCCCTGAGACAGGCTTGAGAAGCTGCTTGTCTGTTTCCTCGACAGGAGTAGGGCAAATATAAGAGCTCCCAGTTACTGCCAGTCAGTAATTGGCATTATTTGGTCAATACTGCAGATGCCCTTTGAACACGTTGGTCATATCAAGGTGCTTAAACACTGTTAAATAAGAACTCATGTATTAACTTTGGGCTGCCTTCCTAGGTGTTCAAATAAGAGATGAAGTGGGGCGCCTGGGTGGCGCAGTCGGTTAAGCGTCCGACTTCAGCCAGGTCACGATCTCGCGGTCCATGATTCGAGCCCCGCGTCAGGCTCTGGGCTGATGGCTCGGAGCCTGGAGCCTGTTTCCGATTCTGTGTCTCCCTCTCTCTCTGCCCCTCCCCGGTTCATGCTCTGTCTCTCTCTGTCCCAAAAATAAATTAAAAAAAGTTGAAAAAAAAAAGAGATGAAGTTAGATATTAATGTTGAATCTCTTCTTCTGGGCAAGCAGTGGACCCTGAAGGTGGACATTGGAGGATGAAACTGGCTTGCAGCCATGAGCTTGGAGGTCAAAGGGGTCCAAAGCCTAAGTGTCAGTTGAGGTAGCCTTGAGAAGCAAAGAACAGTTAGTATCAGTTGAAATGCTTTAGACTGCAAGTAACAGCATAGTGAGAAGTGCTAGATTAGTGGTTATATCTGTAGCTTCTGAGCCAGATCTGGGTTCAAATCCTAGCTTTGTCATTTAAGTAGCTGTGTGACCTGCGCAGGATATTTACGCTGTCTGTATCTAGGTTTCCTTGTCTTCCAAGTGAAGAAAATAATAAACACATAGGTTTGTTATAAGCCTTAACTACACATGTTCATTTAAGGTACTTAGAAGAGTGCCCAGAACTTAGTTCACTGTATGCTAACAAGTAATAGAATCGCATACTCAAGAAGACTTAAACATTTAGGAAATGCATTATTTCCCAGAGGGAGAGTGGGATTCACAGTTGATTGAACATCACGACATTATGGTCGTCTCTCTGTTCTGCCATCCTGAATGGTGCCTTATTTGCAAGCTGGGATCAAATGGCTACAGAAGCTCCAAACCTCCCGACTGGAAATAGGATGTGCTTCTTTCTGTGGCCATCTTTTAATAGAGAAAGGTAACTTTCTGAGAAGCTCTTCCTCAGATTTCCTCTAAGATCTCACTGGCCAGAATAGATCTCCTGGCAAAGAGAATGAATGTGTTGCTGTTACACCACTGAATTCCACGTCTGAAGCTGGGGACAGGGTTCGCTTCCCCTGGATGCTTTGAAATATGTCTGAATGGTATTGGGCTCCCACAGGAGCTCCAACTGAAAGGGTGGGGGAATGATAGACAATGGATACTAGAGAGCCAACCAACAATGGCCACTGTAACTAACATGGACAAAGAGAAGAAACGGGCTGCAGGGGTGAGATAGGATGGCACAAGAGAGAGCAAGAGGCAGAGCCTGGAGCAATCCATTGAGGTCACTTTACCCCTGGGAGAGGGCTGTTTAAAGAGCATGGGCAACCCACAAATGGGGAGAAAGCTGTGAAGGACACCAAACATCACCCTCGTCCTTCATTAGTTCTTCCTTTGTGGGTGGAGAGGAACAGGATTATCCTAGATTTACTTGATGGAAAGCTTTAATCCATTAGGTACAAAACAAATAGGACAGATTAATGTCGAAAACTGTGAAGAGTGGTATTTTACCCCACTCACAAGTTAAGAAGTTAGCCTGCTACAATTTCATGGATCCTGGCGGAAGACCTGAGACTCCAGGGTCAAAGGCTGAGGACTTTCTTACTCGCAAAGTAAATACCAAAGCATGAGTATTTGTGCTCCAGTTCCCACAGGGTGACGCAGAAAGGGCCAGCTGACACATGTACATATAAAGGGAAGGAGCCCTGAGCTTAGAGAAACCAAATATTTCATAATAAAAAAAAAGTTACCCTGCCGGCTCTTTGCTCTGAAAGTAAACTTTATTATACTAGAAGATAAGCACATCTATCTACACTGTCTTATACTCTGGAAACTTTTCTGATGGGTCTACCACTCCATTGGCTACTCTAATGAATCTGACCAACAGAGGCTGAGACCAAATCTGTTCAATTTGTACAGTACAACATCTAATTCGTCTACTATCAGTAGGACTCAAACCAGTAGGCTGAAACCAACCTGTAGAATTCACCCCAACCATGCCTCCCAGGGTTCCAGATCCAGGCAGTTGAACAAATCCCATATATCATCAGGTTCTACCTTAGAAAGTCAGGGGATTTTTTCCTTATATTTCTGTATTGGTGTTTCCACTTGGCCTGAGACATTAATTCAGGTACTACAGGATGTATCTGTGATGGCACCGGTTCTGCTTGGCCCTCCAGGAGGAAGTTTAGGGCAATTCTCTCATCTGTAGCAATCTTACCTGCTGAGTTGAGGCCCACTTGAATGCTTCCCGGGGATGAGACACTAGCACTGATCACCTCAACTACAGTCAGGGACTAATTTTTTGTACCACTTCTTCTAATCGGATGAGTCCTGATATAGGGATAGGTATACACAGGGTGCACATAAATAACAAGTCAGTTATCTCTTGGGGAATCTCTCCTGAGAACCAAGAGTGGCATCTTTTGGGAGAGATCTCTTAGTTGTGAGGGCTTCGTGATTTACTAGTGGTGCTTCCCTAACCACTTGAAGATTTCTTATGACCATGGCAAAGCTGCAAATCATTGTGTTTTCAGAAGGCAGGGAACTTAATGTCCTAGTTCCACAAAGCAAGTATAGTCCCGAGAGCATATGTACATCATGACCATGAAATGAAAGTGTTGTTTATAGTTGTGGGGGTTGCTAAGTAGGACCTATATCATTTAAAGGGAGACGTTGACAGAACATCCAACATTACCTCTTGGCCAGCTGGTAAACCTTGAACTTCCCCGGCTGAGTTTAAATAATTGAGTTTAGTCTTTCTTTATAGAAGGACTGCCTGAGGGCAGTTGGGGGGGGCATTTATCTATAATAGATATCTATTATCTATTAGTGATGGTTGTAAAAATAGGGGTGAAGACATCTGGATGTGTTAACAGGTATTATCTTTGTGGGAGGTGCAGGAGCTGGGACCATCCTCTGCCTCTTCTGATTGATTCCCCTGTAAAGGTAAGGTGACTAGTGGTCAAATCACAATCAGAGTCATCAGGCAGATGATGACAAAATCAGGCAGTCAGTCAAATCAAAAGCCCTTGGGGGAAAAAAAGTCCTTGCAATCGTTTGGGAGAATCTCACCAGAGGTTTTTCTTCATGAGAAAGGCTCCGGAGGTGATTTGGAAAAACAAAGATCATTCAGATCTCTCTCTCTCTCCCTCTCTCTCTCTCATGTGTCTCAGGGTCTGAGATGCTCCCATCCCAGGTGCTACTGCTGCCTGTCCTCCATTGCCTCAAATTTCTGCATCCACTTTCGGCGTTGATCATTTCACCTTTGCTTCAATCATCCCCTAATCATACTCAGACCTTTTATTCAGAAAAAAAAAAGTAACTTGGACATTTTAACAAAAGTTACACAGACCCATTGCGGCCTCCACATTGGCCTGTGATAGGGGATTGATGATGGTGTCCTCAACCAAATGGCAACTATCCTTATGATCTGGGACCGTGTCAGTCCAGCCAGAGAATCCAGGTGGCTGAACCAGAGTTAAGTCTGAATCTCCCAGGCCCCATTTTGACGGGGCTGCCATCTGGAGGATGTGCCAACCATGCTGGCCTGGAGTCGCTGTTAGGGGAGAGAAAGACATACCATGCCCAGCAATGGTCATGGAGAAATCTCAGATTTTCAAAATAAGTCCCTATCACCTCATCCCTTGTGTCCTGATCATTACCCAGAAAGCAGCTAGGAGGAAATGATCCCTTTCCGAGGACAGCTGTATTCGGTGACCAAACCTGATTTACTTATGTGCGTGGACTAGGATAAGGGGATGGGAGCAGAATCAGAAATTTTGAAGGTTGATGCCAGATGCCTATGGACATTATTGATCCTGGAAGGTCCATAAAACATCTGTACTAACATCAGCTGAGGCAACGGTAGAGGGAAGAGGAAGGGTTCAGGGGGACACAGGACGAAAGAGCTTCTCCAGGCCAGCAAGGCTTTATATTTACTTTTACTTTCAAACAGTATGGTGTCTACTCATGGCTCAACCAAATGAGCTTGCAGTGCTTTTGGCTGGTTCAACAATTTAAATTGGGTGAAAATCCTCATGGCTAATACCACCCGTTTCAGCCTTAGGAACCCCTTGACTCAGTAGCCATGCCACTTTATATTCTGGCTGGTGTTACTGGGTTTGCACCTTTTTGCTGACTTGGGCATGGCTCACACGGCAGCAACTTTTTTTTTTTTTTTTTAAGAAATCTACCTCAATCTGGGGCATTTGCTGCCCATTATCAAAATAACATCTCTTGAGACTTCATCTAGTTCCAGTGTAAGTTTTGGCGGGGTGAGAACTGACTATAAGAGTTTATGTAGAATTCTTCAGGTCAGTTTCTCATTCTCCAGTGGATCACCTGCAGCGGCATTGTAAATCCAATCCCAGGAACTCTTACGAGCTCAAATATTAGATTTCTTCTGTGGCTTCCCATGGAAGCTGTCTCGGGGATATCTCCCCCAAAGAACCATGATAATGGCTGGGACCCACTGCAAAGCTGCTGAGACACTTTGCTCTTGTCTGAACGAATCTGAGGGTGGAATGATAGATCATAGGAGGGACTAATGATCCAGTTGTTGCCATTCTTCTAGAAAAAGGCCCGGGACCCCTGGGTGGCTCAGTCGGTTAAGCGTCCGACTTCGGCTCAGGTCATGATCTCACGGTTTGTGAGTTCGAGCCCCGTGTCGGGCCCTGTGCTGACAGCTCAGAGCCTGGAGCCTGCTTCAGATTCTGTGTCTCCCACTCTCTCTGCCCCTCCCCCCATTCGCACTCTGTCTCCATCTCTCAAAAACGAATAAACGTTAAAAAAAATTTTTTTTAAAAAGGCCCAAAACTCCTGCACATCCAGGATTAATATTAGCACTAGTTGTTACAGCAGGGCAGACCTGAAGCTGCCTGCCAAACCGGTGAGGGTCTCCCTACACCGAGATGAATTAGCAATGCTCCAAGCCCCACCTCACACAGCTGACTTTGAACCTACCTCCTAGTCCTCAGGTTGCTTCAATTCCTCCTTATAATTGGCAAAAACATGGAGAACCGTGCCTCATTGGTCAAAAACTTGGTCGACATGTTCACTGCCAATTCCCAGAGACTTCCCTCGAAAATCTGCTAATTAGCCTCTTTTGTCTACATCCCCTCTTGGTACCAAGACTGTCAAGAACTGCGAAGAGTCTGAGATTTTACCATCCTATAATCTGAGTTAGCCTGCCACAGTTTCATGGATATTGGGAGAAAACAGAAGACTCTTGGATCATAGACAAAGGACCTCATTATAGCAGCAGGAGTAGCCAAATATCAGTACTTGTGTCAGTGTCCCAAGCCCCAGCTCCCACAGGGCAATGCGAAGAGAGGCAGATAACACCTGGGCATGCAGTGGATTGTGTTCCAAGAGTCTAGGGAAGCCTCTGTCCAGCTAATTACCTCTTCATGAATCTGTTAGCCCAGCTCAGCCTACCAGCATCTAGCTTCATGCAACACACACACAGACACACACAGACACACACACTGCTATCTTCTCCTTTCAACAATGTAACACAGCCTGTTTTACCTGTCTAACCCATGCCCGGATCCCATCCCCCTTTCCTTTAGCATTCTTCCCTCATGAATAGTCAGCCAAGTCCAATTCTGACTTTACATTTATATCCTTAAATAGTAAAGAACTGATTCAAAAGGACAGGTAAAGAGAAAGACTTTGTGTTTGCTCTTAAGACAGGTAATCCTTTCTATGACATCCCATTAATCACATACTTCCCAGGACAGGGAGCTTCTGTGTTCCAAAGTGTCCTGTTCCATTGTTGTAGTAACAACTGTTAGAATCTGACTGTTGGGCCTGTCATCCTTTAAGGAGACAGAGTGAAATGGACCTCTTTCTTTTGTCTCCCATCTGCCTTCCTCTCCCTAAGACATGTAGCCAAGACTTCCTCCCTCCTTTTCCCCCAAACTGAGAGTAAGCGTAGCCCCTGGTTAAAAATGAAACCCCATCTTTTCACAAAAGGTGCTTTCAAAGCTGCTGTGGGGTTGTATGGCTAAAGGAGTGGCCCTTTATGGTCCATTTTTTACTCTGTGAAGCCTGAAGGGGCACAATCGGAAAACAGGAGATCGAGAACAGAAATGAATACATTCAAGAATGGGAAAAATGAAAAAGGGTCTGCAGCTTCTGCAGGTCGAGCTTCTTCAAAAGGGACTAGACTCAGGCTGCCCATCCTAGACTCTTCCATGGGGTTTGGAGTACTGAAGCCCCTCCACACACAGTTCTGGGGGACTTTTGCAAAGGCAAGATTGTTCCATTGGTGTACTGCTGGAGCTCCTCTTTCACTTCACTCTGCTAAGGAAAGTTTAACACTAGAGGTAACAAAATAATTCTGGGGGCAAGACTGACCATGTGGACAGGGAACAACATTTCTCTGGGTGGTTCAGGAGAGGAATCCAGAGAGGAGGGGTTAGATGGTTAGAAGAAAGATACCAGGATAAGGAGTGATGTTAGTGACCAGGTGTGCCCACAAGGAACTCCCTATGAATAACCAAACCTCCTATATGTACTTTGGGAAAAATCGTATTAGACCCTCAGTGTAAGTCTCCTTCCTCCACCATCCCGTATTATAATAATTTCCACCTCAATTGCAATGCACCCTCTCTTTCCTCCCACCCCCATAGCCAAAGTCTGATTAACCGTACAGGCTCATGTAACGGTATTTTAGAAAGTAAAGGGAGTATATGATAAACAAAGCGTGGCCTGCCCCACATTCACTCCTCCACCAGTACAAGTAGAGGAGCCCTTTTGGCAGGGGACCATGCCTAAGAATTCCAGGCAGGAAGCAGCCATGAGCAGAGGAGGAAGCACATGACATTGAGGAACAGCATCTAGTAGACAAGTCAGGTGGAGTACAGACAAAACCTTTCCATATACTTGAAGATGAAAGTAAACTTTTAAGGAGGGCAAGATGATATTTGGGGCACAAATGGATTAGGATCCAGACATTGCATCCCACCCCAAAGTGGAGAAGTGAGTTGCAATGGATTTGTCAAGGTCAAGGCCACATTCTCTAGGGTGGGGCCTTGGGTGAGGATATAAAAATATTTACACAGAAATCATCTTTTTGTTTAACATTCATTTATTTTTGAGAGATAGAGAGAGTGCAAATGGGGAAGGGGCAGGGGGAGGGGACCAAGGATTTGAAGCAGGCTCTGCTTTGACAGCAGCAAGCCATATGTGGGGCTCAAACTCACAAACCTTGAGATCATGACCTGAGCCAAAGTCAGAAGCTCTACTGACTGAGCCATGCAGGCGCCCCTACACAGAAATCATCTTAAATAAAACTATTGCAACTGAATAAAGTAATCCTCATAAAATGGACCCAAGGCCAAAAGGAATTCTCAAGCCCCATCATCATTCATGGTCAATTGCAGACCCTAACAGGAAGATATTTATACATTTTCCCAACAGGAAGGAGCCGATTTTACTACTCCAGCAGGAGTAGAAAGTAAAGGGAGTATTTCTTCTTGCCTGGTAGCAAACTCAGACAATAAGAAAATGCCACAACTCAGCCAATGAGAAACCATCACCAGCCTGAACTCATGCTTTTCTTAATTGGACTCTCGCTCAAAGCAGCCCCTTCCAATGTTTACCTTTCCTCTATAAAGTAATGTTTCTCTCCTTTGATCTCTGCACTTGCCTATGGTTTGCCATGGCATACATGTCCTGAATTGAAATTCCTCTGCTATTCCCAAATAAACCCATTTTATTCATAAAGTAACTGGCTGTTTCACTGTTTATTTTAATGTTAATTTACTTTTGAGAGAGAGAAAGACAGAGTGTGGAGTGGGGGAGGAGCAGAAAGGGAAGGAGACACAATCTGAAGGAGGCTCCAGGCTCTGAGCTGTCAGCACAGAGCCTGATGTGGCGTTCGAACTCACGAACCGCAGGATCATGACCTGAGCCAAAGTCGGACGCCCAACTGACTGAGCCACCCCGGCACCCCACAGCTGTTTCACTTTTAAGAATGATACTAAAAAATAATAAACCAAGATAGACGCTTCCACATCAAGTGACAAAGAATTATGACCTCAACATACAGAATGCCTACAATTCAGTGAGAAAAGACAACATAATAGAAAATCTAAAATAATAGCACACTCAAGATAAAGCAAGGAGGCTTCATTTACAAAAGACTATTTGTATAGTTGTGTGTATAGGACAGCCACAGTTAACTGAGGCTATTTGCAGCCAATCAGGAATCATTTCTATGTGTGAAAAGAGAAGAGAAAAATTACAGGAGCCTAGAAGAAGAGAAGGTCACCTGAGAAGAACAATGACCTTTTTTCAAAGCCAGTCAGAGTAAATACTTGGAGTTTATTTTCTTCCCACCTCTAATTTCCTGCCAGGTTCTCCACTGGCTAAACCCAGCAGGGAGACTTAGGGCACTGGGGCATTGCTAATGAAGGCCAGAGAAGTCAAACTTCTAGGAGAGAACAGGGTAGAGTAGGAAGACTGTGAATCCTCAAGCAGCAGACAGAAGACACCCAGCACAGAAGGAGAAAATATGAATATGCAATTACAGGAAAAGAAATACTAAGAGTCTAATGGCCATGTGAGACTAGGTCAAATTTCCCAAGCCATTTATTTTTTTAAGTTTATTTATTTATTTTGAGAGAAAGAGGGAGAGTGCAAGAGCAGGGGAGGGGCAGAGAGAAGAGGAGACTGAGAAGCCCAAGCAGGCTCCGTGCAGTGAGCTCAGAGCCCAACACCTGGCAGATCCCAGGAACCATGAGATGATGACCTGAGCTGAAATCAAGAGTTGGACGTTCAACCAACTGAGCCACCCAGGCTCCCTCACCAGCCATTTAAAGATCAGATTCCTAAGTGAGATTTCCTGAGAGTACCTGGTCTACTACTTAATTATGTACTCTTGATTAGGTCTTGTTCTCATCATTGGGGTAATAAATGGGGTCATAATAACACCTACATCATAGAGTTACCCTAAGGATCAAATGGGAAAAGGTATGTCAAGCACTGAGCCAGGGCTTGACACGGGGTAAGCAGTCAATACATGAAACCTTTTTTTCCCCCTTTCAAACTGGTAAATGATAAAGATCTATAATACTTGGTAGTGGCGAGGTTATGGGGTAAAAAACAGATTTTATTGGTAGTACAAATCGGTATATAACTTTTGGGAGGGTAACTTGACAGTATTATAACTTAAAATAAGAGTAAACAGTTCTATGTGTAATAATTTATCATACACAACTTCTTTTAGTAACGCGTAGGGACATATGTCTAAAGGTGTTCAGTGCCATACTGCAGTTGGGAAAGGTTGGAAACAACCTAAATTTACGTAATGAAACTCTACGTACCCATTTGTGTCGGTTATCTATTGCTGTGTAACAAATTACCTTTGGAAACTTCAGAAACTTAGCCTCTTAAAAACAAGAATTTATTATCTCATAGGTCATGCAGGCAGGAATCCCTGCGTGGCCTAGCTGGATACCCCAGATCAAGATTTTATAAGTTTGTATTTCTACTGACCAAGGCTGTGATCTCATCTGGTGGCTCAGTAGAGGGAAGGAATGTAGAGATAGAGATATGCATCTTTTATTCCTGCATTGGATTCCCCATCTGGTTCAGACCGGCATAGATATCCTCTCTTCCCATTGGAGTGGTAAGACTCACAACAAGGGTTTGCACTTTGGGGTGGAAGCAAACAGAGGAGGCCTTCTGTTTGCCTTGATGCTAGCTCCTCCAGGACAGTCTGCGTTGGGTTAAGACCCCTTTTCTTTTGAGAGGAAGCACAGTGATCTAAAGCTGAAGTCTGAGCTAATCACAAGGTCTTGCCTTTCCTTGCTTTGTTCTCTGTGAATGTATTTCCCCCTGGCACCTTAGGAGAAGGGATTGGCACCTACAGCAGAATTAAGAATATCTTGTATTCCAGCAGGTGTTAGCCAAATCCATGTCTAAACACGTCATCCTCTTCAAATATGAGGCCACATCTATTATGAAGTTGTTGTCTAAGAAGCCTTCTCTCGAGTCTAAACACTCCCTATCTCTTATCATTTTCCCTCAAATGAAGTAAGTGTTTTTTGTTTTTGTTTTTAAGTGTATTTATTCATTTTGAGAGAGACAGAGACAATGTGAGTGGGGGAGGGGCAGAGAGAGAGGGAGACAGGGCATCCCAAGCAGGCTCCACACTGCTAGCACAGAGCCTGATGCATGGCTCGAACCCCTGAAACTGTGAGATCATGACCAGAGCTGAAACCAAGAGTCAGACGCTTAACCGACTGGGCCACCCAGGCGCCCCAACGTCGGTTTTATAGCCATGATCATTTAGTTGACTTTAAAGTCATTGTATGGTGCTCCCTAAATATTTGACGAATGAATTTATTGATTCAATAATAAACATTCTAGTTGATCAGTGTCCTTAAATCATCACTAGGGCACAATAGCATTTTAAGGACAGTGTATCAGCTAGGATGCTTTGGATTGCACAAAAAAGAAAAACTGACATCAAGCTGACTTAAACAATAATGGGATTCATCAGTTCACGAAACAAGGAATCCAGAAGTTGTAGAGATGCAATGGCTTCAGAAGGAGAGATTCACATGGTGGTGGAGGCCCTGGCTCTACTTGTCTATTATGCTCTCTGCGCAGCTTTCAGACTTGGTCCTCAGGCTGGAGCCTCTCCTGAGAGCAAAGTACCTAGAGCCGTTGACTGTAAGGCAAGTCATGCCCACCCACAGAACAGAGCTTCCTTTTCCCTGACCACCAAGCCAAAGGAGTGTTACCTGTATCAGACCAACTTGGGCTACCTTCCCAGCCCTGAACCAACCACTGCTTGCGCTGTTTGACTTGGACTTGGGGAAGTGCCCCTTTAAGCCAATGACTGATGGCAAGAGGATGGGGCTTCTAGGCCAGTCAAATCCTCCCTCCACTCTATCCCGGTACGGAGAGGTGGGAAAACCTCACCCAGATCCCATGGCTGGGAAATATAGATGCTGCTAGGGAAAGAAGAAATGGAACTTGACTCTTCCATTATGTATTCAGCTGGTGTTGACTCAGTCCTGACTAGACACTCTTCCACACCCAGGGAATACAACAGAGAACAAATGGACAAAGTCACTGCTGTCATGGAGGGGAGATGAAAAAGTAGCACAGAGGTAAGTCAGGGAGGGTAAGAATTCCCGGGATCACAGAGAGCTGCTGTTCTACAGAGGGTTGTTGGAGAGATGGGTCAGAAAAGGTGACATCTGAGACGTTGGAGGAAATGAGGGAGAGTGAAGAATACAGGGAGCCACTAAGTCAGCACAAGGCCTGAGGTGGGAGAGCGCATGTCCTGTGTGATTCACAACCACGAGGGCTGTGTGGAGCCTGCTAAGCCATGGCAAGGACTGTGAGAATGGGGCTAGGGATGACATCAGCCAGGTCTGGTTGTTAACTGTGGTGGCCTCACTGTTGGTTGCTCTGACCCTGCTGTCTCTACTTATTCCCTACCACAGAGCTCATCTCCATGAGAGGCTGCAAATACCAGATGCCTGCCTTGCCTGCCTTTCAGTCAACGCATGAACGAGTCGTCCAAAAATCCCCACAACGGTTCCATAAGTTGTAGCTTATGGTCAGATAGATGGGAAAAGGGAGAGACCGCAAGTCACGAGCCAGTCAGGAGGCTTTCACTGGATTCTAGAACAGAGGTAAGGTATGTCTGAAGAGCAGTAATGGTCATAGGGCAAGAGATATGGGTTGAGTGAGGCAGAGATGACAGACATGGAAGTGACAGGTTCTGGGAACTGGATGTGAGCAGAAAGGGAGAGAGGAGTCAGCTGAGGAGGTGGTGAGTGGGAGAGTGACAGAACCTTCTGGAGCAAGGGCCACAGTGTGGCTAGAAAAAAATGAATCTGGTGAGGTGGTGGCTGTGAGGTGGTGGCCATTAGTTCGACATGGAGTACATCAACATGCAGGGGAAGGGAAAAGATTCCCTTCTTGAGAGACTATCTAAAAGGCAAGAATAGAAACTCACCAGACTCGTTCACAGATCTGGTCTATGTATAGGTGATTCATTCTACCCCCCCACTTCCTCAACCTCCCCCCCACCACCCCATGCTCTTTGCCTGGCAAACTCCTATTTATTCTTCTACACTCAGATTAATTCCCAACTCCTCAGTGAAGCCTCCTTATCCTACCCCGACGCAGAATTTTTTCCTTTCCTATGTTCCCAGAGCCTTTTGTGGACACCTGCATCCTATCATTTGCCACACACAATGCATTGTCATTTCCCTGCTCCCTCCCTCTTCAGTGTTAGACTGCAGGTGCCCTCCCTAGAGACCAGCTTAATGCTTTTTGTATTCCTGGCATTTAATACTGTGCCTAGAAGATATAATAGGTAATCACCAAATGAGTGATGAATGAACGAGTGAATAAATGAATGAAATATTGATCATAGAAAAAAGGTAGAGGTTAAAAGTGTTAGCAGAGAGTGATGAAATTTTGAAACTTTTAAGTTAGGATATTTTGACATCCATGGAAAATGGTGGAGTAGATGAGGTTATCCTTGGAAACTCGTAGATTCTATATGTGGAAGGAGGAGATCTAAATCTGAGCTGATATCAGATATGAAGAGGGATTACAGTCATTACCTGAGAATAGCTCAAGAAGGGTGCTGAGAAGTGAGTGAAATATTTGATGAAGGTGAAAGCCAGAGCCCGCAGAGAACCTGAAGGTCAGGAAATCAGGAGAATAAGTCTTTAGGATTTTCTGGAAACATAGCAGTCACATTTTATGATGCAATCGTGCAACGCAATCATGGAAATCTTACATACTCAACGTTGGTTTTTCCATAGGACTCAATGTAAGGGGGGGCAGTGTTCATTCTCAGCTGTCAGGTATATAAACGTGATAGTTTTGTGTCATTTTTCAGGGGGGGCTGATCTTGCAGCCAGGCCAATGACATTTTTTTCATTGTTTCCATTCTTCTCTCCCTTTCTGAGGACAATTTGAGAAGATTAAAGTTATGCTGGCTATAATCCTTGCATTTTCTCATTTTATTGCAATGATTTCATAGTATATTCTATCTCAGTTGTTCTCAATCCAGAAGAATCTGAGCCTCTCTGCTGACTCCACCACCACCAAAGTGGAAACATTTTGATCGTCACAACTGGCATCTAATGGGTAGAGGAGACCAGGGATGCTGCTAAATATCCTACAATGCACAGGAGAGCCCTGTGTGTCAATAGTGCCCCAATGTTAATAGTGCCAAAGTCAAGAAACCCTTAGAGTCTCCCCTATATGAACAGCACAGACATTATGGCACTTGTTTGGCTGGCCAGCTTCAAAATTTTGTGGTTCTTCATAAATGCAGAAAAGGTAGAGGGATTTCCTTTATTTCCATTTTGGAGACTTTGTTGACAGCTAATATTGCACTTCAAATTTTATCACACCTTTAGTCCATGTTCACATCAAGGGCGGATTTTCAGTCACTTTTTTCAAGACTAACACTAACATCACCAATTTAACAAGCACTTAGGTGACATTGCCGAAGGGCTATAACAACAGGAAAGGTTAACGCAGAATGACAATAGTCACTAAAATCATGCCCAGAGTCTTAGTAGAGTTAGAGGAGGTGTGAAGTAGGGGTTGGGGACACAGCCTCTGAGGGAATGATCTGGCCACATCTCAGCTCTGGCACTTTCTTGTCAGTCACTGACCTCTGGCAATTGCCTTTCTGGGCTTCGGTTTTCTCAGTGGGGGATAAGATTATCACAGAGTCCTTCCTCTTAGAGTTGTGAAAATTAACTACTGACACACATAAAGAGATTAGAGAGCACAATAAGGTGCCCAGGATGGCAGGCACTTCTCTTTACTAGTCAGAGTGGGCCTGCTGCATGACCATCGCATGAGGAGAGTTGATATTTTCTTGACTGATCAGCTTTAAAATTCTGTGGTTCTTGACAGATGTTAACATGTTGGAGCAAGTCCGCTTTTATTTCCATCTTTGAGGTGAAAATGAGACGTGGTCGTTCTCATATTGTGCTTCAAAGTCACACAAAGAGATCAGTGAGTGTGGCTGCGCTGTAAGTCTTCAGGGAATAATAGTTATAATAGCAGCAGGAGCAAAAGCGTTCCCCATATGTGAGACAAGGGGCATTATTCGGTAGCTGTTGTTTTCTTCAGTTCCACAATGCGCCACAAGAGAGTTCCAGAAGACCGTTTTAGAAAACTTAAAGAGGGCTGCTTTTGGTTCTGTTTAAATTGTACCATAAATGGTCACAAGACGGTGCCAAAAGATTCCTTTTGAAAACCTGATTGGTCAGTTCCTTCTTTGGTTGTTTAAATTAGACCAAAAAATAGTACATGAGTATATTTAATTGGAACAAAAATACAACACATGGGGTTAAGTACAAACATTTCAATTCAACATACACCTTTTTTTTTTTTCTTTGTTCTAGATTCTAGTCATAGAAAAACTCCTGGAAAAAAATTTTCTGTTTCCATTAATCTATTGAAGACTTAATGAAAAACTTTTCAAAAAACATTACACTTCACTGGTGGTGATTTAGCACCCCCGTCGCATAGAAAAAAATTGGGTTCCTGAGATCTGCTATAAAGAGCCCCAGTTCCCTGCTTTGACAGATTACTGTGAAGGCAGAGTTGCCTTGGTGACTCAGGGTTTCTCTTCCAAGTTCATACCTGAGCAAATGAGAGACAGTGCGGGGAGCATAGCAGCATGGCTTTCTGGGGTGCTGGGCTCTGTTAAAGGAAAGCTCCAAATAGGATTTTCAATCACAAAAATTAACAGCACACAGGGTCTTTTTTCCCAGTCCCTGTCTCCTCCCTGGAGGGGAGGGGTGGGGGGAGAGGTGTCAATCCCCTGAGGCCGTGGGTGGAGCCTGAGGAGCCTCTTACCATAGCGCACCAAACCCCGCCCCCGTCCCGCCCCTGGTTGTCCCCAGGAGGTGGGAAGAACCTCCTGAGAAACACACTTTCCAAATGGCGCATGTGCACAACTTTTGAGAGCATGACGTAATAGCTCCGGAGAAAAGACCCTTGAGGTCTTTCATTTTTTTTTTTTTTATTTTTTATTTTTTTTTATTTTTTAATATATGAAATTTACTGTCAAATTGGTTTCCATACAACACCCAGTGCTCATCCCAAAAGGTGCCCTCCTCAATACCCATCACCCACCCTGCCCTCCCTCCCACCCCCCATCAACCCTCAGTTTGTTCTCAGTTTTTAACAGTCTCTTATGCTTTGGCTCTCTCCCACTCTAGCCTCTTTTTTTTTTTTTTTTCCTTCCCCTCCCCCATGGGTTTCTGTTATGTTTCTCAGGATCCACATAAGAGTGAAACCATATGGTATCTGTCTTTCTCTGTATGGCTTATTTCACTTAGCATCACACTCTCCAGTTCCATCCATGTTGCTACAAAAGGCCATATTTCATTTTTTCTCATTGCCACGTAGTATTCCATTGTGTATATAAACCACAATTTCTTTATCCATTCATCAGTTGATGGACATTTAGGCTCTTTCCATAATTTGGCTATTGTTGAGAGTGCCGCTATAAACATTGGGGTACAGGTGCCCCTATGCATCAGTACTCCTGTATCCCTTGGGTAAATTCCTAGCAGTGCTATTGCTGGGTCATAGGGTAGGTCTATTTTTAATTTTCTGAGGAACCTCCACACTGCTTTCCAGAGCGGCTGCACAAAGCTGTCATCATCAAGTCAGCATGGTATTGGCATAAAAACAGACACATAGACCAATGGAATAGAATAGAAACCCCAGAACTAGACCCACAAACGTATGGCCAACTCATCTTTGACAAAGCAGGAAAGAACATCCAATGGAAAAAAGACAGTCTCTTTAACAAATGGTGCTGGGAGAACTGGACAGCAACATGCAGAAAGTTGAAACTAGACCACTTTCTCACACCATTCACAAAAATAAACTCAAAATGGATAAAGGACCTGAATGTGAGACAGGAAACCATCAAAACCTTAGAGGAGAAAACCTTGAGGTCTTTCAGACGTCCCAATAGGACAATTCAAATAGCGATAATTCCTTGGAAATTGTTATTTCACTTTCTCTCTTTCATACTTCTGTAAAGTGCAGACTTAACAGTAATGAAGTAAGAGCCCTGAAGTCTGGAGCCAAAGAGTCCCAGTTTTGGCAGCGAAGGGAAATGTAGAAGAGGGAGGAGGAGAGAAGAAGGCAAGAGGGAAGAGGAGGTGAGGATCGAATGAGTGCTCAGTGCCGGTGCTGTGTGAGCACCTACCCTCCGTGCCCACTCATTTAATAATCAAAAGAATTCCACTGATTTGGTGCTTTTGGCTTCACTGACAGGCAAAGAAAGAATTTGAGAAGTGACTTTTACAAGGTCACACACCAGTAAGGGGTGAAATCAGAAGTCAAACCAGATAACTAAGAGATGCCAAATATGTGGGTTTTTAATAAAAGCCTACTATTAACCATCCACAACCTTTGGGGTTTACTCTGTGGTGGTGGTTGTTGGAGCAACATACAAAAAACAGGTTGTTTGCCCTCTGTTGCTTTGACTGAGGGGGCAATGACCACAGAGGATACCCATTTGACTCAGACGCTCTTGCTGGGAGGTCCCCAGTGTAGAGCAGAAGAAACTCCTTCATGCTCTGGGCCGTGGCCTGCCTGGTAAAAACTTCCTGGGTCCCTCCAAGGTGGTAGTTTCCCTTCTACTGTTTATTGATGCGCTACAAAAAGGAAAGTGCTTGTAAACAACTTGAGTGCATGAACAAGCTAATTAAAATAATTAATAGCTTGTGAAAAAAGTAGTAAAACTAATTATTATAGATTGGCCCTGTGGGAAGAGGAAAATTGCTGACATTCTTCAGGTCTAAGCTGATCCATCTGAGACAGAAAAGCACAGTTTACCAGGTCCCTTCAGAGGATATGGTTCCTTCCCAGCCCAGATTCAAACTCTCCTGCTTCTCATCCCAATCTGTAATTTCCTTCTTGGCAGTTCCTCTATGCAACTGACCCTCCAATGATCCTCACTCCAAACCGTTCCCTCTAGGCAAGCATCTGACTTTTCTGTTTTTAACTTAAAGAATCATGAAAGTTTTGACTCTGAGAAGCACGGCATTGAAGGACGCTGCAGACCTCTAGTAAAATGACCCATAGGATGCATGACTCCTTTTGCGAGTGTTTCCACTTTCCACTTTTCCACTTTCCAGTTTCCACTTGATGGCTAGCCAGTCTTTGTGTGAGCACCTTCCAGTAACAAGAAATGACAGCTGTGGCTGCTCTGACTGCTGTCAAATACCTCTTGCTTTTCTTTCGAGTTATACTCTGTCTCTTTAACGTCCCACTGTGGCTCATTCTATCTCTTGGGGCCTTAGAGAATAAGAAAAATGCCTTTTCCAAGCATTTGAAGGCAGAACTGTGTCAGCTCATGCCTTCCCAGTGTCCAGTTCTACTCCCAAACCTGCTAGGTGTTCTACCCCCAGGAGCGGAGCACCCGTTGAAAGGTTCTCCAGTTTTCCAGGAGAGGTGTTTACCTGAAATGGCCAAAAGCAGCCCTGAGCAGGGGAGGATCAGAGTCTTCTCTGGGAGAAGCAACAGTCATAGCTGAGGGGAAGTGGAACACCAAGTCCAAAGTAGATCGGGGAACAGAGGAAGGACATCAAACAATAAATTTGTTAGCTCAGAGGGTCAGGAGTAGAGGAGAAACAGGAAGAAGAATAGGTCCAGAAAGGCAGTTCAGAACTAAGACCACAAATAGTAAATTTTTACAGGAGCTCCCCTTTTACATAGCTATTCACATGTGTCCCATGGCCATGCAGGGCCAGACACCCTCAGTTAAACACTGGGAGTTCTTCAAGTATTTATTATACAACAGGTTATCGAAACTGCCTTTACAACACATTCGAGAATCTTGTTGAACATCCCATCAACTCACTGGTCATTAGTTGGTAGAATCACCTGACACATTGGGGTAACAGGGTGTCTGAGAGGTGTTGAAAATGTACACCAGGGCATGGAGCAGTCTTTCTTTGCTCAGGAAAAGTCTCTTTAGTGGACTCTTTTAATTAGGTAAACATAGCTTGATAGAGTGCATGGGAAGCACTTAGTGTAGCCAGTAAGACCAGCTCTCTTCATCTCTCCTCTTAGACTGAGTGAGTCTCAGCGTTTTTGGACAATGGGAAGTAAGTGAGGCAGAGGTGGCCATGAGGCAGAGAGATACAGATCATCTTGCAGAATGAAGCAGTTATATTAAAAGTAATGTAAAAGTGATCATACCGTGTTCAGACTGTGAGTGACCAAAGCACGTCATCTTGTTTGAAATGGCACAATGGCATTGTTCCATACTTAGTTCATAGCTGGTCCCCTCTTCCAAATTTCTTAGTGGTCACTAACTGGTGACATCATTCACATTTCATGGAGGATCTAACGTCATTCACCCAGATCAGGAAATTTGTGTGCACTTAGAACAGCAGATTTTGTTCATTCAGCTAGCCTCTCCAGCTTCCTCTTTGCCAGGCCCTGCGGCAGGTGCTGTGGGTACAGCTGCAAGCTCTGTGAGTGCTCTCTCACCACCCTCCAGTTCCCTTGGAGCACATCATGAGCTTCTTGCTTTGTACCTGCTCACACACAGCAAGATGCCTGGAGACCCTGGAAAGTTCTCTAGCTACTAAGGTTAACTTATCCTTTAAGATTAAAATGAAATGGAAAGCCCAGCTTCCCTCTCCAAATCTCTAGATTATTCTTTTCCTAATCACTTCTGGGCTCAGCTTCCTGCTTCTGTTAATTCTCAATCCCCACTCAGCCCTTCACCTCCTGTGTGCATGGCCTCTTTTCCACACCATGTTACCCCACTGGGGAAAATGCTCCAATTCCTGCACCCCCACACCCTACTGTCAAGAAAAACAACACACTGTGTCAGTTCATTTCCTCTGAGATTTGGTCACCAGGACAGAATTAGAAATGCAAGAGATTTCTTGAGGAAATCTTGAGATTTCTTGAGAGAAGAGCGAGAGAGAGAACGTGCACGCACACACACACACACACACACACACACACACACAGGAGTGGGCGGGGAAACCTTAGAACATGATGCAGGTCTGACACCTGTGACAAGAGAAGGGGAAAGAAGAGGATTTGTAAGAAGAGCCTCAGAAGACAGTACAGTTCTGGGAAAGTCCTGAGCAGGCAGATGGGAGATCTAGAGCAAAGATCGCCCAGTGGAAAAGTCCTGCGTTGGGCAGAAACGGCTAAGCTAGAGGTCTCCACTGAGTTCAGTCAAGGCTGGAGCAGCCCAGGTAGATGGAGGCCTTGGTGTGAACATTGCAGTGGGTCCCCAAGGTGCACGAGCTGGAGGCCAACCTAATTGCATTGTTTGTAGCAATTTCTCCCCAAGAGAGATCTGAGTGAATGATGCTCCACAGCTGGCTTGGAGCACCACATAGCAGACTTTTATTGAGGTTCTAAAATACAGGAGAAAATGATGGGAGTCATGTGAAAGCACAGCACAGCCAATAGAGGAAAATAAATATTGGACCCCACTGGTTTTAAACTTACTAGGCCATTCCTAACCACTTGTGGCTCTCTTTGTTGTGGTCCCTCACATTACCCCCTCACCTCACTTCCCTTGGCTCCTCTTTCCCTTTGTTTCTTCTCTTTCCTCTGGCTATTAACCTTCAATTCTTTTTTTTTTTTTTTTTTTTTTTAGCTTTATTTATCTTTGAGGGAGGGAGCGCGCATGAGTGGGGGAGGGGCAGAGAGAGGGAGGCACAGAATCTGAAACAGGCTCCAGGCTCCAGGCTCTGAGTGGTCAGCCCAGAGCCCGACACGGGGCTCGAACTCACGGACCGAGAGATCATGACCTGAGCTGAAGTCGGACGCTTAACCGACTGAGCCACCCAGGCGCCCCTAACCTTCAATTCTTGATATTTTTCTCATACAAGGCAATTTATCCTTGGGGATTTCATCTTTCACGTGCCAGGTCTTTCACAAAACAAAGGATAGTCTTCTCTCTGAACAATTCTACTTCCATCTTTAAAATTAATGTTTTTAGGCCCATTATGTATTTTTTTTGTACAATTTCTACAGAGTTTCAGAATCTTAATTGTAGGTATTATTTGAAAACTGAGTGCATTTTTTGCCAGGGAATTAACAGATATGTCTTCTAAGATCCTTATCGTAGCTGTCAATTGCTCTATGAGTGATATCAACTGAGTTTAATTCAACAGTATTTATGGAGCTGCCCTCAGTCCTAAAAACTAAACTAAGTCATTTTGCAAAGAGAAATAAAATCAGCTCCTACCCCTAGGAAATAAGCTTCCGGCTTCTTGAAAGAAAAGTAGGGATATGTAAAAGGATCCACTACCAACTCAGTGGCTGAGCAGATGTCTAGATGAGGAGGCTGAAAATGGCTTCTGAGATCCTCGTTCAGGTTGAGTGATTAATGTCATTTATCCAGAGAAAGGACAGGACAAAACGCAGATGGGCGTGGAAATGGAGAAATAGGTGATTTTAGAGATAGATGATGTTTCAGCGGTGCTCAAATATTTTCCTGAATGGATGAATAAATGAAATGAAAAGGCAATGGCATGAGCTTTTCAAAGGTAACTGGAAATTCCAACCCTAGGAGGGTGGTGAAGGAATGGCCTGCAGAGAAATGGTTAAGTGGTAGGTTTGATGAGGCTGCCCAGTGGAAGTACTGTGGGACCCAAGGAATTTAACAAAAATCCCCTACCCCTGGACAAGCACAGAAAGACTAACTCCATTTTGTGCGACACCCACCATCTCATGTATAACCCCCACATGACCTACTTATTGCCTAAGACACTCCCCCACCCTAGTCAAGCCGCTTGAGCACACCCTTACTGGAAATCGGCTCGTATAGGAATACGGAACCCCTAACCGCCAAAGAATGTAAACCCCGCCTTTTGCCCGCCAAACTTGCGCACCAATTCTGACCAGAATGATAGGCTAGTTCAAACAGTTACTATAGGGTAAATTGTAATTCAATTGGCCACCTGCATGAGGACTGACATGACTATGCAACTTTCTGTGTGTGTTACAATCTCATTGGCCACTGGCCCCTATAAAACTGCTACGCCTCTTAACCTAGGGGTCCAAGTCCCTGCTCTGCTGTGTCGGGTATACTTGGGCCCAAGCTCAAGCTTGCAAATAAACGCTCATGCGTTTGCATCGGTATCGGCTCCTTGGTGGTCTCTTGGATTCGAAATCGGGGGCATTACAGTACCTCAGAGACAAAACAGCATAAGACAGCATAAGAGACAGAACACACTAAGTCTAGAATCCTCAGAGATGTGTACAGAAACAGACTGAGTAAAGAAAAGATTGTTCCAAGAGGAACAATCAGAACAGAGAGTAACAACCTGTCACTGAAGGTAAACGCAGAATCACAAGAAGCTAGACTAGAAGAGGAAGAAAAAACAGGTTAGATTCTTCTTTGGTGACCCTCAGAACCACCGTTTCAACAGTGAGGGGACAAGATGCAGAGAGGACTTTTGCTCTTGATGGAAGGAGAGAAGTTAGCATTAGAATACTGAACATTGGAGGAAAAGATGAGAAGCCAGAGAAAAGCGGAGCATGGCCAGAGCCTGAGGGGAAGGAGTCCAGAGAGGAGAGTGGGTGGGACTTAGTGATGAGACCGTCTTGCTGCCAGAGTCTTGAGGCAACCATTGATTGGCTGGGTCAGAGGTAGCCTCGGAAAGGAGTGGGGCACTGTGTTCTCCTACACAGGAGGGCAGATCAACACAGAAGAAATGGACTGAGTGGAAAAAAGGGAAATTGAGGGTGAAGTGGGCCTTCCTCCCACCTCTTAGAGACAGAGGGCCAGGTGGGGCTCTGGTCTTTGGAGAGCATAACAGGTTTGAAAAGGCCATAGGAGTCAGCCAGAGATGACCTTGAGGAAGCTAGGAAGGTGTGTGTTCTCATCCTCACACTGACTACAATTCATTCACAGTGATAGCTCTTATTAGAGTTCTTATTTTTCACATATTATTGATGTGGAGAACAAAGGCAAAAGGAAATGTAGATAAAATTAAATTTCCTTATAGCCCATTGACAAATACTTGAGGCAGGCAGAGTAAGACATTCCTCCAGGAACTCCCAACTGTCTGAATGTTAATGCCTGGCTAGAGGCAAAAACAACCTTAGCTTGAGGATAGTCAGGCCTCTAGGATCTGTAAGTCTTCTTTAACATATGAAAATCATTTTAGAAACTTCCCTGTGCCTTTCCCTTCCCCAATTCCCAAGTATGTGATCAGTCATCCCTCACACTTACAGCGCAGCTCTTTCTGCCCACAAAGGGTCCTGACCCCGTGTCTTAATAAAAACACTTTGTTGCACCAAAGAAGTCTGAAGAATTCTTTCTTGGCCCTCGGCTCCAAACCCCAACACTTCAAACTGCATCATTTTGGCACCCCAACGTGAGGCCAGCATCTTCTCATCTGGGCTCTGAGCCTTGGTGCAAACTTGGTAAGTACTCCTCTCCTCTCCCTTTACTTTCATTTCAGGAGCTTTTCAGGGAGTATGGTCTTATTGGAACACTCTCATGTCAATTGCTCAGGCTGCAATCCTCTAACCCACGGCTCCTCTATGGGGAAGAGAAAGACTGCCTTTTGGCTGGAAGTTAGTACCTTGGCCGGAATGCTAATAAAGACTCAGAAACTTGATGCCCTCTCTTTATTCCCATTCTTATACAAAAGTTGTCTGTGTTGGGCACAGGACAGCCACCTAACTCACCAGGACAGCTGCCAGTCTTAAGACTCCCGTGTGAGGTTTCCTCCTCATTGGTCTAATGTGATACCCTTCACATCTCTGGCCTAGCTGCTTCTGGCCTCGAGACCTCCACTTGGAGCACATCAAAACCAGTAACCGACTGAATTAAACCCAACCAGGATCTTTCCCTAGGGAAGCTGGTTGTAAAGACTACATGTATTGGAATGTCAGTTAGATCATGATGGATTCCTGTCTTTACTGTTTTCCATCAGTGTCCCCTACTGGCTACTTAAATTATAAAGTTGGGTAATTTCCCCTTGAGAAACTCTCCTAGTGCTTTCTATGGGTTAAAAAGGAAGGATTCTTCAAGGCAAAGCATGTATTTTGATCCATTCAGTGCTACCCATTTATAGTCTAGAAAGCAAATGGGGAAGGGGAAGGTGGTAGCTAGTATCCCTCCTACAGGTCTTTACAGTGGGACTGGTGACCAACAGCGGTTTCGTTCAAAGAATGCCTCAGATTGCTTTTGATACCAAGAACCTCTGACATGTCCTGCGCCTGGGATGTCACCCAGGAGACAGGGGCAGGGGATGTTTGGCAATGGACCTTTTCTACTTTTCTAGAAGCATGGGAGCTTCTTCAGCCCCCAAGGATTCTCCCTTGGGATGCCTTTTAACTCACGGAAATCAATTCAGATTGTAAAATCTAGGAAAGAAAAAACTGATCTTCTTCTGTAACATTGCATGGCCTCAGTACTCCTTAGGAGATGAGGGGAGATGGCCATTATTGGGACGTTAAGCTTCTGTATGATCTATTGGATCTCTTCTGCAAGAAGCAGGGAAAATGGACTGAGGTACCTATATCCAGGCCTTCATGGCCCTAAGTCAGGATTCAGACCTGAGGGCCTATTGTAGAATGTGTTACCACCAACCAGGTTCATAAACCCCATCTGGATATACTGGATGATGACCGTCTAAATAGGCCCATTCCTCCTAATAAGCCAGGGCTACTTCAGGAGTCACTGACCAGTCCAGACAAAGAGGACACTGGCTCTGTTGCTATCCCTCCTCCTTATAGACCCCAAGACCTGTCTGCTCCCAGCCCAGCTGGACAAACTAGGAGTGGGATTCCCTATCTTGCAAGAGTTCCAGCTAACTTTGGAATGCATCCTCTTAGGAAAGTTGCCAATGGAGAAATGGGCATGATTCAAGTCCATGTCCCCTTCTCCATGGCAGACCTGGCTCAGATAAAATAATAATTAGGATGGATCATGGTGTGTGCGGGTGACTGATCCTTGCCATGTCTTCTCACAAGACTTTCGGGATCAAGCGATTTCTGGCCAGGAAACAAAAGCAGAATCATCCCATTCCCTAGTGAGTTCAGATGAAGACTGGTAATAAAATCAGGTATAACTCCAAGAGGCGGCATTGGAGAAGAACCAAGCTGGGTCTGTAAGAGATCGCTCGTGGGATGGCACGCATATTTATGCTGCATTAAGGTCACTTGTTCCTATCCCATCACTCTGTAAACCTCCCTACTACCTGAACAATAGATATGTTTTATCGGGGAAATGATTTTTCTCTGCTATTATGCTTCTGTACTAGTAGGTTAGTAATAAATATGTGAGAACTTTTGACTGAAAAGAAAAAAGCAATTAGGACAATATTGCGAAAACCCTTCTCAATTTATTGAATCAACAATTAACAAGTGTATATACTGTTTGATTTGACCTGGCAAGATATATACATCATATTAACTCGTTGCACCCATGAGGAAAGGAACTGTATTGGGGATATATTTGGGATATCTCTGGCAACCAAAGATAGGGAACGTTATCCAGTAGGGGGCGCTGCTGTTCCAAATACCAAAGCACACTGAAATTATCAGGAGGACAGACAAGGAAGGAAAAGGTGAGATCATGTGATTACTTGTTTAACAGAAGGAATGAAAAAACGATTCACTATACCTGTAAATTTTGATAACATTCAGGAAGTTATTCAAGGAGCTGGTGAGAATACAGCTCTATTTCAGGGTCATTTGATAGAAGCTATCCATAGAAATGCAAATCTGGACCCAACCTCACCTGAGGCAACAACTATACTAAACCTGCATTTTATAAGTCAGCTGGCACCTGACAGCCACTAAAAACTGACTAAAATGGCCTTAGGTCCTCAAATCTTCCCTCTTCCCCCAGAACCTACTAGAGGTAGCAACTGGAGTCCTCAATAATACAGATGTGGCCTTAAAGCAAGGAAAGGACCGGAGAGCTGAATTGCAGGGTAAAATATAGACTCAAAGATTGGCTGCCACTATTGTGGATTCCCCACGACACCAGACTAACCAGGGGCCAAAGAAAAAGCTGGTATCAAAGAATCAGGTAAGACTCCATGCTAGCGCTGTGGTCAGATCAGACAGTGGAAAAAAGAATGTCTAAACAAATGTTCTCCACCAGGGCCATGTCCTGTCTGTAAGAAAAAAACGACATCGGAAGAAAAACTGTCCTCATCTCCAGAGAGAGAGGGAGACAGGAACTCACTTCCCTACCTGAGAGCAGGAACCAGAGGATCTGGCATGATGGGGCCCTGAAGCTGGTCTGGCTCCCTTTGACATCAAGATGACTGAGCCCTGGGTTACTCTGGATGTGGAAAGCAAGTTTATCAATTTTGTTATTGATATAGGAGCCACTTTCTCTGTTCCTATTCAGCACTCCGGTTCTGCTTGTTTTTCTAACCATAAAATTGTTGGCATAGAAGGGGAAACTACGTGCCATCGGACAATGCCTTTAACCTGTATATACAAAAGTCAATGGGTTACTCATGTTTTTCTACTCCTTCTGTCTTGTCCTACTCCATTACTTGGATGAGACTTAATGTGTAAACTGGGAAGCAGGTTTTCCCTTACTAAAGAAGGGGATGGCTTGTTCTCTTTAACACCTGGAGAGCTAAAACCTTATCCTGCTATCACTACTAGCTGGAAGGAAATAAATCCACAAGTCTGGGATTGTGATGTCCTAGGACGGCTCTTAAAGCCCAACCAGTTAAAGTGATTTTAAAGAAGCCAACCAGGGGTGCCTGGGTGGCTCAGTCGCTTAAGCATCCAACATTGGCTCAGGTCATGATCTCATGGTTCCGAATTGGAGCCCCACTTTGGATCCTCTGTCTCCCTCTCATTGTCCCTGCCCCCAACTCTAAAATAAATAAACATTTAAAAAAGATAAATAAATAAAGGACCCAATCACTACCCTTCATAGAAAACAATATCCCTTAAAACCTGAGGCAAAGGCTGGATTGCAACCACTTATTGATAAGTTTCTCAAACATTGTATTTTAAAGCCTTGTCAATCTCCTTATAACAATCCAATTTTACCAGTCAAAAAGCCAAGTGGGGACTATTGAATGGTACAAGACTTGAGAACTATAAATGAAGCTTTATGCCTGTTCATCCCATAGGCCCAAATCCCTATACTATTTTCACCCAGGTCCCTGGTGATGCCCACTGGTTTATAGTACTTCATTTAAAAGACACCTTCTTTTGCAGCCCTCTAAGTGAGGAAATGCAGCCACTATTTGCCTTTGAATGGGCCTCACCTTTGAGCCCCCAGGCTGCTCAGTTAACATGGCTGGTCTCCCCAAGCCACCACTGGGATTTAGAGACAGTCCTCACCTTTTTGAGACTGCATTTAGTAAAGACCTTCATGCTATCGCCTTGCCTCAAGGGACTACAGTTCAGTATGTGGATGATATTTGAATCCATAGTCCCACGAGAGAAATGTCTGATGGCAATCCTGTAACTTTAATTGATTTCTTGGCAGACAGGAGAGGGTACTGTATCTTCCTTAAAAAGATGCAAATATCTAAACAGAAAGTACAATATTTGGGATATGAGCTAACGCCAGGTCACCATATCCTGTCTACTGACAGGAAAAAGACTATATTAGATCCTGGACCCCCAGCTATGAGAAAACAACTCCGTACTTTCCTAGGTATGGCAGGTTCTTCCCAGTTTACACTTTCCTAGGTATGGATTCCTGGATTTGGGCTCTTAGCCAAACCATTGTATGGTTCAGTTAAAAGCCCTGATGAGGAACCTTTATTCTGAACTAAAGCCCAGCAGACGGCCTTTCAAACATTAAAAGCTAGGCTTTTGCCAGCCCCCGATTTGGCTTTACCAAATTTAGAAAAACCTTTCACTGTATATGAAGCAGAAAAACAGGGACAAGCTTTGGGAGTTCTTACCCAGCAATTAGGAAGTGAAACAAGACCGGTGGGCTATTTTCCGAAGTCACTCGATAATGTCGCTCAAGGTGGCGGCTTGTCTTCGAGGGGTGGCTGCAAGAGGCCTCCCAGTAGAAGAGGCCTCAAAACTTACTCTGAGACAGTCTCTGCGAGTGATGACTCCACATCCGATCCAGAGTGTCTTAGAAACCAAAGGCCACCAATGGATGACGGGAGGCCACTTAGCAAATACCAGGCTAGATACACCTGAAATAATACTTAAAACCTGTCAAACTTTAAGCCTAGCTATCCTTATGCCTGGCCATTATACTTGTATGATAGACTGCGACTACTCAGAGATTATTGATCTTGTTTATTCTAGCAGACCAGATTTAAAGGAGTCCCCTATTGAAAATGCAGATGATAATTGGTTTACTGATGGCAGTAGCTTCCTGGATAAGGGAGAGAGAAAAGCTCGATGTGCTATAGTTAGTTTAATTAAGACCACTGAGGCAAAAGCCCTTCCAACAAATACTTCTGCCCAAAAGGCTGAATTAATAGCACTTATCCATACTCTTTAATTGCTACATACCCATGGAGGAAGGAAAGGGGATTATTATCAAGCCGTAATTCCCCAATCAAATATGGGCCTGAAACTATTTCTTTTCTTTTCTTTTTTTTTCTAATGTTTATTTATTTTTTGAGAAAAAGAGACAGAGCACAAGCAGGGAAGGGGCAGAGAGACAGGGAGACACAGAATCTGAAGCAGGCTCCAGACCCTGAGCTGTCAGCACAGAGCCCAAAACAGGGATTGAACTCACAGAGTGCAAGATCATGACCTGAGCCGAAGTTGGATGCTTAACTGACTGAGCCATCCAGGGGCCTCTGAAATTATTTCTCTTCTTGAGGCTGTATATCTACCTAAGGAGGTAACTGCAATTCATCTCAAAGGACCTCAGAAGGATATGATCTTAGGGGGACCTGGGTGGCTCAGTTGGTTAAGCATCTGACTCTTGATTTTGGCTCAGGTCATGATCTCACAGTTTGTGAGACAGATTGAGCTCTGCACAGGGTTTTGTGCTGACAGTGCAGAGCCTGCTTGAGATTCTCTCTTTCCCCCTCTCTCTCTCCTTCCCCCACTTGCATGCAAGCATTCTCTCATTCTCTCTCTCTCTCATAAATAAACTTAAAAAAAAAAAAAAGGATATGATCTTAGAATCTAAAGGAAACAACTTGGCAAACCATGCAGCCAAACAGGCAGCACAAAATAAATAAATATTCAGTCTCATACCAATCTTAACTCCAATAAAGTCCATAATTCCAATCTATTCAGACCAAGAAATTCACAACGTGCAGGAATGAGGATATTCAAAAAATGCATAGGACTGGCTTGTTAATAATAAGGGAAAAATCTTTATACCCAAAAATAACCAATGGAAGATAATACAGGGTTTACACCAGGCTACTCATTTGGGCAAAATACTTTAAAACATTGTATTAAAAATATATTTGATCGAATAAATTTAACAGCTACAATAAAACTGGTCAGCCGATCCTATATTGTTTGTGCACAAGTAAATCTGGAAGACGTGGTCTGCCCTCCCCCACTTTTAAAACCAATCCAAAGCCATAGGACATATCCATAAGAGGACTGGCAGCCTGATTTCACACAAATGCCTCCTTGCAAAGGCTATGAGTTCCTACTGGTGTATGCTGATACTTTCACTGGGTGGATCAAGCCTTTCCATGTAAAATGGAAAGAGCCACGGAAATAACCAAAGTTTTCTTGCTAGAAATTATTCCTAGATTTGGCCTCCATGATCCCTTCAAAGTGACAATGGTCCTTCTTTTAATATGCAAATAAATAGCACAAGATTTTAAAATTAAATATTTTGGAGGTGCCTGGGTGGCTCAGTTGGTTAAGCATCAGACTTGATTTCAGCTCCTTGCTGGGCATGGAGCTTGCTTAAGATTCTCTCTCTTCCTCTCCCTCTCCCTCTGCCCCTTCCTTGCACCCCCCCCCCCACCTCAGTTCTCTCTCTCTTTCTAAAAAAAAAAAAAATTAAATATTTTCTACATTCAGCTTGGCATCCACAATCCTCTGGGAAGGTGGAAAAAGCTAATCATACTCTAAAATGATACCTTACTAAACTTAGTCCAGAGGCCCAGGAAAATTGGGTTACTCTCTTACCAATAGTACTTCTCAGAGTAAGAACAGCTCCAAAACAACCTCTAGGACTTAGCCCTTTTGAGTTATTATATGGAAAGCCATTTCTTACAGTAGACTTGTTATTAGATTAAGATTATAATACTCCATCAAATTTTTCACTTAAGGTTGGTTTAATGGTAAGTTACTTAATGAGTATACTGATCACATGCTCCCCAAACCTGATTTAACTACAACTGAAATTCCGCCGCACGTAAGTCCTGGAGATAAGATTTATTTAAAAGATTGGAAGTCAAATACAGCGGGGGATTTAAATCCAAAATAGAAAGGTCCATATGTACTCCCACTGCAGTAAAATTAGAGGGGCACTCTTCATGGGCTCATATCTAGAATAAAACCTGTACCTCCTTCACAGGAAACCAATGAGCAAACTAACATGCCTTCTTACACCTGTGAACCTGTAGAAAATCTAAAATTCCTCTTCAAACAACAATTAAGGTTGTATATTTTCTCCTTGTTTTCTGTTTATCTATCTTAGCTGACAATTCCTTTCTATAACGGGCACAGTATTATACTGAACTGCGACATCAAACAACTTGTTGGATATATGGAATTTGCTCAAGTCAAGTACATCTGAATTCCCTGGTGGGTTTTCCCCTTTGCAAGGCACTGATTGGCACTCTCTGTATATTTACATTTCAGAAATAATATATAATGATACCATGTTTCATTGATAAATCTATCACTACTTAGAATGTTTCTTCCCAGCCCATGACCAACAGAACATGGAATTTACCAAGACATACCCAGACTTTTTCATACCCTCAAACTATTAAAATATTAACTGACTTTACAAACCCACGAATTGATGCCCTCTAATGAGTGCCTAACTTACAAAACCCCACTTGTCACTATACTGAGGGTGGCATATATCAAATTTGGGATGCATATTTATGGCTCACACCCACTATTGGACAGTTCAGTCAAATGGCAATTTTATGGGGGAGGCAAGAAATCATACATATGACACATGGCATTTAGGACAGCTATCATTAGAACAGGTTCTCAAACCATTATGCTCCAGGCAGCTGATTGGCTTGCTACTGGTTGGATAAGGCGACCTGGAATCAGATGGCTGGCTCCAAATGAAATCCACTGGTTATGTGGAACTAACCACATATCCTCTAGGTCATCGTCGCACCTTAGGTTTTGCCTGGATTCATGGGTGCGTTATCCAACCATCACTTCCCCCAGGTGATCTTCCCAATTTAAAAATAAGATGGACACAGTCTAGAAAACAGATGATCACTTGGTGTCCATTTTTGCTCCATCTGTAGGATTAGAAAGTGTAATTTGGCATATAGAAGCCCTTAATAAATGCACCGTGAAGGTCCTCAATGATTCACAGAACAGCATCTCCTTACTTAATACTTAAGTCGCACAGATAAGCAAAGCTGTTCTACAAAATACAATGGCTTTAGATGTCCTAACAACAGCACAAGGTGGTACATGTGACATTATTAACACAGGATGCTGTGTATACATCCCAGATGATCACAAAAATGTCACAAAGCTATTAAAAGATATGAATACCCAAATCGAGGCTCTACAAAACCTTTCCCTCCTTTTCAGTGATTGGTTACATTACTGGTTTGGAGGGGCATTTTGGTCAACTATTAAGGGTCTCTTTGCTGCACTTCTCATTCTTATAGCCGTAGTCATCCTAACATATTGCCTTTTTCAGTGTCTCTCTGCTGAGACTCCATCACTACGATGACTTCACATCAACAGATGATCCTTTCCACAGAGATACTTCTTTACTGTCCACGTTGGATTCAGCTGCCTCTGCCTTTCGTAACTCCCCTATACATTCCCAGACTGACCAATATTGACCCATAGGTAGGGACATCTCTATGCCCCTCTTCAGCAGGAAGAAGTTACAGAAGATAAGACCTTCCTCCCTCAGCAGCCTGAAAGATTTAGGGGTCAAAATTGTTGGGGGGGGGGGGCGGAGATGATGTGGAGAACAAAGGCCAAAGGAAATGGAGATAAAATTAAATTTCCTTATAACCTACAGCCCATTGACAAATACTTGAGGCAGGCAGGGTAAAACATTTCTCCTGAAACTCCCTACAGTCTTAATGCTAATGCCTGCCTAGAGGCAAAAAAAAAAAAACAACAAACCTTAGCTTGAGGATAGTCACGTCTTTAGGATCTGTAAGTCTTCTTTAACATATGAAAGCCCTTTTGGAAACTTCCCCTGGTCTTTATTTCCCCAACTCCCAAGTATACAGTCTGTCACCCCTCACACTTAAAATGCAGCTCTTTCTGCCCATGGGTCCTGCCTCTTGCTTTAATGAAAGCACCTTTTTGCACCGAAGGGGCTCCTGGCTGGCTTAGTCGGTGGAGCACACAACTGTTGATCTCAGGGTTGTAAGTTCGAGCCCCAAACTGGGTGTAGAGGTTACTTAAAAATAAAATCTTTAGGGGCGCCTGGGTGGCTCAGTAGGTTGAGCGTCTTACTTTAGCTCAGGTCATGGTCTCACGGTTTGTGGGTTCAAGCCCTGCATCGGGCTCTGTGCTGACAGCTCAGAGCCTGGAGCCTGCTTTGGATTCTGTGTCTCCCTCTCTCTCTGCCCCTTCCCCACTTGTGCTCTGTATCGTTCAAAAATAAACATTCAAAAAAAAAAAAAAAAAGAAATAAAATATCTTTAAAAAAATAAAATAAAATAAAAACACCTTTTTACATCAAAGACATCTCAAGAAAGAAACTTGGCCTTGGCTCTGAACCCCAACACTTCAAACAGCATGATTATCTCACTTAACTCTTGAAACAGTCCTTAAGCTAAGTTCTGAGGGGTGGAAACCAAAGCACGGAGAGGTTTTAAAAAATGTTTACAGTGATGGAGCTGGACTTCCAACCTACTTCACCTCACCTTACAGCCCATGCCATAAAATGCCTTTTTCTAGAATACCTTACCTTTCCCATCATGACTTACAAAACGTGTACTCTTACCAAGCTCTGCCCAGGAATCCTCAGTCTGATTTCCCAGTCTGGACTCTGGACCTTCTCAGAGGTTCCTCCTGTATCAGAAGTACCCTATGTCCCCTTCCCTCTCTGCCAAGCAAACTGTTTTCCCCACCCCCTCTCTTCAAAGATTTCTTCATGGATACCTTCTCTGTGAGGTCCTCTCTTTGTGGGTGAATCTGAGATTGAGATTCTCTTGCTCTTGTGTTCACTGTAAAGCTCAGGTATTTTCCTATCATTGGATGGCCAAGCTTGTGGGAACCTTTGTGTCCACCTGGATGTCAGCTCCTTGAGAGTGTCCCAGTCTCAAAGCAGGGAGGACTTTCGTCCGCTCTCAATATGTCCTAACCAGTCTCTACTCTGCGATACTAGTTAACACATAACATTTGTAGAATATGATGATATTGCCAACAAATGTGTATTTACCTGCCTTCTCTATAAATGTAAGTGGCCAAAACCTCTATAAGGATTTTAATCAAGAGGTAAGTTTTCTCAAAATTGGATTGCTTTATTTTCTGAACTTATACCTAGCTAGGGATTTGGTCATTTCATCCTTGTGTTTTATCTACATTTACACTGTTCAGTTGCTCCTGAGTTAAAAGGGAAACGCTAGCAATTTTCTGCTCCTTGCCTGGTCTGTTGCTAGAAATGTGTGAGATTTACTTGGCTCCGGTTTCCCTGAATATCTCTACCTTTCCAAGGAGGCATCCAAATGCTGCATTAAGGCAGCATTAATCTCTGCAGTGTTTCTTCCTGCTCAGGAGTTACCTCTTCCTGAATCCTCTTAGTTTATTGGAGGGAAATTCCTAATTGCCCTTAATTTATCACTCCTCTGACCCTGTTTCCATTGCTGATACATTTTATTGGCTTCATGAAGACAAGACCAAATCACTAAACTAAAATAAATTAAAATGAAACCTACTTCAATGCTTTAAGTTCCTGAATGTTCTCCCTTACCCACTATGGCTTTTAAGGTATTTAAAGAATCTCTCATCGTGTGGCTTTTCCTAAAGCCATTCTTCCATCACTGTCTACTCCAGATTTTTCTCAGTTCACTTTTGTACCTTGTTAGTATTGTTTCAGTCCTCCTACCCCTTTTTAAAACCTCTTCTTTTTAAAAATGCTGGTTTTATAAATCAAGAGCCTTCAGTTTTTCCCATGGTCATTTTTGGTTATTCTCATGTGGTCCTTCCTCATTTAGTAGTTTTTCTGAGCAGTTAATTCATTTCCTGGACACAGAGGGTTTTAAAGAAGCCTTACTTTGCCTTATTATCCACTTTGCCGCTCAATCAACCCTTTGTAATAGTATCTGGTTCTTCTAATCCTATTTAACATCCTCATCTACTTTATAATCAACTCTCCGTTCTCTTCAATGACCAGCTTCTGTGGTTCATCCTTCTATTTGCCTTTCTCCCATGATATTACATCCGGGCTGATCAAAATCGAGCTTCCTTTAGCTTTCTGCCAATTGATTTTTAGGAGTGAGTCAAAAATAATTTTATTTTGGGCTCATGGTAACTCTTTTTCACTTGTGCCAATAATCATGTATGCTAAACACATTGATTTAAAAATAAGCACATGCTTATTGTCATAAAGCAACCGTATTTTTTCCCATGATCTACTACTAGTTATAAAAACATTTCATCTCCTTAGGTAATTATGATAGTCACAGAAATAACTTTTAAATACTGCTATGTGTCTTCTCTAAAAAACGATCTCATTTTCATGAAAACTACCTTCTTGGTCTTACACCATCTACACTTATTAATACCTGTGGTATAGGTGTTTCTTAGGTTTCTGATGGAAAGATTTTGCTGACTGATCCAAGCTTAGACTTTTGCCCTTTTTTGGGGGTGACGGACAGGTTTTTCTAAATTAATTATGAAGTCATTCTCATCTGGAATTCATAATATTCATGTAACAGTCTCAAAGAGCTTCATGAATAAAGATAGCTACTGTAGAGTTTGACACTCTGAGGTATAAAGGGGTTAAATTATGAGCCTCAGCAACCAAACAATAAGGCCCTGACGGAACCAAAGAGAGCCACCCTGCCTAAATCATTTCTTCTGACTCCTCTCAAGCTCCCACCCGGTGTCCCACCTCCAGTCCCTTCTCCTTTGTTTCTGGCTGTTTCCTCTGATTGTAATTCATTCTGTATTCCTTCCTGCTCCTCTGTCTTGGCTAATTGTTCTTTTCCCACACTACTTGGTTTTAATTTCCTCTAGTTATCACCTTATCACCAATGTCTACACTTCCTCTCTCTTTCTGACCTATCTCCAGCTCACTGCTGACCTGCAGGGTCCCTAGCACAACTGCTTAATTTCCACTGTATGCGGGTTTGCCGATCTCTGAAATGGGAGTGGTAACTCTCCCTTTCTTCCCAAAGCCGCCCGATCAAAATCCAGTCTTTCTGGGACAGTCTTACCAATAACAAACTATGGGCGTGCTGCATTCTGTGATTATTTTAATGAACATTCCAATCGGTTTCACTAGCAAAGCTGGAAGCTGAGAGGATATGTCATCCTTTTGGCTCTGTTTGCCCCTATTTTTAACTTTGCGAGGGAATCCAGCCACGCGAGTTCTCATTTTCTCTGTGTGGCACATTCACTGACAGAGCAATTTTCTCTGTGCTGTAAAAATTTGAGTGACATCCTGAGTAAACCTATTATCTCTTTTCTTTGAGGAAAAAAAAATGTTCTTCTTACCCTTCCCCACAGGGTGGTGTCCTAGGAACTCCGTCAAAACACGTAGGCTCACTCACCAAGTTTCTTCACCAAGGGTTAAAATGGAAATCTTAATTTTTAAAAGCTGGTGTCATTATTGCATTAGAGAAGGAGGGGTATCCAATATTTAACGTAGGCTCATTGATCCCAGGGTGTGTGTGTGGGGAGGGGGGGTAGCACTCAAGCTCGCCATTGTTGTTTTGTTTGGTTTTATTTTGCTCCAGCAGACTTGATCCTTCTTTTTCCTTTTAGGGCTTGGGGGGATGGGGAAATGAACTGTCCCCTGACTGAGGAGGTGGAGTGGAGGCCTTTGTTTTAAGACCGCAGTTCTGATTACACCTGACAGGGCTGAAACTTGATTCCCACAGAGACTACTCACACCTTATCTTCTTCATTCGTGATGATTACAGCAGGAATGCGGCACAAGGTGTCACTTTGATTCAGTCTGTATACTGCCGAGTGTGATAATAAAAAGAAAAGTTCATTTTTTTGGTCCCAAGATTAGCTCCAGGGAGAGTTCTCTCCCTTCCACCAGTTTTTTTTTTTTTTAAACTGGTCATCGAGGCTAAATCTTAATGTTCCTGGCTGAGATTCTCATAGTTTGAGAATAATCACATTTAATAAAAAGTCTGCCTAAGAAAAGGACTCCCATAACCTGAGCCATGGCAGTGATTTTGTGGTATTTGGATTCATGTCCGTAAAAATATTTGGACACCAGATGGTGGATTGTTAGGAGCATTCATCCCAAACCAGAAGTTTTAAAAAATTCACACACACACACACACACACACACAGACACACAGCACGGTGGGAGGGAAAAATCATCATTAGTTTTTTTTCCAGTCATGCTGCATGAGTAATGGTAAAAGCAAGAGCTAAAACAATAAGATCACCGTGTTGAACTCTTAATGCGTTGTCAGGAATACAGACTTCAAGTAGTGCTGAAAATATGTTCTTCCTCTGAATAACGCATACTTTAAGTGCAACTCACTTTGACAGCTTACCAATTGTACATATTTTCTAAAAAACAAAATCATCCTGCTGGTAGAGGAAGCTATTGGCGGTGACCTATCTCCTATACAGGACCAGATTGAGAGGAAGCCAAATTAAACACTAAACCAACAGCCAAGGGCCCCGCTCATTAATCCAAAATGACATTTTCTCTGCAGGTTGATTTTGTTTTTAATAGTCTCAACCATCTACACTAATGGGTGGGGACGCACAGGATAAATAAACCAAAACAGGATAACAGAAAATGGAATTGATATTTAACTGTGGAATGTATGTTTGTGGGAGGGCTGTTATTTATGTCACATGGTGGTCACGCTCCATGGAGCTTTGGCTGTCCCTTTGTTGTGCTAGAGCAAACGTGAACTGTGAACTGTTCTCTGAAGGAAAAATCTGGCCCTGGCCCATGGGTCCACCTTAGTTTGTGTCTTTACAGAGATAGGTCTATGCAGATAGGTGTGCACCTGCATCTAATCAGAAACACAGAGTTTCGACACACGTTAGGTCCCCTGCCACACAATTTATCCTTGACTTCTCTGCTGCTTGATTGAAGAAAAGAACATCTCTGGAAGGATATATTGTCATTTCTTTCAGCTATTTTAAACTTAATCCCTGGATCAAGGCAGATAATTAAAGAACTTCATGTTTGAACTGTATCATTTTGTTCCCTCAGAGAACTGCGTTCTTGAGGACTTCACTTTGCTGTGAGGCCCTAACTTAAGTCTCCTTGGGTGATCCTGTGAGAAACAACTATTGGGAACTGAGTTGCTTTACATATTATTCATGACATCAGTGTCCTTTCCAAAGATGCACCGGAGAAACTTCTTTCAGGTCTCCAGTATCCTGAGCCCCTGGTAGGTATCTTACAAAACAGGGTAAGTTTGGGGTGCCTGGGTGGCTCAGTCGGTTAAGCGGCCGACTTCGGCTCAGGTCATGATCTCACAGTCCGTGAGTTCGAGCCCCACATTGGGCTCTGTGCTGACAGCTCAGAGCCTGGAGCCTGCTTCAGATTCTGTGTCTCCCTCTCTCTCTGACCCTCCCTCGTTCATGCTCTGTCTCTCTCTGTCTCAAAAATAAATAAACATTAAAAAAATTTTTTTTAATAAAAAAATAAAAAATAAAAAAAACAGGGTGAGTTTTATGACTGATATGGTTTCTTTGTTGCTCAGAGCCAAATCTGTGGTCCCTCTGTAGTAACTGCTTGAATCCCTATGATTGGAATTGCTCTGCAGTGGCATTATTTGTTTCACTTTACTGTCTTTTTCTCTTCTTCTTTTGTTTCAATTTTATTGCATGATTTTTTAAAAGTTTATTATTTTGAGAGAGAGAGAGAGAGAGAGCATAAGCGAGTGGCAGAGGGGCAGAAAGAGAGGGAGATCAAGAATCTAAAGCAGGTTCCACACTGTCGGTGTGGAAACCAATGCGGGGCTCACACTCATAAACCATGAGATCATGACCTGAGCCTAAATCAAGAGTTGAATGTTTAAATGACTGAGCCACCCAGGCACCTCTTATTGCATGATTTTTATAAGTCACGTAAGGTACATTTTGAAATAAGTCAGGGTAGTTAAATGGATACATTTATCATTCTTATGGCATTTTCTGAGCAAACATCAACAAGAAAATAGCCCCTGGAGATACCCCCAAAAGTATGAATGATAATGGGGGAAAGTTTTTAAATATTTTTATTACCCCAGGTAATTGAGAATTTGAGATACAGCAGCTATTTTTAATTAATTTGAAACACAGAGGAAATTGAAGCACATGTTGATTTCAGACTGGAGGAAGAAGAAGCAAAAACTCTCTGCTGGGTAGGACACCACTACTGAGCAAACCAGGACTCACAGGAAAGGAGGAAGGTACCATCTGACCCTTTACTAGGTGGGAAATGGTCCTGAAAGGGCCCATCTGGGCCAAGGGCTGAAACCAAGGACAACCTCATCTGGAGGGAAGGGTTACTCTGCTGAAAGAGTGAAGCAGGCAGGGAAATCATTCTCTAAACCCAATTCAATGCTTCATATTTCTTTTAAAATCTCATTTGTTTGTTTGTCTATTATTATGCTTAAATTTGAGCAAATCATAACCTAAGCCCTATTATCCATCCTTGATAATGACATTTATTTATGAAGGTAAAGTCCATCAACTACATGCAACAATGCGCCTGTCACTGAGGATGAATGAACAAGTCAGAAGTCCTGTTCTTAACGAGCTCACCCCTTTTTGGCCCTTTTTGTTTGTTCATTTATTCAAACACCTATTTATTATTTCATATTTATTTGTTTTATCCAGTATCTCATTTAGTTATTGAGTATCTGAAGGGAGGGCTATAAGGATAATTGTGGGAGGGTACCTAAGCTATAATGCGTTGGGGAACAAAGGAAGTCCACCTGAGGAGGTGGTCTTTAGATTGAGACCTGAAAGCAAGGAGCTGGGCCAGGGGCCAGGGATGGGACGGGTGAATGCTGAGTGGATGGAACAGTGCCGGCAAAGTCCTGAGGTGGGAATGAGATGCCCGAGTTGGCTGGAGAACAGTGAGGGAGGGCCAGTGTGCATGTGATGAAGTGACAAGGTACCTGTGAGGTCGTGCTGTAGGAAAGCATTATTTCTTCTCTCAGATGCCGTCGTGGCCAACATCTTTCAGCTCCTTTAAGTCTTTGCTCAGCCACTCTTTCAATTTGTCCTAACATGACCATCTCATCTAAGTTGTCATAGCCTCCTCCCTCCGATTAGTTTCCTTTGCATATATCACCTTCTAACGGTATAATACAGTATTTATTTATTACGTTTCTTGTTTGTCTCCCCCCTACCCTTTTCCATTAGCTTCAAGAAGGCACAGATTTTTATCTGTTCTGTTGACTGGCACAACCCCCAAATCTAGAACAGGGCCTGACATGTGGCAGGCACTCAATCAATAGCTGTTGAATGGAATTAAGTTGAAAGGCAATGAGCATTTTAAGCAAGGATGCAACCTGATCTTATTTATATTTTTGGAAGATAACTCCGGAAGCTGAGTGGGAAAAAAATACGTTTTAAATCCAAAAGACACTTCTCTACATCGTTCTCCATCAACTCCAGAATCTAAAACCAAGCCTTGGCCAGGAAGATGTTAAGCTTCTTTCTTTTTTAAATCACCCAGGTAGATAAAGAAATAACATGGGTATTATGGAGGCTTTACGCACACGGGGAGGAGCCACAGAAGGAAAGCCAACCGCTCTATCAAGTCAGGTCAGGTCAGAAGCACCCACTGCATGCATGCCTACCAACAAAGCCCCAAATAACTGGGATCAATGAAACAACAGGTTATGTTTGCGCTGATTCCCTTTGCTGTGGCTTGCTACCGCTTCGAGGAAGAAGCTATTTACTTTTCATGTCAGAGTTAAAAAAATTTTTTTTCAGATTTCACTCAAAAGCAAAACAATTTGTACTGGTTAACTCTTTTTAAAGAAGTATATTGAAAGAAATTGCCTCAGGATAGGGTGCTCATACTCCATTAAGAGGAGATTTATTGGTTACACAGACTTGGAAAGCCTAATCTGGGCTGATTCGTGCACTCAACAAATATTTATCAAACATTTTATATATGCATGTCCTTTCTGGGGAGTTAAAGAGATGATTCTTATACGGGTTCCTTATAAAGCTTACCTTCTAGTTGAGGAAATGACACACATGCACAAGAAGTTAAATTAGAAGAGACCAGTGCAAACTGTGCCCTGAGGCAGCTTGTAAGTATTAAACAGGTGGTAAGACCAGGTGCTGTACAATCACTCCCAAATGCTAGCCTGTGTAGCTTTCACTCCCTTAGACAGTCACATAATAAAAAAATATATAAGTGAATATAAATGAGTTTTTCTGAAGCTAAGGGTACAACATTGAAAGAACTGACCATTATTCTGAGACTGTGCCTTTTGGTCTTTTTGAGTGGTAAAATATCTTTTCTTTCATAAGATCATTGTGATGGTGGTCTTTTTAAAAAAAAAGTCTTTATTTTGGCAGAATAAAAAAGTTGACAATCCTATATTGGACTTTATTATGTTGAAGTCGTGCACTGATTCATAAATGCCCCAAACTAGAAACTGCTGCTGTTAGAGCAAACAGGATGGACAGGAGGGGTTCATTGACCAAATGGAATAAACTGGGTAGGATTTTGATGGTCAGAATGGATACAGATGGACATTATATATTAAGTCTCAGCACATTTTTGGTGAGGTGAATTTAACCATGCTTTGTGTGGAGGTTATATGAACAAAGCCACAAGATAACAATGCAGATGACCAGCTTGGAGTCGTCCTCTGTAGGGAGTGCATATAGGTGATTACTGGGAAATTAGTTTTTAGAGTAAAATTGGGGCAGATTATGGAGAACCTTGAATGTCCAAATAAGGAGATAGACTTTAGAGAAACAGCAGCATTTTAATGGGTAGTTTTAAAGCAGGAAAGTAACGTGAAGGAGTATTGTTTTTTTATTTTTATTTTTTTAATGTAATTTATTGTCAAGTTAGCCAACATACATTGTATATAGTATGCTCTTGGTTTCGGGGGGTAGATTCCCATGATTCATCGCTTACATACAATACCCAGTACTCATTCCAACAACTGCCCTCCTTGAAGGAGTATTATTTTTAAAAAATTAACAAAGTCGTCAAAGCACAAAGGAAGAGAATAAAACAAGAAAAAAAGGAACAGAGGGGAACTACAAAACAGCCCAAATAGCAATAAATACATACCTACCAATAGTTATTTTAAATGTAAATGGATGGAATTCTCCAATCTAAGAACATAGAGTGGTTGAATGGGTTAAAAAAGAAAAAAAAAAAAACAAAGAAAAGAAAAGCAAGACCCATCTATATGTTGTCTCATCTATATGCTGGCTCACTTCAGATGTAAGGACACACATAGACTAAAAGTGAAGGGATGGGAAAAGATAATCCATGCAAATGGAAACCAAAAGAAAGCTGGGGTAGTTGTGCTCATATCAGACACAATAGACTTGAAAACAAAGAGTGTAATAAGTGACAAAAATAGGCATTATATAATGATAAGGGGGTCAACCCAACAAGAGGATATAACATTTGTAAATACTTATGCAGTCAACAAAGGAACACCTAAATATATAAAGTAAATATTAACAGACCTAAGAAGAGAAATAGACAGCAATACAATAATGGTAGAAGATTTTAGTACCCAACTTACATCAACGGATAGATCATCTGGATAGAAAATCAATAAGGAAACATCAGCTTTAAGCAACATATTAGACCAGATGGACTTAACAGATATATAGAGAATATTCTATTCAAAAATAACAGAACACACGTTCTTTTCAAGTACGCATGGAACATTTCCAAAATAGATCACATGTTGGGTCACAAACCAAGTCTTAGTAAAATTAATAGGATTGAAATCACATTAAGAATCTTTTCTGATCACAATGGTATTAAACTAGAAATTAATTACATGAAGAAAACTGGAAAATTCACAAATATGTGAATCAAGTAACATGTTACTGTAGTACCAATGGATCAAAGAATAGAGTAAAAGTGAAGTTAACAAATACACTGAGACAAATGAACATGGAAATGTAACATACCAAAATGTATGGGATGCAGCAAAAGGTGTTCTAAGAGAGCTTAAAATTCCAATGACGCTTTTCAAAAAAATAGAACAAATAATTATAACATTTGTATGGAACTACAAAGACATCAAAATAGCCAAAGAAATCTTGAGAAAAAAGAACAAAGCTGGAGACATCATTGCTCCCTCATTTCAAACTATATCGCAAAGCTGTAATAATTAAAACACTATGGTGTTGGCATAAAAACAGACGCAGACCAATAGAACAAAATAGAGAACCCAGAAAATAAATCCACGTGTATATGGTTAATTAACTTATGACAAAGGAGCCAAGAATTGACAATGAGGAAAGGACAGTAAGATATGGGGTGAACTGTGAGGAAAATTTAAGTTTGATTACTGGCTCCTGGGCACTTGATTGCTTTATTTAATTGGCATGTGAGCAAAGGAAAGTGATAATTGAAGTATGTGTTCTAAAGGAACACAAACATAATGGTCACTTGTACACTGATGTTTACAGCAGCATTAGTCATAATAACTAAATCATGGAAGCAACCCAAAAGTCCACCGCTGGATGAACAGATAAGCCAAGTGTAGTATACACATACAATGGAATATTATTTGGCCTTAAAAAGGAAGGAAATTCTGACCTATGCTACAATATGGATGCACCTTGAGGACACGATGGTAACTGAAATAAGCCAGAGACAAAAGGAGAAATACTGTATAACTCTACCTGTATGAAGTACTCTGTAAGTGGGTATTTATAAATCTAAACTACAAACCATCTTAGAGTATTTGACTACTCTGAGAAGTCAAAATCATAGAGATAGAAAATAAAATGGCAGTTTCCAAGGGCTCTGGGGAGGGGGTAATGGAGAGTTGGTGTTTAATGGGTGTAGAGTTTCCGTTTTGCAAGATAAAACTAGTTCTGGGAATGGATGCTGGTGATGGTTGCACAACAATTTGGGTATATTCGATGCCCTGAACCGTACACTTAAAAATGCTCAAGACAGCAAATCTTATATTATGCATATTTTACCACAATTTTTTTTAAAGAAGGAAAAGATAAAAATAATGACCACAAATAGCTCATCGGGTTTATTGGTACAGTGTTTCTGTTAACAAGGTCTGCAAAGTGCTTTGCAGCCATTTATTAGCTTTGGGATGTTTTGTCAAATCAAAGTACATTCTTTAGATAAGGAGTTTGGTTTGCTTTGATATTTAATGACCTTCCCTTTACCTAGGGCACAGCATTTCCAGATGTGCAACACCACCAACACCCAGCCCGGCACATAGTAAGTGCTCCGTAAACATTTTCAAATATATAACTACCGGCGAAGGCTAACATCTATTCTGAACATTTATTTAGAAGCAGGTTTATCTTGAAGCTGAGGAAGCTTAAGCTTCAAAATCTCAATTTAAGAAGCCCTTCCCAGACCCTGGGAGGGGCCTTAGCAACACGTTCACATAGTCCTATATTCATATAAAACTTGCAAAAGGGAGATTTGTATTCTTTTTATGAAAGAGGGCCCCCAAAGTTATATCATCTTCAGGTCCCACAAAACCTGGATGGGCTGCTGTACTTACTGCCTTGGTAACGACTTGCTAACTCCTTTCTGTGGTTGCCTAGTAACCCTCCCGACAGACAGCCGACAGCCGTGTGTTCTCTCCATTTCTCAGATGAGGAAACTGGGTAACTTGACCACAGTTACTCCACAAGGCAGTGATCCACAAGGATTTGTCCCCTGGCACGTGGGGCTAGCATGACAATTCCACCGAGCAGGAGGGGAGGCCAAGCCTGACTCCAGTCAATGTTAAATTAGGTGTGTACTTGATAAATACTATAATTTCACTTGATGTAACTATAATAACGACAATGATGACTGGTCTTTTAAAATAACCTATGATTTGGGGAAAACATGTATCCTACAGGCTTCTCCAGCCCCCGTCTCCATTTAATATTCTTGTTTAGTAGATGGAAGGAAATTTAGGGAAGAGGGGGGAGGAAAAGAGCAAGCCTGAAGAGGGGAACAGAAGGGACAGAGATGCAATCCTGCATTAACAAAAATTTTCCACATGCTCTCCAGCATTTCTCCTTTCCTTATGAGGGATGTGCAAAGGCACTTTGTCTCCTAGGATGTTGCATTTCGGTTTTATCTAGCATTTGTATCTGCTCTGGCCCCCTAGGACTTCTACTCTGGAGGTGCTATTTCTAGTCTGAAAGCTCCATAAGTCAGAGGGCAGAAAGGAATCCTTCCTGTAAACATCCTCTGGGCCACTCCCGGAAAAGGTAACCAGCAACCACTGCTTCCTGTCTTTCTTCTGATTCTTGGAGCAAATAGTACAATTTTTTACTTCTCTAAGATTTCTTGAGACCCATGAGAAAACAGAACTGAAAAGTCACAGGATTAAAAAATTTCCTCCTCTTGGGATGGCTGGGTGGCTCAGTCAAACATCCGACTCTTGATTTCAGCTCAGGTCATGATCTTATAGTTTGTGAGTTTAAACCCCATGTAGGATTCTGTGCTGTTCGGTGCAGATCCTGCTTGGGATTCCCTGTCTCCCTCTCTCTCTGCCCCTCCCCTGCTCACCATCTCTCTCTCTCTCTCTCTCTCTCTCTCTCTTTCAAAATAAATAAATAAATAAATAAACATCAAGAAACCTAAAAAATAAAAATAAATAACAATAAAAATATCCTCCTGTTGAGGATACCACTGTCTTCAGATTGAGAGTCTCTGGCTTAGAAACCTCCTTCACACTCCTGGCTTCCATCAAGACACTGGGCCTAGCACTGTGCCTGGCACTTGGGAAGTGTGCCAACTGACTCCCACCCCTCAGAGAGGTGCTGCCAATCAACCCAAAGGCAGCATTCACCCACCCACCCAGATTTCTGTCCCTCACCAGTAATCAAACCTAAATTCTTCTTCATGGTTCACCCCATATCTTACTGCCAAGGACAAGGGCAATGTGTCAATGGAGCCATGATCATGAAGTCAAGAGAACTGGGTCCTAGTCCAGCAGTGCAATGAGTGTTAGCCACTCAAGTGATACCGGGGCAAATCCTTTCATCTTGCTGGGCCTCAGTGTCCTCACCTGTCCCATGAGTGATTTGGACTCGGGTTTCTTTTCTAGGGTGATTGACTCAGCCCATGTCTTGGGAAATCCCCCCCTCCAGGGCAAACTGGGACAGGACAGCTGGTCACCCTGCCTTTAGCAAGTACTCAAATCTGACACCAGGTTTTTAACATGTGCTTGATTAAATGGAATAAAGCTGTTTGCCTCTACCCCACCCCTCAGGAAATATTAAAAGGGAATTCAGCAGCTGAGTCAGGCTGGGACAAAATTCCAAATGTGTAATTTTTAACAGGCCTTTTGGGAAAAGGTTGATTTCAGATTCTGTTAAGAAGTCATCCCTTACAAATGTTCTGGTAAGGGAGGTTTGTATGTTAACGATTAGACAAGAGCTGTTAAAATCTCAGCCGAACAGCTTAAACTATTTCCTACTTTTAATAAATAGCTTGGCTTCTCATGGAACCACCGTAGAACAGTAGGATTCCTTTCCCCCTAAAGTGTGCACTTCTAGGTCATGGGGAAAAAGCAAAATAAAACCCAGCAACAACAAACAAGCAAAATTAAACTAAGGTCGGCTCCTTGTCTGATCTGCAGCTAAAAGGAAAGCTCAGTCTGGAATATGTTTCAACTTCCCCTTTCTTATGTAGGAATGTGCTGACGTGCCTGCTTGAAACCCCAAATGAGCCCCCTTTACTGGGGAGGATGATTCAGCCAGATTCCAGCTACCATCAGCAAATAGGCAGGGCCGGTGGGAGCGAAGTCAATGAAGATTCTAGGATTGTTAACTTCTAGGGGCCAAATGGAGTCCTGGTTGATTTGGGCAAAAGAGGCATTTCAGCTCAATCTGTCAGTTGCCTATTTTTAGATTATTTGAGGATTTGACCCTGGGTCCATGGGCAGTTACAGAGCATTATTGATTTGACTGGTCTTGACAAAGGACCTAAAAGTCAATCTTGGTCCTACATGTACAGCCTCTTCCCCACGAGTACATAGAAATGAAAAGAGGGGTGTCTGGCTGGCTCAGTCAGTAGAGGGTGCATCTTGGGGTTGTAAGTTTGAGCCCCACGTTGAGTGTAAAGATTACTTAAAAAATAAAATCTTAAAAAAAAAGAAATGAAAAGACAATTTCCTATATCAAATATTATTCCCTATAGACAATGGTTTAGTGACCCCTTTCTATGGTCTGTCATGATAGAATCTAAGCCTACAGATCAAGTTATATTTTACAAAACTTTCCTACACATACATCATTCAAACTTCATTGAGATAATGTATGTAAAGTAAGACATTATTATCCCCATTTTATAAACACAGAAATGGAAGCCCAGAGAAATTAGGAGTCTCACCCACAGACACAAACCTAGTAAGTGGCAGAGCTGGGCTCAATCCTAGGTCTTCCTAATCGAAATCAGGACTGTCACTAAAATGCAAACCAAAGTGCATTTTGCTTATTAAAGTATTCCTTCTAGCATTTTTGCTACTCTTTCTCATACTATTGATACCATCTAAAGGTAATGATTAACAGGAGTTTAGAGAGAGTATTAAAAAGGAAGAAAGTCAGAAACAGTGTTGCATACCACTTACTTTTAAAGGAGCCACAGGAAGAAGAGAAGCCAGCAAAGGGGTCAGAGAAGGGGTGGAGGACTTAACCAGCTCAAGGCTGTCTCCTAAGCCAGGGAGGAGAAAGGAGACTTCAGCTGTAAGGACTGATGATTAACAATGACCACTCTGGGGTCTGGTGTTTAGGGAACAAGAGCAAGGGCTTTGGATGGGGGGAGGGGAAGAGATCCAGGGCACAGGTGAGGGCTGGCCTTGGAGAGGAACGTGGGCAGTTGTAGATGGAGGCTTGCAAGAACAGAATAAAAAGATACAGAGGCAGACATTTGATAGCCTTAATGATACCTCTGTGGAAACTCTCTCTGTTTTTATTTTCTCAGCAAGCGAGTAGTTTTGAGGAGAGAGGAGAATCAGTGAAATCCTCTCTTTAGAAGGGGAGAGTAAGTCATCTGAGGAAACCGGTTAGGATCTCCAGGCAGCACTAAGGGTTTGAGGTCACTTAAGATTCGATGTCGTTGTTGGGTCATAAAGATTGAACCACCAATTCCCAGGCCTCCCTTTGTCCCCACCCCTCAAGTGTGCTCTGCTTTAAAACATATAGCATCTCTTATTTTATTCAATCTACAAACATTTGTGTCACAATTAACCTAGTTCCTGGTGCATAGATGCAGTGAGGGCATGTTCTCTCCAGGGTCAGGCTTGGAGGTGGGGAGGGAGGCGTGAGAAGGGGTTGGAAAGGTTGATTCCTTTGGGGCTTTGGCATCCATCCCCCATGTACAGAGGGAAACGGATGCTTCTTGCAGGCAGCAAGCTCCCTCGGGATTGAGGGGAGAGGCAACTGGAGAACATGGCTTTGATTTGAGAACTGAATGAACTTTGACACACTGAACCCCAGAATTAGACACTACTATTTAGGCATACTCACCCAGGCCCAAGCTTCAGTGGACCTCCATAGCATGGAGGAGAAAGGGCTGAAAACAAGTGACCTAATGTGGGCATATCACTGCCAGGAGGAGAAAGGCAAGGAAGGTGCTCCCATCTGATGCAGGTCCCAGTTTCTCCTTCCAAAGTCACCAGTCAGGTACATCATTTTATCTGGAGGGGGTTGGTGGGGGAGGGCAAGTGGGAGAGAAGGAGGCCAGGAATGGGACATAATTTATGTGTCATGGAAGGAAGCAGCAGGTATGGGGATGGAAGTTTCCCTCCTAATAGTCATGAATTGAAAGAAAGGTCTTGGGGACCATGAAAGTCTACCCAGTCCCCTTACCCCTGCTTCAGCCCTGAAGCAAGCACAAGATAGGTAAAAGGGAGTGGGAACTTTGAGGGTATAAACAGGAAATTGATTACCATGTTGACCTATGTAATCTGAGCTAACCCAACATGGAAGTGAGATAGTTAAAAGGAGGTAGGACCAATCAATTGAGACCCAAGTGAGGTCAAAGAATGGTTGGCTTTGAAGTTTCAGGGGGAATGTTCTGGAAAGGTCACATAGCCTTCCACATATTTGAAAATCACCATTCTGGTCCTCTTGAGTCTTTTTGCTGGAATGAAACATACCCAGTTTCTTCACTGGTCCTCATATGAGAATATTTCAAGTATATTTTTTAAAAGCCTGGTTGCTTTCTACTGAGCATGCTCAATCTTGTTCCTGTGAAAAGATGGCACAGGGAGACCATAACAAAGACTCTGTCCTACAGAAGTAGGCAGGGATCCCTTCTTCCCCTGGTCAGAGACACCCTCCCTCAACAGGTACTGGAAGCCATGGATCTCATTCCCCTTTCAGTGGTTCCCTCCCCCTGATGACTCACCCTGAGCCCTCTGGCTACCACAATCCCTGGGTCTTTTTTGTGCAAGTACTGCTGCCAGATGAGGGCTCTGCCATGGCATACCTGAGTAGTTGGGTTTTTTGGACCTCATGTGTGTATTTACCCATATTAAATAGCAAAGTTCGGAAGAATGATTTCTTTGCGGGTCATTTCAACTTTTACTAAAATTCTTAATGACATTTTTATCAATCTCTTCATCATTTACTATTAGTCTCAGAGTTTCTGGTAGTGAGGGAAGTGTATACTTGGTTTATGCCTTTTTTTTTTTTTGAGAGAGAGACAGAGTGTGTGTGTGTGTGTGTGTGTGTGTGTGTGCGCGCACGCACAAGTGGAGATGGTGGGGGGGGGAGAGAGAGAGAGAGAGAGAGAGAGAGAGAGAGAGAGAGAGAGAAACTTAAGCAGACTCCATGCTCAGCACAGAGCCCAACACGTGGCTCATCCCCCATGATCCTGGGATCATGACCTGAGCCAAATTCGAGAGTTGGACACTTAGCCGACTGAGCCACCCAGGCACCCCATTGATTTGTATCTATTGATTTAGCAATCACATACATTTATTGAGAACTTTCCAAAAGGCTGGTACTAGAATACAGCAGTAGCAGACAAACCAGACATGGCCCTGCTTTCACAGAATGTGCAGGGCAGGATCAGAAGGAGCTTGTGGTTTGTGTTTTTGCTTAGGCAAGATTTTAACTTACCGAGAGACCTGAACTTATTTGTTGGAGTTTCTTCTTTTTTTCCTCTCGTTGTAACAGAGGACTTAACTCTTACCCCTTTGAAAGCCAGGCTCCGTACTTGACTTTGGTACTCATCTCCTCTTACCTACTCTCTCTCTTTTCTGGGGGATTCCCTTCAGCTCGTGCACATGCTCACCTTCAAAACTCCTTTCCTTGATCCACATTGCCCTCTCCAGCCACTGCACTATTCCTCGTACTCCTTCACAACAAAACTTCTTGGAAAAGAAAAGAAAACAAAACAAAACCTTCCACGTGTGGTGTATTTGAGGCTGGAAAAAAGCGTGGATATGTTTGGAACAGCTGTGAGTGCTGTGGCAGAGAGCTGATAAACGAGGAAGAGCACTTTCCAGAGGGGGAGGCCCGGAGATCAAAGCCCTCTGCAAATATTCTGATAGAAGGCAGCTGTGTCATAGCAAAGCAGGCACTGATTTTTCCTCCAAGAATTTTGCAGAGTCCTGGTCCTACCATTCTTTAGCTGATGTGACCCCGGTCAAGTTACTCAACTTCTTTGAGCCTCTGTGGTCCTCATCTATCAAGTGGAGGCAGAGACATCTCCCCCATAAGTTTTTTTTTGTGATAATGAAATAGAATTCCTGAAAGTGTGAAACAAATATTTGTAAGTATTATTGTACAGAAATATTTCTTCACTCCATTTAAAGGAAGGGGTCCACCCCAGTCCGAGTCTGGGCTCCTCCCAAATGAAAGTGTGAGCCAAAGGCTCGCACACACAGCCCCCGTGTTGTACACTTGGGCATGTGATCCTGAGGAGCAGGACTGGGAAGAGGAGGAGTAAACAGGGAAGGAGGGAGGGAAGGGCTGTTCAAGGATGTGTTACTAAATTGGTCAGGGCTATAGGAACTGCAGGTGACTGGTGCTCAATCCCAGATGAGCTTCTGAGGAGTCTTATGACAAGTGTTTCAGAACTGTCCCCTCAGAGGACTTAAAGGGGAGAATTTATCCAAGGATTTCTCCAATGATCAAGGGTGGCCTGGTGGGCATTGACTGGGCGGTACATACCCGAGTTGCAAGTGGAAGGCCATGTCACATACCTTTGCAATTTACTCAGAATGGGTGGCTGGAGTAAGAGGTGGGGTCAGGAGGACTTAAAATGCTGCACAAGATATAGCCCATCCAACACAAATGGAAACGAAGAAGATGGTGACATGACTTGGCTTTCATATTTATAGCAGGGATCATAAGCCACTTCCTTGGAGAAAAAGAGAATAGCCATTAGTTATCTATCCTGTGCTTTTCCAGACACTGTGTGTTTCTGTGCAATCAAGAAATACAATCCCCAAATGCCCTGCCTGGCTTTGTGTACCCAACTATAAGTAGAGAAAGTAGGACCTAACTGAAAGAGATTCAGACGGAGGCCTTGAGTAGGCTGCTTAATTTCTCCCATGAAGCAAGGGCAGGCTTACGGGGTAAATTGCTACTACTGCTGGTACTATCTTTCCTCCCTATATTATAGAGGTTTGGGGGGAGAGTGGCAGGGAGAAGGGAAATTCATGTGAACATATTTTGTAAACTAGTTAAAATTATTCCCATTTGGGTATTATTAAACATTGATCACAAAAGTCTGTTTTTCTAAGATATTCTTTTTTTAAAGTTTATCTGTTTTTAGAAAGATAGATGGGGAGGGGGTAGGAAGGGGCAGAGAGAGAGAGAGAGAGAGAGAGAGAGAGAGGAGAGAGAATCCCAAGCAGGCTCTGAGTTGTTAGCATGGAGCCCAATGTGGGGCTCAACCTCAGGAACCGTGAGACCACAACCTGAGCCAAAATCAAGAGTCAGACCCTTAACCAACTGAGCCACCCATGTGCACCCTAAGATATTCTATCATAATCAAAATAATTCAGGTTCAATCAACTCAAAACAATAGACCTAACTACCTACTTTGTGCCAGGCCCTATGTAATCCACTAAGGATTCAAAGATGCATAAAGAGGAATGACATAAACGGTTATGCTCATTCTTGAGTACTATTATTACAGGAATGAAAAGTAGCAGCATCAGGGGGCGCCTGGGTGGCTCAGTCCTTTGAGTGTCCGACTTTGGCTCAGGTCATGATCTCACGGTTTGTGGGTTTGAGCCCCGCCTCGGGCTCTGTGCTGACAGCTCCTGCTTCAGATTCTGTCTCTCTCTGTCTCTGCCTCTGCACCACCCGCCCCCACTCCCTGCTGCTTACACTCTCTCTTCTCTCTCTCTCTCTCTCTCAGAAATAAATAAACATTGAAAAAAAAAAAGTAGCAGCATTGAAGTTTTGCTAGATGGAGCTGTTCAGAAACAAACATCTTACAGGTGTTGAAAATGTGGATATGTTTTTCCAGCAGTCAAAACCATTGAAATAATTAGACTTCTTGTAACTTTCTCTAATTTCCCAAATGTAGCATTTGTTTAATAGGGAGTAAAGTATAGCATTGCTCTTGTCTAGGGTGTTTATTTAAAATTACCCTCCTAAATTCAGGAGTACTTTTCGAAATGATTTTCTTTTTCTTTTTCTTTTCTTTTCTTTTCTTTTTCTTTTTTTTTTTTTTTTTTTTTTTTGAGAGAGAGAGGGACAGAGAGAGAGAGAGAGAAAACGCAAACATGTGCGCATGCGTCCATGTGAGTGGGGGAGGGACAGAGGAAGAGGGAGAGAGAATCTTAAGAGAGTCTCCAAGCCCAGGGCAGAGCCTGACCCAGGGGTTCTATCTCACAATGGTGAGGTCATGACCTGAACCAAAATCAAGAGTCGGGTGTTCAACCTCAACATGATTTTTTTTTTTTAATTTATTTTTGAGACAGAGAGAGAACATGAGCTGGAGGGGGGCAGAGGAGGGAGACACAATCTGAATCAGGCTCCAGGCTCTGAGCTGTCAGCACAAAGTCTGATGCAGGGCTTGAACCCACAAACCATGAGATCATGACCTGGGCTGAAGTCAGACGCCCAACCGACTGAGCCACCCAGGCGCCCCCAAAATAATTTTTAAACAATTAAATACACATGTACAGGATTCTATGGCAGCAAGAATCAATGAATAGGATGAATAGTCAGGAGATCCTTGGTCATTTATTATGCACTCAAATGCAACTAACTCCTGGAAAGAAATCTATTTTGCACTGATTCAGCATGTACTCTAGCACATACAATTGAAACAAATTGTACTCTACACACATACAATCAAAACAAATGTTTCAGAAAACAATAGTTAAATGAAACAATGTTTGCGTTTGCTATGTGCAACTGGTTCTGATAACTTCTATTTTCTTCTTTTTAATTTTTAATTCCATTATAGGAGTATACAAGAATATATGTTCAATGTAATAAACTCAAACAGGGCAGAGGTAGGTATAGTAAAAGCTAAAATACTTTCCATCTTTCCAAATCGAATTTGCCAATTCACCAGAGTACTAGGAATTAACAGTTTGATGTATATCCTTTGACAGTGTTTTCTATACATTTATATATGTATGCACACACACATACAACTGTTTTTGATATTGTTTTTTGTAAATGTGAACATACATATTCTATTGTCCTGAAATTTGATTTTTTTCTTCTATCTCTCTCTGAAGGTATTTTTATGTCAATCCATTATTATCCACTTAATTTTTTACAAAAGTTTGTAGCTTTCTATCGCATGAGTGTATATGATTTATTCAAAGTATTACTCTACTATAAGACAGTGAGATCATGTCTAATTTTTTTGTGTGTCTAATTTTTTTTTTACTATTTTTGTTTGTTTATTTTTGAGAGACAGACCGCGAGTGGGGGAGGGGCAGAGAGAGAGGGAGTCACAGAATCTGAAACAGGCTCCAGGCTCTGAGTTGTCAACATAGAGCCCGACGAGAGGCTTGAACTCACGGACTGTGAGATCATGACCTGAGCCCAAGTCGGATGCTTAGCCACCCAGGCGCCCCTCATCTCTAATTTTTAATGGTTTCAAATAGTGCTACAAGGAACGTCTTTATGCATATGTGAACATTTTTGAGAAAGGATCTTGGAGATAAATAGATAGGAACATTTTGATAGATGTTACCACAGTGACTTCCTTAAAGGCCAGGTCAGGGTGTACACTGGATGGATGATAATCAGTTTGTCGGATTTTCTGGTTATTTATTTCTTGGTTTTAAGTCTGGCTTTTTGAGGCCTTTCCCATCAGGAAAATTATAAACGCTCTCCCATATTTCCAGTTCGTACTTTTATAATTTTGTTTTGTATTTTAACACACAGCTTTTAAAATCTATCCATTTTTTTTTGAATTTCTGAGAAGCAGAGATAAAACTTTATCTTTTCCAAATGGACAGCCAATTTTTCCAACAACATTTGTTAATACTCTATCGTTATCCTCTGTTTTGAAATGTTACCTTTATCTTATCTTATATTCTAAAGATGTGGTCTCCGGCCTGTGCCATTTGATGCATTATCTATTTCAGCAACCCCACGTTATTTAATTATGGAATCTTTATAGTTTGTTTGATAATTGGGAGGGCAATATTGCCCCTGTCATTTTTGTTTTTGCCATTTTCTCGGTTATCCTTGTGTATTTACTTTTTGGACAATCTTTATAACCACTTGATGTTCCTTGATAAAATCCTTTCATGGTTTCGGTCAAGATCGCTTATATTTTCTGTAATGAAATGTTATCCGAAGCCATTCATTTACAATAAGGCGTGGAGGAAGAGGAAAAGATCAGATGTTTGAGGAGAGTGAAGTATGAAACAATTGTTATGGATAATAGAGAGCTAGCTTATTAGATTGTCCTGCAGATGAGGAGGCAGCCAAGAATTTATAACAGCATCTATTTCCAGTTTGGGTGATGCTTTCCATCAGTGCTTAGCCGCTAAGTAGAAGGCCAAAGAATGGTTTCGTTGGGCTCATTCTGGGATTGGGTGTGGCTAAGATAAGCATAACAGAGGGAGGGAGGGAGGGAGAAGAGAAATTAAGATATTTTTATTTTTTATTTTTTTCAACGTTTTTTATTTATTTTTGGGACAGAGAGAGACAGAGCATGAACGGGGGAGGGGCAGAGAGAGAGGGAGACACAGAATCGGAAACAGGCTCCAGGCTCCGAGCCATCGGCCCAGAGCCTGCCGCGGGACTCGAACTCACGGACCGCGAGATCGTGACCTGGCTGAAGTCGGACGCTTAACCGACTGCGCCACCCAGGCGCCCCAAGATATTTTTATTTCTTGGGGTGCCTGGGCGGCTCAGCGTCCGACTTCAGCTCAGGTCATGATCTCAAGAACCCCTCACAGGGCTCCCTGCTGTCAGCCCAGAGCCCACTTGGGATCCCCTGCTTCCCTCTCTCTCTGCCCTTCCCCTGCTTGCATCCTCTCTCAAAAAGAAACATTAAAAAAAAAAAAAAAAGAAATATGTATGTTTTCTATTCACCAAATCAATGAAGAGGCATTTAACTTTCCTGTTGTGTTGTTTCAAATATCTTTTTTTAAAAAAATTTCAATACAGTTAACATTCAGTTTAATATTAGTTTCAGGTGTACATATAGTGATTCAGCACTTCCATACATCACCCCGTGCTCATCATGACAAGTGCACTCCTTAATTCCCATCACCTATTTGACCCATCCCCCACCACCTCCCCTCTGGGAACCATCAGTTTGTTCTCTGTCGTTAAGGATCCGTTTCTTGGTTCGTCTCTCTCTCTCTTTTTTTCTTTACTGGTTTGTTTCTTTAAACATGTTACTAAAATAAAAATGTTAACCTGTTGGCAAGAAGGTTAAGTGACACTGCTCTCTGTATTGTATAAATAATTTATCTTATATGCATTACCATGTTATATTTGAGATACTTTCCTTGTGTTGACAGGAGAATACTTTTGGTGTAAACCCCTATTTCTTGAGTGTGTATATATTTCCCTAACATTTTCTTCGGTACTAAGCATTCTCAAATGTGCTCCCAAGGGGATCTAGAAATGTTGGTGCATATCCATTTGACTGTTTAGGGATTTGTTAGAGTGTGGGAAAATTCTGAGGCATTTTCAGGTTACGACATCTGAATACTTCTTTGCAGGTCCAAAGAACAGTTTATTTTTAAAATTATAAAGATACTATAGTCTTGGTCCTCACTGAGAGGAGAAATTACTGCTATTTGGAACAAATCCCATTCAAAATAAAATCCCGAGTTATAAAATCGAAGAGCCAAGATCTAGATGAAATGTAAAAGTCTACTAATGTTTCAAATTGTTTGTGGTTTATTATGTTTTCCTTTACTTAGACAAGCAAAGTTAAAGAACTATTCAAGAAGGCAGTCATAAGGGATTCGATGATGGATATCATAAAATCAATCATTTTACATTTTATCTCCCTTGCAAACCCAGGTGATTCTCTGTTCCACCTTGGGGAAATAACTCAGAGTCTCTCCCCTGGGGCTCTCCAGACTTGTGGCATGCTCCCTATTCCCATCCCAACTGCTCTGTAGATGAGGAAAGCCCCAAAGTATTTGTAGCAGTTCCGATGATACCCAGGGCTCCACTCCTGCAAAGAGGAAACGATGTCCTGTGAGAAGGTTTGGAAATGGCCTCATCCAAAGGCATCTGCCTGCTGCTTTCATAGTTGCCATAAGCCTTCAGAATGTTCTCCATATCTGCTTCAGTCATGGCAAGCTGAACTCATGCGATTTCAAATAAGCAGTTCCTGTGCAGGCTCACTGAACCAAAATGTGGTCAAATCAGGTGACTGCAGTTTTTTTTTTTTGTTTGTTTTGTTTTTTTTTTTGTAAAAGTTTTTTTAATGTTTATTTCTGAGACAGAGAGAGACAGAGCATGAGCAGGGGAGGCACTGAGAGATGGAGAGACACAGAATCTGAAGCAGGCTCCAGGCTCCGAGCTGTCAGCACAGAGCCCAACGCAGGGCTCGAACTCACGGACTGCGAGATCGTGACCTGAGCTGAAGTCAGACGCTCAACCGACTGAGCCACCCAGGCGCCCCAGGTGACTGCAGTTTTTAAGAGTGGCCAGCAGCCTCATGGTCATCTGCTCTGCTCATGTATTTTGTATGATCCACCACAACTTATTCCCTGAACTTCGAGGTAAGAGAGGGGAAAATAAACACGAAACATCAATGTATTCTTTGCACATACCACCAATTGGAAAATTCACATTTCAGATTCTGACTCCTCCTGACACTTCTTCTCCCACTACCTCTAATCAATCATAATCTAGTCAATTTTACCTAAAAAGATACCTTTTACATCTATCCCCTCCTATCCATTGGCACGGCCAAGTTTTTTTTTTTTTTTCCCCAAATATAATTTATTGTCAAATTGGCTTCCATACAACACCCAGGCACTTGGCTTGAGTTTCCATCTTGGTTTGAGTTTTCATCATCTCTCACCCAGTACATTATAAAAACCTATTAGCTGGTATCTCTCATCTACTGAAAATGTGCTGAAGAGTCATTTTCTTCTTAACAGTTTTTTTGTGGATTATCTGCCCCAATGGTTGATTTGAATTCCTTCAAGGTCTGGTCCTTACCTTTGTTGCCCCGCCTCATCTGTCATTCTCCTATTGGTGTTCTGTGCTCCAATCAAATGAAACTACCTGCACTTCCAGCGCTGGTTCCTTTGCTCAGAGATGATGCTCAAAATATTTAAAGAATGGGAACTGGCCAATCAGGACAAACCTGATAACCACTCAGAACTACTGCAAGAGGGCTTTTTGCTGAATATCATCTCTGCACTGTTTCCAGCACCTTGACCTTGATTCTCTTCCTGGAGAACGTCTGCAGATCTTCTACATGGTTCACAGAGGACTAGCATTTAAGCAGGGGCTGGAGATAAGGACAGTGTCATTAGCAAGGTTTATGGACTTGAAGACATTATGATAACATTTCCAGTACCTCTGTAGAGACTACAGTATTTGCACAGTAGACACTAGTTGCAGAACCTGAAACGACCTTTTATATTTTGGGGGATGTGCTCAAAACAAAACAAAACAACACTGCTTTGTCTCTGGTGGCTTTGTAAATAGTTTTGCCTGCTTCTGTTTCTCAGAATTTAATCAGTAGGAGACATCTACCTCTCACACAGGCCTACCGGCGGATCAGCTTTTTAACCAGACTCAATCTTTTCATTTCCAAGCTGACTAGGAACATTATGTCCTGAATTGGCCTAAAAGTACAAGGAAAAGTTCCAGCACCTTCTCTAACAAGAAAGGGAATAATACATGTTTTTCCTCAGTCCAAATCATGGTTGAGTGAACTAGTCATCATTTGTCATGTTTCCTGAATCAGCATCATTAAGACATTGTTATTAAGTTGCTGTGCAAAGCAAAACAGTAAGGCAGCATTGTGGGAAATGTAAAGAAGAACCAACACGATCCCTGCTCTCCCTGAGCAGGTGGCCTGCTGTGGAGATAAGGCATAAACAACTGAAGGAATAACTTTTTAAAAAATGTTTATTCATTTTTGACAGACACAGCATGAGTGGGGGTGGGGAGAGGGGGACAACGAGAGAAGGAGACACAGAATCCGAAGCAGGCTCCAGGCTCTGAGCTGTCAGCACAGAGCCCAGTGTGGGACTCGAACCCACGAACTATGAGATCATGACCTGAGCTGAAGTTGGACGCTTGACTGAGCCACCCAGGCACCCCTGAAGTAATAACTTCTATTAAAGCACATTATGCATCACTATCAAATAATACATACTGTGGCAGGGAAGGGAAAGAAGTAACAATGTTTTTTTTTCAGTTAGGTGGGGCTTTCTGGAGGAGTTGGGTCTTGAGCAGAGCACTGAAAGGTGGGGAGAATTTCAACAATGTCCCAGCAGGAGAACCAGTATATGCTATGGACATAGATAACACAGTGTATGGTAAAGCAGGTCCTTGACCTTGAGGTGAAACTGGAAAAGTAACGGGTCAGATGGCAAGGAGAGTTGCCATTGGGGAGGCATTTGGGCTTTAGACCAGGGGTAGATCCCTTAAGTTTTTGTTAAGCAGGAGCTTGATGTAATCAAAGTAGCATTTTAAAATATTAATCAGGCAACAGTAGCTAGTAAGCAGTGTGTTGGGAAGAAATGTGGTATAATGGAAAACAGCAGGGCTCAGGGGTCAAGTACTGGGTTTGAATCTGGCTCTGCCACTTTCTAGCTGGGTAGCCTTGAATCAGTTGCTTAACCTCCAAGTCTCCATCTAGTGAGAAAGCTAGAGATCACAATACCTCATTCTAAGGATTATTATGAGAATTAATAGTATTTCACATTTATGCCTGGTGTCTCATTTGATCCTTACATCACCATTTTATTTTATTTTGGTAAAATATACATAACACAAAATTGACCATTTTAGCTCTTTTAAGCGTACAGTTCAGTGGGGTTACGAACACGCAATTGTTGCACAATTGCCATCACCATCCATCTCCAGAACTTTTTTCATCTTCCCAAGGTGAAAGTCCATGCCCATTAAAAAGTAACTCCCGGTTGCCAGCCCCAGCCCTTTGCTTTCCACTTTCTGTGTCTATGTTTTCGACTACTCTAGGCACTTCATATAAGTGGACTCATACAGCATCCGTCCTTCTGGGCAGGCTCATTTCTCTTAGCATAATGTCTTCAAAGTTCATCTGTGTTATAGCATGTGTCAGAATTTCCTTCCCTTTCAAGGCTGGCTAGTAGTCTATTGAACGTCTTATATCACTGGTTCATCATGAGAAAATTGGACCTAGAGAGGTTAATCTGCCCAAAATAACATAACTAGTAAGAGGAAGAGGTAGGATTTAGACTGAAGCCATCCGATTCCATAGTGCATCCCTATCTCCCCTGTACATTCTGCCTCGTGTCAGTTAAAGACCTACCGCTGCACCTGGCACAGGGTGTCTATTGCTGGAAGGCATTCTATTGTTCTTGATTATTTAGCACCATTTCCTCAGGTCATCCTAGTTACACAATCTGTCTTTTCCGTGAGGAACTCCTTCTGTGATTCTACTACTGTGCCCCACCCCCACCCTCATACAAGAACCACAAGAGTGAGCATGTTACCCAAGCCAGGACAGTCAGAGTCTTGCCCCTTCTCCCCAAAAAGGGATTGATTCAGGAGTGGTCTCATGGGGGCACTCAGAGTCGTCTCTGGTGCTACGAGGAGGTTGTGAGCCAGGGGTCATAGCTGCCCTTTTTAAGGTAAGCAAAGAGATGGCGGAATCCTGAGCAATCGTCTGACCCCTAGATTTAAACACATCTAAAGCCAACTGTCCCCATCAACTTCCTGGATGCATGATCCAATACATTCCTGGTTTTAAGCTAGTTGGAGTTGAATTTCTATAACTTACAAGAGAAAGAAACCTGACTAGTCCACTGGATCAAGTGGTCCTCAATGGAATGGGAAGGATGAAACTAACAAGAAGTATTATGGAGCTGTGTGGTATGAGGAAAAAAGAAAAGTCAAGAGTCCCTCTGAGGTTTGGATACCCGGTGACCAAAATACCCTCCTCTGTTACTGAAAAGGTGGAAGAAGTTGCTATGTTGGGTACGAAAAAGAAAATTACGGTACTCCCAGGAACGCTGAGTGATAGCTAGCTTCCAAAGGTAAATGAACAACATTATTTATGTCTGTTAACCACTCTGTCCTCTTCCAGAATCTCAAACTCGTGAAGTATCCAAGGTCTGACTGGAATAGAACTTTTGGACTCTGACCTTTATCCTCTACCTCCACTCAGTAACCTACGAATTCTCCTCTCAGGTATAATCCATTCCCTAATTGACTCATTCATTCATGTAACACATACTTGCTGAGTGCTTATATGTCAGGTATTGTGTTATAGTGATGAAAAAATAGATATGGTTCCCTGTCTTTAAGGAGTGTGTAATCTAGTGGAGAAAACAGACATGGCATGGATTGTCACACAAATGAATATGATTAGACATTGTCTTAAGTGCTATGAAGAAAATAGAGTTTCATAAGAAGTTTCTCAGGGGCCTCTAATTTAGATGGAGGAGAGGGAGGGCATGAAGGGATAGCTTCTTTGGGAAAGTAACATTTAAGTTAAGGCCAGACCAGGGTGAGAGGTTCACAATGAAATACAAAGGAAAGGTAGAAACCAAAAAAGTTCGACCCAGCTGCCCAGAAGAAACAAGTGACTCACCCATTAGGAATGTGAGGCAGGGAGGTTTGAAAATGGTTGCTTTGAAGTGGAGCTACAGCTACTACCCAAGGCCCTTGGAGCAGGGACTGGAGAATAGATTAGGTTTTGTACGACCTGCTGCCTGTTGCCCAGTCACCTCTTGGTGACTGCTCATTCATTCGTTCATTTATTTACTCATTTACGAAATACTTATGGAGTCCCTGTGGGTGGGGAGCATTATACTAAATGCTGAGGATTCAGGAGAAGGAAGGCAGTCTCTAGTCTTGTGCCCAGCAAGAGGGCAGAGGCACAGGTGGGTCCTGCCTCAAATGGCTCCAAGAGACACCCAGATCTTTCCCTTGGGAACCCATTAGACACAGGCATATGTGTCTGTTTGCTAAGCCTTCTTTGTCTAGGCACTCACCCCTCACAAACTTGTACACTTTTTTGTTTTCTCAGAGATTTTAATCTAGTCCCTCCAGCAGGAGCAAAGCTCCTTTACCCACTTGAAGCTAAGAAAGAGGTCACATGCAGCCAACATGGCAGACTGACATCGAACCCGGCATAGCTGCCCAGTCCTGCCAGATAAACATAAGGAAAGGTCATCCAAACACAGGAAGACAGCCGGCCCCTTGCCTTTTCCTTTACCCCCTCCCCTTCCTCCCTCTGGCTCCCTTATCCCCAGAGGGTGGACCCAGCCTTTCCCAAAGTTTATTCTCAGAGTTCCAGGCTCCCACAGTGGAACGTGCTGTGGACATGGGAATACAACAGCCTGGCCAACAGGGAAAACCAAAAATATAAACGGAGAGATTTAAGAGATTCCTCTCCCCACTCCCAAAGCTGTAGCCGAAATATCTGCTTTTATTGTTATTGCTGCTTTTACTATCCTTGATATAAGTCAGCCCATTCTGGAAGGAGGCCTTCTCAAGTTTATTGCATTTGTCCGTAAACACTTTGCACAGAAAAAAAATTGAGCTCTTTCTTAGGATCTCAGTGCCACTGACTGGATCCACTAAACAAATACAATAAAATGTTAGGAAACAAAGTCCCAAAAGTCTTGCATCTCAAACACTGGCAGTGAGATTAACAGGAATACAAATAACACTAAAACTCCGGAGGGGGGGGGGGATGTATAAGGCTACATTTTCTTTAAATCCACTACTGGAATTTTGTAAATAGCCAGGAACCCTGAGCCCATAAATTGGAAGTCATTCTATCTTTTACTGACATATTCCGATCAAAACAGTGGTGAGAACATAAGCTTTGGTTCTTATTCTCCACTTAGGAGGAAAAAAGTTAATATTACCCGGTTGTGTACTTCCATGATTATAAATCAACATTTATGATGAAATGTTCGGTACTAATTTCAAAACAGGCACAGTGTTTGAAAGCAAAGCATAATGGTGACCTTTCTCATTAGCTGTTGCTCAAACAAAGATATGTTCCAGCAATATCCGATGCTTCCTTCCTGCCAGGGCCTCCACCCAGTGCAATTGAAAACACTTGTGTTACATCCAAACCAGAACTGAGGATGTGGTGGAGCTGAGTTTCGGCAGTATTGTGTTTATTATTACTTTCTAAGGTTTTTAATGTTTTTTTTGTTTTTGTTTTGTTTTCATAAGTGCTGTCATGAGTTGGGTTTGCAAGATTAAATATGTGGAACTATATAAATGAACTCATTGTATACTTATTTAATCTTCTATGTCTCCATCTATTTCTTAAACTTTTTTAATTTTAATTTTATTTTTATTTGTTCTTGAGAGACAGAGAGAGAGAGAGAAAGAGAGCAAGCAGGGGAGGGGCAGAGACAGAGGGAGACACAAAATCCGAAGCAGGCTCCAGGCTCTGAGCTGTCAGCACAGAGCCTGATGCGGGGCTCGAACTCATGAACCGTGAGGTCATGACCTGAGCCGAAGTTGGACGCTCAACTGACTGAGCCACCCAGGTGCCCCCTCCATGTCTCCATCTACTTTTGTGGCAAATAGTTTCATAGATTCTTGACCATAAGGACACGTTTATTTCATCGCTCTTTAGTACATGTTTTTCAGTAATACATTGTAGGCTAAACAAAAACAATTTTTAAGGACTGTGCTGAACTTGTGTTATGTAAAATCCTATAAATATAAATAAACACAAATCTAAAGAGAATGTGAGAAAGAAAAAGAGAGAATGAGAGACTTCTTCAGTATAGGTGATCTTCACTTTCGTCATGACTGGTATTTCTAAATTAGGTAATATAAGTTGAAAATGATCAAAGTCAAGGTGATTTTTCTATGGAATGATAAATAAGGAAGGTTGGGTTTTTTGATTTGTTTTGTTTTGTTTTCTCCTGGTCAAAGACCCATTCTCAATCTTTGTAGAAATAACCTTAAACTCTCAGTTTCACTATAAATGACATACTACTTTTATTTTCTACAATGAACATAATTTTATAATAGAAAATACATGTTATTTTTAAAGTAAGTTTACTTCTTTATACTTATGCAGTATAAAGCCTTCTAAAGTATATGTACATGAATTAAAAAGAGCTACTAATAAATCCTGCTAATAAATCCTCATGAAAGACCAGGTGGGTGGGTGCCTCTGGCTCAGTTTAACCAGTCAGAGACAATCACTGGATCTGAGAGTGGAATCTGTCATTCTTTAAGAAGTTTGCAAAGAATGGGAGGTCTCCTATATCCCCAAAGAAAATCTGGGCACTACTAGGAAAAGGGAAGGGGAAATGGACAGTAAAGAGGCAACCAGTGACCATCCAGTTCAGTATTTCACAGAGGTTGTCACGAAGATTAAATAACCTTATGGGTAAAAGACTTTGTATAGTGCCCGGTGCATATAAGTGCCCAAGGGATGGGCTGAGACTCAAGCAGCAGAGTTTCTCTTCCTAAAGTATCATGAAATGCCAGGAGGTGAGTTTGCAGCGGCCAGTAGCCGTATTTCCACATGGAGTCATATGGAGAAAGTCTGTCTGTTGCCGGAGAGAGTAAAGAATAGAAACCTTTAAGAAAACTTAGAAATGGAAAAAAAAAAAAAAAAAAAAAAGAACCCAAATAGCTAATGGTAATAGTATCCTCCAAATCTATGGATCCAGATATGTCTGAAACCCCCTCTGCAGACCAATACAAACCTCAAAATCATGAGTTCAAGCATCATACTCTTTTCTACAACTTGTCATCTTTCCTGCTAGTTTGCTCAATGATGCCTTCTCAGGACGCCAGGTTTTCTACCAACTCCTCCCCTCTTTCCATTTGCATTAGTCCCCTCCTGCCTTCACTATCCTCCCTTTGTAACTTAGATTTATGGTTCAACATTTCAAAAACTCCCTGGTCTCCATTTGGCAAAAATTCAATCTGTGGAGTCTAACTACCTGCTTTCTCCATGCCTGAACATGAGCAATTAAACAGCAGTCGAGAAAAAAATCACACAAAGGCAGGTTGATTTCACCCCAAGTTCATGACTAGACCTCATAGAGGTTCTCAGGATGGTCAGCAATCCTCTACAATTCTCTGGTTGGTTTTCTTTTATGTTCCCTAATGAGAACATCATCTCTTCCCCACTCCATCTCTATTGATGAACTTTGCTTCAAAAAATGGAACTCATCCTCTATTAATTCTCTTTGCACAATAAAGGAGTTATCTTTCCTATTTAAGCCCCATTCATCTATCTGAGACTTGGATCTCATCCCCTCCCACCTTGTCAAGAATCCACAGTATCAATTTGCCCTTCTCTAGCCTGTATCTCTAACCTCACTCGTCTAGATAGCTCTGTTTGCCTCTCCAGAGCCACTTTTTATCCTTCTCTACCCTGCCTTTGCTGGGGGAGGTGAAGTCTGTATGAACTATATCAGCAGGCTTCTTTGCCCTCTGTCCTCTGGGGGGTTGGCCAATGGGAAGCCCCAACAGGAGGTCTGAGAGAGAGAGAGGACCCTGAGATAGGAGCATGTATTTCTCTGACTTCTTCACCTGAAAGTCTTTTGGGGATGGCTATTTCTTTGAGCAAAGTCACTGTTTTCTCAAGACAGCCTTTTCCTTCTGACTTCTGATAATTTCTCCCTTCCCTCATTCCTTTCAATCTGAGTTACTTGTTCCACTATTTCTTGCCCCAGGGTACTCTACAATCCCTTGTAGGTTCCCTATATTGTAGCTACACCATTGTAAACACTCCCTTCCGCAAATGATCCTGATGTATTTATGTTTCCTGCTGACTAATACACTCTCCCTCTCTAATGAATTCTCATCGACTTGTAAATGTACTCAAGTAGCTTAGCTTCACGAACCTTAATCTTTACCCATTATCTACTTTTTCTATTATATGCTTTTTTTTTTTTTAAGTAGGCTTCATGCCCAGCATCTAGCACAGAGCCCAACATGGGGCTTGAACCCACAACCCTAAGATCAAGGCCTGACCTAAGAGCAAGAGCCAGATGTTTAACTGACTGAGCCACCCAGGTGCTCCTATCCTACACTCTTGCTCACATCCCAGATCTTGTCATCAACTGGAATTGTTCCATCTCTGAAATCTTAAACTCCAGTATCTGGGCACAGTCTCCTAAACTTGTCAATACATATTTTATAATTGCATCAAAAGCACTAAAACTCTTGACTCCTACACCCCACATCCAATTTCTTAGTCTCAGCTTGTCCTTATTCCTTCTCCAGGCAGTTTAAAAACAAAGATATTTTTCCCTCAATCTCTTTCTTGCTTAATACTCTCAATTGCATGTCCCCTCATTCTGCTACATGTCCACCTGGAAAAATCCCATTCCTGAGTCAATCCAACTATCCACCTTCTCCACTCTCTACCTAGCACTGATGGAGAGGAACATGCATTTGTACATATGGGTGGCGCTATTCTTTTACCATCTCCAAATCACCTCCAAGCCTTCTAGGCGTCCCTAGACAACATTTTCTTTCTCCTCAAAAGTAGAATTCAAACCTGCTTGAATTGAAAGGAGCATCTACACTGCCATTTTACCCTTCTCACCTCTTTCTCACTTTAACTCACTCCAATACATTTCAGTCTCACACTGCCCACTGACGTTGTTTTTCCATTGTCAGCAACACATTCTTAATTTCTCAACACAATTGAATTTTCAGGCTTTGTCCTATATGGCCTCTTGAAGACATTGACCATGTTGTCAATTTCCTTCTTGAAACCCTCTGCTGCCTTGCCTTTCAGTTCAACATAATCTCCTGTCATCAGAGGTTCCACTCCTTTCTCTCTTCTCATCCTCCTCTCATTGAATGCTCTTCTCCTCTCTCCAGGTGGTCTTATCCACTGCTAATGGTCACCAGCATGAACAACCTATAAGCAGATGGTTCTTAAGTCTAGGGGCCAAATTTTGCTCCTAAGCTCTAAATCAGAATATGTAATTGCTGAGACTTTTAATTTTATGTCTGACCACTACCCAGAACTCAATAGGTTACAAATTAAATGATTGATATTTCTCTTCACAGTCGGCCCAAGTCTTCCCCCTTTACCAAATGGCTCTGTTTTCCATTTCCCCAGTCACTGAGATCCATCTTTCTGCCACCATCTTTAACTCATAATGCACTGATTCTTATTCATTCATTTGGTCATCAAGCCTTTGTTGGTTCTAATTATTTCTCAACAGTTTTGAAATCCATTCATCCTCTCTTTTCCTACTGACCTCATTAGTTCTTGCTTAGAATGTTATAACAACCTTCTAACCAATCTCTATAATTCTAATCTACCCATCTTTTATACCACAAGAAGTGTAACATTCCAAAACAAAAGTTTTACCATGTTACTTCCCTTCTCAGAACACTTCAGTGACTCTATTGTCTTGAGGGTAAAATCCAGACACACTAGCATGATATGATAATCTCTAATAGTGTAAATTCCATTGGCTGCAAGGAACAAACACCAGCTTCTGTCTAACTCAAGAAAAAAAGAGTATAGTTATTGGAAAGATATTGGAGAGGCTTATGGAATTAGAGGAATTGAACAACCAACCACCAGGAAGAACCTGAACCAAGACAGTTCTGAGGATTTCAGTAGCAAAAGCAAAAAAAACCTTACTTAACCAGGGGGCACCTGGCTAGGTTAGTCTGTAGAGCATGCAACTCTTTATCTCAGGGTTGTGAGTTCAAGCCCCACATTGGGCATAGTGCTCACTTAAAAAACAAAAAAGAAAAAACCCTTAACCACTCATCATTGTGCTGATTGTGCACTATTTATGGTGGCCCTTCTCTCTATAGGGTTGTCGTTAATGTGACTCAATTTAAAGACTTTCAGGCTCTGTGTCCCTTGCTTCTAGGTTCAAAATTCCTAGAAATAATATTCTGAGTGGCCTGGATTGGATGAATCAATTCATTTTCAGATTCACGGAAGGAGCACATGGCACGGATTCCCTCTTGTATACAGGACAGTCTCAAAGACCTGGGAATCACTGTGAATTGAGAGTATATCTAAATGGGTGTCTACCGTACCTTGTACGTCTTACCTCTTCATTTTTTTTTTCCTCCACTGTTCCTCAAATTTTATCATATTTTCCACCATGGCTTATGTTATGGATTGAAGGTTTATGTATCCTCAAGATTCATATGCTGAAGCTCTAACCTCCACTGTGACTCTATGAGAAAATACATGACTCTTTAAGCCACCTAGCCTATGCTAGTTTGTTATGGTAGCCTGAGCTAAGACAGTGTGCCACTTGCTGTCTCTTAGAGCAAGTCATGCTCATTCATACCATCTTGCCTTTGCGACCCGCCTGGCTTTTGTTACCCACCGTCCACTGGGACTTGAATTAATTTCTTCTCCTCACCAGTACAACCTTCCTCTCTTCATCTTGCAAAAGCTCACTCATCTGTTAATAATCAACTCAAGGAATACTTCCTCCATAAGGTGTTCTTTGGCTCTTCCAGACCGATTTCATATTCCCCCTCTATAGATCGTAGCTTCCTGAGCTTGACCTTATCACAGCTCTTCCCTATTAATGAATTTGTCTCTCCTACTGGCTTGTGAGATTTTTGAGATCAAGGGGCTGGTACTTTTTTAAAATCTGTATCTGCAGAGGCAAACATAGCACCCAAATCATTCTTTGATACTCAACATATATTTGTAGAATTAATGACTGAAAGTCATGGCTGTCTGGGTCCATTCTCAGTCTGCATTCAATAATACACTCTCTCCAACTCCTTATGCATTGTTTTGTGACACAGTAGGTTATGAATGTGTGACTCTCACTCATGAGATTATTAGTATCTAAAAGACAATTATTTTTATCTTTAATTTTGTATCAGCCATGACCTCTCACTCTGTACTTGTACATGTTAGATAGATAATACATTTTTGTTAAATAAATAAAAATATTTGACAAAAAAACTAATGCAGTCTAAACCTTATTAATAGATGTTCAGCGCAAAAAAAAAAAATGTGTGTACTCCTAATGGCTCTTATGTGGCTCAGATCACATCTGAAGTATTATGTTTGATTCTGGGCAATAGCTATGTATTCTTTCCTTTAGCAAATATTTATGGAGTGCCTACTTTGTGCCAAGCACTTTTCTTCTATGCCTAGGACTTGGAAATTAAACAGACTTGGGTTTGAATCCTGGTTTTGCCATTTATTATGTATATTGGTCAGGATAGACTAGATTTTGCTGCAGAACAATCAATCCAAAAATACCAGTGGCTTAGCACATCCCAGTTTCGTTTCTCATTTATGCCGCATGTCCACCATGGACTGACTATGGCTCTACTCTGGTGGTGTTCACTCCAGGACCTGGGCTGCCTCCATCTGGGTTTCATGGCAAAGAGAGAAAGCATGGTGAACCATGCACCGGTCCTTAAAGCTTCTGCCCGAAGTGACCCACATCAAGTCTGCTCACATTGTATTATTATTGGTTGAAGCATCATATGAGCACATCTGCATTCACACAGAGAGGGACAAATAAGGGTGAACAGTAATATGATCTACCATAGTATGTGTCCTAACCTGTTCAAGTCTCCGCTCTATCATTTGAAAAATAATTATAACAATCTCTACATTGAAGACAAGGTGAGGGTGTAAACTGTTTGATACATGGAAGTCTCTCAGGAAATGGTAGCTATTTTGGTTTAAAAGTTTACAAATCCTAATATTCAGCTTAAGAAATTACTGAAGGGAAGCTCTTCAAGCACTTCAGAATAAAGTAAATTAGTTCTCTCTTCTTTTGACTTTTTTCTTTGAAGACTACACTTAAACTATCTGAACTATGTTTCCAGATCTAGGATGTTTTGTCCCTCAAATGATTCTTGCCAGGATCAAAATGATCTGTGAAGAAATCATTTTGGTGAAAATTCTGTGATTTCTTCTTCTTCTTCTTCTTCTTCTTCTTCTTCTTCTTCTTCTTCTTCTTCTTCTTCTTCATGTTCAAAGTCTGTTTTCCAAACAGGATTGTAAGCAACTAGGACAGAGCCATGTCTCATACCTTTTTGCATGACTAGAAACTAGTACAATTCCCCACCCAGGGGATTTTCTGGTGCCAATAAAGATGTTTGGAAATGCAATTAGAAATTTAGGTTGTTGGGATGCCTGGGTGTCTCAGTTAAGTGACTCTTGATTTCTACTCAGGTCATGATCTCACGGTTCATGAGATCGAGCCCCATGTCAGGCTCTGTGCTGACATTGCGGAGCCTGCTTGGGATTCTCTCTCACCCTCTCTCTCTGCCCCTTCCTCCCTCATGCTATCTCTTTCTCTCTCTCCAAATAAATAAATATTTAAAAAAATATATATATATAAAATAACTTTATGTTGTCATTTCACAGTATCCACTGATTTTCTAAGTTTATAGTTACATTTTGAGATAATTACTTAAAAATTTTTTTTAATGTTTATTTATTTTGAGAGAGAGAGAGAGAGTGCACATGCACAAGTGGGGGAGGGGCAGAGAGAGGAAGAATCCCAAGCAGGCTCCACACAGTCAGTGCAGAGCCTTACATAAGGTTCGATCCTACAAACTGTGAGATCGTGACCTGAACCAAAATCAGGATTCGGATGCTTAACTGCCTGAGCCACCCAAGTGCCCTGAAATATTTACTTTAAAAAAAAATCTTACTTATTTATTAAATTTACACATCATTTTCTACCAAGATGTCAGAGCAAAGAGGATGGTTGTCCAATTTGGCACATAGTTCAAGTTACATGAATGCTGGTAGGATTGCTTTCTGGACTCACCCACTGAAAAACAAATAGAATAACAATTTACCACTTTTTCATTACTCTTCCTAGCATGACTAAAAGAAATTCTATGTTCTTCTAGAAATTTGGTAACCATGTGAACTATCAAATGTGATTTAAGAAATAATATGCAGTTGGAGGCATTCCAAAGTGTGACTTTGAAGTATACTATGTATCTTCCTATTTAACCTCTTAAGAAATCTCTTTTGATGTGAGGGACAGGTGTGATGCTCAGAAGTCACATGGGTGGTACCTTTTAAGAATTGTCTAAAGCACTCAACCCTGGGGCGCCTGGGTGGCTCAGTCGGTTGAATGTCTGACTTTGGCTCAGGTCACGATCTCACAGTTTGTGAGTTCAAGCCCCATGTCGGGCTCTGTGCTGACAGTTCGGAGCCTGGAGCCTGCTTCGGATTCTGTGTCTCCCTCTCTCTCTGCCTCTCCCCTGCTCATGTTCTGTCTCTCTCTCTCTGTCAAAAATAAGTAAACATTAAAAAAAATTAAAAAATAAATAAAGCACTGGACCCTGTGAACTGTGTGTGCATGGCCACCAGACTGTCCCTCAGCAATGTCACCTTGTGCAGAATACCTTTGTGATTATGCAGTGCTTTGAAGATAAGGGCAGTGGTACCTAGGCTGCCATTCAAACTAGTGGCCACCTTTTTGGTAAGAGGACAGACTGCCATGTTTGTAATCTCATTAAAATATGCTCGTAACAGTAGGAATTTTATAGAGTTGGCACGGGGGATTAGAACAATGCTTTACGCATTTTTCCATAAGCTTAAAAAAAGGTTGCTGACAGCTGGTCTGTGTCTTTGCTAAACTTTTTTACTGGGTATTTCTAAAGTTCTAAATACCAGGGCCTAGACTGTCAAGGGAGAGAAAAGCGAGGAACCATGTACACAAACAGGGGACAAATACATCCTTTCTTACTCACAAGGGAGAAATACTGATTTGAACTAGATGTGAGTAATTTAGATTCACTCAGATGTTCCGTCTTAATTGTTGCCTGGGGACAAAACACACAGAGAGGGAAATCATCCTAACCAGCTTACACCTGACCCTTTCTTAGTTCTTCGGCATGAAGCAGTTCAGAGCTCTCTGAGTTGCGAGGCTTCCTCTCTCATCAGCTAGTAAAAACCCTCAGGGCTGTGGGTTTCTGCAGAAAAGGGCACCGAAGACCCTGAGAGATGGTAAGGAGCTCTCAGATCCCATTCCATCATCTTTCTTGTTCTTGTCTTTTTAATTTTTTTCTTACCAAGCATTACCAAAAATGCACTGCCACTTAAACCAGTGGTTCCCAAACCTGTCGGACCTCAAGACCACCTGTCGAACTTCTTTAAAAGGCAGGATTCTGGGCTCTAGCACAGACCTTCTGAATCAGGCTCTTTGGGTAGTAGAGCCTAGGAATTTGTATTTTTTAAAAGAATTCCTTGGTGATTCTGGTTATCTGCCAACTTTGGGAGGTATTGAGAGGATTGCCAGGCTGTGGGCTACCTTGGTCTCTACCTTTGGTAAAAGAGGTTTACCTGGAGCTCGGATCATTTTGGCATTAGATAGATCTGGTTAGAGCTATAGCTCTCCCCCACATACACCATACTGTTGTAGATGCTGGGAAGCTCAAACCTATGGAATATTCCATGCGGGGCCTCAGTGACTGCATGTCCATCAACATGACAGCCTTAACTCATCACGTCCCCTGGGGGAAAATTCCCCCAACAGTGCTGCCAAGGCTGTGCTTATCACTCCGAGTTGATTTCCACCCACTCTAGCTGCTTCTCATCCTACTGCTCACACTGTATAGCGTTTGCCCACCTGTGGGCAGCTGGTTCCTTGTTGATTTTGTCCAGAATCCCCTTTCCCTTGAGTGCTTGTAACAGTACCTGTTAGAGGAACTCATTTAAAAGGAGAAGCCTATGTGCACATAATCCAAATTCTGCAGTTCCCAATGATAACGCGATTATGTGTGATTGCAATTCTCCAAATTCTTTCAGCCTATTTCCTGCCATCAGAGTGACGAATGCTTTGATATGCTCCTGAATTTCTGTGATGCCCTGCCATGAGGTCCTGTAGCTTGTCTCACTGATGGTGCTGAACTCAGGGTTAGCTTTAAGTGCTGGGCTGTTTTCAGAAAAAGCAGCCTCTGGCACACCTCCCACCTTGTGCTTGCCCAGAGAGATATGATGGCACAAGGGCTCCATTCCCTTCCCTATCATGCTGTCCTGCTTGGCAAACCCAAGGATTTAGTGTCATTTTAGAAAATCACAGACATTTGCTTTAGAAAGTGAGTTTAGATGTGTGTACACACCTATCTGTGTGAATATTTTGTAAGTACAGAGGTATGGATATGTGTGTGGATATGTGATATTAAGATGCACGTGTACACCAATATATTATATGACACATTTTTTCTAGTGTTTTTTGTATCTCAAAGAGCAATATTATGGCCATTTTGGTATCTGATGAACATAACAGACCACAGTTGTTACCTGTGGAGATAAAATTTTTTTAACTAAGTCCCCCAACGTGGGACTTGAAACTCGTGACCCCAAGATCAAGAGTCACATGATCTAAGGACTGAGCCAACCAGGTATCCCATATAATTAAACCTCAAAATGGATACCCTTCTATGTGACTGGAAGTCATTATTCAAAGTTGGGAAGCTATGCCCAGAAAGGAAGGACTGATGGAGGATGTGGCCCAGGAGAGTGGAATAGAAACACCAGTCTTCTCTGCTTCTCCCACCATCATTCCATCTGTAAGATAATTTGACAAATTCATCCCCCGCTCCCAGTTATGGAAGAGGAATGCGATAGTGGATCAGATTGCAGTTTGCAGAAAGGCATCGGGATAAGCTATAGACATTCTTTCTTTCATTCCCAAAACAACTCCCCTTCCTGATAGTGCTCCTAAGTTATTTGTCTTATTTTTTTTTTTTAATTTTCCTAACTCAGGGCAAACATTTCTTTCTTTTAAATTAGGGTAACATATAAAAAAATAATATAATATTTATCATTTTAACCATCTGTAAGTATACAATCCAGTAGCATTAGATTTCTGTACCTAATGGTGAATTCCTTGAGCTCACCATGCTGACTGTAGCTGGCTTATGCTGCTTCTGGGAGAGATTAGTAAGAGTGTACAAGTAAGAACCCTGGAAGCTTCCAACCCTTCCATGTCCCTCTACAGGTTTCTTAACAGTTTACTTACTTCTCAATTCAAGGGACTTCTGTGGGAAATTTACCTGTAAAAGGTTCTGCCAGGTTGGATAGGAGACACAACCCAGCAGACCATCTCCTGTCCTCCAAGCACTCTTCATCTGCTGGGGAAGAAAGCCAGACCAAAAAAAAATGAATCAAACAAAACGCAACACAAACACAAAATAAAACAAAACAACCAAATGCTAAATGGTGAAAGAAGAAGGAAGAATCAGGACTAACTAGAGGAGATTAGGAGATGAGTAAAAATTCTAAAGGAAGACAAGGGTGGTCCTGGAAGAACACAGGAAAGAACAGTGCTTGGCATATAGTAAGTGCTCAAAAATTATTGAATAAATGAGTGAAATGCAAGTGTGAATGAATAAATCAATGGGAGCCAAATCTGAGCAAAGTCTGGGGACTGTGAAAGTAGAAGGAAACTTTGATGAATGGTGTGTAATAGCTCGACGTGGTCAAGATGTGTGGTGGGGAGTAGCATCAAGATGATAGGAGACAGAGGCACCTAGCTGGCTCAGTAGGTAGAGAACAAGACTCTTGATCTCGGGTTGCAATTCAAGCCCCACATTGGGTATAGAGATTACTTAAAAAATAAAATCTTGGGGCGCCCGGGTGGCTCAGGCAGTTAAGCACCTAACTTAGGTTCAGGTCATGATCTTGCAGTTCACAAGTTCACATCCTGCATCGGGCTCTGTGCTGACAGCTCGGAGCTTGGAACCTGCTTTGGATTCTGTGTCTCCCTCTCTCTCTGCCCTTCCCTGACTCATGCTCTGTCTCTGTCTCTCTCTCTCTCAAAAGTAAATAAACATTTAAAACATAATAAAATAAAATCTTGGGGTGGCTCAGTCGGTTAAGTGTCCGATTCTTGACTGACTTCTTGATGATCTTGGCTCAGGTCATGATCTTGTGTTCCGGAGTTCAAGCCCCATATTGAGCTATGCACTGACAGTACAGAGTCTGCTTAGGATTCTCTCTCCCTCTCTCTCTCTGCCTCTCTCTCTCTCAAAGAGAGAATAAATGGAAATAATTTATTTCAGAATAAATGGAAAGAAAGACCCTAAGGGAAAGATTATAGCTATAGTGAAAGCCCAAGTTAACCCCACTCTTAAGTGAGGGCCCTTAGGACAGTGGGTGGGAATGAGGGTAGAGGTGGGGTCCTAGAATTAAGACAAAATTTAGATCAGAGAGGAGATCCTATGAAGACACTCATGGAGTGAGTCATAAAATAGTGAAACAACAGCACACATTTGACAAACATGAATTAAAGTCCACTCAGGTCGTCCCTGTAGCCACAGAACTGGATAAAAGTCACTGCCATCATGGCCTCCTTTGAAAGACAGAAAGGTAAATGAAGTGATTTTGACATGCTCTGAGAGTGTCGTCATAGAGGTTATGTGGTAAGTGAAATGGCACACAAAGGAGAGATTAGTGCCACCCATCTGGGGTCAGGGAAAAACCTCATAGATGACGTTTGAACCTTCTCTTTGAAGCATAACGTAGACAGTTGTCAGAGAAGGGAGGCGGGGCAATCCAGGCAGAGGGTAGGACACAGACAAAAAGAGGCATGAAATCACATGGCACGTGAAGTATTGCTTCATACCATAAGCAGCTGCTCCCTAATCTACGCAGAAATATTAAGACTGCTAGAGATTAACCATCTGGAGGACCCTCACAGCTGCTCTTTGAGAACCACTGCATTAAGGGACAAAAGGAAACCATGAGAAATAGCAAACCTGGCCAAATGGTCAGAGAAGCAGGAAAGTAGGACACTGGTGTCCAACGCTCATATGAATACTAGCTGCATTAACAAGTTGCTAGTAAACTTGATGCTTTACAAATGTACATGGTAATTAGACTACCTTGATTCCTTACAAATGCAAATTGATCAATATTATTACCGGCTCATCTCCTGCACATCAGAAGGTAGTATCTTTCCTAATGGTCACATGTGTGCCTTTACCCATTAGCTTAAATACAGTCCTCCTCACCCCACTCATTCTCAGTCCTGTGACAGAGAAAGGCAGCAGTTCTACCAGACGAGCAGCCTAATGCTGTGAAGCATTTGCTCGTATTTATTGACTGTCGGGTTGGTCCAAAACCCATCTTTCCAGGCTAGCACGCCTACTTAGTAATTAAAGTGAGGTTTTTATATGGCTTAAAATATTTTAATGTTACAGTTCCCTGAGGGTCCAGAGCAAAGTTTGGTTTAATAAATTTAATAACTAATTAAGACACCCTAAATTTCAACCTCCATTAGGTTAATTTTTTAATGAGTTTCACAATGTCTCTCAGAACATTCCTCCCTGGTGGTGAGAAACACACACATGCATGCATATACCTTAACGATGGATTTTAGGCTTTGAAATGGCAGGTACTAGCTGTGTAACTTTGGGAAAAATCACTGAACCTCTCTGGGCTGCTTTTTCCTGATTTATTAAAGGAAGAGATTTGGACAAGGTTGTCAAAGTCCTTTCCAGTTCTTACCTTTTATTAAGGCAATGTGGAATGACTGTTCTCAGTACATCCCCTTTAAGGGAAGCAGAGGATCCTAAACTGTACAAAATACACTGTGTGTGTGTGTGTGTGTGTGTGTGTGTGTGTGTGTGTGTGTAAATGAATCTCAATCTCATGGCTTTGTGCAAATAGTAGAATTAGGAATGGGTATGTTATCGGTGTACAGAAAATTCCTTGCAAGATTTAATCAACTGGTCAATAAACAGATAAAATTTGGAGTTACCAAGATGTGTTTATTTTCCCCAGATGACTTAACCCCTCTGCTCCTGAGGGCTTGAGTTGTTTTCCCTTCAGGTGTTACATCTTGGAGAATCCCCTAGCCATTGATGGAGAAGAATAGCTCTCACCAACCTGCCTTCCTCCAGTAGGGATTTTAGGGAAAAGCAAATCACCAGCTTGCTCTTTTGTCTTCCTTCTCCTCTCTCCCTGACGGGCAGATCACATTTTGGGATATTTACCTTGATGGGGGAAGGAGGAGAGAATTTCAAAGAAAGGGAAAGAGGAAAATTAAAAGGTTAATTATTTCTTTGCTACAGTGGAATGGTCCTTCCTCCCCAGTAGACTTGGGGAGTACCATCTTATTCACAAACGGGCACACACTCATGCAAGCACACACGTGGTAGAACAAAATCCCATCTACTTAGCACCTAAAAAAATAAATGGTACTTTAAATATACCTATTGTATAATTTGTTTAAAATCCTAGTCAAAACAGAGCATTTGCTTGCACCTTGAGCAGTAATTTAGAGGAACATGATCTGTGGAAAAACAAGGTCTGAACTGTCTCATTCAGCACAGCCAAATGTTGATTATCCAAATCCATGACAAATCTGCCTTTCAGTTTCTTTGTGACATTACTCCCTCCCCCTGCATACTTAACTCATCTTTAAGAATGAGAAGTTGGCTTGCTCTCCAATTTCTTCAGAGCTGGATCTTCCCCGAATAGCAACATGATTTTATTTAGAGTCCATTGAATTCCCAGAATTCGAGAAACATCCATATTCAAATGTTAGAATAAAAACACATTCCAAAGTAAGATGAAAAAGTGCACTCTGCTCTAAAGCATGGAAAATTAAGAGCTGGCTGTTTGGGAAAGTTCCTGCTGTGTCAAAACCAGTTGAAAGCATTGCCTGTCTTCATTTTTAGTATTCGTAAAGGCCACGGTAACAATTTGGGGGCGTCACAGCTATGGGAGTTAAACCTATGGGCTGGTTAGTGCTAAGACTCTAAAGTCATAATATTCGCTAAAGTTAGCTGGCCATTTACAATACTCAGAAATAGGGTGGAAAATACTACAAAAAGAAAACGAGAAACCTACAGAGTATTTTTTTTCAACATACCAATAATAGGAACTACAGTGGCAAAAGAAAACAGGGACTCGGGAATTTCTAATACCTATATTATATCTTTTAAAAATCTCTAAAAATCAGCTCTATGCACGAACAGTTACAGCTTAATGTGATCATTTGATGCCTTTATAAGATTGTGCCTATGAGATCATCTTAGTCATATTTCTATAGCCTAATAAGACACTCCTTTCCCTATACTCTCTGAAGAGACAAATGAAATAATTTAATATCCAGAATGGTGTCCAGAACTTTTTTTTTAGGTTGAAAATCCTCCTGCTGGGCTCATGGCTATGCTTCTACCCAAGTGCCCTAATTTGGAATAAAAGATGAAAATCCCAGGTCTTTGGAGAGCCAGAGAACTGAAAAGCCAATAATTGGACTAATTTGTACAGCTGAATCAGGAATTTAGAAACCTTCTGCCACCCCAACATTTATTTCTCATTGCCTTCTAAAACTCCTTCTCTTCTCTGTTCCCTCTCCTTTACTCTTTTGCTTTTCCAGTTTATAAGTTTTGCCAGCTGGCACTCAGTGACCCTACTGACATTAGTTTATTTTTTGTTAATGTTTATTTATTTATTTTTGAGAGAGAGAGAGCATGCGCAAGCTGGAGAGAGGCAAACAGAGAGAGGGAGACAGAGAATCAAAGCAGGCTCCAGGCTCCGAGCTGTCAGTGCAGAGCCTGATGCAGGGCTCACACTCACAAATGGAACTGTGAGATCATGACCTGAGCCAAAGTGCAACACTCAACCGATTGAGCCACCCAGGCGCCCCACCTACTTAACATTAGTTTAATCCAACACAGGAGCTAAGAAGACCGCCAACCTCTGTCCAGAGCCTGGAGGCAGGAAGAATCTTGCTTGAGCCTTGCTAGACCTGATTTATACACAGGTGCTGCTCTTTTGCTGTGTGTACTTTTTTGCTGAAGTAAGCATGCAGGCATGATCTATCCAAGATTCTCATTTTTATTCTGTTGCCTAACAAGGAGGAACTCCTAACCATCCTTCAGCATATTAGGGCAACAAAGTTGACTTCCACACAACAGCCTATCAAACAAATCATTGTCCCTACATGGTAGCGATGGGAAGGTAGTAACCATGGTAAACATCCCTAAAACCAGTCAGATTTTTCCTTCCTTCTTGGTAGGATGTTTGTAAGTGTAGTCATGGCAATAAACACAGAATAGCTGCCTGGAAAGGTTAAAAGCAACTTTAGAAATCCTCCTGACGAGCAGTTTCTAAACATAGTTCATGCACATCAAAATCACTTGTGGTGCTTATTAAAAAGTTGGATTCTCAGACACTTAACCAAGATGTTCTAAATCACGATCTGTAGGATCAGGGCCCTAAAATGCTATTTCCACCAAGTATCTCATAGACAGCTTGGTTTCAGAACTACTGGTAGACCAATCCACAGCTAGCCACTTACTCGCTGTTGTTTGGGGGAGTGGATAGCAGCTGAGAGTGAGCACAATGCTTCTCAGGGTAAGAGTTCAAAGCAAAGTTGGAGAAACTAAGATCCCTAAAAATAAACTGCTAATTTTTTTGAACAGACCTCCAGGTGACATCGTCAAGCCCTTGCTGTGAAAATCTACACTGTAAAGAGGCAGAGTTTCAAATGAATGAAGACTGCACCGCAAGGTGAAGCCATGCTCCCTCTGTTACCCAGATAGCCTTTGCTCCTGGAGAATGAGCTAAGGGGAGTTGACTCTGGATCATTGGCCCATTCTGCCAATGGTAGACTCCTCAGGTCAGATAGTTGCCCTGCCTCTACATCCCCTTGCTACCCAATCACTGCCCTTATCATATAGCACTTACACAGTAAATTAACACAAAAATTGTCTATTTACATGATTTTTTTTTCCACTGTGAACTCCATCTAAGGTATCTGTTATCACCATATTGTCAGTATCCTGGCATCAAGCACCCACCCAGTGTTTGCTGAATGAATGAGTTTGTATTTTACATGATTCCAACTTGGTTAGAATTTTCTCTGCAGGATTCCAAATGTGTTTATTTTGAAAAGCAACCCATGTGCTTCACAATTTAAAACACTGTCCCACCGGAGAACAGCAAACAACATTCACAGAGGTTAGGCCCACCTGCAAACCCAGCTGGCCTGATCTTGTAAATAAAGTCCCGTTGGAACACAGTCACGCCCATTCATCTACCTTATCGTTTATAGCTGCTTTCATGCTGCAAAGGCAGGGTTGAGTAGTTGCAACAGAGAGACAGGGACCGTATGGCCCACAAAAAGCCCAAAATATTTATGATCTGGCCCTTTACGGAAGAGTTTGCCAGCTCCTGTCCTAGAGTTGTACAGACCTGTGTGACATTGGACATGTCGCTCAATTTTTTGTAATTTCGGTTTGCTCATCTGGATAATGGGGTAATAATGGTCTTCTATCTAAAAGGGTTTTTGCTTAGAATAAATGGGTTAATCCTTGCAAACCTGAACATACTGCATGTTCAGCATATGGTAGCTGTTATTTTTATTACTTAAAAACTTGCCTAAATTCCTTCTTGTCTTTTTTCTGCTATTCCTCATTGCTTTAAATTTTAATAATAATAATAATAATAATAATAGTAATTTAAAAAAACCCAGAGCATTCTCTAGCTTTAGAGCACTGCCATTTGAAAGAACTTTGGGTTCAACTACTTTTTGATGGTAAAATGCTCAGTTCCTCAGAACAGAGACTCTAAAACAAGTCTTTATTTCTATAAAAAAAATCTAAGACAAGATCTTTTAACAAACATGCTTTGATATGAGAAGTTTGCTTTTGCACAAGCTTCAATTGTAAGAGACAGAAGAGGGGCTTGACCTCACATACTTGGTATTGGTCTTAGATATTACTTTATCCCTGAGCTTGGCATCAGTCTTACATATTACTCCCTTGCTTCTAAAACCAAACACCCACAGCACTTCTATTAAATGTCTTGAAAAAAATGCAGGGGGGAGGGAAGAGCACAAAATATATTAATTTTTTTTTATATTATTTGTAGCAAGAAAGGTCTGAGTGATAAATAGGAAACCAAGCCAAGAATCTCCAAAGGCATCTTTTACTTAACTTGTAACTCTTATTTCTGGAAAGCCTGCTGACCACTCCTGTTAAATTGCTTAAGTCCTTTCATCAGACAGATGTCTTGCAGAGTGGATTGTAGCTCATGTAAAGGAGGACAGCTCTCTGACTCACCTCACATCTTATTTATTCGTTTCCTTTTCTGATCATGGAACTTAAGTAGAATTTTAGTTTTTCCCTTAGCATTCAAGATTTCACCAAAGTCTTGGCATTGACCAAGGTTCTGCCCTGCAGGAATTTGCAGCAGCAGGCAACTCCTACCTTGACTTCTTTCAGTACTCATCTACCCATCTGAGGGTTTACCTGCTTGGGCACTGTAGCTAACTGCCCAGAGCATCAGGAATTTATAGTTTTTGTTAATGGACAAATCTATGCTCCATAAGTGGGACTGTAGGGTGAATGTGTGTAGTTGGGATACCTATGTGTTGAGTCAGAATCTATCTAGATTTAAGAAATTTCTTTCGGAATTTCACCCTGAACTCCAAGGGGTAAGTTCACTCTGCTCTTGTGTCAGTTCGGGTCCTCCGAGAAACAGTCACCAAGAAGGAATTAGGTGTGCCCAAATTTACTGGGGGCAAGGCCCCCAAAGGATATTAAGGGGCTAGAGAGAGAGTGGCAGCAGGCAGGAAGAGTCTTCTGATTGTGATGCAGGTCTAACACATGTGAAGAGGGAAGAGGAGGGAGAACTGTGCTGTAGCTCTACTCTGAGCTGAGAGTCTACTAGAGAGGTCTCGTGTTAGGCAGAAATGGCCTAGCTCTACAATACCCGTCCCCCCGCCCCCATCTCAGGCATTGGCTGGGGCCAGCCTAGGATGACTGTGGCCTCAAAGGTGCAACAACTGGCCTTACATCTGGTTTTCTTGAAGGGAGATCTGAACCACACACTTCCATGGTCACCATAGTCTACACCTAGCGCCTCACAAGGCAGTCACTTCATACAAGTTCAAAGAGCAGCTCATCCACGGTTCCCATAGTCCTTTCGTCTTAAGGAGAATCTTAGAAAAAGGAGGTTAGTAGAATAAGCTATTGTCCCATGTCTGCATTAGTTTTAGAGTCAACACTGGTACTCACCCTCTCCCTCCTCTACTATCCATTCTAAATCTCCCTCATACTCTACCTTCACTTCAACAAGTTTTGGTGGCCCTCCTGGGGGTTGAATCCAAACCCTCATTCCTGAGGGCTGTTCGTATCCTTCGGGCACCAGGGTTGCTATATTACCAGGAGGTACCCAAGTACATGTGTTCATCCATGCCTCCATTGTATAAAAGCAGCCCATCTCTCTTGCTGATTAGGGTTAATTGTTCTGATTTTATTCTTTGTTAGCTGGTCTCTGAATACAAGAGTTTCAAAGTATCTGGGTGGGAGCTAAACCTTGTAATTCAATGGCACTCCTTGCTCTGTTTGATGGCAAGGGGGCACTTCCTTTGAGAACCAGGACTTCCTTAAAAAAAATTTTTTTTAAATGTTTATTTTTGAGAGAGAGAGAAAAAGTGGGTTGGGAGGTGGGGTGGGCAGAGAGAGAGGGAGACACAGAATCTGAAGCAGGTTCTAGGCTCTGAGCTGTCAGCACAAAGCCTGTCGAGGGGCTCCAACTCACAAACCGAGAGATCATGACCTGGGCCGAAGTTGGCTGCTTAACCGGCTGAGCCACCCAGGCGCCCCAAGGCGGACCAGGACTTCTAACCATGCAGATCCCAGAATAACTAGGATGAGTCATTGGGAATAATGGTGAGACTGCTTCCATCCTTAATATTATTCTTAGAGGGGATACAGTCTCATAAAAAAGTCTCTAAAAGAGACTGTATCCTGAAGGATGGCACTCCATCCTGTAAGTATTACGACCAAATGGGTGCCTCAGCTCTACCTTCACTAGGCCATTCACATGCTTTAACGGCCATTGCCTGGGAATCTGTACTGTGAAAGGCAGTTTCTAAGATAACTCCTAATGACGCCCACCTAGTGGTGTCCATGCTCTTATGTAATTCCCTCCCCCTTGAGTGCGGGCCGGACCTAGTGACTTACTTTCCACAAATCAATCATAGGAAAAGCAAAGGGATATCACTTCAGAGATTACTTACAAAAAGACTAGCTTCCATCATGCTCACCTTCTCTTACTCTCTTACTTGCCCACTCCCATGGAAGCCAGCTGCCATGTTGTAAGTTATTTTATAGAGGCCTGTGTGGCAAGGAACAGAAGAACTCTGGCTAACAGGCAGCAAGGAGCAGAGGCCCTCTGCATAGCATCCTGTAAGAAACTGCATCCTGAGAACAACTACATGAGTGAGCTTGATTCCAGATCTTCCCTCAGTGGAGCCTAGAGATGACCCCAGTTTGGCTGACATCTTAGTTGCAGCCTTGAGAGAAACTCTGAGCCAGAGGACCCAGCCAAACCACACCCAGCTTTCTAATCCACAGAAACTATGAGATATGTGTTGTTTTAAACTGGTAAGATCATTTGTAATACAGCAGTGGATAAGAAATATACTTTCCTATCTTGGGATACTTCTCTTTCTTCACAAAGAGGAAGGCATGCTGCCGGCAGCTGTCCATTAGGAAGATTTTCTTTCTTTGCTTTCTCTCAAGCCCACCCTGAGGGTGGCTGTAATGTAGCTGCTGTCCAATTTTGGCTTGCTCCCATATGGGAAGTCAACCCATCCATAATTTAGACTCAGGCTTTGTCCTTCTGTTTGAGGTGTTCATCCAGGGACCCCCTGTATAGCATACATAGGTGTAGGTTGAAGGAAAAGTGCTTTTGTTGGTTTCTTTTTAAATATTTTATTTATTTTGAGAGAGAGAGAGAGAGAAAGAGAGAAAGAGAGAGAGAGAGAGAGAGAGAGAGAGAACTCTAGTGAGGGAGGGAGGGAGGGAGAGAGAAAGAGAGGGAATCTCAGGCAGGCTTTGCTGTCAGCACACAGCCCAACATGGGGCTTGATCCCATGAACCATGAGATCATGACCTGAGCTGAAATCAAGAGTCAGACACTCAACCAACTGAGCCACCCAGGTGCCCCAGGGAGAAATACTTTTTTTTTTTTAATGTTTATTTATTTTTGAAAGAGAGAGAGAGAGAGAGAGAGGAGGAGGAGGAGGAAGGGCAGAGAGAGGAAGACACAGAATCTGAAGCAGGCTTGAGGTTCTGAGCTGTCAGCATAGAGCCCAACGCGGAGCTCAAACTCACGAACTGTGAGATCAGGACCTGAGCTAAGTCAGACACTTAAATGACTGAGCCACCCAGACGCCCCAGGAGAAATGCTTTTATAATTGTTGTGTGTGACATGGGGATTTTGGCCACCTGCTCACGAAGCTTACTTGTGCCTCTTGGTGCTGCTTAGGCTCAATCCTGGCTGTACTAGTTCCATCTTTTAATGGACTACTGCTGGATCTGTCTGACTTTATAACTTGGTAGCACCCAAATGACCCGACTCATCACAGATAGGTGTAGGCACTAGGTACTTGGTATTCCATTGCCAAATAGTTCACATCTACTAGGGCTCAGTAGCACATCAAGAACTCTTTCTCAAAAGATGTATAATGTTTACATACAGATGGCATGACCATGCTCCAAAACTCCAGAAGCCTACATTGTGACTCTCCCACTGAGACTTACCATGAACTCCACTTTTCCACTGCTAACAACTTGATCATTATAGATCTGCTGGAACCTAGAGCCCGAGCAGCTCAGGTGTTTATATTGGACCTGGTGTAAAGCTGTTTTCTCCTCTGGGCCCCACTCAGAGCTGGTAGTCTTCCAAGACACCAGTATATGGACTGGCACAATTTTTAGGCATAGAACGTGTTGCTTCTAGAACCCAAAAGTGTTATCAGGTGTGGTGTTTTGTTCCTTGTGGCAGACGATGTAAGCTGCAGTCACATGTGTCTTACTTTGGAGGCTTATCCCGCACACCCCTGACCACTGGACCCTGAAAACTTTATTGAAATGGCAGATCCCTGAATCTCCATAGGGTTTATTTCCCACCCTCTGGAGTGCACGTATCTTACCGCGGTCTCCAGGATGCTAACCACCTCTTGTTTTGTGTTTTGTTTTTTGTTTTTTTGTGTTCTTGTTGTTTTTTTGTTGTTTTTTTGCCTGATCAGCATGATGTTATCAATGTAATAATGTCCTGAGAGAAATACAGCTCTCTTTTTCAGACTATATTGGGATAAGTGGGGTCATTAGCATAACTCTGGAGCAAAACTATAATATTGTTTTTTTATCACTTGGCTTTCTCCATCTCCAACTTTCAAGTCTGTTAGTCTCAATTACACACTTGAGAACAAGGGACATGACCCCCATTTAGATCCATGGGCCCAGTGGACCCACTGTAACGGGGCTTTAGCCAGGACTCTAATTATACGATTAAGCACCTACCTATTACTTACTCATTTGTTTATTTTATGTCTCTCCAACTAGAATATAAGCTCTTTGAAAGCCACAACTTCATAGGTTTCAGTCTCTGCTATATCTCCTGCACCTTCCATACTGCCTGGCACATACCAGGTGCCCAATAATTTAAGAAATCGATTGCATTATTATTTTAATTTGCATTGCTTTAATTATAAGTATGATTGTATTCCTTGTTCTGTAAACTGCCTTTTCTTCATTAAAAATATGATGATAATAATAATAGTAATAATAATAAAATTTGCTCCTTCTGCTCCTGGCCATGAGCAATTGCCACTTCAGAGCAGTCAGAAGGGCTGATCCAGTCTCAAAACTCTGGTTATTTAAGGGTGAAGTTGGCAGTGGTTTGCATTACTGAGAGACCACAAATATAGCCTAACCCCTTGTGTTCCTTTAGCATCCTATCAGCTGTAAAGAGGCACTCATATTGTATTATAATTGCCTTTTTTACTTGTCTATTACTAGTCCTAGATTAGATTCCTTAAAGAGAGGAACTTTGTCCTTTCATTGTATATAACCAGGACCTAGCATAATGCCTGACAAAGAATGAGAAATAAATTAATGAAATGAATGTTCATGAACAAATGAATCAAGTCAGCCTGCCAGAGCTAAACAGCAAATAACAACTATACTGTAGATAAAAACAGATTCCTTCTGAGCTTCCTTCTAAAATGATGCTCCATATTCAAGCACCAACATGGAGAATGATCCAGTTGCCTAAGTGGATCAGGGCCAAACCTGAACTCATCTCTGGGAGTTTTGAAAAGGAACCTTTTCTGGACTTTCACCCCAGGGCATTCACCCCAGGGATATGTGATGAAATATCTATGTCTTTAAAAATAAACATTCATTATCTCAAAATAGAAAAAAGGAAAAAAGTGTTACACTCTGTTGACAGGTTTAAAAGTTATTGCAGTATGAAACAAAATTTTATCTTCTTACACATGTGTATGTATGTGCATTTCTATGCATATTATATATGTACTTATAAGTACACATAGATACACATGTAGGTATATATAAACAGTCATTATTAAGGTCTAGTTTAGCTAAGCAGGAAAATAAGAAAAGAGAAATAATGGCCCAGAGATTTGCCTATATTTTTACTGTGGAGGATAATCATTTGTAGTTCTAAGTGGACCTGCTTTAATTAAATACACCAGTGTAGTCATTTAACAAATATTAATATATGCCATAGTCACTGAATATATCTGTGTCCCAAGCACTTTTCTAGGACTTGAGATATATTGAGAAAAAGAGAGAGAAGAAGACAGAGGGAAAGAAAGGAAGAGAGAGAGAAACTTCTGTCCATGTGGAAACACACTTAAACATAACAAAATTACATAGTATGTTTGATGGTGATAAGTGCTATGGAAAAAAAATTGAGCAAGATAAAATGATTCAAGAGTGCCGGTGGTAGTGGTGGGGGTTGTGGCAGGAGTGTGGGAAGGTGAAAGCTTGCAGAATTAAATGGGATGACCAGAGTAAACCCTATTAATGAGGTAAGATTTGAACAAAAACTTATATATGAAGGAGAGGGAATTAGTAAAGTGAACATCTTTGAAATTAACATATCAAATATTGTCTATAGGTCTTGCCATATAATACAAATGTTTTAATTAAGCTAAGAGTTTCAGTGGCTATATTTAAAATGAGTATCCGAATTAAGACAGACATAATTAATTTTAAAAATCAAAGTATGAAACAGAACTATAATTAATGAAATTTACTCATCATTCTTTTCTGTTTGTCAAAGGAAGCCTATGTTTAACTAAAGCTTACACAGGGTAAAAATAACTAAGAGAGCTAGAGAAACAGGGAAAAGGCAACAGAAACAAATATTAACGCTGCCAGTATGCCAAAGAAATGCAGTTATATCATCTAGTAGCTTGAATATCAAGGTCTCCTGTTATATAGTGAAGACTGAGGTAGTTCAAAAGAATGCAATAATCATAACAAGGTCAGGATATGATCTTAGATTTGTTTGGTGTCAGAATCCACCATGTCACTCTTGACAGTGCACGCTCTACTACATCTTACTATTATATTTGTGTCTATTGTGGGAGATAAAATGTAAGTGAGTTAAATCTTCACAGGAACAGAAGAGAAATGTAAACAGGATTTGATAATCATATTGCACTGTTACTTGGTCCCAGAACTTAAGAAACAGTGACTTAAGGACATTATGGCCATCATCCACATTCTTGTGACACTATTGCCTTTGGAAACCAAGGCTGTAGCCCTGCATCTTAAGTGAGAACATACCAACAAGCACTTTCCAGGATTGGAGATTACTAGCACAGCTGTTGAGGATCTAAGATACTCCCATGATGCCCCAATTCTATACCTTAGCAGGTCATATTATTTTGAAGCTCCATTGTAGAAAGCCAAAAAGAAAATGCTGCAGAGGCAACTGGCCTATTTCTTAGCTATAGAAGTAATTTCGACTCAAGAGACAGTGTTGCATAAGCCAAAGTGAACCAAGCACTGAGGATGGCATGATAGGATGATGGAAAGGTTCCTGGATTGAAGACAGAAGATCTGAGTTCTGTCCTGCCTCTACTATTGACTCATGTGACCTGGGACAAGTCACTTCACCTCTATGAGCCTTGGTTTCCTCATACATACAAGGCCCAATGCTGTAAAGATTAAAGAATGGCAATAGGTGTATTTCCTTTAGGAGTTAATGATAGGTTGTCACAAATAATTTATTTGTGTATGTGTCTTTGGAACCAGAAAAGTTTGACTCAGAAAGCTGAGAATGGGAATGCTGGGCAGTGGCGGTGGGGGGAGGTGGGGGGGGAGGAGGGGGGGAGGGGGGTATGAATACTGAGAAGTAAGCTATCATGAATTTAGTAAGGATTGGCTAACAGGAAATCTACTGACCTCAAAGAGTCCTTTTTAGAACCAGGGGAATAAGTTGGTTCTCCCAGCATCACTATGTGTTCTACACCCCAAACGCCACCACAGAGCAAAAGAAAAGAAGCAAAGGCCATAGCACGAAGGGGGCCAGTTCATGAAATGGGGAGGAGAAGAAAGTAGAAGGGCGAAGATAGTATTAGGTTTTAGATCTATACTGTAAGCACAGGAAAAGTTAGACCCTGTCTAAGGAGAGAGATTCAGAATCCCATTCAAAGCTCTGATAATTCCTGGACATACTCTGGAGGGGAGAGAGTATTCATTCTGTGGAGAGCTGTTTCTGGAGTAGCATGGGCTTCAGGACTTCCCGGTCCTTGTTGAAGCAGGAGGGAGCCTGGGAATAAGCATTACAAAAGGAGGGGAATGACAGTGACCAGTGTTTATTTAGTGCCTGGCATTTGACCCTTGGACCACCCACTGCTCTGGCCATGCCAATGAGCCTGTCACCCCTACTTCCCTACTAGCTTTAACTGGGCCAGCCCTTCCTCTCATTCCATTTGCCTGAACTCTGAGTAGGTTTTGGGTTCTTGCTTGACTAGAAAGAATTGACTAGAAAGCTTGACTAGAAAGAATATCATCATGTGCCTTGCCTGCTGGTTCATAAAATAGACCAGAAACAAGAAGAGTGCTTCTTCCCACTCTTCCTACCTCTGCTTTCCTGGTGCTGTGCCAAGTCTGTAACAGCTGCCAGAGTGGAAAGGCACCAGACTCTTGGATTTTTGGACTTTGAATTCACACACTGAGAGACATCTCTTCAATCTCTTGGTTTTGGTGTCCCCTGTTACTTTTGGTGAGATAGCCCCTGGCCGTGTAGCATTCACTAAGGGAAACCAGCTACCCCAACCTTGAAGCAGGGTGATTTAGACAGTCAGTAGCTGGTCTAAGGAAAAAGTTACCAGGGCTTGAGTAACAGGAGCAACAGCAAGGAGAAGAGATCCCATTTGTGTGATGAAAGCACTGTGGTAGCTCCCAATCAACTGACAATCTGGAATTGGGGAAGGACATTCCATAGGGAGATGATCAGGGCATTCTAGGCAACAGCTGATGGTTTGTTTCTTAGTGTTTCTTCAGATCCAAGTGGCTTCCCCTATTCTCCACATTTCTTCCTAAGGTATGTCCCTGGAAAGGATTTGCTGGAAAGGGATGGTCTGAGCTTGAGCTGCCCATGTTCAAGTATTATGCTTTATCTTCTCGGAAGAAAACTGAGACTGGAGGGGTTAAAATATCCCATCTGTGTAGCTTCTGGAACAGGGCCAAGCCCAAGAGGAGGCAGTGCCCTTAGGAATGCCAGGGCATCCCTGCTAGGACAGCTTATGGATACAGCTCAGAGGGAAGCCAGACCAGGCCAGTAATGCCAAGGTAGGAGGGAAGAGCCAAGTGGGGAAAAGGAATAAACATGGTGGGCCAGAGGCCAGAGGGAAGGTCAACCAAGGTACTGATGCCAGAGATGGAGCTTAAATAAACGGGAGGTAGGAAGGACCAAATGGATGTGGAGCAAGGAGAGGATAAGTCTGGCGAGTGGAACACAGTTTATTAAGATGAAACTGGCAATCTGCCACAGCCCTTCAGTGCTCATTTAGTACACTCCCTTAATATCCTGAAACAAGGCCTTGAGCTGTCAGCTTCTCACTGGCCTTGCAGCACACGGGCCAGGGTGTGCTGGGAACAGAGAAAAAACTCTGAGCCAAAGTGAGAACACTCGCCAAAGTCAAGGGCAAAGCTAGGGCAAATCTAGGGCAGAGGTGGCTTCCCAGAGGAGAGGATGGTAATAAGAGACCCAGACCAAGCAAAAATATTGAAAAAAATGGCCCATTTTATAGATGTCAGGGTCAGAAGGATAACTAACACGGGGCAACAGTTAAAGAGAATGGCCTCAATGGCCTCTGGCAGAGACCAGGAGTAGGTGGGATGGAAGATTGTTGGGATGTAAGATTATGAAATATAAAGCTAAATCTTTCAAGGAAAGCCATCCAAAACGAGGTAGGGAAGAGCAAGAGATAGCCCAGTCCCAGGAAATGGGGCAGGCAAAGTGATGCAGGGAAAGCAGATACCAGCTTGATTGTGGAGTACAAGTTGGGACTCCCCTGAGTGAACTCAAAAGCCCAAAGAGGAAGAGGGCTATAGAGGGACACCCAGCGGCATCCAGGGAGAAACATTGCCCAAAGACATCAAAGCACCTAGATCTTATTTCAGCCTGAGAGCCAAAGACCACTTCCAGACTTGCACTGACTAGCAGGGCAAAGGCTATTGATGTTCTTGCTGACCAAAGCCTTCCCACTCTTGGGATGGAAGAGGCAGGCTTTGAATGTCTGGACGCCAATTATGAACAGTGGAGATGAGATGAGGATCAGTATGGAACCTAACAAAGAAAGACTCAGAGAGGAGCCAGCAATAACTCCTTGGTTCAGTGGGACTTACACTAACTCATGGGAGAAAGATATCAAATGCCACTATGGTGACATGGCCATTCTGATATGCCACTGCAAACACTGCAAATAGGTATATTCTTTCTGGGGACCAATTTGGCATTATGTTGAAAGATCTGTGAAAATATGCCTAGCCCAAAACTTCCATTCCTTTCCTTTCCTTTCCTTGCCTTGCCTTGCCTTTTCTTTCCTTTTTTCTTTTTTGAGAGAGAGAGAGAGAGAGAGAGAGAGAGAGAATGAGAATCTCAAGCAGGCTCCATGCCCAGCTCAGAGCCTGATGCAGAGCTCGATCCCATGACCTTGTGATCATGACCTGAGCCAAAATCAAGAGTCTAACGCTCGACCAACTGAGCCACCCAGGCAACCCCAAAACATACACTTCTAGGGATCTAATCTAAGAAAGTAAGGATTGATACAGGGGCGTCTGGGTGGCTCAGTCAGTTGAGTGTCTAACTTCAGCTCAGGTCATGACCTCACGGTTTGTGGGTTTGTGAAAAAATTTAGATATATCTACAAATGCACAAAGAATAAATTGAGGAATACTAAGACATTAATAATTACTATCTTGGGTAGGGATGTTATAGATCATGTTAACATTCTCACCAATTTTCTAAAATGAATATGTGTTATTATAAACAAAAAGCAGAAACATACTGTGTAATACCTAAGGGGAATTAGGGCATGGGGTGAAATTCATCACATTGAGGAGTTCTGTCTCCTTGTTTGACACTTCATAATCACGCCTCAAAATTCACACATGGGCACATGCCTCAAAAATCACACATGTGCATATGGTCTGCAAGCCTTCTAACATCTTTAGAGCACTGCTGTTTTGTTTTGTTTTAATGTTTATTTATTTTTGAGAGAGAGAGCATGAGAGGGGAAGGGTAGAGAGAGAAGGGGACAGAGGATCCAAAGCAGGCTCTGTGCTGACAGCAGCAAACCCGATGTGGGGCTCAAACTCACGAACCATGAGTTCATGACCTGAGCTGAAGTCAGACGCTTAACCAACTGAGCCACCTAGGCGCCCCAAAGAGCACTGCTGTTTCTGATTGCAGATAAACCAGACATGTGACGCCCCAAACTTTTTACTTCTAAATTGCTGAAATCTTTAATTCTGTTGAGATGTAGCAATACTTGACCCATATTTATAACACAGTAAAGATAAATGAGACTCTGCCTTGTTGAAATAAACACAAATGTTTATTACTTCATCACCGAATGGAATCAGTATTATAACCCATGTGTCTTGATTTATGAGGCACCCCAGAACTTCTGCAGAAAGAAAATTGGGAAAGGGGAAACAGCAGAGTGGAGATAGGAAGGATTAGCCAAGCTATGGTAATGAGCAGTCTTAGTGTCAATGTCCAACAGGGGACTGGCTACTCAGGATCACTGTGAGGGTATCCAAGAATTCTAATCTGATGCAACTTGGCAGTGGCACATGGTGATTTCATGGCCTTGTTTTTTGTTTTGTTTTGTTTTGTTTTTACACTGTTCATCTTTTATTTTCCTTAGGACTTGTAGAACCATCATTTTGTATCTTTTTTTTTAATACGAAATTTATTGTCAAATTGGTTTTGATAAAACACCCAGTGCTCATCCCAATAGGTGCCCTCCTCAATGCCCATCACCCACTTTCTCTTCCCTCCCACCTCCCATCAACCCTCAGTTTATTCTCAGTTTTTAAGAGTCTCTTAAAACTGCCTCCCTCCGTGTCTAACTTTTTTTTTCCCCTCCCCGCCCCCCATGGTCTTCTGTTAAGTTTCTCGGGATCCACGTAAGAGTGAAAACATATGGTATCTTTCTCTGTATGACTTTTTCTCACTTAGCATAACACTCCAGTTCCATCCACGTTGTTACAAAAGGCCATATTTCATTCTTTCTTATTGCCAAGTAGTATTCCATTGTGTATATAAACCACAATTTCTTTATCCATTCATCAGTCACCAGTAATGGTCTTTATTTTTACTATTCCTGCCATTTGCTGCCAACTTCATGTTTTCTTTTTGTTTCATGGCTTCTGCTCACTAACAGCATCTGTCACCTTCATGGCTTCTACTTTCCGTGTATGTTTTTTCTATATAGGTTTTTTTCTTTCCAACTTCCGTCCCTGCTACCAACAGTAGGGATTCTCCAGAGACTTAAACTCTCCAACATAGAAGGTCTGATTAGTGCTGTTGCTTACCTTTTTCCTCATTGGGTAGAGTTCTCTTGTCTGATTACTTCATAGAATACTACATATGGGCTGCCCTTGGATGAGACATGCAAATGTGGTAGAATTTGCGTCCTGGTAGCTGAGTCCAGGATATGGAAGCTGTGGCTAGCTTTCCTCAGAATGGAGGCATTCTAGTAATTGAGAGTATAAGGGATTCCTCCCTGTTGCACAGAGTCCATCCAATTTGGGACAGACCCTAGCCAGAAGGATCTGCCCTTAGAGAAATGAAAGCTGGTGAGGTTGTGGGAATTATAGTCCCACAAAGGAAACTGAATCACATGCCAGTCAGCGCACACATGGAAGAGAATGGGAAAAGACTACCACACATATTCAAATGTCTATGGTTCATCCTAGCCATATTGGATTTCAGACTTGGGATAATACTCCAAATGATAGTATATTAATTAGATGGACTTCCTATCACAAGTCTTGGTCAAGATTAGCTCACAGTCAGCCATATCCACCTAACGCACTGGATGCCTAAGGTCCTCTGCTGAAATTCCACAGATGGTTTCACATTATCAAAGGAGGGAATTTTGCCTCTCTGAGGAATATATTCTTTAGCTAACAGTGTGTTAGGAAATACTTCCTGAACGTTTAACTTGGAAACTCTGAATTTAAACAGTCAACACAGATTCCTCCATTCTATTCTCAATGGGCATTACAGTATTAAATTTTTTTTCTTTTCTTTTTCTCTTTCTTTTTGTTATTTTCCTTTTTAATTAATTAACTAATTAATTTTTAAATTTACATGCAAGTTAGTTAGCATATAGTGCAACAATGGTTTCAGGAATAGATTCCTTAATGCCCCTTATCCATTTAGCCCACTCCCCCTCCCACAACCCCTCCAGCAACACTCTGTTTGTTTCTCTATATTTAAGAGTCTCTTAAATTTTGTCTCCCTCTCTGTTTTTATTTTCTTTTTGCTTCCCTTCCCTTATGTTCATCTGTTTTATATCTTAAATTCCTCATATGAGTGAAGTCATATGATATTTGTCTTTCTCTGACTAATTTTGTTTACCATAATACCCTCCAGTTCCATCCACGTAGTTGTAAATGGCAAGATTTCATTCTTTTTGATTGCCAAGTAATACTCCAGTGTGTGTGTGTGTGTGTGTGTGTGTGTGTGTGTGTGTGTGTATACACATGTATATGCCACATCTTCTTTATCCATTCATCTGTCAATGGACATTTGGGCTCTTTCCATACTTAGGCTATTGTCGATAGTGCTGCTATAAACATTGGGGTACATGTGCCCCTTCGAAACAGCACACCTGTATCCCTTGGATAAATACCTAGTAGTGCAATTGCTGGGTCACAGGGTGGTTCTATTTTTAATTTTTTGAGGAACCTCCATACTGTTTTCCAGAGTGGCTGCACCAGTTTGCATTCCCTCCAGCAGTGCAAGAGGGTTCCTCTTTCTCTGCATCTTTGCCAACATCTGTTGTTGCTTGAGTTGTTAATATTAGCCATTCTGACAGGTGTAAAGTGGCATCTTATTGTGGTTTTGTTTTGTATTTCCCTGATAATGAGTGATGTTGAGCATTTTTTTTATGTGTCTGTCAGCCATCTGGATGTCTTCTTTTGAGAAGTGTCTATTCATGTCTTTTGCCCATTTCTTCACTGGATTATTTGGTTTTTGGGTGTTGAATTTGATAAGTTCTTTATAGATTTTGGATACTAACCCTTTATTGCTACATCATTTGCAAATATCTTCTCCCATTCTGTCAGTTGCCTTTTAGCTTTGCTGAGTGTTTCCGTCACTGTGCAGAAGCTTTTTATTTTGAGGAGGTCCCAATAGTTCTTTTTTGCTTTGGTTTCCCTTGTCTCTGGAGACATGTTGAATAAGAAGTTGCTGTGGCTGAGGTCAAAGAGGTTTTTGCCTACTTTCTCCTCTAGGATTTTGATTGCTTCTTGTCTTACATTTAGGTCTTTCATCCATTTTGAGTTTATTTTTGTGTATGGTATAAGAAAGTGGTCCAGGTTCATTTTTCTGCATGTTGTCCAGTTTTCCCAGTACCATTTGCTGAAGAGACTATCTTTAGTCCATTCGATATGCTTTCCTGCTTTGTCAAAGATTAGCTGGCCATATGTTTGTGGGTCCATTTCTGGCTTCTCTATTCTGTTCCATTGATCTGAGTGTCTTTTCTTTTGTGCCAATACCATGCTGTCTTGATGATTACATCTTTGTAATACATCTTGAAGTCTGGGATTGTGATGCTTCCAGCTTTGGTTTTCTTTTGCAAGCTTGCTTAGGCTATTCAGGGTCTTTTCTTGTTCCATACAAATTTTAGGATTGTTTGTTCTAACTCAGTGAAGAATGCTGGTGTTATTTTGATAGAAATTGCAAACATTTTTTCTTTAACATATGTATTAGTTTCCTGTGGCTGCTGTAATACATTACCACATATTTGGATGTTAAAACCAAGAGAAATGTATTCTCCTACAGTCCTGGAAGCTTGAAGTCCCAAATCAAGGTATTGGCAGGACCATGCTCCCTCTGAAGGCTTTAGAGGAGAATCTTGCCTCTTCCTAGCTTCTGATAGTTACCAGCAGCTCTTGGTGTTCCTTGGTTTTAAAATTAAGGCTGCATTGCTTTAATTTCTACTCATCTTTGCATAGCCATTTTGCCTCTATGTAGGTCTCTGTGTCTCTTTCTCTTCTTATAAGGATTCCAGTCATCAGATTAGGGTTCACCCTAATCTGGTGTGACCTCATTTTAATAAATTATATAAGCAAAGATCCTTTTTTTCCAAATAAAGCCACATTCTGAAGTTCCAGGCAGACATGAGTTTTAGGGGGACATATTGCAGCCCAGTGTAACATGTTAAACATTCTCCAATCTTTGGTAATGTAAAGGAAATCCTATGCTTTTCTTAGTCTCCATTGGATGAGGTCTAATTCTTACTTATATTTCTAAAATGGATATGGGATACAGAGATGTCTAAGATTATGAAACCTTAAATTTTTGACCAACTGTGTAGCATCATCATAGATTCTCAAGCGATCTGAGCAGAAGGGACACCTGGCAAGTGAACACTGCTTATAACTAACTGGGACTTTGGCTCTAAACTTCCAAGGTGTCCCCCATTCCAGGATTTGGGCTGACCACTGGTCCTCTGGTCTAAAGCCCTAAATAAAAGCAAGAAAATATCTTCTTATAGACCCATAGTCAAGATTGTAATTTTCCATAGTGACAAGAGGTCAAAAAGGATTCACTCAAATGAAAAAAATGTCCCAAGGTGAAGGTGGTGGAAAGTTGATCTCACTATGTTGGGAAGCAGCAGACACAGAGGATAAAGGTGTGGGCTTTGGAGTCAAGTTTTGTTTTTTTAAATTTTGTTTCAATTTATTATTTTTGAGAGAGAGCAGGTTAGCCTGTGAGCAGGGAAGGGATAGGGGGTGGGGGGCGGATAGAGGATCCGAAGCAGGCTCTGTGCTGACACCAGAGAGCTTGATGCAGGGCTTGAACTCATGACCCATGAGATCATGACTTGGGACAAAGCCAGATGCTTAACCAACTGAGCCACCCAGGCATCCCTGGAGTCAAGTTTGACATGAGTTCAGATCCCGATTTCACCACCTACTAGCGGGGTGACCTTGTTCAAACTAATTAGTCTTTTTAAGTCTCAGTTTCCTCTTTAGAACAATGGAAATAGTAGTATCTTCCCCACAGAACTATTGTGAAGGGTAAATGAGATCATCTATGTGATGAATTTAGTACATGTGAAGTGCTAGCTATAATCATTACTTAGGCAAACAACTGGCCCAAGCTGCTCATATAAGGCCTTTATTCTCGTAAAGCCTGCACCGATTTCCACTGGAACTTCCTAGAGAAAGAAGGCCTTCCCATATAGGAATGACCCAAAGAACTTTTCTCACCAGCCAAATGAGAGACAAATTCTCCTGAGACAAACCAGAGAGTACTCTCATATCATCCAGATGTTTTAACCTAGAGCTCGCAAACTGGCAGCTTTCACGGCAGTTTCTGCCCCGCATGAGTTTTCCCCTTCGCCTGGACAAAGTTTTTACAAATTTGGAATTTGTTGCCCATATTAAAGATCCAAAGGTGTTCTTTATTAAAAGCCCAAATTTCTGAGTTGAAAAATCAGAAGACCAGGCAATATTATGCCTAAATTTTCCTATGACTAAAGTGCCATGTGCTAGATTTTACAAACTGGCACATTTTTGAGAGCCAGAGGAGGTTCTATTAATAATTATGCCCGAACAACAGGCATGAAGTGAAACTGACTGAGGCAAGTAGGGATATGTGTTTGGTCACCCTACCCATGATCCCAGTGGTCTGGAGCTAAGTAGGAAAAAATGCCTATTTCTTGGTGCTCTCAGCCCCTACTCTACCTCTAGTGTTTTGAATTTTCAACCTCTATTTTAACACGTTTGTATATTATGCCTAATAATTGGCCCTTTGTTGCCACAGTCAAACATCTCTGACATGGGCTTCTGTCATCTTCCTTCTCTAAGAAGGAAAGAGTGTGAGGTGAGTCGTCAGTCAGTGCATTTGCTGGACTTCATTCAGGTGCTATCAGGGATTCTTACAGAATTTCCAACATTATAGTAACACATATGTAATTTCATTAATGCTTTGTCATTATCCAGTGTCTTATTAATTAGACCTTCTCTGCATCTTTAGGGCATACATCACTGGGTTATGTCACATATGTCACAATAATCTAGAGACATTGTAAGATTCTTGAAGAGCCCCTGACTCATAAAATAATTGGTTTAAGAGTAACATAAACTAGTTCTTTGACAATTCTGAACTTTTAAGGAGTCCCCATCCATGAATGGATTGTGTTCCAAAAGTTTACTTGTAAGTCTAGCATAAAGAATCAAAAGACATATCCTTATAAAACAATGTTGTCACCTCTCCACCCCACACACATATATACAGCCAAAATAAAATAAATTATATATATTATAAAATAAATACACCATAGTATATCTAAAGATTAGTACCTGGTAGTAATCTATCCCTTGGTATTAGTAGTTTGAATTCTGTACGTAAGAGAAAGTATCTCCTAAGTATTATTATTATTTTTTTTTTTTTGAGTACTCACTCTTTAGGAATTCTGAACCAAGGCCGGTAGTGGGAGAAGTAATTTACCGAGGGGGTTTGTGGACATTCTCTTCTTCTGCTAATTTGTATGTGCAAAATGTTTATTCATGTAGTATTTGTAAAATAGGCACAATATATATAATTAATGTCAAAGCTCTTTATTATCCAGAATATATGACGTACATAAATGTACGTAATACAGAAATATAGAGGAAATGTCATTCTTTGATTAAAGTAGATTATTTGAAACTTACAGTGTGCAACAAGACTATTTAGAGATGGTGGGTGAGTTGTAAAGAGGCCTGCTTGAGGACACAGGTGAACTTGCTTTGAGTTCAATCTCTGCTATTAACTGATTGTGCAACTTTGGGTAAATAGCTTACCCTCATTGAGATACGACTTTCTTATCAGAAATCTGAATAAGAATGATAACAATAATTCATATTTCACAGACTTGTTTTGAAGATAAATTGAGATAACATATGTGATACAGCTTTGTACACTATGAAATGCTGTGAAACAATAACCAAAAAGTAAATTAATATTTATTAAGCTCTTATTATGAACCAAGAACTGCAATGGAATTACTATTATTAGCTAGCTACCAATACTAATTGCAGTGGCAGCTATGGTATCCTTGAAATTGCCAATCTAAATCTTTCTCTGCTAGATACAAATAAAGAGACCAGAGCATCCCTTCTACAATGAGCAGAAACCAGTCCCCTCCCACTGAAAATACTCACAGAATACCAGACTTGTAAACATCCTGCCTTCTGATTTTAATGACAATATTACAATGGAGATGATGCTGCATCCTGGCCTACACCCTAGAGTGGGAGTGATAGTGACTCATTGCGACTTGTGAATATTATGAAGAAGACATGCCTTAATGGCAACATTCAGCCAGACTTGGACATAATATTTCAAGGGGCAAGAGAAGGGAATGGTCTTAGGTCGAACTAGAACCCATTACTGGTATTGTTATTGGATTCCTAGAACTTAAATGGTGTTATCTTGTGTGTTAGTTTGCTACAGATGCCATAACAAAGTCCCAAAGATTGGGTGGCTTAACAGAAATTTAGTTTTTCACAATTCTGGAAGCTAAAAGTCTAAGATCAAGAGTTTGGTGTGACTGGCTTCTTCTGAGGCTTCTTTCAGCTTGTAGATGTCTATCTTCTCTCTGTTTCTTCACATGGTCTCCCTGTGTGTGTCTGTGTTCTAATCTTCTCTTCTTATAAGAACACCTGTCATCTTGGATTAGAACCCACACTAATGGCCTCATTTTAGTACCTCTTTGGAGACCCTATCTCCAAATATAGTCACATTCTGACATATGAGGGGTTAGGACTTCAACATATGAATTTTAAGGGAACAAAATTCAGCGCATAACACTTTGTAAGATAAATCAGTGATCTACTTTGTTCTCAAGAAATTTTCCCTGTGCTTTCTATCTCCTTTATCTTTTCCTCCTCCCCATGGTCCTTCCTTATCCCCACTACAAAAACCATCTAGCCCCTTCAGTTTCATAGCAGTTCAAGCACTAATTCATGAATACAACATTGCTGTTGGAATTGGCAGCTCCATTTCACTGACTCGGTGTTCAAGAAAAACTTGTGTAAAGTATCAGTTGTCTGTGAGACATCTTCATAGAGTCCTTTTAGAAGCCACTGTTCCTTGACCCACATCCTATGCTTCTACTTATTTTAGCAGCTAAGTAACTCCAAGGTCTATATCAAGACCTCTTCTCTACCGGTCTACTCATTTCCTTAGATTCTGGTTTCTTGGTAAGTTTGTTTTATCTTTTAGTCATTTTTCCAGAATGGAACTCTTTTTTTTTTCCCTCTTGATCCTTAGTCATTACCCAGAAGGAAGTCATTAGAAGTTGGCTTGATCTTGTTCATTCCAACTAAGAGTATTTGTCTTTATCTATTCACAGGAGAGATCTAAAGCATGTTTCACCTTGCAGTGCAACTCAGGCTAACTCCTAAGCAAGGCAACTTACTGTCTTGATGCCTTGTTTGCCACTCCATTTGTTCTCCACCCTGAATATTCTAAGCTGATGGTTTCAGTGATGTTACATAACAGGTATTTCATCAGCTTTCTGGCTAGTAGCATATATGGTTATATTTGTGACCTCATATACTTCAGGGCCATGTAGCTCCCAGACAAAATTTAATTACACTGATGAGCATCCTAAACTGAATTTGTCATCAAGCATAATAAGAATGTCAAATCTGTCACTGGCACACGATATCAGTCCATCAATGATAATCAATGAATATTTTCTAAGGTCTTTGAAACAGAAGTGTTTACAGACATTTCCAGAGACCAATAGGAGTAAATAGGATTATTAACTCATAGTACTGTTTTTCCCTATATTTTCTTCCTTCTAATTTAAGCCCTAGCTATTGAGATCGTTTCAGAGTAAAATCATTTAAATCCAGGCATCTAAATGACTAGATAATAATAGTTCTTCTGATGCTATGGAATGCAACCTCCTCTTGAATAAACTTAAAAGGAGACTTTGCTGAAACAGGTTTGTAAAACTAAATATTTTTCAACTTTTACAAGCAGCCACTTCCCAATCCTCTGGCAAGCATGCCACAGGCAGCCACCCCTATATAAATATGCAGTTAGAAAGATAAACACTCATTAAAGTCCCTAGTGGTAGCATTGTTTCTCAGGGTTCAGCAATATTTGTTCAGTGGGTAGATAAAGAAAGAGATTAGCAATGTTTCCATTGGGCTTTACTCCTTCCTAAAGCCAGCCAGTCTTCTCCCTAGGAGAAAGGCAGTAATCTGTGCATGTGTTCCAGAATGTCTCAGGACAACTTTCTACTTCAAGAGCAAACCAAACTCCTCATTGGGTCCATGCTAAGCCATCCAGTTTTTTGAAGACCATTAACTTTAGTTACTTAATAGGTCAGACCTCCAAAATAATAGGAGTAAATATGTAGAACAAATTTCCTATTTAAACATGTTAGTATAGCTTAAATATTTACACATGAAGTGAAGAGTGAGTTGCGTAGGTGCTCCAATATCATTTCATAGACTGACAGATTGTCTAAAAAGGTAGTCTATCCGTTAGTATAGAAAGCGCTCTGGTCTCGGTTCCAGTCTAATCAGGCCAATGACTAACCGTGTGATCCCTGGGAATGCTGAGCTGGGTTTTCCTTATAAAGTAAAGGAGAAATGGAGTACTTGAACTCTAATATCCCTCTGACTCTGAAAATTTATGATATGCTCTTGGGAAAAACAGATCTCATCTTCCTCTCTCATAAGGTTTTTGTGAGGATCAAATAACAAGATGCACTCCAAAATGTAGTGTCAACCATGGAATAGAATGTACAGGTGAGGGGTAGCCATATTTGCTTTCTTATCTAGTCAGCATTTGGCAGAACAAATGTAAGAAAAACAATAGTAGAAAATGTTTGCCTCTCCACTTTAAAGAAAGAAGGAAATGATTTTAGATTCTAGAGTTATTTATGGCTCTTTCAGACACACATTGGGTGAAGTAATTAAACTTGTCATGTGTTAATATGTTGGTTTTAAGCAGCTAATGTAAAGTTTTTGTGGAACAAAGCATTATGGTTCTCCTTTCAGATTAACATTTTCAAAATGTTAACAAACTAATCTTTTCAAAAGAGAAATCTAGTATTTAGGCACATGTTATTTTCTTTAAACTTTTTCATTTGTTTATTAATTTCAAGTACTTTTCCAGGGGATGAGGATACAATAGTGAATAAAACAAGCAGAATCCCTTCATCAGGGAGTTTGCCTTCCCACACCAGTGAGGGGAAATTAAAATTTGTACAAATAAACTAATAACTATACTAAATCCGTAGAGGGGTAAGTGTCATTGCAACTTTTTTTTTTAAGTTTATTTATCTTGAGAGAGAGAGAGCATGAGCAGGAGAGGAGCAGAGAGAGAGAGAGAGAGAGAGAGAGAGAATCCCAAGCAGACTCTGCACTGCCAGTGCAGAGCCCAACACAAGGCTTGAACTCACATACTGTAATCATGACCTGAGCCGAAACCAAGAGTTGGAGGCTTAATTGACGCTTAACCAACTGAGCCACCCAGGTGTCCACAGCCGTGGCAATATTTAAAACAGGTTAAGAAAGATGGGGAGTATCAAAAAGGAGACATGTTGTTTTCTATGGAGTGGCCAGGGAATATGTCAATGATATAGAACAACAGTAGAGACTGGGAGGGAACAGAGAGGAAGTCATGTAGATACAGTCCACATAGAGGGAACAGCAAAGGCAAGAGCTCCGTGCAAGAGGGACCTTGGGGTATCTGGGAAACAGCAAGAAGGCCAGAGTGGTAGAGGAAGAATGAGAGGAATGATTGTCCATTATCTCTTCCAAGGAAAGAATGATCAAACTTATCTTCATCTTAATCATGGGAATCTACTCCCAAAGCTAAGAGCACACTGTATGTTAGCTAACTTGACAACAAATGATATTAAAAAAAAAAAAAAAAGCTTATCTTCATCTTAACATCAACTTTCATTAAGTCCAGCAGAAACTCTTCATTGCACTTCTTTGGTTCTGTGCCTCAGTTTTTCATTTGTAAGGTGAGGATGATAATAGTACCTCATAAGGTTGTTGTGAGAAGGAAAGGACTTACCAAATATAAAGAATAGTTAAGACAGTGCCTACCACAGAGTAGATCATGGAGGGCTAGTTTTATTACTATCATCATCATCATCATCATCATCTCTTTATTTACAATAATGTCAATAATTCAATTTTTGAGACCAATAGTATTATTTTGTGCCAACATGAATTATTGGGAGTTTCTTTATACATGTTCTTAGGACATTAGCTAGGGTCATGGTATGTGGTGACTCAAGCACAGAGGTTCATGTCATCAAATGTCCTACAGAGAACTTAACATGAAAAAGAACTGGGGTTTGAAATTTTATATGTTAATTTAGACATAAAATGAATATGATATATCTGTATACTCACTTGAGTTTTTCTTTCTTTCTTTCTTTTTTTTTTTTTCAGTCAATCTTAGTTTCCTCTCCTTGTGACAACACAGAATTTTCGGATGTTTGCAATCTCTTTCACATTCATTTCCAGCATGTGGTCTGAATTGATTCCTTGTTTCTCAATTACAACCATCATGGAATCAAGATTAATAACCTGCTTGGTGAGTTTTGTACACTTTGGAATCTGGAGCCTTTGTACTCATTATGTCTTGTCAGGCTCTCTGTGGTTCTTTCTAAATGCTCCTGCAGTGAGGGTCAAGGACAATAGCAAAGGGGAATATACCTGCCTTTGGGCCACCGCTACCAGCTTCCATGATTTCTTTTCTTCTTCCAGGCATTTAATCATGGCTGAGGGGAGTCTGGAAGTGGATTTAAAGTTCATTAATATAATCCCTGTGCTTAGAACAGTGCCTGGCATATCGGACGTACTAAGTATTTGTGGAATAAATAAACATGGGAGAGGTCTGGTAGACCATGTTGCACTCTCCTAAACAGACCATCACTGAAGCATGACCAAGAAGTATAGCACCTATTTATTGTACTCTTCTGTGGGAGCTGGACTCTCATCTCCACTGGCCACATGGAACATCCACCTTCATTATCAGGCCCTTCAACTCAGGGTAAAGGGTACCTGGAATAGCCTTTGTGTTTAGTGGCCATTGCACTAGGTTTCACTAGTTCCAACAGGTTGAGCAGAACTTATGGGGAAAAAAAAAAAGGAAAAAGCATCCTGGAAGGATTTTCATTCCTGGGCTAACTGGTCATTCGACATAGTCCAAGGTAACATAGTACTGTAGGCCTTCATACTCTAATTAGTACAAATAAACAATCACATAGTTCATGAGAATCATAAGTGGCACAAAAATAGGATTCTATGTATCATGTAATGTCAAATTGGATGATTGATTTTCAGGGAGAACAGGAAAGCTTGCGAACAGAAGTGGTATTCTCTTTATCATGGAAAGAAGGAATAACGTTTTAATGGACAGAGTGGTTATGTGTTATTAACAAATATTATAATTATGAAATAGAAATACTACATCTGTGAAAAAGCTTCATTATTAATTCAGCATCCAATATGTCTCTGACTTTTTGTTTGTCTGTGATTCCTCATGCTCCAAACCTGTGATTCTGTACCACTTCTTTAACCAAGAAACATTTATAGGTAAAAAACAACTCAGCTCACAAGGCCATGTACTGGGACACTGCTATAGGATTTGGTGGAGGGCTTGCCCTTTATTCCTTCTTTATTTACTAAACCCATAGCTGTCTGTCCCAGGGCACAGATTTTTGATGCTCATTCTTTCTTAGTTAAAAATTGTACTTATTGCTGAAATGAATTACCATCTTTCCTTGAGAATGCTTTCAAATATCCTATTTCTCCAGACGAATGGGGAAAAGTGGAGACTATGGCAGGTATTTAATATATTTTGAGAAAGATTTAAGGGAGTATGAGATTGAGGGATTTTTTTTTCAAAGTCCCTTCCTGTAATTTTGCCCACTTACTTAGCTAGTATTCATTAGGTGCCTGTTATGTCTCAGCATAGATGATAGGAAGGATATTCCCTGTAAGATGTTAAGTGTTACTCATTTATACTCTATTAAATAGAAACTCTGTACTTTTTTTCATATATGATGTGTGATCCAACATCATGATAAAGGCTTTAATTTTGGTTGTTCGTTTCCCTTACAGCATTGATGAGTCCCATCACTCAGGGCACATCTAATGGTAAGAAGCAAGGAACATAATCAGGGGGATATGCACTCAGCTAGTATTTATTGAGCAACTTCTATATATATAGAAGTATATACTTCTATATATATAGACAGGTACTATATATAAATTTTCATGTTTTGAGTAGTTTGTTTTCGGACAATGACAATCAGTTGAAGATAGAAGAGCGTGGGGGCAGTTTTAAAATTGAGCACAAAATGTATTTTTGTTCAGAAGGAGAGAAGGAGGGTGTGGGAAGAAGGCGGACAAAGCAAGTTAAGACCAGATTCCCGACTGGGAGAAATTCAGTGCCCACCAAAGGAATGTCCACTTAAACAAGAACAGAGGACCAGCTACCTGCGGGAGGATGCAAAAGGTAACTTGTGCCTAAGGTTCGCCTGTTGTGCCACAAACCGCACAGGGTGGCTAACACGACCTGCCATGTTGGGGACAGCCTGACGGCTGGGGCGCAGCTGACAGCCCGCGCCCCGCGCGCCTGAGCCGGCAGCCGCCCCAACCTGCGGCTGGGCGCCGGAGCCCCGCCTCCCCGGGCGCGCGGGCCAATGGGCTGGGCTTCAGGGGGCGGGCCGCGGCCGGGCGGGAGGCGCGAGGCGCGAGGCCTGGGGGCGGGGCGGCCCGAGCGGCGCGGTGGTGGCCGTAGCTGCTGGGGCGGCGGCGGCTTGGCCGGGCGTCCGCGGGCCGTGGGGGATGGGGGCGGCGAGCTCCAGCCCTCGGCGGAGGCGGCGGCGGCCGTGAGTGTTGGGCGGGCGTCCGCGTCCAGGACGCGGGATGGAGCGCCGCGGTGAGTGTGGGGCGGCGGCGCTCGCTCCGGCCGCGGCGGCCAGGGCTCCGGGCTGGGGTCGTCGTCGGTGCTGCCGGCCAGTTGCGGTCCAGGGTGTGAGCGGCCCACGCGGCGGCCCCCGAGCTGAGGCGGCTGAGGGCTGCGCGGGAGGCCGGGCGCGTGTCCTCCGCGCTCCTGTCCTCCGGGAGGGGTCCGACGGGGCGAGCGGGGCGCGGCGGGAGCGGAGGAACCGGGAAGGGCGCGAGCAGTCGTTGCGCGGGCACCCCGGACCCCGGATGGGTGTCTTGAATTAGGCGACGCCGCACGGCCGCGGGGGAGAGGGTCGCCGGGCTTCCATCCCATTTCTGGTGCCCCTGAGCGTCCTGCAGCCCCTCTCCCTTTTCTGGCCACACGCCCTCATCGCTTCCGTGCGCAATTCAGGAGTTCCTTTACCCTTACTCCGTTGGGACTTCACTGGGACTTCACGTTCGTCTTCGACACTTGGGATCTTTTTGGCAGTTTGATGGCATTTGCTGAAATTTCAGTCTGACAAATGGAAACGATGAGATAAAATAACAGACATCTCGTATTCTATATCCGCCGTTTCTTATCACACTTCACCTAACCTAGGCCCAGGCTGTTTATTATTTGGAGAGGCAGAGAAAGAACGGAATGTAGAAAAACACTCTCCCTTTCCGAGTGCCCCTACTTGTGCCTATCTGTCACTGTCTTCACACCACTCCCCTCCACTCTCCCTTCTCCCCACTCCTCTCTTTTCCCTGAGTAACTGTCCCTTCACCATCACCTCCATCCACCTTTTCCCAAGCCTTGGCTCTAGGACAAGTCCTGTGCTTTGCAAAATGGAATTGACAGGCGGGGGCTTGCAGCTACCTAATAGGAGAACGTATCCCTGTGAGTTTGTTTCCCTGGATGTCCCAGGACCCTGTGATCAAAACTTGGTGCTTGGGGGTGGCCTTCCTTTGACCTGAAGAGTAGCCAGGGACCTTCCTTGTCTTTGAACCCCTCTGACATGTCCAGGGTCTATCTCGCCTTTTCACCACCGCTCCTCTTTCCAGACAAGGGTGAGGTGTTTTTTGTTTTTGTTTTTTGTTTTGATCACTGTTTTCACTACCACTCCTCCATACATTGGGATTTTTGAATTTTTTGACGTTCCTCTGTCTTCTAATGTTGGATCTTCCCAGAGTGTGTGTGATTTTGTTTTTTTTTTGTTTTTATTTTTTTACCTTTTGGGAGTGTGAAGAAGTGTTTTGTGAAAGTTTCAAGACTGTGATAGAGCCAAAATTGCCAAGGAGCTTTTTGTTCCTCATTTCTCTTTTCCTTTTCTCATCTTTGATTGGGAATTAGCTTTGCCCCTTTATTCAGTTTGGGAAAGGGATAGCTTCTTCAAGAAAAAGAATTACCAGTAAAGAAGTCAGAACAAATTATGAGAGTCCTGGAGATTTAGATTCCTTTCTTCAGAGGTTTCTTTAGGCAGTTTGCCAGAAATGCGTAATTAGAAATGCTTCCTGATTGTAGGAAGGGTGCAAGTGAGGAGCGTTGAGCTTAACTTCTGCTAGCTTTATAGTACAAATAGCTCTGGTCTCCGGATTCTGAGAACGGTTTGAGAGTGAACTTGAAGGAAAGTAAGGTAGGCCTGGGTAGAAAATGTTTTAGTCCCCAAATTGGTAGGAAATAGAACTTTGGCTGAGACGAAGAAAGCACTGTTCAGCAAATCTGTGGTGGCTGGTCAATTCCCACTCTGCCCACCTGCCTAAAATAGAACATCCTCCTAAATTATCGAGCCTTCGCTTCCCAGCTGCAGAAGCCCTTGACCTAGGAATGTGAGCTTCTACAACCACTGCTGTTGGGTCTCAGGAGTGAGCACTATGTTGAACAAAGCTCACACCCAGAAGGCCCCCCTGGAAGGATTTGTAATCCTGTGCCATTGATGATTCATTCAGTATTCACCCAGAAACTTTAGTTTCATCCCACTCTATGTTAGACAGAGTCCTGTGGATCCTTTCAGTCTATTGGGTAGAAGTAGGTAATTTCAAATAAACAGGGCCCAAAGCATAATATATTGGGTTACCCAAGGAAGTATATTGAATGTCCTATAGGAAAATAGAAGAATGATTTGTTTTCAGTGGCTTCTTGGAAGAAACAATGTTTTGTGTGAGATTGAAATTAAGAGAATGATTTTAATAAGCACAGGCAGAAAGGCCCTTCTGAAGAGAATTGTTGGTTATCTCTATGCTTACCAGGATGCCACTGATTCTGCTATTTATTTATTTATTTATTTTAGAGACAGCATGAGCAGGGGAGAGGGGCAGAGGGGGAGAGAGAGAGAGTGAGAGAGAGAGAGAGAGAGAGAGAGAGAGAATCTCAAGCAAGACCCATGCTCAGCACAGAGCCTGACATGGGGCTCAATCCCACAACCCTGGGATCATGACCTGAGCTGAAATCAAGAGCCGGATGCTCACCTGACTCAGCCACTGAAGTGCCCCCAATACATAAGGACACATTCATGTGTAAAGAGACAAGGAAGGTTTAAAACGAAAGTCAGGAACTAGGATTTTTGTGGAGCGGTTGCCCTTTCTTTATTATTACTCTGATTAAGCAAAAGAGCCATTTGATTATACTGCCTCCCTAGATAAGAATTTTTCTTAGAAAATGTTTCGTACTTGCATTGAGAAAGTTTTCGAATACCATTGTCTTCCCTTTTAAGGAAGAAGATGGAAAACATTGAAAAGTGTTAAGGAAGGGGAGTAAGTTGAGTTTGAGGGACTATTCAAGTGTAACATTCTATAATTTTATAATTTATTTACCTAATATTTCCATTAAACACTAGCATGCTGTTAGGTTTTTATACACTTTGAGTTTTGACAAATGCGTACATTATGTGTTCACCTCCATAATCGAGATATTAGAATATTTCAATCACTCCAAAAAGTGATGAGTGCCCTCATGCTCATTTGGAACTCCCCTCCATCCCCCACCACACCACAACCTCTGTCTCCAGGCATCAGATGATTAGGTTCATCTTTTCTAGACTTCATGCAAATGGAATTATATAGTATATATTCTTTTGTGCCTGACTTCTTTCATTTAGTATGCTTTTGAGCTTCATCCATGGTTTTTGTTGTATCATGGATAACTATGGTTAAGTAGTATTCCCTTGTAAGGCTGTAACACAATTTGTTTATTCATTCATCTGTTGATGGACGTTTGATTTTTCTCCAGTTTTTGACTATCATGAAAAAAGTTGCTATGTACTGTGTACAGGTTGTTGGATGAATGTACGTTTTCATTTCTGCTGAGTTGTATGGTAAACGTATGTGTAACTGCATAAGAAACTGCCACCCTGTTTTCCAAAGTGGTACCTGATATAGCAGCAATGTGTGAGAGTTTTAGTTGTTCTACATCCTACCCCAAATTTGGTATTTCAACCTAACTAAAATGAAGAATTCTAGTAGATATTTAGTGGTATCTCATTGCGGTTAAAATTTGCATTTCCCTGATACTAATGATGTTGAACACTATTTCATGTGCTTATTGCCCATTTGTGTGCCACTTTTTGCAGTTTCTGTTCAAATATTTCACTCATTAATTTATTGGGTTGTTTTCTTATTGAGTTGTAACAGTCTTTTTTTTTTTAATTTTTTTTTTAATGTTTATTTATTTTTGAGACAGAGAGAGACAGAGCATGAATGGGGGAGGGTCAGAGAGAGGGAGACACAGAATCTGAAACAGGCTCCAGGTTCTGAGCTGTCAGCACAGAGCCTGACGCGGGACTTGAACTCACGGACCGCGAGATCATGACCTGAGCCGAAGTCGGCCGCTTCACCGACTGAGCCACCCAGGCGCCCCGAGTTGTAACAGTTCTTGATATGATTTGGATATAATTCTTTTGTCAGATATTTTCCCCCAGTTTTTGGCTGTCTTTCATTTCATAAGTTGCTTTTCAAAGACCAGAAGTTTTAAATTTTCATGAAGTCCAATTTACCAGTGTTTTCTTTTGTGGTTCTTGCTTTTTGTGTCTGTTTGAGAAATTGTTCCCTAGGTTTTCTCTCATGTTTTCTTTAAAAGAGGGATCCTCAATTGTTTTCTGAAAAGACTAGATTATAAATATTTTAGGCTTATAGACTATAGCACCTCAACTATTCAACTGTTGTTTTAGTTCAAAAGCATTTATTGACAATATGTAAACAATTAGGAATGGCTGTCTTCCCCCAAAACTTTTATTTATAAAAACAGGCAGCTGCCTGCCCTCTCTGAATCCTGAATTTAAAAGGCTGATAGATTTAGGTTATACATTTAGGTCTATGATACATGTTGAGTTTAATTTCAGGTGTGCTGTAAAGTAAGGGTCCAGGATCATTTGTTTTTCATGTGAAGATCAAGTTATTTCAGCACCATTTATTGAAAAGACCATCTTTTCCTCCATTGAATTCCTTTGACACCTCTTGAAAATCATTTGACTATATATATGGTTCTATTTCTGGACTCTATTCTATTGGTCTATGTCTTATTGTGTCGTGCTGTCTTGACTACTGTAGGTCCATAGTTAAGTCTTGAAATCAGGCAGTATAAGTCTTCCAACTTGTTCTTTTTCAAAATTGTTTTGGCTGTTGCAGTTTTTTTATTCTTATACATTTTAGACTCAGTCTGTCAATTTCTACAAGAAAACCCCAGGGAGAATATTGTTTGGGATTGCTTGAAACTGTAGATCAATTTGAGAGAAATTAAAGTCTTAACAGTAGAGAGCCTTTCCAATCCATGAACATGGTATACTTGTTCATTTAATTTCTTGTTAAGTAAATTTATTTTAATTTAACTTGTTTCTTTAATGTCTTGCATTACTGTTTGGTAGTTTTAAATTTAGGATCCTGCATGCATTTCGTTAAATTTATTCCTTAAAAATCTTGTTTTTTGATGCTATTGTAAATGGTATGAGTTTCTAAAATTTTATTGTCCAATTGTTTGTTTCTAGTATATAGAAGTAAAATTGATTAAAGTATATTGACTTTATATTCTGTGATCTTATAATATTCATTTATTAGGTGTAGTGGTTTTTTTTATAGGTTCCTTAGGATTTTCTAGGTACACAAACATGTCAACTTAGAATAAAGTGTTTTACTTTTTCCTTTTCAATCTCAGTGTGTTTTGTTTTTCCCCCCCTTTTTTAATGTTTATTTTTCAGAGAGAAAGAGCACAAGCAGGGGAGGGGCAGAGAGGGGGGGGGGGGCAGAGGATCCAAAGTGGGCTCTGGTGCTGACAGTAGAGAGCCCGAAGGGGGACTTGAACTCACAAACCAGGAGATCATGAACTGAGCCACCCAGGTGCCCCTCAATGTGTTTTGTTTGTCTTGTTCTATTGTACTGGCTAACACCTGCAGTAACAATATTAATCCTTATCTTAAGCGGAAAACATGATCCCCTTCATCATTATGATGTTAGCTATAGATTTTTTGTAGATGCCTTTTATCAGGTTGAAAAAAATCATTTTCTATTCTTTGCTGACTGCTTTAATCATGAATAGATGTGGAATTTTGTCAGATGGTTTTTCTCTATTGAATATTAAAATAAACTTGCATTCCTGGGACAAACCCTTATTGATCATAATGTATTATCCTTTTTCATATATTATTGGATTTGACTTGCTAATCCTGTGTTCAGAAATTTGGCCTAAAGTGTTCTTGTAATGTCTTTGATTTTGTTATCAGGGTAATGTTGATCTCATAAAATGAGTTAAGAAGTGCTCCTGCCTTCTCTATTTTCTGAGGGTTTTTGTAGGATTATTTTATCTGGTTCAACAGACTTCATCATTGAGGCCATCTGGGTCTGCAGTTTTCTTTGTGAGACATTTCAAATTATGAATTCAATTTCTTTAATATATATAATACTATTCATATTTTCTATTTCTTGTGTTAGGTTTGGTCATTTGTGTCTTTCTAGGAATTTTCCCATTTCATCTGAGTTGTTGAACTGGCAACTTGTTTGTAACATTCCTGTTACTCTTTAAATATTTGTAGGGTCTATACTGATGTTTCTTCTTTCATTCATGATATTAATAATTTGCATTTTCTCCCTTTATTTTTTAACTAGTCTAGCTAGACATTTATCTGTTTAATAGATCTTTTCAAAGAAGTAGTTTTCAGTTACATTGTTACAATGCTTTATTCTGTCTCCATCTAAAAATTAAAAATAACAATGCTGACTTTTTGTCTGTTTTCTGTATCATTGATTTCCACTCTTTGCATTATTTCTCTTCTCTTACTTAGTGTTTAATTTGCTCTTCATTTTCTAGCTTCTTAAAGTGGAACATTGATTTTAAGTGGATCATTGATTTTTAGAACTTTCTTTTTAAAAGCATCTAGAACTGTATATTTATCTAACTGCTGCTTTCACTATGTAACTTACACATTTTGAAATGCTATGTTTCATTTTCATTCAGTTCGAAATACTATTATTTAAAGATGTATTTTATAATTTCCAAGTATTTGGGGGTTTTCCAATTATTTTACTGTTATTCCAAATTTAATTTTGTTTGGGTCAGAGAACATACACTATGTTTTCTTTTTCTTTTTAAGTTTACTTATTTATTTTTGAAAGAGAGAGAAAGCAGGGGAAGGGCAAAGAGAGAGGGAGACAGAGAATCAATCTCAGGCAGGCCCTGTACTGACAGTGCAAACTTACAAACTGTGAGATCATGACCTGAGCCAAAACCAAGAGTTGGATGCTTAACCGACTGAGCCATCCGGGTGCCCCTACACTATATGTTTTCATTTTCTCTTAAATGTATTGGAACTTGTTGAATGGCCCATATATGGTCTATCTTCGTGAATATTTCATGTACATTTGATTAGAATGTGTACTCTGCTGTTGTTGGGTGGAGTTTTATATAAATATCTATCAGGTCAAGTTGGTAGATAGTATTGTTCAAATTTTCTGTATCCTTACAGATTTTCTGTTGTTTATCGATTAATGAGAGGGGATTTAAATCTTAACTATCATTGGGATTTGTCTATTTTTCCTTACATTTCTGCCAGTTTTTGTCTCATATATTCTGGAGGGTTTTTTAGATGCATATATTTGTAGGATTGTCTTTATGATGAATTGACTCATTTATCATTATGATACTCTATCCCTGGAAAACCTCCTTGTCTGATGTAATTGAGTTACTTCTGCTTTCTTATGATTTGTATTTTAATGGTATATCTATTTCTTTTGTTTTGCTTTCAATCTATCTCAGTCTTTATATTTCAAGTCTGTTTCTTATAGACAGTATGTAGTTGAGTTTTACTTTTCAATTTGATAATTTCTGCCTTTTTATGGGGGTGTTTAGAGTATTTATATCTAGTGTAATTATTGATATGATTGGGTTTAGGTCTGTCATCTTGCTATTTGTTTTTAATTTGTCTCATCTGCTTTTTTTTTCTCTCTCATTTTATTCTTGTTCTGCCTTCTTTTGGATTAATTCCTTAAAATTCCATTTATGTCTTCTATTGGCTTCCTAAATATATCTCTGAAGATTTTAATAAACATTTTTTTCCTGTTACGGTTTTTCTAATTATTATTACTATATACCTTTAAATGATATTATGCTACTTTATATATAATGTAAGAATCTTATTGTATAGTTTCATTTCCCTCCTTTCTTACTTTGTGTTATTGTTGTACATTTTACTTCTGTATGTTGTGAATGCCACGACACATTGTTATTACTTTTGTTTTAAATATTAATTTTTTTAATTTACAAAATGAGGCTTGTTTTGAAGCTTTTTTGGGGGTTAATCTAGAATACCATTTTTGTTAGGTCTGGGTTAGAAACACTACTAACACGTGCCATTCAGTGTTCATCAGGTCTCTCAGCACTGGCTGGTGAATACTCAGAGGTCTTCCAACCCAGTGGAAACCCTGGGAATTGTTCAGTTACAGCTCCCTGGAAATTTTTTGTCTATCCTTGTGGGGTTTCACCCATACATGTGCAACTTTGTATTCAGCAAGAGACTTCAGCAAGAATTGCCTGTGCAAATTTCTGGAGCTCTTCCTTTGCCTACCTCCTTCCTCTTTGGTACTCTGTCCTAAAGATTCCAGCTGCCCCAGTCTGCTCTGCTTGTCTTTCCATTTCCTGTGCCATGGTCTAGAATGTGTCTCCAGGCAGAAAGTTGCAGCAGTTGAAGGCCTACGTCATTTGTTTGGGACCCCATATCTCAAGGATCACAGTTCTATGCTGTCTATAGTCCAGTTCTGAAAAGGATATAAGTAAAAGGATAAGTCTTGTCTCATTTATTCCTGTACTTGATATATATAAAATTTTAAGTCTTTTTTAATGTAGAGATTTTCTTTCCATCTTTTTCCTTGAAATTTACTTTTTAAGAAATTGTGTTATTTGCTTTATAAAATGACCCACAGTCTAGATTTTGCTGGGTGCATCCTGTGATATAATTTAACATGTTCCTCTGTTTTCTATATTGCTTATAAAGTAGTAATTAGGCCTGTGCAAAGTTTTTCAACCTAGACATTATTTCTCAAACTTGATACTATTTGTACCTGACAATTCTGTTAGGAGTGGGGGGGTATAAGAATTGGGGGGTGCTCTTCTGTGCAAGTAGGCTGTTTAGCAGCATGCTTGTCTTCTACCCACTAGATGTCAGTACAACCTCCTCCCCAGTTGTGACAACCAAAAATGTCTCCAGACATTGTAAAATGTTTTTAGACCCATGTTCTGGTATGAAAAGTTGGCTACCTAAACCACAGAAATAACTTCAGGAATATGAAGACACATACCTAGCAAAAATAACAATGCTGACTATGTTAACACTGCAGAGGACACATGAAAAAGATTTTAATAATATGCAAGTTGAGGCTTTATAGAATGGCTGACTCAAGAGCAGCATTATAGAGGATGCGAGTTTCTCTTTCAGAGGGAAAAAATACTAGAGACAATAATAATGTAAACTGGTAAAAACACAAGTAGTTTATTGCCAATTATGTATCTTCCATGTTTTTTCTGCAACTTGTTATACATTTTAAGATGTTGGACTTCTACAATAGATATACAGATGGGTTTACTTTTTCTTTCTTTCTTTTTTAGCCCTTTAGAATTGAATTATTAAATCAAGAATTTTGAACTTACAGAAAGATATTATTTGTGTGATATAAAATTACTTAAAATGCAAGTTGGGGGAATTAATAAAATAACCCTTTTAATTTTAAGGTGAACTAACATTTTTACAAATGTTTCCAAATGTTATCATCCTTACTAAAGAATAGGGTGAAGAAGATGACAGATAATGTATTTTTTAAAAATTGTAAAAGGAGGATTAGGATTGAGAGACTTTTTAAAATTTCCCTTAGATAACCTTACTTATAATTTAACTGTCTAATATTCTTTTTTAAAATGTTTAGTTATTTTTGAGAGAGAGAGAGAGTGAGTAGGGGAGGGGCAGAGAGAGAGAGGGAGACACAGATCTGAAACAGGCTCCAGGTTCTGAGCGTCAGCACAGAGCCCGAGGTGGGACTCGAACTCACAAACAGTGAGATCATGACCTGAGACGAAGTCAGACGCTTTAACCTACTGAGCCACCCAGGCACCCCAACTGTCTAATATTCATTGAAGACTCACTCTTCACCCTGGGTTCTTATATTTATCTTTTTCATGTAACAACATAGAGGCCTGCTTGGCTTCACTTCCCTAGAACTATGAGAGGTATCCCTCTTCCCTTTCTCTATCAGGGGGTAGTTTGTCAATCTCTTTCTATCACCTCTTTTTCTCTCTCTTCTCTTCTTTATTCTGTCTCCATTTAAATTCTTCCTTTCCTTCCACTTGTCTCTGCATCTTTCTCTGTCTTCTTTTCCCCTCTGCCTTTCTCTCCTCTTCACAGTTGTTTTTCACCTCCTCACATCTTTGTCTCTCTTCACGTTTTCCTCTTCCTCCCTTCTCTGTCTCCTTACTGTTTCTTTCATACCACCACCTCCTCCCCACACATCCTTTCTCCCCAACAGGACCTTATTCATGACATTGGCAGTGACATTGCAAATTCCACTTTAGTAAGGAACACATTCCTCCTTATTAAGGATAATGGTGGATAAGATAGCACTCAGTAATTAACACAGTTTAAAATAGATGTAAGGGGATGTTTGAGGTTGCTGGAGTACCTCAGATTTCTTCCCCCAAGTCTTATGATTTAATCAGCATTGCACTGCTCCAGTCCCCTTTTGGCCTGGGGACTCCTGACCTCTCCTCCTCCTAGTTGTTTCTTTTCATGGCATCATCAGTTTCTGTGGTGAGAGTCCATGGTGCAGTTTTCTTTTTAAGTGTTTTTATAAGGACAGTTTGGTTTTGATGAAACTCAGTATCCCTGGCATGTTTAGTACTGCTGTGTTTGGGGTCTTAAGGGGTAAATTTGTATAGGTTGAGTCTGAAAATCCAGTGTACAGCTGAAATAACCATGGAACTGAGCATTTTCATATTTATCTTTTCCAGGTAGCATCTGAGGGGCCACATTTATTTCCCCAACATTGTTTTTTCCTGTAAAAGTTCAAAGGTGCATCTCTTTGTCAATGAGTCTCACTACTCCATGTGTTGGCTCTGTCATGCTCACTTCTTTTTTCTAAGTAGGTAGTCTCTCTTCCTTCTCTCTTTTATTTATCATTCTTATTTTCTCTGTCACCACCTTTTTCTGCCTTCCTTGGTTTCATCTCCCTATGTCTGTACCCCCATTTTCTTTCTACTTTTCCTCCTCACACCCTCCTTGTGTCCTTTTCTCCTTTCTCCCATGGTGATAATTTTTCTGTCTCCAGCACTACCCACAGTCGCCTGCCCCACATGCCCTGTGTTTCTCCATCAGTTCTTTCTAAATGTCCCAGCACTGAGACAAAGGACATTGCTTGTTTCAGTGTGTAGTAGGATATGGAAGCTTTACCTGCTTTGGGCCCCTAATGCTTTCTGTAATTATTTTATCTTCCTCAGACATTTTTTCTCATTCCGAGTGAACTTTGAGTTTGTAGTTTAAGAAAGTAATATAAGTCTAAGTGGAAAATATTTTTCCTCTATAGAGGGGATTCGGATCAGGCCTGCATTACACTTTACCTGTGTGGAGTCCTGTTTTTGTTTTCTTAAATGGTTTGGAGAAGGAGGAAGACGTACCTTAAAAGAAATGTAGATTGATCATCTGATAAGCACCTTTTAACCAGATCTGCTCTTCAGGTGACTTGTGCCTGAGGTTCGCCTGTTGTGCCACAAGCCGCACAGGGTGGCTAACACGACCTGCCATGTTGGGGACAGCCTGCCGGCTGGGGCGCAGCTGACAGCCCGCGCCCCGCGCGCCTGAGCCGGCAGCCGCCCCAACCTGCGGCTGGGCGCCGGAGCCCCGCCTCCCCGGGCGCGCGGGCCAATGGGCTGGGCTTCAGGGGGCGGGCCGCGGCCGGGCGGGAGGCGCGAGGCGCGAGGCCTGGGGGCGGGGCGGCCCGAGCGGCGCGGTGGTGGCCGTAGCTGCTGGGGCGGCGGCGGCGGCGGCGGCTTGGCCGGGCGTCCGCGGGCCGTGGGGGATGGGGGCGGCGAGCTCCAGCCCTCGGCGGAGGCGGCGGCGGCCGTGAGTGTTGGGCGGGCGTCCGCGTCCAGGACGCGGGATGGAGCGCCGCGGTGAGTGTGGGGCGGCGGCGCTCGCTCCGGCCGCGGCGGCCAGGGCTCCGGGCTGGGGTCGTCGTCGGTGCTGCCGGCCAGTTGCGGTCCAGGGTGTGAGCGGCCCACGCGGCGGCCCCCGAGCTGAGGCGGCTGAGGGCTGCGCGGGAGGCCGGGCGCGTGTCCTCCGCGCTCCTGTCCTCCCGGAGGGGTCCGACGGGGCGAGCGGGGCGCGGCGGGAGCGGTAGCCCAGAGCAGATGACGATTAAAATTAAAGCAGGCACATAGCACGTCCCACCGTGCACGTACTGTTAAGAATGCTCCACATTTTAACTTCTTTAAGCTCTGCGACAGCTCCATGATTGTTTTAACTCATTTTTTACGCGGAGAAAATGAGGTTAACCTGCCGGAGCACACAGGCTAGTAATTGTCAGAGTGTAGGTTTAAAGTATATGCTTTTGAGCGCTAAAAGCCTGGTCTTGGCTCTGACCCGTCTCGCTCCCACCTGTCCTGACAGCAGTCCTCACTTCAGCTGGGTCCCATTCCTCAGACATTTCAGGATTTCCGTGGTGCATTGTTCTCGTCTCGGTCTTTTGGGCTGAGGAGGGCTCTGTCGTTCTAAGGCCTCAGTGTCAATTGTTTTTCCCAATTCCGTTGTTTCGGGCTTGACTGTTGTTTTATTCTTGGTGGGTGAGCTCAGGAGCCCTAGCGACTGATGAGCCTTGTGTCTCCATGTTAATCTTTTCCTACTCTCCTTCTCAAGAAGGAATTGGCCTCACCTCATTTGGGAGGGCAGAACTGTTAGCTGCTAAGGTCAGGAGCTGAGCACCCCTTCCCCTTTCTCCAGCTGTCTCTGTGATGGCATCTCTTGTCCGTCTCTATCCATGTCCGCTGCTCTTTTCGGTTGCTCCATTTCCCCACTCTGTGTTTAAATATGGGGATGGGGAGCGGGCTCTTTGGCATTGAGTAGTTTTGGCTGGTCAAGAGAGAGCCATGCCTGCCAGGAATGCTAGACATTCTGGAGGCGTGGGAGGTTGGGCAGCTTCCTCTTTTTTAAACGTGCTAGGTTCTAACTGCACAGGAATGAAGTGTATGTGCATTGCATGCCTTTCTTTAGAAATTAGTTACTTGCATATTATTGATGAAACCTTTTGACATGGCCGTATGCTGTTTTTGTGGGGAGTACTTTACAAAAGTATAATCAAAGACCTCCAGAATGAATTTTTCTGATTTTTTAAAAGCGTCTTTAAGTAGATTCTTACCAAATCAGAAATTGTGCTGAAATGGCAGATTTCTGAAATATCTGGCAATTTTTCCTGATGTAGGAATAGTAAAATGGGAGCTATTAAGTAGATATTTGGGGGCAGTTTTATACTTGTGTTAAACAGCCCAGTGCCTAAAATGAAAACACTTCTGTAATGATGTGTTCTTGGGAGGATGTACATGGGGCATAGGACATTTGATTAATAGAGGCTACTCAAGTCTTGGGAAAGTCACATTCCAGGGTACTGGGAAGTTAATGTTCACATTTCTAATGCATATATTACTTAGAATTTACAACATACAGAGAAAGTAGTTTTGCATAGTAATATTTTGTTTGCTACAAAGTTCTTTGCTAAGTGATTAAAACACGTTGTAAATGTTGATGGTTTGAAGTTGGAAGAGATGCATGAGAATTAGAGTTTCACAAATATCTTGCTCAACAGTCTGTTTGCATAGTTCAAACTTCACTTGGAAGCCATTTAGTAGGTTTCCACGAAGTCAGTTAAGTGTCTGGAAGTGTTTCCAGTGCTATATTTCTTGCTCACAATCTACAGATATATTGTGGTAAAGCCCACATTTTGTTCATTACTTAAGTATGTTAAAAAAAAAAAAACACCCCACAATCTCCCACAATAAAGCACAGCTAGTCATAATGGCTAACAGTTTTTGAGTCTTCATGATGAACCAGGCACAGCATTAAGTGTTTTTTATATTATTACCTCATTTAATTAAATTGCCTCTTGCAGTATGTTATGTTAGTAACTACATTTTATGTTACCACCAACTAGAGGGTATTCATTTTGGGACATAGGAAAGTAGTATGATCTCGGAAAGTGTATATCCTCCAAATGTTTTCACTGTCATAGTTCAATTTTATAAAAACTTGGATAAACTTTGTTCATCTTTCCTTTTTTTTTCAGTTTGAAGTATGAAAAATAGTAAAGTATATATAAGAAAGTTAGTACATTACTCACTATAATGCTGAATAGAGGTAAAGTATAACTCTTTAGTTCCTTTGTCCCCCCACTCCTCCCCCCCCCCAATTTTGTTTGCTTATAGATTTTCTTAGTCTTGAGTATTGAAACACTTTTTACAACTTTGGGTTACTAACTTGACATAAGTGAAGATGGTGAAATAGGTGAATTGCTTAGATAGGTGAGTTGTTTTATTTGAAATTTATGATATATGTCTTTAATAACTATCTTTTTACTAAACTAAAAGCTGTCAGAATTAATCAGAGTGACTTTAATAAGTAAGCTGCAAAAGTGATGTTAGGAGTTGTCTTCTCAATTAGTGATTTGTGAAAGCTTCCCACACAAGGTACTGTCCTGTTTTTAGTGTTGGTGGGAAGACTTATATATAATAATTGTACTAAAAAATTGTTCTAGGCTCATTTTAGAATTATCTACACATTTAAGGATTAATGTTAGGTAAGTTGGAACTAGCTTAAATGTAGAAATCACATTCTCAGAAATAATTTGAGATTAACAAATATTTAATAAAGGAACTTTAAAAGCTAAGAGAGGTAGGGAAACCTTATATAATAGTCAACAGTAGAGAAAGAAGAGTAGAAGTCCAACTTTGATTCCAGTTTTGTGTGATCTTGCCTTTATCGGCTTTACATACTTGTTTTTTTCTTTCTTGAAATATACTGTTTTAGAGGCAGATTTTTACAGATCTTACAACAGATTTTACTGCAATAATCCAAAGTTAACCTTTTTTGTTTCTGTAAAAATTAATTGCAACTTTACAAATTTATAAGCCCAGTATTCATTCTGCAAAATCATTTATTCTGCAAATAGTTTTGAGCAGATCATCCCTCCTATGCCAGGCACTGTGCTGTGAGCTGAGAACACATGGTTAGCAAACTGAATCCTTGATCCCTTGAGATTATAGTCTAGAGAGGAAAATATGAATAGTCTATTTGAACTTTGATAAGTGCAGTGATGAAAAGTGTAAGATGCTAGAATGCATCTAAGAGGAGATTCCATTCTCCTTTGGTGGTGGTATTTACAGGGGTATTGGTGGTCCAGGAAGATTTCTTTGAGGAAATGATCTTTGAGCTGAGGTCAGAATGAGTAAACAAAGGGGAAGGAGTACCCCAGGCAAATGGAAATGTATATAGACAGGATCCTGAGTCAAATAGTCAGTGTTTTTCAGGTTGTAGGGTCATGACCCATTATGAGTATAAAACCAATTTGGTGGGCTGTAGCCACCATTTTAAAAAATGAAATGCGATAGCATAGAAAACATCTGAGTATATCACCTGGTTCCTTAGAATCTGTTTTATGTTTTATGCATTCCAACACACATACTGCACAGAAACATTCACAAAATTTACCTAGTATGATAGTATAGATAGAAGTAGATAGATTAAAGATACTGTAGATGAGGAAGGAAAAAATTTAGAGAATTGGGTGAGGTATAGGAAAGAATAAGTGATTCAGTAATAAATCTTACACATGACCTGGAAGTGAATATTACATAAAACTTCCCACTGTAAGTTTCACAGAGTCCTTAGTAATTCTACCATTCTGAAAGTAACAAAATATTGAAGACAAAATATTTGTAAAATGCCTTAGTGATATGCTTGAACTAACATAATTTCTCCAGTAGTTTCCTTTTTGATTGTAAGAAATGCAAACAAAATTAGGACTTTCAGTTCTGGAAAGGTAAAATGTGAGGATGAAGCAGAAACAAGCTAAGATTTTCTTGAGCCAATTATGTGCCAGGATTAAGTGTTTTAACATATGAGATCTTTTAATTTTGTGGTCACTTTTAATTCTCACACAGCCTGTAAGCAAATTGTATAGGTTGTATGTTTAGAAAGGATTCAGCCAGAAGTCAAGTCTAAATCTCATTTCAAAAGACTGTGTTTTTACTATACCATCCTGGAATTAACAAAAATATTGCTCTGATATTCATACATTTATTTGTTCAATCAATTAGGGTGTATCAGATTAGTAGACACCCTTAGAACTTGTTTTCAACAAAAAAATGTTCTTGCTGGAAATTGATAACCTCAAATCTGTGTGTGTGTGTCTGTGTGTGTGTCTGTAAGCGTTATTACTGAAAAATAACTATGATTGAACTTCTTTTATGTGTCGTACACTTCTATACCATTGTATCTTTTAATGCTTACCATAATCTCACAACGTAGGTGTTGTTAGAATGTTATTCCCATTTTATTAATGAGCATACCAAAGTTAAGAGAGGATTAACAGTTTATCACGACACACATAGTAAGTGATGGGGAGGGGGTTTTGAAAACAGGTCTTTTCTTTTTTCAGAACTCATACTGCATCTTTATTTTTGAAGCTGATGTCATGGTGGTAGAATATATTCTTCTAAATGACATTTCAGAATAACTTTTACAATTTAAAAAATTCTGTACCCTAGGAGTTAAGAGGAAGTTATTAAGAGAATGGATTTTGGCAACAAGACAGATCTGGGTTTTAAGTACCAGTTCATCATTTTTTAGCTGAGAACTGAGACAAATTATTTCACCTACAAAGCTCAGGTTGCTTATTTGTGAAATGAAGAGAACAGTAGTTTGCACATCATAGAGTTGTCAAGATCAATGGCACTTACTAAATGGAAGCTGCTGCCATCAGTAATACAGTGTTTGTTGTTGTTAATAGAATACTACTAATAGAATACTAGGTGGGCTATGGGCTATTTGTGAAAACCTAGTATAATGTTTCCCCTGGTTGATGTAGTTTTTGTGTTTCTCTCTTTTCTTTTTTCTCCCTTCTGCTTAAGGATTTCAGTTTTTCTGACTGTTCTGTGAAAGGATGATTGCTCACAAACAGAAAAAGACAAAGAAAAAACGTGTTTTGTCATCAGGCCAACTCTCTACCGATGTTACAGCTCCTGAAATGGGGCTCAAGTCCATAAGTTCCAATTCCATTTTTGATCCGGATTACATCAAGGAGTTGGTGAATGATATCAGGAAGTTCTCGCATATGTTACTATATTTGAAAGAAGCTATTCTTTCAGGTTTGTCAATTATTTTCTCTTAGCATTCTTACTGGATAGTTGGTAAAATTTTAAATGCCAGCCTAGTTTCAGATAAATGCTTACACAGTGGTAGGAACAGGGTATTCTGCTTTAGTTAATTAACAGCTTCTTCCCCAACAGATGTTTGGTGTTTGGTGTTATGATGTAAACTATTTTATTATTAGATATAGTATAATACATAATAGAAGCGTTGGTAGATGTGAGGAAATAAGAATACAAAAAACAAAACTCAGTCTTTGCTTCTTAGCAGTTGGGCCCATTTGAACATGGAAAAATTTTAGATCATTGAAATTGTAACTTTCTTGTTAATGGTACCACAGTGCATTGATTGGTCTATAAAAAGCAAACTAATGTTTATAATTTACATTTTTGATACTTATACCTAGATTTAGTTTTCTATATTGTTCCTAAAACTTAATCTAGAATCTCTGCATTTGAGTGAGTTTTGTTCCTCAAAAATCACAATTCTGTTTTGCTGTTCTACATAACCTATTAAAAAAATTTTTTTAATGTTTATTTATTTTTGAGAGAGAGAGACAGGGTGCAAGCAAGGGAGGGGCAGAGAGAGGGACACACAGAATCTGAAGCAGGTTCCAGGCTCTGAGCTGTCAGCACAGAGTCTGACACGGGGCTCGAACTCACGAACGGTGAGATCATGACCTGAGCCGAAGTCAGAGGCTTAACGGACTAAGCCACCCAGGTGCTCCTCCCATATATAACCTATTATAGAATTAAGGGATAGTCACAGAATTTATTCTCTGTCTAGTTAGAAATGGACAATGAAGCCCAAGACTTGATTCTTCTAAAGAGTTACACACATCTGCATTCCCCAACTTGATCTTAGTCTCTAAGTCTTTTAACTTTTGATGCCTGTTTTATATTCATATTTGATGGCAGTGATAAAAAAGATACAGCCCCTATTCTTTTGTGATAAATAGTAGTTCATTTCCATATTCATAATGGTAGATCTGGATGTAGAGAATGAAGATACTAGTTTTATTTATATGAGACCTCCTTGGGCTTCATAAACATAAATGTTTAATAAATATTTTTTGTATATATGTTAAATATTCATTTTCTGATACATGTTCTAGAAATATCATAAAATCACATCTTGTACTAAAATGCTTTTAGTACAAGTATGCTGCTTTTAAGAGTTTATTTCTAACCTAATTTTTCAATTTGAAATGTCCAAAATAACTGGACTTGAATTGTAGCCTCAAAATTTTAGTATCATGTTTTTGGGACTATGTATAAGTATATATATAAATAAATAAGTTGCCTATATTCTTGTTCATTTTAATAGCTTGATTTTCAAGTCTAATTATAGTTGATTCAATGGTAATAAAATTTTAATTTATTGTGAAAAGGTATTTTAAATACTTTCAGCATTATACTGGGAACAAATTTCTGCCAAGTGACACTATCTGCCATTTATTTTAAAAAGCCTAGCTTTAAATAAAGGCTTGTTCTTAATTGGGTTAATTGTTTTAAATTAGTTTTGAAAATTTTACAGTAAGAGTCATTCTTTTTGATGTAAGTTCATTAACTGGGTTAGTTTTGAAAGTGAAATTTAAAATGATGTCTTGGTTGACAAATCATTTACCTCAATTTAGGGTAAAGTATGGTTTTCTTTAATGTATCAGTTTAAGTAAATGTTCATTAATATAAATAAGATTCTTAGGTACGATTTTTGTTTTTATTTGTGTTCTCAGGAGATTGATATCATTTAAAAATCCTGATCTTGCATATTTATCTCTTCTCTCACAGATTTAAAATGATAGTAATTTAAAACAAGTTGGACAACTCTTTAACTTCAGTTTTTTTTACGTGAGTTTTAATTTGTGAATAGACAAGTCAGAGACTAGGAAGGAAGAGGATTGAAAGTTGATTCTAAGTGAAAAAGGAGAAACATTTATAATATGGCAAAAGGAGGCTAACCCCTGAGATGAAAGGAGGCATATGGAAACAAAGTTTTTATGGACATTTAGTATTAACATTTTGTAAAGATACTATCTTTTTAATAAGAAAGCCAGTACTTCAAAATTTAAATACTTGATTTTATTGCTAATAATAAAAATGCTTGCCATTTATGGCTGGCAAATTAATTTTTAAAATGTAAAAACCATCTTTTGGATAACCAGCGCTGTCATTAGTAAGCTGTGGCCAGAGAATTTTCATTATTTCATTATTTACCTTGGATTGATTTTAATGTTTGGTTCTTCAATCAGAGTTAAAAGGATATGTGTATGCTATCTCAAAATAAACCTTGGATTTAACAAGAATTTATTTTCTGTCTTTGGATCCTTGTTATCAAGATCCAGAAATATACTAGTTTTGAGTCGGTAGAAATTTTTTTGTTTGTTTTTCTTAAACAAGGGACTATATATAAATATATAAATTCACCTCATTATATATAATAAGAATGCTACATAATAATATGTTTGTGTCTAATCTTAGTCATGATTTCTAGCTTGTTAGAGTATCAGACTATTCCTTAACAGAATTATTATAAGAATCACACAAGATATAATCTTCAGGAAAGCAGATAAAAAGTTTAAAATTCTGTAATTATTTAATATGGTGTTATTATATACCTATGCATTAGACATGGGCCATACTTTTGTCTTCTGGGTATTGAGAAATTTCCCTGGACTTCTGCTGTTCTTTATTCCACCACAGTTGTAAACTGGTCAGATAGAGAGCTGTTTCACTGTTTTCCTTTTGGAGTGACAGAGCCTTGTCAGTGGCCATGTCAATATTTTGTCTTTTGACTCCTTAAGAGGAAGGATGCCAAATTATTGGCATTGTTACCCTTTAATTCATATCAATTGGCTGTTCAAATTGCTGAAAAGTTAGCTTTTAAGAATACAGAATGTAGGTATACAGTTAAATCACTTTTTGGTTTAATCTGAATACCATTTTCTTTATATACGTTACCTGTCATGAGGCAATGATATGCAAAATCAGTTGACTGTTGCTTCCGGTGTTCATATTTTTGAGGCTAGGCTTGGATTAGCAGCTTTGTGATTGGTTTATAGCCACGTTTTCCTTTTTCTCAAACTAGTTCTAGAAATGATACGTAATTATATATGGTGCTTTACATTTTACAGGGAAACAGCATTTAATCACAGAGTTCCACAAAGGCAGGTACCTTTTTTTTTTTTTTAAACATAGTGATTTCCATTTTATTTCCATATTTATTAAGTCACAGGGAATTTTATTTTTATTATTTTTTAAATGTTTATTTTTGAGAGAGAGAGAGAGCATGCATGAGTGGAGGAGGGGCAAAGAGAGAGGGAAAAAGAATCCCAAGCAAGCTTTGTACTATGAGAGCAGAGCCCGATGTGGTGCTCAATCCTATGAACCGTGAGATCATGACAAGAGCTAAAATCAAGAGTCTGATGCTCAACAGACTGAGCAACCCAGGTGCCCCCAAAGACAGGTACTTTTAGCCCCATTTCACAGATGAGTTGTATGTATAACATAGGTTGTGTGATTTCATCAACCTCTCATTGCTGATATATAGTGATTTCGTTTGGAATCTGGAGGTTATAAATGCAGAATGGTGTTTCTTTCCTTGGTGTCTCAACTGCTTCACATGGCAAGTACTTTAAAAATACCACTCAGTCTTCATTATTTCATCAACCAGTTCTGTTTTTAGTGGAGATTATCTAGACCTGCACTGTCCAATATGGTAATCTCTAGAAATGTGGCTGTTTAACATAAATTCAGCTCCTCAGTTGCAGTACCCACATTTCAAGTGCTTATTAGCCACATGTGGCTAGTGGCTATCATCTTGGACAGTGGAAGATATAAATATTTACACTATTGCATAAATTTCTATTGGATGGTGCTGGCATAGACATTTGATCTTTATCAATCTCAAGAACATTCAGATGAATTCTTGAACTGTAAATATTTTTTAATTCTATAGCATTAAAAGAAACCTAGAAAAAGTTATCAGAGCAAATTTAAGAAAATTTTACCTAGAAGTAGGAACTCTTAGTCTATTTGGAATCCTGTTAAGTTGCTTTTGAAGTATATAGCTTTCATGCCCTTCTTTGATTTGAACTAGCAGATCAGTTTCCAGCGCAATTATACAAATTGATAAAAATCGTCAGTAATTGATGGCAGAAGAGCTCTGGAAAGAGAATCACATTTTCTAGGTTCTAGGCCTTGTTCTGCTACTGACTAGTTTTAGAATATGGTTTAAGTCACTTAATGATTTAAGAATGAGGTGCTATACCAGATGCTATCAGTTTTATAATTCTGTGATTCCCAAAATTTGATTGGAGATTCTACATTGTTCTGAATATTGAAGAGTTCAGAGCTAGAGAAGACAGTTAAGTATATGTCTTTAAACTATATAATGCATTTTAGAGGACATCTGCCTCCCATCAGTCTATAGAATTTTTTAATTTTTATTTTTAAAAAAGTTTTAAAGTTTATTTATTTTGAAAGAGAGAGAGACACAGTGGGAGTGGGGGAGGGGCAGGGGGAGAGGGAGAGAGAGAATCCCATGCAGGCTTCATGCTGTCAGCACAGAGCCCAGTGCAAGGCTTGAACTCATGAACCGTGAGATCATGACCTGAGCTGAAACCAAGAGTTGGATGTTTAACTGACTGAGCTGCCAGGTGCCCCATAGGATTTTTTAAAGGTGAATTTCATGATAACTATCTTAAGTGTGGTATTTGTGAAAATTTCCCAAGTGAGAATGTGAAACTCATATTGCCATAGTTGTTGAGGAACTGATGACAGAAATAAGCATCTACCAAAGAGCTCTGTGGTAATATGAAAGATAGGTATGCAGTTTGTTTTTGCTCTTTTTATTTACAAATAAAAATGGAGAGTTTAATGTGCGACATCAGAGGACTTTGAAAACACATACTTAGATAGGATGACTGATAGAGTTTGCTGCTTCTCTGACCACTGTTTATTTCCAGGAGGAGGTTATCCTCTTCTCTTATATAACTAGCACATGTGGAATTTGAAGTTTTAGATTTCTATCCAGTGCTATTAAGGTGCAGTATGAATAATTACAAGGCCAAATTTTACATTTTATATTAAAATGCTGAATGCACTCTATTATACATATACTGTCTGTGTTTATATCTAACACTGCAGATTAACGTATGTGCTGTATAAACTACCTCAAGTTCACAGCTGTCCCCCTGAGGAATAATGTGTTCTGAATTCCAAAGAACAGATTCATAAGTGTTGTTCTAGTTCATACAATAATCTTAAACTCTGTGGCATACCTCCTCATTTCCAAGTAAACACCATTCAAGGAGATTCAACAGTGATTTTGAAAGGTGCAAGGCTTTTTAATTAGATTAGAAAGAATAGTGCAAATTACTTAATTTTTCTGCACTCAGCACTTAGAAGGGTCCATTGCCACTGTAAAATATATTTTAAGGAAAATCAGTAGTTAGTCTAATACTTCTTACATCTTCTTTATTATGTAACATTATTTTAAGGATGGATTTTAATAAAAGTTTACTGTTGTGACAATGGTGCCTTATTTTGTTTTGTCCTTTATTTTTTCAAATGTTTGTTTATTTTTGAGAGAGAGAGAGAGCAGGGGAGGGGCAGAGAGGGAGAGAGAGAATCACAAGCAGGCTCCCCTCTGTCAGTGCAGAGCCCAATGCAGGTCTTGAACTCACAAACTGTGAGATCTTGACCTGAGCCGAGATCAAGAGTCAGATGCTTAACTAGCCACCCAGGCGCCCCTGTTTTGTTCCTTAAATAGGCTAGAAAGGAAGATAAAACTTTATCATCTGTTTCAAATAAAGTTCTCTAATTAAAAAAGAACTTTCTAATTTAAGGGTGTATCACTTTTATTTTATAAAAATATAACTGAATCTTATAAGTGATAACTTCTGATGATTTCTGTGTAGGTCCTGAATTTGGCAGAACTTTAGTCAGAAGAGTTATGTTAACTTTGTAAAGCAAATTTTTTTGAATAGGAGAAGTTAGATAAAAAGTTTAATGCTTGGGCACCTGGGTGGCTCAGGCTCAGTGGGTTAAGCGTCTGACTCTTGCTTTTGGCTCAGGTCATGATTTCACAGTTCGTGAGTTCAAGCCCTTTGTTGGGCTCTTTGCTGACAGCATGGAGCATGCTTGGGATTTTCTCCCTCTCTCTCTGCCCCTCCCCTGCTCGCTCACGTGCTCGCTCTCTCTCAAATAAACTTAAAAAAAAATTTAATGCCATTAACCAATACATTCAGTCGTGACAGGGAAGTTCTGCATAAATTTTCAGAGTTTCAATTGAAATCCTGTCTTGTTGATTAATTAAGATTTCCTCAGGTGAATATATAGGAGAATGTGTAAATTTATTTCAACAAATATCAATGAGTGTTTATTTTACCATTGATGAATATTTATATTTAACTTAATACTTAATATTTATATTAATATTTAGCTTTCATCCTCTATATTGTGCCAGAAATTTTGTGAAATATTGAAAACATTAGGTTGCTAGTCTTAGATATGTCCTCCTACTGTGTTCTTTTAGAAGGAAACCTCTCCAGAAGTGATTTCTAATGGATAGCACTTAGGAGAAGTTCAGGTAAATGTTGATAGGTTATGACTTAGAAGTGAACCTTTGAGGAATGAAGTGTGAAATATAGGTAGCTTATTCATGACACATGTACCAGCTCTTAGGAGACTGTTTTTTTGCACTTGCCTAGAATGGTTTATATAATTTAACACCGTTTATAATAGTAACTGGCATATTTGATTAGAAGTTAAAGTCTGTTAAATCACAGACTGCAGATCACCTGTCATTAAGCTATAACTTCTTTAATCATGTTAATGTATCCTAGTGATCAAGAGCACAATTCTAGAGGTGGAACACTGAGGTGGAATCCTCATTCTGACACTTGCTGGTTGTATATAGCCTTGAGCAAGTTACTTACCTTCTCAGTGCCTCAGTTTCTACATCTGTTGAAAGGAAATAATAGTACCTACATCAGTGAGATGTTGTGAACATTAGAGTTCATATTCGTAAAGCTCTTAGAATGAATGTTTTTGAACGTCAGCTATTTGTTTTATAATCCCCAAGTGGCTGGATAAAGAAAGCTGCTGTTCAGGCTTTGCTTTTATCATGTAAATTCAGAAGTCATTACAGCAAAAAAGGGGAGTTTCCTAGTGATATGTTCTGAAACTTATTTTCCTCCTTGTTTTCATTGCTTTCCCACAGAGGTTAAGCTGAATTAACAAGACTGGTTTTAAAAATTATTGTCAGTTTTTTTAAATCAAGGAAAACACCATAGTTTTTTCATTTATTTACTTAAGCATTTCCATGAAGTGTTTGCAGTATAAACACTGTGGTATTGTGTTAGTATATGAGAACCAAAAAATGGAGCTAGCTAATCTGTTTTCACTTGATAAGCTGAATGAAGCCGAAAATAAGTGGCACAAATGAGTGAAACGATAAATTAAAATTCAAATTACCATATTACAGGGATGGTAGATAAACAAGCAAACATTGGGATACAGGAGTTTTACTCTTCTAGATAACTAGTATTAAGATTTTGGCTGAATGTTATAATACTGCATATTGAATATCTTTGTAGTATAAATTTCATTGCATTTACAATGTGGGCACTATAAAACTTAAAAATGGTCTTGTATTTAGTTATATGACTAAATTAAATACTATAACGTGATAAAAATAGAAATATTATAAAATATATCTTTAATAATAACTTTATTTCCAGTTAATTCATTAATTTAGAATGTACATGTAAAATGAAATTGAAACTTAAACTTTAAGGTCTCTTTTCCATTAGCCAAAATATTGTAGGACCTTGTTGTAAGTGTATTTGTTGTTGAATGTAATTCTATGTGAGACAAATCTATTGTCAAAGGTATTTAGTTTGGCTTACAGGTTTAACAGAAATAATAGCTATTTATGTGTATTAAGTCAGTAAAACAGTTTTGTTTTTGTTCATTTATTTGACATTCACAATAACAAAGTAGCTAGAACAGTGTTCTTACTAATTCTGTTCTATGGATGATAAATCAGGGATTAGACAAACTAAGAGTTAGTTGCATATGGTTATTTCAAGGAAGTAGAAGATCAAGCATTGGAACCCAGGTTTCTTGATCTAAGTCTATTCTTTTTTTTTTTTTTTTTTTTTTTTTTTTTTGAGTAGGCTCCACACCTGATGTGAAAAACCCTGAGATCAAGAGTTGCCTGCTCTATTGACTGAGCCAGCCAGGCCCCCCCTGAATCCATTATTTTCTATCACACCAATTAGCCACTTACAGCTTTCTTTTGTATTGGGGAAGAACAGTTACTAACCTCATTTGCTTTGCTCATTACTGCGACTGTTTTTGGGGGGCGGTGGGGGGTGTGTGGAGTGGGATTTGTGTGTGTATTTGTATTTGAGTCTCTTACGTTTTGTCCTCCTCCTTGTTTTTATATTCTTTTTGCTTCCCTTCCCTATGTTCATCTCTTTTGTATCTTAAATTCCTCATATGAGTGAAGTCATATGATATTTGTCTTTCTCTGACTTATTTCGTTTAGCATAATACCTTCTAGTTCCATTCTCGTTGTTGCAAATGGCAAGATTTCATGCTTTTTGATTGCTAGCTGATACTCCATTGTATATATATACCACATCTTCTCTATCCATTCATCTGTCAATGGACATTTGGGCTCTTTCCATACTTTGGCTTAAATAGACCTTATTTTTAGAACAGGTTTTGATTTACAGAAAAACTGAGAAGATCGTATAGAGAATTCCCATATATTCTTATACCCAGTTTTCCTTATTTATTAATATCTTACATTAGTAGAGTACATCTGTTAATGAACCAATATTTGATACTAATGATGCATTCCTATTGATTAAAGCCCATAGTTTATTCATATTGCCATAAATTGTTCCTAATGTTGTTTTTCTCTTCTAGGATCCTATCATATTACATTTAATTCTCATGTCTTCTTAGGCTGTTCGTGATTGTGACAGTTTCTCAGACTTTCTTCACTTTGGATGCCCTTGACAGTTATTTTATTTTATTATTTATTTATTTAAATTTTATTTTTTATTTTTAAAAATTTACATCCAAATTAGCATATAGTGCAACAGTGATTTCAGGAATAGATTCCTTAGTGCCCCTTACCCATTTAGCCCATCCCCCCTCCCACAACCTCTCCATTAACCCTCAGTTTGTTCTCCATATTTATGAGTCTCTTCTGTTTTGCCCCCCTCCCTGTTTTTATATTATTTTTGTTTCCCTTCCCTTATGTTCATCTGTTTTGTCTCTTAAAGTTCTCATATGAGTGAAGTCATATGAGTTTTGTCTTTTTCTAATTTCACTTAGCGTAATACCCTCCAGTTCCATCCACGTAGTTGCAAATGGCAAGATTTCATTCTTTTTGATTGCTGAATAATACTCCATTGTGTGTGTGTGTGTGTGTGTGTGTGTGTGTGTGTGTATGTGTATACCACATCTTCTTTATCCATTCATCCATCGATGGACATTTGGGGTCTTTCCATACTTTGGCTATTATTGATAGGGCTGCTATAAACATTGGGGTGCATGTGTCCCTTTGAAACAGCACACCTGTTTCCCATGGGTAAATGGCCAGTAGTGCAATTGCTGGGTTGTAGGGTAGTTCTATGTTTTGTTTTTTGAGGAACCTCCATACTGCTTTCCAGAGTGGGTGCACCAGCTTGCATTCCCATATTTATTTTTTTTTTTAATGTCTATTTTATTTTTGAGAGAGAGATAGACCGTGAGCTGGGGAGGGGCAGAAAGAGAGGGAAGCACAGAATCTGAAGCAGGCTCCAGGCGCTGAGCTGTCAGCACAAGGCCGGACATGCGGCCCCAACCCAGAAACCATGAGATCATGACCTGAGCTGAAGTTGGATGCGTAACTGACTGAGCCACCCAGGCGCCCTGATGACCTTTACGGTTTTAGGGAGTACTAGTTGTTTTGTAGGATGCACCTTGATTAGAATTTGATGTTTTTCTCATGATTAGATTGGGATATTGAGGAGGAAGATAACATATGTGAAGTGCCATTTTCATCATGGATCATATCAAGAATAATTACTATAAACGTGGTATATCACTGTTAATGTTGACCTTGATCACCTGTCTTTAATAGTAAAGTTTCTCTACTTTAAAGTTACTCATTTTGTTCACTTTTCTCTACTGTATTCTTTGGAAGGAAGTCACTATGTGCATGCTCCACCTCCTTGAGGACAAAAGATCTACATAAATTATTTGGCATTCTTCTACACAAGAGATTTGTCTCTTCTCTTTCACGTGTTAATTTATTCATTTGTGTCAGTATGTGCTCATTTATATTTATTTTATATTTTGGGTTATAATCCAGTACTACTTTATTTGTTGCTCAAATTTTTCTAGCTTTGGCCATTAGGAGCTCTCTCAGTTGGCTCCTTTGTGCTCTTGGCATACCTTATTCAGTGTGAGGGTTAGTTTTTCTAAGCTCTTACTTTCTGGTTCTACTGGATCCTTCTAACTCATCTTGCATGTTTCCTTCCCTGGTCCTAGGGTCATCCCTTTCTCTAAGAAGCCCTGGTTCCTTTTCCTTTTATTAGAGAACAGTATTAGAAACCAAGCTCACAATGATAGGTTTCATTTCCTTTACGCCCTTTCAGTGGACAGATCAAAGAAATATATGTGTGTATACTAACCTGTGTAAATACACATATCTATAAACATTTCTATATTAGATACAGCCACCTGTGTCTGTATTAAGCTAAACATAAATTCGTTTTTTAAAGCTTTTATTTTTAAATAATCTTTATACCCAACGTGGGGCTTGAACTCACAACCCCAAGATGAAGAGTTGCGTGCCCTACTGACTGAGCCAGCCAGGTGCTCCATAAACATGGGTTTATGAAGCATCCAACTGTAATCTACCACAGTATGGATCCTTATAGCCTCCTTTTCCTGTTTATTTGTGAATTTCTGTGCCAACAGTGAGATTCCTGGTTCCCACCATCCACCATCCATTTACCCAGTTGTTCAATTCCAGTACATATGTATAACAACATCAGAATCATTAACCAAAGCCTCATTGGAAGCACTTTGTCAATACAATAGAGTATAATACTTTTGTGTGTTTTGTTTTCTTTTAGTCTTATAGACTCACTCATTCTAAGGCTACTTAGGCCAGCACCTTTAAAATTAAAATTTATTGGATGAATGAGTCATGTTTTCTCCTGAAGGTACTCTGTTCTCTCTGCTTCCATCTCTCCCTGAACTATTGTTTGCCTCTTCCTGGAATACCCTTTGCCCTGATAGATCTACCTCCCTACCTTGCCTACACCTCTTATACATATTTTTTTTCTCTTGATAATGTAGTTAATGAATGGAATATTTGACAGATGGTGGTAGAATTTTTCATTTTTGTTTTTTAATCTAAAGACAGTTTTTCTTTCTGATGGTTATCTTTTTAACATTTCTGAAAAATTTGTATAAGATGACATTGTGTTTTAAAAAATGGGTTTTGTTTGCTTTTTAAGCTATTTCAATAGGGAGGCAGTGTAGCATTAAGAGCATGGCTTCTGTAATTATACTCTCTGGGTTCAAATTCTGGCCCCACAGTTTAGTAACTTGGTGAACTTAGGTGTACTTCAATATTCTCAACTGTACAATAGGTATTTTAAAATTATCTACCTAATTAGATTGATATGAAAGTTAAATAAGATAATACCTTTTTAAGTGCTTTTAACAGTGCCTAGCACCTAGGAACCCATTAATAAATGTTAACTATTATTAAACTAGCGCTATATGTAAGGCTACAGAAAGGAATATTACATCAGAGTATTGCATTTAAGGTGGTTGTCCTTTTAGATGTTTGAGGATTACTTGAGGGATTTCAAAGTTTAGGGTGATTATACGTTCTTATTTGCCTGGGATGACAGTCCAGGAATATGCCTATTGTGCTGACACGATTATGGGTAGCATTACCCTTTTTACTTGCTTAGAGTGTTTTGGTTTGAATGATAATTCATATGGCCACCTTATTTCCAGGGATTATAAAATCCTGCCTGCCTCCATCTGCCCAGAGTTGGTATAAATGAGCAGAGCAGGCTTGGGGTAGACAGGTAGAGACTGGGAAGAAGGGGGTACCTAAGAGAGCAGTGCTGCTTTGTTACAGCTGTTTATGGCCAAGGAGGATGTGAGCCTGCTATAACCAGATTTTGAGTTTTCAAGAGTAAATTCCAGAAATCTGGAATTTTTGGAATGATGTCTCAATTTTTCATCATTGGCAACAAATTCGATTTTCCTAAAAGCACACAAATTCATTGAACCATATAAAGATCTGAGTATTTTATCATATGTAAATTATATCACAGGTTTTTAAAATGGGCAGGTCAAATGGTAGTTCTTATATGACTTTTAATCTAATAATTACCTAATGCAAAGAATCAATTCTAATGTGGAAACTTGACATGTAAGTGTTCTTTAGTATTAGTTTATATACCAGGCATTGTTGAGCTTTAATTCTGTTACCATATATATTCTAAAGCATGTTATGGTTGAAACTATAAAACAGGAAAAACTGACCTCAAAGTTGCCTCAAAGGAAATCTGGAGACATATTTAGACTGGGAAAACTGAAAAAGGTAGTACTAACTTGACTGTAACTGAAATCTTTACTGACTTAAAACAATTATGAATTTTTGGAGGCTGTATAAACTATATATACTAACTGCAATGGTGAAAACACAAGTGAACGTATAGTGGGCAAAAATTGTGGGGCCACTGCTTCTACTTAAAGTGTGTTTCAAAATGATCTGTCATAGTTTGCATTCCTGAAACCTGGTGGGAAACAAACCTTTTTTTTTTTTCTTTAAGATTGCTTTAAAGAAGTCATTCATATACGTCTGGATGAACTCCTCCGTGTTTTAAAATCTGTAATGAATAAACATCAGAACCTCAATTCTGTTGATCTTCAAAATGCTGCAGAAATGCTTACTGCAAAAGTAAAAGGTAAGAAAGATCTATTAAATGTGGGTGGTGTGGGCAAAAGGCATCCAAGTGATACATTTTGGCCTATAATGACTATAGTGCCATCTCCCCATGTGGTATTGGTATCATGTGTCAGTAGGAGTTATGTATACTTTGATATGTGGATATTCCCATGGAGTCACACCTGAAACTCTTTTCCTTTCGAAAATGAAAACTTATTTGGCAGGAAGCAGTCTAAAAATACTACCTGAAATAAATTAAACAAATGATATTTAAAATTTTTGAGTTTTTTGAAAGAGGGCATGCTCTTTTGAAGTAGGTCATTAGTGTACAAAAGTCTTTGTTTTGTGAGGACAGTTGGTGCTGGAAAATGGTAATTTGTAGCAACTCCACTTAAAGGAGGGAGCTGAATAGAGAAAAAGACTTTTTTTTAATGTAAAAAAAGTGAAACTAATTATATGTATGGATAAACACACACACGTGTATTACATATAATAAAGAATCAAGAATTAGGATTTATCCTCTAATGAAAGGACTTGCCACCCAAAGTGTTAGAATCTGTTTTTCTGGACTACAGTATATAAGAAGGATTGAAAGTGAAGGGAGTATTTGAGAAGAATGGGACGGAATTCAGTTAGGAGATTAGTAGAAATAAGGGACTGGATGTGGATTGGCAGTCTGATCTAAGGCAGAAGCTTGAGTGTGGTGGAGGTGGAATGTGGTTGTTCTAGAGGAGGGGATGGATATTGATTTGATGAAATGCAGGATGTTGATGATTAATGTGAGTTGAAGAGGCAGACTTGAAAGGTGTGGTGTCTAGGTGGTAATGGAAGAAGGTGACCAACTCAGACTGTGCAGAGTAAATATAGGCTGAGTAAGAGATCCCAGGGACAGAGAGAGGATGGAGAAACCTGATGAACACCTAAGAAGTAAGGAGATGGTCTGGAGAAAGATGTCATGGAATTTTAAAGTACAAGAAGTGATTGTCAGTGTTGTATGTCACTTACAAGTAATATGAATTCAAGTAATGTAATTGTAGAAAGTGATTACCTGCAGGTTGAGTAAGGAAAGGAAAGGATTCTTTGGGGCAGGGAAATTACTGTACTGAGTCTCAGAGGTTGAGTGGGCATTTTTGAGTTGGGGTGGTGGAGGTTGGGACTGTGATTTGGGGCACTTGCACGAGAAATCTGGATGTGGAGAACATGGTGCAATTGGTGAACACACTCCTATCTAGAGAAGGCAAAGGGCAAGTGTCAAGGGCTGAGTGAGGCATGAGGACAAAATAAAAAGCTTGTCAATAAAATATGGTCCATATACCTGAGAAACACTTCCTCTGCTTTTTGACATAGATGTATTGTGTTTGTGTGGTTCTTTTTGTTCCCCCTGTATTTCAAGCATTGAGAAACATATAGATGGCTTTAAATGAGAAAAATGGGTAGTTTCTGTTGCGACTTTTAAAAATGTGCTTGGTAACCAAATTTGTTTTTAAATAGATTGTTTATAAGTGTCGTTTAACTTAGATAGGGAAATTTGCGTCTATAGATAGTAAAATTTCCATGCTTGGAAATAGCGACCACAGTTCATTCAATTGTTGTCAGTAGCTATTGTGTGCAGTCAGGATGTCCTGGGGAAGGAGTGTGCCTGTGTATAGTTGGTGTCCACATTCCAGAAACAGACTTGAAGAAAGTGGCCTCTCAGCTGCCTTGGAGATCTTTTTTCCTTTGAGGTAAAGCAATCTTTTGAATATTATCTCCCACTATGAGTGTCTTTACCCTTGGGATTATTGTTACAATTTTACTTTTGTGTTGGGTGAAATTTAAAAGATTACTTTTTTGTTCCTAAACTTCTGTTTCAATATGCCCCATGAGATTAGAAAATTTTTTAAATTGTGTTTTCCTTGGTATAAATTTATGTGTTTAAATAAAACCTTTCCAGCTCACTCTTATTGTTGAGGCCATCTAAGAACATCACTGATACCTCAAATGAAAAATATTTAGTGACCCGAAAAATTGAGGTCAAATTCAAACATACTTAATTTTTTCTTCTAATGATAATTTAATTTTAAAACCCTGGAAAGGCAAGGGGGAGGTAGAAACTATTTTTGAATCTCTGTTCTCTGGCAATCTAGATATTTTTCATATGCTATTTTAATATTTTAAAAAAACCTATAAAAGCGTGTTTTTATTTCTATTTTAAAGGGGGAAAATTTAAAGAAAAAAGCTGTCATACATTAGGATCAGAAAGCTGACAGGAATGTGAAGATCATTTTGTTTTAAACCCGTGATTACATTTAAAAAAACAAAGGTGACATGACTTGTTCTGAATGTCTTCACTGTCGATGCATTTGACAAATATACCAAAACATTAAGAGATAACATACACAGAATGACTTTAGAATCATGGAGGTCTAATCTTGTTTGTGCTACTACAGGTGTTAATGCATAAAGTCTGTCTGCTTCCTCTGCATACTAAATGCATTGGAATGAAATTGGAATCTTTAACTCCTTTTACTTTTTATTTTAACTTTGGAATTTACCTTTTTAATAACTTTAAAAGAACATTTTAAAACTTTAAATTAAAAACTTTAAAAGATAAGGTTTTCCTCATTCATTCTAATAGTGATTTGTATTTCCTGTGTCTCCTCCTATTTCCAAGCAGGAAGTTCAGTCTGACAAAATATTTGCAATATGGTAAGAGAGATACAGCTTATTTTTGAAGTAGATAAAAGACATCTTCAGCGCTCAGTAATTTGTTAGGTACTTTAGTATTTGTGTTTTCACGATTTATAGTTATTTTGGTCAGTCTTGTAATATAAATTAATAGGACTAGGGCCATTTATTTAGGTTTTTCATGATCTGTAGTTTGCCCTAGATTTAAAAATTGACAAAAAAATTGACAAAAAAAGCTTTTAATTACATATCTAAAATTGTAGAAGCCTCGTGTCTTCTTTCTGTTTTGAAAACTTAATTTTCTAATAGGCAGTACATTCAAATGGTTCATAATGCAAATGGCATAAAAGAGTATTCAACAGTGAAGTGTCTATTTTATCTCCCTTAGCTACCCTTTCCTTTACCTGGATAAGCAACAACTATTATTGATTTTTTTGTGTATCTTTCCAGAGACATGTTATGCATATATAAAAGATACAATATGTTCTCTTCTTTACCCTCCTTTTTACACAAATGGTAGCCTTTTTGCTCCTTGCTCATTGTTCTGAGTTATGTTCTGTACATAAAGCATTTCCTAATTCTTTTGTTGTGATTTGTTCTGTTTTTTTCAAAGCTGCATGGTAGTCTATTATATTTATGTGCTATATAATCTATTTAACCAGTTCACTAATAGATGTTTGGATTGTTTCCAATTTTTTTCTGTTACAAATAATGCTTTGATGAATAGCCTTATTCATTTGTATTTGTATTTCTGATATCGCTAAACACCCTTTGCAGTGGTTCTGCCCTTCTGATAGCAGTACTGAAAATGCTGATTTACTGCACATTTGCCAACACAGTTGGTTACCACACTTTGTTATCCAGTCTAATAGTAAAAATTGGCATCTCAGTGTAGATTTGATTTGCATTTCCCTTATTTTGAGTGCAGTTGTCTTTTCATATGCTTTGGAGACATTTATACATCCTTCTATGTGAGTTGACCCTTTTTTTTGATGGTTGGTCTTTTTTTTTCTATTTTGATTTGTAGAAACTCTGTGTTAAGTGAAATTAATCCTTAAACTTTGATGTAAGTTGCAGACTTCCTTTATCTTTTGATGTGCTTATGGTATTTTATTTTATTTTTGCATTTAAATTTATCAGTCTTGGGAACCTGGGTGGCTCAGTTAGTTAAGTGTCTGACTCTGGCCTAGGTCATGATCTCACAGTTCATGAGTTCAAGCCCCACATCGGGCTCTATGCTGTCAGTGCGGAGCCTGCTTCACATCCTCTGTCTCCTTCTCTCTCTGCCTCTCCCCAGCCCTCTTTCTCTCAAAAATAAATAAACATTAAAAGAAATAATAAATTTATCAATCTTTTGTATGGTTGTTGGGTTTTAAGTAATAGGAAGGACTTCCCTGCTCTGAGATTATAATAGCATTCTCCAGTGTTTTTTCATTGAATGTTGTCATAGTGTCATTTACTAAATTTAAGTCCTTGATACATTCTAGAGTGTCTACATGTCTGGCTTATTTATCACATAATTCATCTTTTCCTGACTGATTTGAGATGCCATTTTTATCATAAGTACACTAAACTGTCATATGTGCTTATATCTATGTTTGGACCATATTATGTCCCGCTGATTTGTTTAGTCATGTGCCAATACACACCATCTTTACTGTAGTTGTAAAGTATGTTTTAGCATCTGAAAGGGGTAACTCCTCTTTCTATTACTCTTTTTGTTCAGGATTTTATTTTTCCATCAGGACTTTTGAATTGGCTTATGTAGTTCCCAAAAATATCTATTGGTATTTTTGAGGGGATGAGTAAGGTTTATAAATTCATAAAGTCATAATTAAAGTTATGAATTAAGGAGAAGTTATATACTTAGCATTTCTGAAAACAGTATGCATTTCATTTCTTCAAGTTGTCTTTTATGTTTCTCAGAAGCAACTTAAGGTTTTCGTTTTGTAAGTCTTATTGTTTTTGGTTTGTTTGTTTTTTCCCCTAAACATTTTTTCCCATGCATAAGGTGAAAATTTGCTTCATTATATCTTTTAATTCAGTGGTTTTCAACTGTGGTCCCTAATTTATGACATCAGGTTAGTGGATTGTGACCAACATTTTTAAAATACAAAAGAGAATAGAAAAGAAAAACCAGAATACAACACTATTGTATCAGATGTAAAGATGTGGGGTTTCTGGGTGACTCAGTTGGTTAAGCATCCTACTCTTGATTTCAGCTCAGGTCATGATCTCACAGTTCATGAGATGGAGCCTCACATCAGGCTCTGTGCTCTTAGCACATTCCTGCTTGGAATTCCTGCTTGGAATTCTTTCTCTCTCTTTCTCTCTGCCCCTCCCCTGCTCACTCTCTGTCTCTCAAAATAAATAAATAAACTTAAAAAAAAAAAAAGACCTAAGAATGTTTCAGAAACTTTATAGGTGTTATATAACTTATAACTATTATGTGTGTATGGTATACTTGGTCATGATATAATATGTATTTCTTACACAAGGTTGTGGTCAAAAAAGTTTGAAAATCACTAATAGATGATATGTATGAAAGCTATTCATGTGATTTCTTAAAGAGATACTAAATGTGCCTTAGTGCTTAGTGACTTAATAAGGAACCCAAGGGAGATAATTATTTAAACCTTGAGCAAAATTTTGATGGAATTTTGAAGAATGTCTAATAGGAAGAAGAGAGTGGAGACAGAGAAACCAGTTAGCAGGTTGTTAAATAGTCCAGACTAGAAGTAAAATGTGGCCTTTTGAACTAAATGGCAGTGGGAATGGAAGGGAAGAAAATATTTTAGAGCCATCTTGAAAGTAAAGATAATGAGCTAAGAAATGTATGGAAAAGAGTTGGCTTAAAGGGCAGACTAGAAGAGAGGGTAGAGTTCAATTAGGACATGTTGAGATTATAATGTGGGTAAAGCCTGGGAAGCAGAAGGAATATATCAAACAGACCATTGGAAGTGTGGATCTGGAGCTCAGAGGTTAAAACTAGACAGGTAGTTTTTAAGGATCCATTTACCTCAAAGATATGAAAGAGGATGTGATTCTGTGGGCATAATGTATAGAGAAGAGAGCCAAGGTGAGAACTGCAGGCTGAGTGGAACGACTATTAAGTAAAATTGTCAATAGATAGATATAGAACATGAGGGCACCATGTTCACTATCAAGCAGGGTACTCTAAGCGCTTGACGTTTCTTTGAATAATACACCATTTTACAGACGAAGAAATTGTAGTGAGGTGGTGTATCCAGAATAACTCCAGAAGTGGTAATGGTTAGATTTGAACTCTGGTCTGAAACTCTGAAGCCCTCTCCTTCTAGTTACTATCTTTAACAAACTGCTTCTAACAGTGCAGAAGACTTCAAGATGGAAGCAAGTGGTTAATATTTGTAGTAGTAATAGCAGACATTATTGACGATATACTTCCTGTATGCTAGACACTGTTAAATTTTGCTTGGATTATGCTATTAATCTGCACAGCAAATTTTTCAGGTCAATACTATATTGTACTGTCAACTTATTTTGCAGATAAGGAAGCTGGGACATAGAGAGGTTTGCCCAAGGTTGCACACAAATTAGGTGGTAGAGTTGTTGAGAGTTGCAGAGTAGTCAGGTAGGATGAAAACTTGGAAGAAAAAAGGCCTCCAAGTTTGACCAATAGGTTTTTGTTGCCAGTGTTCAAAGTGGTTTTGAGTGAAAATAATAACTAACATTTATTGAGCATTTTCTGTGTAGCAGGCTCTGTTCTGAGTTTATTCAGTTTTTATAACAGTTCTCAAAATACATACTATTGTCCATATTTTATAAATAAGGAAACTGAGGCACAGAGCAGTTGTGTTACTTAACTTAGTAGGAGACATAGTTAGATTTAACCTAGGCAGACTGGCTTCGGGACCCATCCTCTTAACCAGGCTCAGCAAACTACTTCTGGTGGGCCAAATCTGGCCTGCCTATTTTTGTAAATAGTCTTACCAGAGCACAGCCATTCTTACTCATTTATATATCACCATATCTCATTCATTTATGTATGGCTCCTTTAGACCAAGTTGAATAGTTACAACCTACCGTATGGTCTGAAAAGTCTAAACTATTTGCTCTCAAGCCCTTTACAAAGTTTTTCAGCCTCTGATAACGATTAAACTGGATGAAAAGCCAAATCCTGGTGAATTTAGTTATGACCTATTTATAGAGGTTTGGCAGTAAAAAATAAATAAATAAATAAATAAATAAATAAATAAATAAATGTTAAGTTTGAAGAGGAAATATGGTAAAATTAAAGTTTTTTCACATAGGAAAGATTTGAGTATGTTAGTAGCATAAGAAAAAATGTCAGTTAAATTTTTTTTTTATCTTTATTTATTTTTGATAGACAAGAGTGTGAGCAGGGGAGGAGCAAAGAGGGAGACACAGAATTCAAAGCAGGCTCCAGGCCCTGAGCTGTCAGCACAGAGCCCGATGTGGGGCTCAAACTCATGACCTGAGCCAAAGTCAGACGCTCAACCGACTGAGTCACCCAGGCGCCCTAGAAAAAAGGTCAGTTGAGTTAGAGATCATAAAACTATGGAGGAAGGTGGCCCAGAGTTTTGGAGAATGCAGGAGAGAGTGGGAAGATTTATTACTGGAAAGGAGCCAAAGACTTTTCTTTGAAACACTGAGCAGAAGAAAAAGAAAAAAAAAAAAAGAGAAAGGATATTAGAAATATAGGGCTGTTTTGAATTGGAGGCAAGGGCAATAATAGGAATTTTCATTGGATGGTTGTAATCTCATTCAAGTAAGGAGGAAGGCAAAGAAAGAAGATGTTCAAGTAAGTGTCTTTTCACTATTCACAATTACTACTTCTTAAATCTCCCAGTCATGTTTAGTGCTATGAAAACCATTTAGGAAAGAAACAATAATTGTAGAATTTGGTGTGGTGTTATAAGGTATTTTTTTTTTCTTTAAAGTCTAACAGGTTAAGGTTAGGAAATATAAGTAGGCTTTACATTTTTGCTGGTTATAGGTTATTTTAAATATACATTATAAGTTACTATTTAAAGTTTACTTTCCAAGGGGAAAAAAAAAAAAAGAGGTTAGAGTGGGAGAGAGCCAAAGCATAAGAGACTCTTAAAAACTGAGAACAAACTGAGGGTTGATGGGGGGTGGGAGGGAGGGGAGGGTGGGTGATGGGTATTGAGGAAGGCACCTTTTGGGATGAGCACTGGGTGTTGTATGGAAACCAATTTGACAATAAATTTCATATGTTGAAAAATAAATAAAAAATGAAATCTTCAAAAAAAAAAACCATCTCAATATAAAATCCAAATAAAAAAATAATAAAGTTTACTTTCCAATGAGATGTTTAAAGCAGGGTATAACTGATATGCAATAAAGTACATGTATTTAAAGGACACAATTTGATCAATTTTGACATGCATACCCTGTGAAACTGTCACAGTTCAGATAATGTGTACCCCTTTGTAAACCCTCCTTTCTACACCTGCCTGCGGCCCCCTTTCATTAAAACTAACTTTCTTTCTTTCTTTCTTTCTTTCTTTCTTTCTTTCTTTCTTTCTTTTCTTGAGAAAGACATGGGGGGAAGGGCAGAGAGAATCCCAAGCAGGTTCCACACTCTCAGCACAGTGCCTGACGCTGAACTCCATCCCATGAACTATGAGATCATGATCTGAGCCAAAATCAAGAGTCAGATGCTTAACCTACTGAGCCACCTAGGCGCCACCCCTCCTTCATCAATTTTGATATGTTGTGTTTTCATCTTCCTTGTGTTCAAAACATTTTCTAATTTCCTTTTTTCTTCTTCAAGCTATGGGTTATTTAGAAGTGTGTTATTTAGTTTCCTGGTATCTGGGATTTTCCAGAGATCTTTCCGTTATTTCTAATTTAATTCCATCTAGTCACAGAACATTTTTTGCCTGATTTGAATCCTTTTAAACACATTTTAACTTGTGTTATGGCCCATAATGTAGTCTATCTTGGCAAATATTTAGTGTGTATTTGAAAAGACATGTGTTCTGCTGTTACTGGATGGAATGTTCTATAAATGTCTGTCTAGGAGAGGTAGCTGATAGTATCGTCGAAGTCTTCCATATCCTTACTGATTTTCCATCTACCTGTTCTGTCAATTATTGAGAGAGGGCTATTGAAATCTCTGGCTGTAACTGTAAATAAATTTGTCTATTTGCAATTCTACTAGGTTTTGCTTCGTGCATTTTGAGTTGTTTATCAGGGGCATAACTGTATAGAATTATGTCCTTGATAAATTGACTCCATTATTATAAAGTGACCTTTACCCATAGTAGTTACCTTTGCTGGGAAATGTAATTTGTGTGATGTTAGGCAGTAAGCTGGGGCTCTTTTTGAGCTTTCCATGTTTCTTGTCTCCCATGTTTCTTGTCTGTCAAGATACTTGTCCTTCGTTGCCTGACAGCCGATGTCTTGAAAATTTTTGTTTCATGTATTTGGTATGAGTTTCTTCTAGTTGTTTCAGACAGAAGTATAAACCTGATTTTCCATCTTGGCCAGAGTAGAAGTCCAAAAATAGTTTTTAAATTATTTATTGTGGTTCTTAAGTTTTTCTTTTTGTTTGTACTGGGGATACCTTAGAAGAGTCTAATAAAAGATATAGACCTGAGCCCCTCATGTCTACAGAGGCTTATCCATGTAAAAGCTTGGTTGTAATTTCATGAGGTTTAGAGGCTTGAGGTTTCATTCATCCTTGCTTAGGAATTCTTGCTTTCCAGCAAGCATTTTCAACCCCAGTTGCACATTAGAATCACCTGGGAGAGCTTTTGAATAAATACGTATGCTCCATCAGACCTTTGAAATCTGAATTTTTGGTGGTAGGACCAGATTTTTGGTTTTTAAACCTCCTAGATTTTTGAACAAATACCAATGCTTCATCAGACCTTTGAAATCTGAATTTTTGGCGGTAGGACCCAGATTTTTGGTTTTAAGCAATGATTGTATTATGCAGCCAAGCTTTAAAACATCTTGTGTTAAGCAAAGGATGGCTTCCTCTTCACTTGGTCTCTTTACCTTTCCTTTACTGGCTAGGATCCTAGGGAGGACGGGACACAGGGAGCCAGTTGCTCATTAAACTCAACTTAAGTAGAAGGGGTTACTTTAAAAAAAATTGCCAATTCCACCTTCAGATTTTGTCTTGGTAAATTATATCTGGGCTTTTAACAAAGGTGCCTAGAGAAGTTATAATAAGAAACCTTTTTCAGTTATGTTTCACAATTTGCTTTTCACAAAATGCAAAATGGTTGGACTGTCTCTTTGGCAAACAAGAGACAGCTATATATATCAAATTAGCCTGAACCTCAGAGCCCAAGAGCCTGAAAGAAATAAAGCTATAAATAACTAGGAATTTAAATTTTCTAAAGCATTGGGTGTTTATGTGATATGCTTTGTATGTAGGATTTATGCTATGTCAAATGTATATATGGTGTCAATTAGTGGTAATTCTTAGTGAAAAATGTAGTTCATTTGACTAAAGTGGGCCCACAGTGCATTTATCTATTTTTTTAAATGCCATAAAGCAATAAACATAGAGAAAATAGGGTGCTCTTAATGAGAGGTCTGATGTAATATGGACTCTGTGACTTCAAGATGGATTGATTTCACATTGCATCACTTTTTAGATGTGTCAAATTATGTAATGCATGGAGTAGGAAGTTTGGAATGCCAGCTACTTTTATGCAAGCTGATTCTTTTGTATTATTTTTCTTAATGAAGAACTTGAACATCATATTCATTGTGTGTATTAGGCTTCTCAGTTCCCAAATCTTCTAGTGCTTCTAGAAGTAATGGTGAATTTTTAAGAGATTAAATGACTTTGTATGAATCTAGTTTAAAATGTTTTCTCCCTCAGGGCACCTGGATGGCTCAGTCAGTTAAGCATTCAGCTCTTCATTTTGGCTCAGGTCATGATCTCACAGTTAGTGAGTTTGAGCCCTCTGTCAGGCTCCAGGCTGGCAGCGCGGAGCCTGCTTGGGATTCTGTCTCTCCTCCTCTCTTTCTGCCCCTCCCTGATCATGTACATGCTCACGTGTGCTCTCTTTCTCTCTCAAAAATAAACATTAAAAAAACAATTAAAAAATAAAATGTTTTCTCTCTCATTTATTGTAACCAACCTTTCCCCATAGCTGTGAACTTCACAGAAGTTAATGAAGAAAATAAAAACGATCTCTTCAAAGAAGTATTTTCTTCCATTGAAACCTTGGCCTTTACCTTTGGGAATATGTAAGTAGAGACTGTCATTTAAAGAATTTGGGCCTGGGTATCTCAGAGTATGTCATATAATTCAGTAGAGACTTGGAAAGTAAATATTAACCAATATAAAATATTATCACAATACTGGAAAAGCTATATTCATTATTGTTTTATTACTGTATTTGCCAGTGTCTTTAGAGCTGTTCAGAAGCAACATCCATTTGCAAGTGACTATGTGAATAAGTTCCTAGGAGTTTATTTCTAAGGTTCTTACTTAAAAAAAAATTTATTCTAGATTACATGTTGAATGTAAAGCCTGTGACAGAGCAATGTAATGACTTGTCTTTTTATTTCTGTTTCTTATTCTTACTTCCCTGGATAGCCTGACAAACTTCCTTATGGGAGATGTAGGCAATGATTCGTTATTGCGGCTGCCTGTTTCTCGGGAAAGTAAGGTAAGCCAGGTTTGTGTGAAAGCAGAGAGTTTAATATTTTTAACATAATATTCCAGTAATTTCCTGATTTTAATCTCAGCAGTAGTCTTTGATAGTTTTTGAGTTGAGCAAGAAAAACAGATCAGTTCATTTTAAATATAATTATGGTAGGGTCACCTGGGTGGCTGAGTTGGTTGAGCGTCCGACTTCAGCTCAGGTCATGATCTCACAGTCTGTGAGTTCGAGCCTCACATCGGGCTCTGTGCTGACAGCTCAGAGCCTGGAGCCTGCTTCCGATTCTGTGTCTCCCCCTCTCTCTGCCCCTCCCTTCCTCATGCTCTGTCTCTCTGTCAAAAATAAATAAACATTAAAAAAATTATTTTAAATATAATTATGGTCAGTTTCTGGAGCAAAAATTTAATTATACTTTCTAAGTGGAGCTATCATTTTAAAAGACTATCTCTGATAGTTTTATGGTGTTTTATGTAATGAATCTATATGTCATACGGTCCAAAATTTTAGTAAGTAATTCTTAACCATTTTTTCTTCCTGACATTGTCACAGATCTTAAAGATTGGTGGAAACAGAAAAATAATGCAAGAAGTAGAGAGGGTGTTAATCTTTTTACACAGCCTATAGTTTGTTGCCATGAAACACTTATTAGTAGACCTGAAGGTCTTAATTCTGCCTAAGAGTATTATGTCAGAGGATTGCAGTTCTGGTTCCCAATTTGAAGAAAAATTGCTGTGGAATAATAGAACATGAAGAATATTTGTAGAATATTGCTGCTTTAAAGATTTATAATAGTAATATTTTTGTTTGACTAAAAATTGTTCTCTAAATGCAAGAAGCTATTTTTCAAAACTGTGATAAGGGGGCACTGGGTGGCTCAGTTAAGCGTCCAACTCTTGATTTGAGCTCAGGTCCTGATCTCATGGTTATGGGATTGAGCCCTGTGTCAGGCTCTGGGTTGACAACTGGGAGACTGCTTGAGATTCTCTCTTCTCCCTCCCTCTCTCTGCCTCTCCCTCATTTGCTCTCAAAATAAATAAATAAATAAATAAATAAATAATCATTTTTAAAAAACTGCAATAAGGACATATGTTGTTCATTTCTTGTTAAGAATGTTCAAATCCAAAAAGATTTCAGCAAATACTTGGAACTGTGCCAAGTATTTGTATTATATCAAAATAGTATAAAAACTGCAGATCTTTCTTAAAATGATACAAAATATGAACGACTAATTGAAGTATTTGTTATATGTACAGTAACACTGAGAAAACAATTATGATTATTTCTGAAGTCATCCATTGATTAGTCAGGAAGGATAATGTATAAACCATATCACACTAGTGATCTTTAATTATTTTGCTATCATTTATAATTTTCCTTTAATTTTATCTTTTAAACATAACTACTAATTCAGAAGCTATAATAACATTATATCAGTGTGACAGCTCTGGACAATTAAAATTTTTGGTGTGACTCGTATTTCTTGTTTTTGTGCCTCTATTGTTCACACTTATTATAATAATTCTTAATAGGAAAATACCTTTTCCTTTTTTCTTTTGCACCTTGTTTTCCTTTTTGCAGTTTTTAATTAAACCGAGATTGAGCTTTAAAGGTCCATGATGATAGAATTCTAATCATAAAGTTAAGTTACTTTGGTGAAGAGTTTTTAAAAATATCTTTAAATACTAGTTGCCATTTACTTAATGCTGTTTATTATGTACTATGCACTGTGCTCAGCCTCCATCATCTTAATCCTTAAAGTAGCCTTAGGGAAGTAGTGTTCTTATCCCCATTTTACAGAGGGCAAACCAAAGTTACGTGAGCTTAAATATTGAGCCCGGTGTCCTACAGCTACTAAGTGAGTGCTGGACTTCAAACCCAGTCTCTTTAATCCCTTTTGCATTGAATCCCTGCATGGTCTGTATTGCCCAACCAAAGAGATCAAATTTGTTTAAGATCTCACAATTTTGGTAGATATGTTTTCCTACACTGTCCAGTAAGGTAGCCACTTGCCATATGTAACTCTTTAAATTTCAATTAAGTAAAATTAAAAATATACTTCTGATTTACATTAGCCACTTTTCATATGCTCAAATAACCACATGTAACTAGTATCTACCTTATTGTACAGTGCAGATACAGAACATTTCCATCATCATAGAACATTGTGCTCTAAGCTGTTCACTAGACCTTCAGAGAAATGCTTATTATATGATAAAATGGTAAAAGATGGCTGGAAGAAACAGGTCTTTGTGTTCTGTTTAAGTGACAATATAAATATTTAGATTGCTTCTATAACTTCCTGACTAATATTTTTAAAATTTGCAGAATTGTATGTTTTGAATGGATTTATTAATGTTAATTAATGCTGTTAGCAAACAATGAGGTTATTTATTCTTAGATCTTGAGAACTGCAGTTGTAAATAGGTATACAATTCTTAAAAGATGTCATAGCATTTAAACAGATTTCTTAAGCCCTTTGAGTTCTAAATACTTGACATTCTTTAACAGGAATTATGTCACATAACAAATCAGAATGAAAAGTTTCTGAAGCAAAAATCTGTTAGCTTCTGCTCTAATCTTAAGTTTGTTTTCTTCCATGTTGTAAGTCTTTTGAAAATGTTTCTGTGGAATCGGTGGACTCATCTAATGAAAAAGGTAATGCTTGAGGTACTTAAAATCTTAGTCAAATTTTTTTGCGATTACTTTTCATAAGTGTTTTTGGATTACTTAATGTCTTGCTTGGTAACCTAAAGTGTTCATTTTTAACACAAACTGATGTATCAAACTTTACATAAATACTTAAGGGAAAAAACCTGCTACAGTAGATAGATAATGGAGAGACTGGTCAAGAATTCTAAACGGCTTGGGGCCCCTGGGTGGCTTAGTTGGTTAAGCGTCCGACTTTGGCTCAGGTCACAATCTCAGATTTGAGCCCCTCATCTGGCTCTGCACTGACAGTGTGGAGTTGCTTAGGAGTCTCTCTCTGTCCCTGTCTCTCTGCCCCCACCCCCCGCTCTCTCTCACTCTCTCAAAATAAATAAACTTAAAAAAATTCTATAGGGCTTGTAACTTGATGAATAATAGGAATATATATTAAAAATAAAACATACATTATAATTTAAAACCATTTTAAATTTGAACTGTGACCTTTATGTCTAAATTTGCCACTGGAATTTTTTTAAAACAGTTTTCATTGAAGAACATCTTAGGATTTGAATGCTTCTTTGTTTAGAGTTATGTGCTGATATTTAATATATACTTGATATTTTTATTTTCAGGAAATTTTTCTCCCATAGAGCTAGACAGCGTGCTATTAAAGAACACTGATTCTGTAGAATTGGCTTTGTCTTATGCTAAAACGTGGTCAAAATATACCAAGAACATAGTTTCATGGGTTGAGAAGAAGCTTAACTTGGGTGAGTTGCCCTTTAGGGCATCTGATTAACTTTGGAGTGTAAGAACTAAATTGTTCACAATTCATTTTCTACAGACGATGACTAATATGATTCCAAATTAGTAGCTGTTTCATTGTAGTGAATAAAATCATTGTCCATTTTCTCTTCTTGAAATAGGAAAGACTTTTCTTACAATAAATGTACTTACTGAACTTTACTTTGGGCCAACCACTCAATCTGGGAACACAAAGACAAATAGTATACTGTCTTTGACTTTAAGGAAGTCATACTCCAGTGGGTGAAAAGAATTGCAATCAGATAATATGGTTAAAAGAAATAAAAGCAACAATAGGTGTATGAGCACAGGCGATAGAAACATCTTAATAGTTAGGTTTTTTTCCCCAGTGTTTTCAGTTGACAAAATACTTTCACATCCTGTACTTCATTTAATCCTTACCAAAACCCTGGAAAGAAGGCAAGAAAAGAATTCTTCCCATTTTACAGCTCAGGCAAACAAGACAGGTGATTTGCCTAAGGTCAGATAGCAGATTTGCCTAGGATTATATAAGTAACTGGAAGAATATGGGATTTACCCAAAGCCTGTGCTCTTTCTACCACATTATTTGCCCTTTATAGGGAATGCCCATCAGAATCACCTGAATAGCCTTATAAAAGGGCAATACACAGGCCTAGGTCACATCTCCTAAGAATTGAGGCCAAGCAACTATATTTTGAAAGTTTCCTAGTGGGTTTCATGAGCATTTCTGGTTAAGAGTCATAGTATCATATGATGCAGACTACTATGTGTGCTCACTCTTTAAATTGGGAATTACAAATAATTTTAGAGTATAGAAGGGAAAAATAAGTTAATTTACCTTCTGATACTTTCTTTGACCTTTTCAGAATTGGAGTCCACTAGAAATATTGTCAAGTTGGCAGAGGCAACTAGAAGTAACATTGGAATGCAGGTAAGTGTTCAGTGAACTCCTAGGGTTTTGTACCAAGAGATTACCCAGATGAGCTACTGATAGTGCCTCTCAAAATCAGAAAATTGTGTAGTTAATATAGGAAAGAAATGAAATGCTCAACTTAAAATCCTTTTATTTAAAAAAAAATTTTTTTTTTAACATTTATTTAATTTTGAGAGAGATAGAGCACAGGCTGGGGGGGGTGGGGCTGGGGGGCGGCAGGTGTGGGCAGAGAAAGAGTGAGACACAGAATCGAAGTGGGATCCAGGCTCTGAGCTGTCAGCACAGAGCCTGATGCGGGGCTTGAACTCATGAACCATGAGATCATGACCTGAGCTGAAGTTGGACACTAAACTGACTGAGCCACCCAGGCACCCCTAGACTTAAAATCCTTTTAAACTTACATGGATACCCATTATGGAAAAAAATGAGGAAATTCACAATTTTATGCAAATATTGATTGTCTTGTTAGCCACTAGTTTTGCTACCTAGTTTTATAATTAATATTCTTCAGTATTTTTTTCATATAGTCGTATTTATGACTAGTTTTTCTGCAAAAAAAGTCTAAACTTAAAATTTCTCCTTCTGAAGAAGAGTAATGGGAGATCTAGAACTTTAGTGCTATTTCTATTGGAAAATTTACTTTTCAATTTTGAATTCTAGGAGTTTATGCCATTGCAGTCTCTATTTACCAGTGCTCTTCTTAGTGATATCAAAAACAGTCATCTTTTGCAACAAACAATCGCAGCACTCCAAGCCAACAAATTTGTGCAGGTAAAAATGTATATGTGTAATACACATTTCTTTAACAACAGCATACCTTTAGATAACAGCTTTTTTTCCTTTTTTTAAAATGCTCTTGACAGCCTCTACTTGGGAGGAAAAATGAAATGGAAAAACAAAGGAAAGAAATAAAAGAACTTTGGAAACAGGAACAAAATAAAATGGTTAGTATTATAATGGAGTTTCATCTAGAATGGATAAAGAAGATGTGGTATATATATACAATGGAGTATTACTCGGCAATCGAAAAGAATGAAATCTTGCCATTTGCAGCTACGTGGATGGAACTGGAGGGTATTAATGCTAAGTGAAATTAGAGAAAGACAAAAATCATATGACTTCACTCATATGAAGACTTTAATAGACAAAACAGATGAACATAAGGGAAGGGAAACAAAAATACTAGAAAAACAGGGAGGGGGACAAAACAGGAGAGACTCATAAATATGGAGAACAAACTGAGGGTTACTGGAGAGGTTGTGGGAGGGGGGATGGGCTAAATGGGTAAGGGGCACTAAGGAATCCACTCCTGAAATCATTGTTGCACTATATGCTAACTAATTTGGATGTAAATTTAAAAAAAAAAAACAGGGGCGCCTGGGTGGCTCAGTCGGTTGGGCGGCCGACTTCGGCTCAGGTCATGATCTCGCGGTCCGTGAGTTCGAGCCCCGTGTCAGGCTCTGTGCTGATGGCTCAGAGCCTGGAGCCTGTTTCAGATTCTGTGTCTCCCTCTCTCTGACCCTCCCCTGTTCATGCTCTGTCTCTCCCTGTCTCGAAAATAAATAGACGTTAAAAAATAAAAAATTAAAAAAAAAAAATTAAACAGGTTATGATGGAGTTTCATCTACCTATTTGTGAATATCTAAAATCATCTGCAGTATATAAGCACCTACCGTAGAAGATGCATCTTACTCTGTAGTTTTTCTAAAATGCTGTCTTAATTAGCTTGTTGAATATGCTAAAGAAGCTTATACATTAGGGTTTCTTATTCTGCATTTAATAGTCTTTTTTTTTTTTTCTGTGTAGCTTGAAACAGAGACTGCTCTTAAAAAGGCAAAACTGTTATGCATGCAACGTCAGGATGAGTACGAAAAAGCAAAATCTTCCATGTTTCGTGCAGAAGAGGAGCATCTGTGCTCAACTGGTGGAGTAGTCAAAAATCTCAACAAGCAGCTAGAAAAAAAGCGAAGGTTGGAAGAGGAGGCTCTTCAAAAAGTAATCATCTTTTTTGTTTGCAAGTTGAATTAGCAATAATCTGCTAAGTCTCAGGATGGCCTGGAAGGCTTGTTAAAACAGGCTACTGCCCCCCACCCCCCAAATCCAGAGTTTCTGATTGAGTAGCTCTAGGATTGGCCCCAGGCAGCTTGCACTTCCAACAGGTCCCCAGGTCATGCTGCTGCTGCTGGTGGTGGGATCCACACCCTGAGAATCAGTATGCTAAGAGGTTTTTGCCTACCTTCTAAATCTTTGGGTTTGTTTATGAAAAAGTATCTTAGAGAAAGCAGTAGTTTAATATTTTGACTTGATTGTTCAGGAAGTTCACCTTTAGGCAACTGTGTGTATATGTATACTGATTCCAGTACCTGATAGCAAAGCTAGGCTGGAACTTTATATTGTTTATAAGAAGATTATAAAGAAAATGGTGACTGTAAATAGAAAAGGCTGTTAAATAGAAGTACACATGTATTTCGTACATAGTATACTAATTGTAAGTCCTACTTGACTGTCCATTAAAGTCAGGTGCCCATGAATCACTGACCAGAACACATTGTTATCTTCAGAAATATTCTCTTTGAAACAGATTATTTCATAATTTTTGTATAAAAAGATTTTTCAATTATTTAAATTGAGTTTTATTATATATGTATTTGTTTTAAAATATAAATTCTAGTGGTCAGTGTTATTTTCTTTTTTTCTGTGATATTCCTGAAGGTAGAAGAAGCAAATGAACTCTACAAAGTTTGTGTGACAAATGTTGAAGAGAGACGAAACGATCTAGAAAATACCAAAAGAGAAATTTTAACACAACTCCAGAAACTTGTTTTTCAGTGTGATCTTACCCTTAAAGCTGTAAGTTTTTTTTTCTTTCAGTATTTTGAAGGCCAGGGGCAAAAAAGAGTAAATATCTGCAGAAGGGAGTGCGATGCTTGATGGGTCATGATTCTTAAGGGATTTAATTTCTGAGATTAATGAAACATTTAGAGTTTGAAAATTGAATTTCAGTTTTTCATAGCAGTATATGATTTGAGTAACATTTTTTATCTGGACAGCCACCCCATGGATTGATGATTTGTCCAATTAAAATTAAAGTCTGAGAGTTTGAACATGCCTCTAAGCCACTGTCTTTCTTAACTTGGTTGACAAAATGGATTTGACCATTGCAACTTCTATCAGTACTATAAGATCTATTCTTCAAAATTTGCATAAACTAAATATTAAAATTGAACCCAATGATTTATTTGGGAAAAAAGTATCCTTCCCTCAAATATTTTCATTTGCCTCTTTAAAATGACTTTTATTAAAAGTTTATATACAAAATACCTTTTTTGGGTATACATTTCACAAGCTGTAACCCATGTATAAATTTGTGTAACCACCACCATCACAATCAGGATTCAGAACAATTCCATCACTCCAAAAAATTTGGCTCATGCTGCCCCTTTGTAGTCAGACTGTCTACCCAACACTGACCCCTGGCAAATATTGACCTGTGCTCTGTGTTTATAGGTGGGTCTTTTCCAGAGTGTCATATAAATGGAATCCTATAGCGTGTAACTTGGAGACTGGCTTCTTTTCCTCAGCATAATGTCTTTGAGATTCATCAGTGCTATGCATGGATCAATAGTTCATTTCTTTTTATTGCTGAATAGTATTCTGTTACATGAGTGTACCACAGTGTTTATGCATTTATCAGTTGGACATTTGTGTTGTTTCGAGTTTTGGGTGATTGTGAATATAGAGCTGCTATGAATATTTGTTTACAGGTTTTTGTGTGAGCATAAGTTTTCATATTTCTAGGGTAAGTACCTAGGAGCGAGCTTACTGGATGGTATGGTAAATGTCTGTTTAACGTTACAAGAAATTGCCACATTGTTTTCCAGAATGACCATAACATTTTTCATTCTAACCAGTAATATACGAGAGTTCCGGTAGTTCTGCATCCTTCACAACACTTGTCAGTTGTTGTTTTTATATCTTAACTGTTCTAATACGTGTGTAGTGGTAGTTGTTTTAATTTGTATTTCTGGAGTGACTAATGATACTGAGCATCTTTTCAAGGACTTATTTGCAATCTCTGTTTTGCCAGTTTTTAAAACTTGAGTTTGTTTTCTTATTGTTGAGTTTGCATATTTTGTCTTCCAGTCTGAAACTTTATTCATATATCAGTTTCTTTCAGGGAACAAAGGGTTTTAATTTTGATGGAGTCTAACTTAGGAATTTCTTTTATGGGTCATGCTTTTGGCATTATATCTAAGAGTGTTTCACCCAACTAAAGGTCACAAAAACTTCTATGTTTTCTCCTAAAAATGTTATAGTTCGACATTGATATATGATCTATTTTGACTTAAGTTTTATATAAGGCATGAAGTATAGATCGAGGTGTATTTTTTTGCATATAGATGTATTAAAATTATACCCATGGGGTTTTAATTTGTGGAAATGACTGAGTGCTGACATGGAGAGGTCAATGTTATTGAAAGATGAACTGCTTACTTCCATTTCCCGAGAGAAGGGAACATGCTGTGCCACACAGGGTCACAGAAGTGCCAGGTTTGGTGAAGCAGAGGCAGGAGTGAGGGGAAAGCTGAGTACATAGCCTTTATTGGGTTTTCAAGGGAAAAGCAAGGTACATCAGGATAAGCAGTATAGGATTGGTTAGCTTGAATAAGTCCAGTGTGCTTTGGGATATAGGGGTGGTCTCTAGTTGCTTGTACCTAGCCCTGGGATGATTCAGAGCAGGAGAAAATACCGACTTGGTGTGTGAGAGTTAGTTAATGAGGTTGTTCAGGTTGTATATGAAAGATGTGCCCCCTCCACCCTCTACTCCTGGGCTAAGAATTGGTTAGCCCTGGGAGGAGCAGACTCTCCCCAGCGAGCAAGCTTTTTAAGATATCAAAACATTATAAAATATGGAAAATGAAAAGCATTAATACAGGTGTCCACTTGTTCCAGTACCATTTGTTGAAAACATTGAGCCCTCTCCAATGATTTGCCTTTGCGTCTTTGTGAAAAATCAATTGACCGAATTTTTATAGGTCAGTTTCTAGACTCCCTATTTTGTTCCATGGATATATGTACCTTTCCTTTGGCCCAAATTCTACTATGTTGATTACTACTGTTTTATGTCAAGTCTTAAAATCAGGTAGTGTGAGTCTTCAACTTTATTCTTTTTTAGAATTGTTGTGAGTATTTAAGATTCTTTGCCCATAAAAATGTTGGAATTAGCTTGTCTGTATCTATAAACAAAGCCTGTTAGTATTTTAATTGGAATTGTGTTAAACCTTAGATCAGATAGGAAGAATTGACTGTATATGTAGCATCTTAAATATATATAGAGTTGCTCAATCCATGTAGAGAGTATGTCTCTCCACTTATTTAGAAACATGGTATTTTTTTAATCAGAATTTTATAGTTTTCAGCATAAAGGTTTTCCACATGTTTTGTTAGATTTAAACCTATGTATGTATGTATTTATTTGGGCGGCTATTGTGAGTGTGATTGATACAAATAAATAAATAGATTAAATACATACCACATATAATTTATGTGTATGTATCTATGCATACACATTTCTTTAATTTCAAATTTCAATTGTTCATTGTTACTATTCAGAAATACAAGTGATTTTTGTGTATTGATCTTGAATCTTGCAACCTTGCTGAAATTAGTCCTAGAACTTTTTTTGTAGAAACATTGGGCTTTTCTACATAGAAAATCATATTATCTACTAATAAGGACAGTTTTATTTCTTCATTTCCAGTCTGTATTCCTTTTATTTCTTTTTCTTTTTTGCACTGACTGTGGCTGTGACAGAAGATATCTTTGTCCTATTCTGGATTTTAAGGGCAAAGCACTTAGTCTTTCACCATTAAATGTAATAGCTTATAGGTCTTTTGATGATGCCCTTTATCAGGGTAAGGAATTTCCCTTTTTCTAATTTGCAGAGAGTTTTATCATGAAGAGAGAATTTTTTTTTAACTGTTGAGAATTTTGGGATTGTTTTTTATTACAGCATAAACTAGCAAATCTGTCTGCTATAGTATGTATTTAATATATGTGTATATATTTTCTAAATTCTTTTATAGGTACCTTTATGTACTATTTCATGTACACCTAAATATGGGAAAGGAACATATTTAGAACAAATAATGTATAAATACAATTTACAAAACTTAAATATGCAATGTTTGCTAATTAAATTATTATAAACATTTATAATTGTGTCTTTGTTTTTTAAAAAAAGAGATGATTTTATCAAATGATTTTTTTGCATCATTTGATGTGATAACACAGTTTTTCTTTTGTAGTCTGTTAATATGATGGATTATATTAATAGTTGAGTGTTGATCTCTAGTCTTTTATTCCTGGATAAGCTGCTTTTGGTTGTTATACATTGTTCTTTTTATATATTGCTGGATTCAATTTGTTAGTATTTTGTTGAGTATTTTTTTCTTTTTCTTCTCTGTTAATGAAAGACATTGGTATCTATGCTATTTTTTTTTAATCTGGTTTTATATCAGGGTAATTCTGGCCTTATAAAATGAATGGGGAAGTGTTCCTTCTTATCAGTTTTCTGGAAGAGAAACTGGTGTTATTTCTTCAATTGTTTGGTGGCATTCTCTGGCGAAAGCAAATGGGCTTAGGGTTTTCATTTTTGGAAGGTTTTTCTTTTCTTTCTTTCTTTTTTTTTTTTTTTTTTTTAAGTTTATTTATTTTAAGAGAGAGACAGAGAGTGAGCAGGGGAGGGGCAGAGACAAAGGGAGAGAAAGAATTCCAAGCAGGCTCTGTGCTGTCAGCGCTAAGCCCAATGTGGGGCTCGAACTCACAAACCGTGAGATCATGACCTGAGCCGAAACCAAGATTCAGATGCCATCTGACTGAGCCATCTAGGTGCCCCGTTTTTTTGGAAGGTTTTTCATTATGTATTCAATTTATTTTGATATAGGCCTATTTGAGTTAATTATTTCTTTTGGGGTGATTTTTGCTAGTTTGTGGCTTTCATGTAATCAGTCCCTTTTACCTCAGTTGTGTAATTTATGTGCAAAAAGTTGTTCATAGGTTTTCTATAAACTTTCAGTGTCTCAACAGACTGTAGTGATATTCCTGATATTGGTAATTGTGCTTGCTTTCTTTCCCTCTAGTTAGTCTGGCTAGAGGTTTATCATTTTGATTGACCTTTTCAGAAAACTAGCTTTTATTTATTTGTTTTTAATTTATTTTAAAATGTTTATTAATTTTTGAGAGAAAGTACAGCACATGGGAGTGCACAGGGGCACATGGGGGAGGGGGCGGAGAGAGAGAGAATCCCAAGTGTTCTCTGTCAGCACAGAGCTTGATGTGGGGCTTGAACCATGAGATAATAACCTGAGCTGAAATCGAGTCTGATGCTTAATTGACTGAGCCACCCAGGCATCCCAGAGCTAGCTTTTAATTTCATTGGTTTCTCTATTGTTCTTTTTAAAATTTCATTTATTTTTGCTTGCTTTGGGTTTATTTTGCTCTTCATTTTAGTTTCTTTTAGCTCTTCTTTTTTAGAGGTGGAAGCTTAGATTGTTCATTGAGACCTCTGTACTTTTTTAATACAAATATTTAAGTATTTAGATTTCTAAGTAATGCTTACATCCCACAAATTTTGAATTTTATGGCTCTATTTTTGTACATTACAAAATATTTCCTAATTTCCCTTGAGACTTCATCTTTGACCTATGGGTAATGTAGAAGTTGATTGTTTAATTTCCAAGTGTTTAAGGATTTTCTGGATATATTCCTGATACTGATTTCTAGTTTCATTGTGTTATAATGAGAGAAATATTTTGTATAATTTCAATTTTCTTAGATTTATTGTGGTTTGTTTTATGATTCAGGATATGGTCTGTCTTGGTGAATGTTCCATGCATATACTTATAAAAATGTGTATGTATTCTGCTTTTGTTGCCTTGGGTATTTTATGTCAATTGGTTGTTGTTGGTTTATGGTGCTATTTATTCTATATCTTTGAGGATTTACCTTTTACTTCTGTCAATTACAGAGGAAGGAGGGTTTTTTTTTTTAAGTTTTTATTTAATTAAATTTTTTAATGTTTACTTATTTTTGAGAGAAAGAGAGTGGGGAAGGGACAGAGAGAGGGAGAGAGAGAGAATCCCAAGTGCAGAGCCCTACCCAGGGCTCAAACCCACAAACTGTGAGATTATGACCTGAGCTGAAATTAAGAGTCAGATGCTTAACCCAAGCGCCCCTAAATTTTTATTTAAATTCATTAGTTAACATACAGTGTAATATTAGTTTCGGGTGTATAATATAGTGATTCAACACTTCCATACAATAAGTATACTCATCACAACAAGTGCTCTCCTTAATCCCCATCATCTATTTAACCCAACCCCCACTCACTTCCCTTTTGGTAACCATCAATTTGTTCAGAGAAAGGAGTTTTGAAGTCTTCAACATATTGTATATTTTTAGTTGTATCAGTTTTTGCTTTATGTATTTTGAAACTCAGTTGCTTGTGCATTAATGATTGTTACATATTCTTGGTAAATTAATCCTTTTATCCTTACAAAATGTTTCTTTTTATCCTGGTAATTTTTATTTTATTTTTTAGTCTACTTTATTTAATACTGATACAAGTATTTCAATTTTCTTTTAGTAATTTTTATCATGGTATATCTTTTTACATTCTTCTAGTTTTAGTTTTATCATTTTATTTATCTATTTATTTAAATTCAAGCTCATTAACATGCAGTGTAGTCTTGACCTCAGGAGCAGAACCCAGTGATTCATCTCTTACATATGATACCCAGCACTCATTCTGTAAAGTGCCCTTCTTAATGTCCATCACCCATTTAACCCATCCCACCACCCACCTCCCCTCCAGCAACCCTTGGTTCGTTATCTGTATTTAAGAGTCTCTTATCATTTGCCTCCCTATTTTTATCGTATTTTTCATTATATTTAAAGTGAATTTCTTATACAACATATAGTTCAGTCTTTTTTTTTTTTTTAATCCGTTGATAATCTGTCTTTTAAGTGAAATATTTAGACCATTCTATTTAATGCAAATGTATGTTCAAATTTAGGCCTACTCTTTTTTTCTGTTTATACCTTAATGTTTCCCTTTGTTTCCATTTTGTTGCCTTATATTGGATAAATTGATAATTTTTTAGAATTACAGCTAATCTATATTACAGATTTAATCTATTTTTATTTATGTATTACAATTATATATGTTTTTAAATGTTTATTTAATTTTGAGAGAGAGAGAGAGAGCAAGGAGGGGAGGGGCAAAGGGAGGGAGACAGAGGATCTGAAGCAGGCTCCATGCTGACATCAGAGAGCCCAATGTGGGGCTTGAACTCATGAACCTTCAGATCATTACCTGAGCCAAAATCAGACACTTAACTGACTGAGCCACACACGTGCCCCTAGAGTTATATTTTAATTTACCTAAAATGCTCATTTACATTTTAATTAATTTGTTATCCACATTTAGATTTATTGGGTTTTTGACTATATTGCTTTATACAATTTTTTTTTTAATGGTTGCTGTAGGGACATGTTTATAAAAACTTTCTTCTACTTAGAACTAATATATTTACCACTTCAAGTGGAATGTAGAAAGCACATAGTCCCACTGTAAGTCCCTTTTACTTGCTTTGGGTTGTAGTTGATACATGTATGCTACATCTATATACTTTGAGAAATCCATAGTCATTTGAATTATTGCTCCCTCTATATGGAATGTTTTTGGGGGGGTTGTTTTGTTTTTTGCTTGCAAGGTTTTTTCTTTGTCTTTGGTTTTCACCATTTTGAAACAACACTCATTTGAGTGTGAATTTTGTTGGAAGTTGTTCTCTTTTTGGTTCCCTGAACTTTTTGCATCTACAAGTTTGACTCTTGGAATATTTGGGAGGTTGTCAGCTATTGTTTCTTCAAAATTTTTTTTTTTTGTAGCACTTTCTCCTCTTCCTCTAAGGCTTCAGTGACTCAAATTTTAGACCTTTGTTATCCTAAGGGGCTGGAGGGTCTTTTTTTTTTTTTTTTTTCCTAATCTTTTTTTCTTTCTCTTTTTTTTAACATTTATTATCCAGAGACAGAGAGAGACAGAGCATGAGTGGGGGAGGGACAGAGAGAGGGAAACACAGAATTTGAAGCAGGCTCCAGGCTGTAAGCTGTCAGCGCAGAGCCCAATGTTGGACTCGAACCCACAAACCTTGAGATCATGACCTGAGCCAAAGTTGGATGCTTAACCAACTTAGCCACCCCAGGCACCCCTCTTTTTTATCTTGATTGTTGTTCTATTGGATCTGTCATTGAGTTCACGGACTCTTCCCTTTGTTATCTCCATTTTCCTATACAGTCAAAATAGTAAATTTTTTTGTTTGGGATACTATATTTTTCAGTAGTAAATTTTTATTTTTTAATATCTTCCATTTCTGTGCTGAGACTTCAGTCTTACCATATTTCAAGATTGTTTGCCTGTACTTATTTAAACTGTCATAATAGTTGCTTTAACGTCTTTATCTAATAATCCAATACCTGAGTCATCTCAGGGTTAGTGTCTGTTTATTGTCTTTTCTCTTGTCAATTGAGATTTCCTGGTTCTTCTAACAAGTAATTTTGGATAATATCCTGCACTTTCCAGTATTACCTTATGTGACTTTATAACCTATACTGAATGTTTATTGTTAAAAAATTTCAGCAAGCATTTGATCTACCTAGTTAGGTTCACGTCACAGCTCCTAAGGAATCCCTTCCAGGTTTTCTAGCTCTGAAACCTAGTAGGCCTACTCTGCTGCTGTGAGGGTCAAGTAGGAAAAGGATAAAGACAAAAAACAACAGGTATTTCAGACCCCTCCCTCTTCAGATCACAGTTTATTTGATCATAGAGAATTCCTCTCAAAGTTTTAGATGTCTGCTCAGCTGCTACTGCCACCACTGCCACAGCACTGCGTCTTTGTGCTTGGAACTTGCTTTGGGGCTGGGGGACAAGAGAAAACAAACATACAAAAGAAACCAGAAGGTTTCCCCCAACTCTTTCAGTCACATGTCTTTGAATAGGAGTTCAGTATTGGCTGGGAAACAAGTAGCAACAGAAATACAGGAAGCATAGCACTGGACTGCTCATACCTTGGTTAGTAGTTTTCTTCTCTTAATGTTTATTTCTTTATTTTGAGAGAGACAGAGATAACATGAGCAGGAAAGGGGCAGAAGGGGGAGATAGCGAGGGAGAGAGGTGGGTGGCGGGGGGGGGGGGGGGTTGGGGAGAGAATGAGAATCTCGAGCAGGCTCCATGCTCAGCACAGAGCCAGATACCGGGCTCAATCCCACAACTGTGAGATCACAACCTGAGCCGAAATCAGGAGTTGGGCACTCAACCGACCTAGCCACCCACGCACACCTGTTGTTCCTTTCTACCATCTGCCTGCTACTGTTTACTTTTCAGCATTTTCAGATAGTTGAGAATTCGGTGGGAGACTGGGAGCATTGAGCCTATTCCATTTGAATCAGAAACTCTCCATAAAATGTTCCTGAGTATTTAAAATTGTATCTCATTCATTTACCAAATTCCAATCAATATGTGATTAACTTATAGAGTCAATTTTAACAAAATGATGTAAAAGAATTATAAAATCCCAGGAATCAAAATTACCTTATGAGTCACTTAGGCCAACCCTTTACATTTAAAGAGTCCTTTTCACCTCAGGCAATAGCTAATGATAGCTAAAATTGAGTATGCACCTGCCAGTGTATTAAGTTCCTGGCCTACATTAACTCATTTAATTCTTACACAATTCCATTAAGTAAATATAACTGGTTTTTAGCTCCGTCTCACTGGGAAAGAAACTAAAGTTTAGAAAACCTTTCTTCTCAAAATGCAGTCCTTGGTCCAGTCCCATTCTCATGACGTTGGGAACCTATGAGGAATGCAGAATTTTAGGTTTCAATTCAGACTTTTGGAATCTGAATCTGCATTTTTTTTTTTTTTTAATTTATTTTTGGGACAGAGAGAGACATAGCATGAACGGGGGAGGGTCAGAGAGAGAGGGAGACACAGAATCGGAAGCAGGCTCCAGGCTCTGAGCCATCAGCCCAGAGCCCGACGCGGGGCTCGAACTCACGGACCGCGAGATCGTGACCTGGCTGAAGTCGGACGCTTAACCGACTGCGCCACCCAGGCGCCCCTGAATCTGTATTTTGAACAGAATCCCCCATATGATTCATTTGCACATTAACTTTTTTTTTTTTTTTTGAAGCATTTGCTTAGAGAGGTTACAAATAACTTGATCAAGGTCACCCAGCATGTAAGTTGTAAAGCTAGGATAGAACTTGGTTGAATGACTTCAGAACCTGTGCTCTTAAATACCGTGCTGTCTTGCTGAATGATTATTTAGCCTGGGTGTGACAGCTCCAAAACTAATATAATGTTTCTACTGAGTGAAAAAAATGTTTTCTTGTTGCCCTTTCAGGTCATACTATACTGTGATATACTCCCTCTTCTACAGAATAACACTTTAAATATTTAAAGATAATTGTTATCTTCCTTTCCTGGATGTTTTTTTTTTTTTTTTTTTTTTCAGACTAAGCTCTTTCACAAACTATAATCTTATTTGTCTACATACCTCTTAAAAAATGATGCTATTTGGTGATCCAACAATTATGATTTCCTTTAATTTGATGTACATAAGAGTTTACTTAATTTTGTATATAGCATGTATGTATTTATTAATGCCCTCTATGTATATAAAAGAAATTTAAGTCAGTTATATGCTCTCAAAGAGTGTAGCATATATTTAGGAAGAAAGAATTAACCCATCTGAAAAATTGGAGAGCAATACCTATCAGTGTATGAAGTAGACTTTGAGGTTAAAGTCTCTCAAATTTGGACAAATCCCCAAACTTACAAAAATCTCTACAGCATGTAATGTATAGAGACAGTTATAATAAAGGTGTTCTGTGTATATATTTGTGAAAAAAATTTCTTATTGACTAGAGTTCTTTGGAACCAATTTAGTTGATCAATTTTAGTTGTTCTGACTAGCATTTATTCACATGCAGATCCAAACAGATACCAAATCCAACATTCAGTTCTTGAATATAGATATTATTTTCTAGGAAGAACCATGACTTTCTCATATTTCTTTATGTTCTCTTCTCCTCCATCAAAAGCAGAACTTGGGAACTTGGGTGACTTATTTTTCAACACCATCTCTCAAATTGTTTTTTAAAACATTTTATTTTCACCCTAGGACATATCCATTTTTTAGAGATTGCAAGAAAAGACAAATTATTTGAGATACAAAGATGCTAGACAGGTTCTCTCACTATCTTAGAGAAGATACAGAAATGACATTATATCCCAGAAAAAATTGTAAGTTATATCATGGACATCAAGGATTACTTCTGAATATCTAAAATTGTCTTGAATTATGAAGTGTTGAAGGTTATGGGATAAAGATCATAATTACATGACTGAGAGGAAGGAGAAATGACCAGGTCAGTCATTAAAGACCTAAGCAAATCAATGGGCTTTGAAGAGTGAAAAGAATTAGAACAAGAGTTGTTTTGCTTTGTTTTGCTTTGTTTTTTCTTTTGTTTTAAAATACATTTAAGAAAAATTTATCTTTAAAAAGATACAGGGTAGAAAATTACACTGAACTAAATTTATTTTAGATTTATTACTAATTTATATGAGAGAAACTTTTTCCCTTATTTGAAATTAAGGTAAATTCTAGTTGAATAGCTGTCATAAACATTTGCTCTAATCCATGTACCCTGGAATAACTAAAAATTTGATGTAGGTGATGAAAGCTGGGCATGGCGTTGGAAGTCGTATATGTTTGAGTGAGCAATACCAGAAAATGTGCAGAATTACAGTATGACTTTGGCTAATGACACTTTCTATTACTGTTCATTTGGTCATTTCCCCTTTACAAAGCACTTAGGACACTGTGCTACCATAGAGGATCCAGAAGAAAAGGACTTAAGTTCCTGACTCAGGGAGCAGACTGGGGGACAAAAAAGATTTGAACTTTTCAGTTTAAAGACAGTTTTGCGGCAATGATTACTTCTAGATGTTGGATTAAATCTGTTTGTTTGTTTTTTCTAGACCTTGCCCAAAGTCAGGAAACATAATATGCTCACGATGGTGTTCAGTGTTGTATGCTTCCCAGTGTGGCCTTTTTCTTGGTGCTGGCACTTGAAATAAATGTATATTTATTTACAAGGCATTCTGGATAGCATAAGTTATTTTGCCTTTTGTCTCTGTGACCATAGGTAACAGTTAACCTCTTCCAGATGCAACACCTACAGGCAGCCTCCCTTGCAAGCAATTTACAGTCTCTCTGTGATAGCGCCAAACTCTATGACCCAGGCCAGGAGTACAGTGAGTTTGTCAAGGCCACAAATTCAACTGAAGAAGAAAAAGTTGATGGGTGAGAATTAATGTATAGATGAAATTATTTCAAAAGATAAAATAAGTTTCTATCTGGTATAAGATGGTGTCTTTTCTAACGGCAGAATTTCTGAATTTTTTTAATATCCTGATGTAACTCATGTAAGACTAAAGCTTTTCAGTTTGACACAAGACTCAGTTCTTTGAGATTTAGACATCCTCTGAGAGTGGCAAACCATGTCAATTTTGAATGCCCACAGATTTAACAACCTCCATTTTCTGCAGTGGTTATACTAGAAACGTTTAACCATGACACGAATTATTAACCATACTTTTGCTCCTCTTTTCCATGTTTCAGCTGTAACAAGTTCAAGTGATTAATAAATTTTTTTCACATCTCCTTTAAGAAGCTGAACCCTTATAATGTTTATTCTTGATATTCACCTAGTTTAATTACTCTTCATTAAATTAACAGATTTTTCTAAAAATAGAATAAAATAGGCTGTTAGTCAGTCATTCTCCTAAATGATGAATTTTATTTGGGTTTTTCTTAGGAATGTAAATAAGCAGTTAACAAATAGTCCTCACACTTCTGGATATGGACCCAGCGACTCGTTAGAAGATGTAGTGCGCCTTGCTGACCCCTCTAGTAAGATTGAAGAGGACAGATGCTCCAATAGTGCTGATGTAACAGGTAGCGTTTAACATTAAAGGGAGCTCTAATTTATGAAAGATCAAATTATTTAAATGTGATTATTAAATGAGTTGCAGCTCTGAAATTTAAAAATCAGGCCTTGAATTATAACTCTGTGAGACCTTAGTCAAAGTTGTAAGCACTGTGGCTCTTTTTTTTTTTTTTTTTAATCTTTATTTTTGAGAGAGAGAGTGTGTGAGTGAGGGAGAAGCAGAGAGAGAGGGAGACAGAGGATCCAAAGCGGGTTCTGCATTGACAGCAGTGAGCCAGATCCAGGGCTCGAACTCATGAACTGTGAGATAATCACCTCAGAGGAAGTTGGATGCTTAACCCGCTGAGCCACCCAGGCACCCCACACTGCGACTATCTTAAAGTCAATGGTTGATCACTGCTAAAGGAATTTGACTTGTCTCATTTCTGTAATGTCAGTATTTTGCCTGATGAAATCCTTCTGTAGCCAAGTTTGACTTTAAATATTCTTTTCTTGAAGGTCCCTCTTTTATAAGGTCATGGACATTTGGGATGTTTAGTGACTCTGAGAGCACTGGTGGAAGCAGTGAATCTAGATCTCTGGATTCTGAATCTATAAGTCCAGGTATGTAAGTATTTAAGTCTAGCAGAGAAAATTCAATGAAATACTCCTTTTGGGGGGATATATTTTAACTACACTATTTTTATAAGGAATGTGTCCTAGAGGAGTGTGTATATATACACGCACAGTTTAAAGAAAAATAAACAGATCCTCATGTGTTCACCACCCAGCCTATAAGAAATAAAATATTATCAGTATATGAGAAGGGCCCTGTGGACACCTCCTTGAAAACTTTGCCCTGTTGCCCACCAGAATAAGCCATCATCCTGAATTCTGTTAATAATTCTGTAGCTATTTTAAATGTGTTAGTGCCTGTATCTACTTGAGCTTTTCCCTCTTTGGAATGTTATACAGATGGAATTATATACTATTTTTTGTGTGTGACTTCTTTCATCTTTTTTTTTAAGATTCATGTTGATGTGAATAGCTATTTATTTCATATCATATCTTCTATAGTATACTATTCTGTGAATATAACTGTATTTTTTAGATTGCTTTGTAGTTAATTGCTAAGATGAACAATATAGTTAACACCACTTTTTGTGCCTATAGTTACTCAATTTTTGTAAGTGTACCTTAAAAGGTACTTTGATAAAGAGAATTCCATGCTCCTTAGAGAGGCAGGATAGATATTCTGAACTCTGCTTTAGTGGCTTTAACGAAGATAAGCCATAGGTAATACAACTAGCAGGAAAAGAAGGTGGTGTTTGAACCCATGAGATTTTTACTTCAAACCCATGAGATTCTTACTTTGGCATTCTTTCTCCTCCACTCTTTTACCAAAGATTGCTCTAGTCCTATTCTTCCTGGCCCTTCTCCTAGGATCCTTGGCACTGTGGGAGATATAAGATTTAGCCTACCTCAAAAGTCCAAGATATTTTTTACAGTGTTCTACATATTACAGAAATTTTATTCATATAAATACATCTCTTGAGTTTAAATTTAGAAATAACTTCTATGCAGCATTGGGGTTTGTAGGCTTACTTTGTGTCTTCCTTTAAAACTAGCTCCATTCAGGTGGCACCCCAGGGATAAGAGCCTAAATACTTAACTAGATATTTCTAATTAGCTTTGTAAACACAAGATGGTTGTAGCTATCCCCAGAAATTAAGACCCAAACTAGGGCACACCCTAAATTATTTGGAATCCTATAAGACTTCATGTGATAAAGACAAAAATTTGTAAACTAGTCACAAGATAAATGGTAAAGACCTAGGGATGCCTGACCTGGGAATGAGGAAACCTGGGGACATGACCGCTGTCCTCACATATTGGAGTGTGAAGAGATTACAGGGACAGGGCTTGTCTGCTCCTTTAGGGAGAAGTGTGACCAGAGGCTGGGTTTCATAAGCGGGCAGACTGCTGCTCAAAAATGTAAGGAAACCATTTTACAGTTGGAATCGTTGTGAATGGAACATGTGACCCCATGATTTCTCAGTCGGTAGGAACACATTCAAAACAAAAACTAGATGACCACGTATCTCTTAAACATATTTTGAAAGGAATCTTTTGGAGGGAAAGATGTTGGTTTAAATCATCTCTCAGCCCTAAGATCGTTAAGGCCTTGAGGTGAGTGAAATCTTCCACTTAGATATCACCCTCTTTGTAATATCAGCAGGGAGCAGATAAACCTCGTTACCTAGTCCAGCTGCTCTGATACCTGCACAGTGTCCTTTGCTGATGTGGCTTGTGTCCTGTGTTCTCACCTCCCTGCCAGGGATCTCTATTCCTGCTTCCCATTCTCCCATCTTCCTGGGCAACATTAATGTGATCTTACTGTTGTGTTGCTGTAATCATAGATGTTTGTATATTTTAGACAGCTTTAGGTTACACTGTATACATTTCTTTGTAACTCAATTCAACGAGTATTTAATGACAATTTACCATTGTGCCAGTATTCCTTGCCCTTGTAAAGCATACAGTCTCTAACACTTACTATCAGAAGTTGGCAGTAAGGTCTTACTGGGATGTATGATTCCTCAATTTTAAATTTATTTGGAAAAGTCAGGTTTGGTTGAATTTTCTGTTGTTCCTAGTAATAAATATCATAATTCCCTGTATCCAAAGTCTGCGAATGGAAGCAGCTTTTTCTATTTCTGTTTGTTCTCTTGAGCAGAATAGTATGATTGTGTTATTCCAAAAATATTGTCATTACCCATTTCTTAAATTCTACATTGGTCAGGTGATTGTATTCACAATTTTCTTTTAGGAGACTTTCATCGAAAACTTCCACGAACTCCATCCAGTGGAACCATGTCTTCTGCCGATGATTTAGATGAGAGAGAGCCACCTTCCCCTTCAGAAGCTGGTATTGCTTTAATGTGAATCAAGTACCCACTAAACCCTTTGAGTCAGCAGCACTGCATGATATTAGGAAAATAGTATAAAGAATTACTTTGCTGTGTGTTAAGAGACATTATAATGACTTAAATATATCCCCCCAAATTATGTAAAGTATGGGCTAATAATGTACTAGTGAAATGTTACAAATAAAAATAAAAGAATAAGCAACAAAACTACTAACTCTAAAATGTATTTGATGCCAAAATAGGCTAGTTATTTTGATCTTTTATAAAACAAATACAGTGACTGAACTGTTAAAAGGTTGCAATGCATGAGAAACTCAGAAAAAGTCTCTTTAAAAGAAATAGTGGAAGAAGCTAGGCAGAAAAAGTAAATACATTCTTGAGGACAAGGAAAGTTATAGAGGTTGACAGATACAAAAGATATCAGTTACCTTAATGACTTGAATTAGACTCATATAAATAAGTTTTGCACATTTGAAAACTTGATATACCTTTTTGGGCATCATTAACTAAGATAATATGGAACATCTGACCTCTGGTAGGGTATTGATACAGAACTAGCTAGTATTATCTGTAATTTTATAATGAATTAAGAATAAGTAGCTTGGGGTGCCTGGGTGGCTCATTCGGTTAAGCGTCCGACTTCAGCTCAGGTCATGATCTCGCAGTCCATGAGTTCGAGCCCTGCGTTGGGTTCTGTGCTGACAGCTCAGAGCCTGGAGCCTGCTTTGGATTCTGTGTCTCCCTCTCTCTCTGCCCCTCCACTGCTCGTGCTCTGTCTCTCTCTGTCTCAAAAATAAATAAAAACATTAAAAAAAAAAAAGAATAAGAGTAGCTTTATCTTCAATGCAAATAATACTGACAAACTGGTCTCATACAGCTAGTTTTCTTTCTTTCAAACTTTTATAGGGGCATTTTCTAAGAATGTAATGCCACCTCCATAACACCCTTCCAGGCGCTATAAAGAGTATATTAATAACAGTGTAGATTTACTGATTCTGAAAACATTATGCCATGCTATATTAGAAGTATCTTACTGGTTTGGTCATGACTTTTACCCATTGCTCAAATATTTAATAAATGTTTACCTTTAAGAGATCTATCAATTGAATGTTTATTTTGATGTTACAGACTCAAATTAACAACTTTTTGTAATGCATGAATTATTACCAGGTCTAAAGATTTTTTAAAACTTAGTATCATGTGTTATAATTTTTATGCCATTTTATAATTCTTATACTAATTTATCTCTGTTTCAAGGACCCAACTCCCTTGGAACATTTAAGAAAACATTGATGTCAAAGGCAGCTCTCACTCACAAGTTTCGAAAATTAAGGTCCCCCACAAAATGTAGGGATTGTGAAGGCATTGTAGTATTCCAAGGTGTTGAATGTGAAGAGGTAAGACATTTCTGGAATTACATTAGCTCCTTTATGCTCTTTTCTGTATACTTTTTTGTTGCTAATTTTATTGATTGAGATCTCTTGCGGGTATATTTTTAAGAAATTAAACTATAGTGTACTTTCTGTAATTTTATATTTCATTCAGATATTGAGTGTATTTCAAACACCAGTACCTTTTAAACTCGTTTTTGTTATGTTACCACTCTACCTAGTTGGCTCTGTTGTTCACAGCTTTAAAGTGAGTGAACCATGTTTTAACTGTTATTTTCTTGTAGTGTCTCCTTGTTTGTCACCGAAAGTGTTTGGAAAATTTAGTCATCATTTGTGGTCATCAGAAACTTCCAGGGAAAATACACTTATTTGGAGCAGAATTCACACAAGTTGCAAAAAAGGAATCAGATGGCATCCCATTTATACTCAAAATATGTGCTTCAGAGATTGAACATAGAGCCTTGTGTCTACAGGTACATTGTAACTCTTAAAATTAAGTTTAAAAACACAAATGCCTATATGATTTGTTCTAATGGTGAGACTTTAAAGGAAAACAGTGCTCTCAATTTTTAATAAGGAACTGAATTTATTCAGATTTATTTGGAAAATACCTCACTTGGCCCTAGTTTTTTTCCTTAATTATTAAGAAAAATTGAAATAGACACATCAGATATATTTATATATCTTCATTTAACCATTGATACTAAAGGAGAATTGTGCCCAATTTTTCCATTTTCTTAAGGGAATTTATCGTGTATGTGGAAACAAAATAAAAACTGAAAAACTGTGTCAAGCCTTGGAAAATGGAATGCACTTGGTAGACATTTCAGAATTTAGTTCACATGACATCTGTGACGTCTTGAAATTATACCTTCGACAGGTAACGTTTTCATCCTTGAAAAGTACCATTAAACAGAAAGAAAAAATATGACTTGTGTTTTGCTGATAACATTTACTACACATATATTTTCATTGACATAGACTATATCGATGTGTCTCTAATCATTGTACAGATCAAAGAGTATATAAAATACATATATAGTTTAAAGACCAATAATAATCAAAACATTCATTTCCCATCACCTCACTTAAGGAAATAGAACATCACCCTGTAGAAGGCTCCTGTGTGCCCTTCTCCAGTTGTGGTGCTCAACTCAGCTCCTGGGCTCTTTTCTAACCTTGTTAATACCTCCTTCTCTTTTCTTAATAGTTTTAATACCTGTTGTATATTCCTACACAGTGTGTTGTTAATGTGTCATTGAGGACTGAGAGGTAATGAGTTTAGGTAACTGAGAGGAAAGCATAAATCTAGCTGTGTAAGCAAAGGCCATAATCCAACTTTACCTTCATTGATATTCTCACATAGCTAATGTGGGAGGCCAGTGGGCCTGGGAACGTGAAGTTCAGTGTATCTGGGGCATCTGCAGGGCTTTCAAATAAGCTGAGTACTGGAGATTTAGCAGGAATATGGTCAGGGGTGGGCTGCTCTGTATTTTTTCTTTTTATGCTCACTGTTGAATCTGGGGCTTTTAGGAGTAGATCCAAAGAAAACACTCCTGTGGGGTAAAGTAATAATCGGTCTTCGTGGCTTCAGGCAGCAGTTCATGGAGCAGTTGTAGAAACAATCAGCACATTGTTATGATGAGCCAAATACAAAAAAGATACGGGTCAAGTGTGGCTGCATTCTGTCCTTGGGTGAAAATGAAGAGAGAGTCACAGAGAGCAGAGCAGTGATGGTCTTGGCCATGTCCATCTCTGGAGTTCTGTTCTGCATCTAGATCCTTTTTAATTATTGTGAATATCTGTCATCCTAGGATCTCCCTTCACCTTCTCCCCTCTTAGGGGGACACCTGTCTTCTGTGTCTTGTCTTCCTATTCATGGTTTATGTTCCTGTGTTGGTCATGCCATCCTTGAGCAAGGTGGAATAAGAGTAGATTCTTGAAATCTTATTTATCTGTAAATGTCTTTATTCTGCTTTCTTAAATGGGATGGAAGAGTATGGATAGTATGGAAGGTTATAGTATCTTACTCTAGAAATTCTTTTCCTTCACAATTTTGAAGACTTTTTTTTTTTTTGAGACATTTTTTATTCTCCTTGAAGCCTGAAATCTTTCTCATTTCTGATTTTTTGTATGAGGGCTGTTGTTTTCTCTTTGAAAGCTTGTCAAATCTTCTTTTCTCCCCATTGTTTTAAGATTTCACAACCTTGATGCCTTGATGCATGTGTCTTCTCCTCTGTCCTTCCAGGCACCCCACAAGCTCTGTCCTCCTTGGCCTTTTGTTCTTGGGACTAATTTTGTTGCTCATTTCCTCCTCTCTGTTTTCTCTGTATTTTCTTTCTGGAACTTAAATGTGTATACCTGACACCTTACACTGGTTCTCTAGTTCCCTCATCTTCTCTCTGCTTTGTTTTTGTCTTAACACTTTTTAAAAAGATTTCCTCAGTTTTATTTTCCACATCTACTTTGATCTATTTCATTTCTGAGATCATGGTTTAATTTCCAAGAACTTGGCTGTCTGTTCCTTTTACAGCATCCTTTTTTAATGAATGTAATATTTTATTTATCTGAGATGTTCACAGCTTTTTTCTAAAAAGGATTCTTTGCTTAGCCTTCAGCACTATTCAATAGGAATATAATGTGAGCCCTATATATAATAGTAAAATTTCTAGGAGCCACATAAAAAGGTGAAGTTAATTTTAATACTTAACATACTGAAATATCATCTGAACATCTAATCAGTATTTTTAAATTATTAGAAGGAAAGGTTACTGAGTCTTTGAAATCTGGCGTGTATTTTTCATATAGAGTACATGTCGTTTAACCACATTTCCAGTGCTCAGTAGCCCCGTGTGGCTAGTGATTACAATATTGCCAGTTCTAGACCTTCATTTGGTTTTTTTGAAACTTATTTTGATTTCTGTCTTCTGTGGTTGTCTACTTGAAATGAAAGAATTGGAAATTGAAGTCTCTTTGGAAGTTTTTGAATACGTGAAGGCTTTAAAGATTCTTAGCTTTAGTGTCATCTAGAAGGGCTATTTGGGAAACACCTGATGTCTGTATCTCTAGGTCTGTGCTCTCAGGCTGGCTTCATACCCCACAGAAGGGTCTTTCCCTGCCTATAGGTGTGGTGCCAGAACTCTGTGAGCCAATTTGGGTAAGAAGACCCCAGGGTCTCTGCCTCAGCATGCATACAATCACTAAATCCCTATTTTTAGAAGTTGACCACCTGTTGTTTGTGCTTGACGTTGCCCATCCAGAAGCCCTCTCTTCTACACTGCCCACAGAAAAAAAATTCTCACACTTCTGGGGAAGAGGTTGGTCAGAAGCATGTTGCTGAGACAAAGATCTGGATATCTAATACTTCTTAAATAGTTCACCGTTCTCCAGGATCAGAGTACCTAGTGCTGACAGTTCCTGAGTCTCCTATAAATTGTGTTGTTTCTCATTTCACCTTTCTCAGGACTGCTGTCATTACTTATTTATCTGCTCTTCAGTGGTGAAATGTTGCTTTTATCTGCATTCCTTTTCTGCTAGTCTTGTGGGCTTAACTGTGTTTTAGTGGGGTTGCAGAGGGAGAGAAACTAGGTACAAATGTTGGATCCGTCATGTTAGCCCACAGAACTATTTATATTACTTTTTACAGGATGTTCACATTTGCAGAATTCAGCTGAGAAATGGAGACAGAGTACCTCTGAATGACTTTTAATCTCACAATGAATCATCCTTTATCTCTCCTAGCCAGTCAGGGAGAGGAAATAAACGGAGTCCAGTACTATTCCGTCTCAGGAATACTGTGGGACCAACACTTTAGTGTGGGGAAACTATTCAATTCTTACAGTATTAGAAAGCAGTCTTCATTTTACTTATATATGGGAAATTTGAAACTTCAAGAGGCTAAGTGACCTTTAGATCCCAGAGTAGTAGGGGTAAAAATTAATGTCAAGGCTTCTCCTCCAGCAGGGGAGATCAGAGAGGTGGGTGCCAACCTCACCACAGATAGTGTAGGACACCAGCTAGCCAGAGATATGCTGTTTCCATTGCTGAGCAGTGTAAACATTGGAATCAGTTATGCCGGTAGGGAGATCATGCCCCTTGATAGTTTGAGAGAGGAACTTTTCTTCAACCCACTTAGGGCAATTCAAGTTGTCCTTAAAAATTAGATAGAACGTTGACAGTGTCTTTCTTGTAAGCCATATTGTCTTATGCTGGTCTTCAGTCTGGCCAAAGTAAAACACAAGGACCCTGTATTATTTTGTTCTCTGTCTACCCCATACCAATAAAATTGAGAATATAAACTTTTTCTAATTAATGTTATTAATATGACTTTTAATATGGTTTTAATAAAACAGCTCTAGATCTTGCTAACTTTGGGGCAGTCATGAATGTAATTGGTATAGGGTACAGCAGAGTTTTAAATTCCCATCATGCAGCTTTAGGTTTTAAAAAAGTTTTACTGATTATCAATTAACTCATATTTAATATAGATATAATTTTTGGCGATGTCAGATTCACCTTATAGATCACATTGGTAACAAACGTGTACATTTATAATGAGGATTAACCTTAAATCTTGTGAATCGTAATAGACATGCTAAATCACTCAGTAGCTAGTTAGTAAATTATTAACGGGGGAAAAATGGACAGATTGATATTCCTAATGTAATCTTATTTCTTTAGCTCCCAGAACCATTCATTTTATTCAGATTGTACAAAGAATTTATAGACCTTGCAAAAGAGATCCAACATGTAAATGAAGAACAGGAGTCAAAAAAGGATAACCCCGAGGACAAAAAATGGCCGAGTATATGTATAGAAATAAACCGAATTCTTATAAAAAGCAAGGACCTCCTAAGACAACTACCAGTGTCAAATTTTAACAGTCTTCATTACCTCATAGTTCATCTTAAGCGGTAAGAATTTTGTATAAGACAAGCATTCATTAGTGGGTGGAAATCAGTGTTTTCGTTTTGCTTTTTTTGGTTTTTTAAAAATTGTAGCAAAATACACATAAATTGACCATCTTAATCACTTTTTAAGTGTATGGTTCAGTAGTATTAAGTGCATTCATATTGTACAGCTAACATCCTTCCTTCAGTTGCCTCCTATGTGCCAGGCTCTCGCTGGGAAAATAAGGATGAGAATGTAAGGTTTCTGTCACCTGTTGTGCTTGTCAGCCTCGGGGCAGACCTGCAGAGAAGTGCAGTTGCAGCACGGTTCTTGTTCTAAGGGAGCTGTGCACAGCATGCAAAGGAACATGGGGGATTGGAAGGTCGTGAATCAGAGAAGGTAGCCCTTAGCCAGATGTGAAGAGCTGGGTGGTGGTTTGGTGACCAAGAATCTGAAAAGGCATTCCGGGTAGGAGGTAACAGACACAGAGACACGAGATAAGTTTGCATTTGGGAAGTATAGGTAATTCAGTTAGGCTAGGACAAAGCAAGCAGTAGCTTGAAGTGAGTTAGGTAGAGGCCTGATAAAGTCATACATACCTGCCAGATGAGTTGACTGTCTTCCTTCTGTACCTACTGAAGAATTTTGATCCAGGAATTTAACATGTTCGGATTTGCTCGTTAGGTCTTTCTGGCAGCCATATGGAGAATGAGTTGGAGGGGGTCCTCTACTGCAGTTCAGAACTTCTTGGGTAGTCTAGAAGTGAAAGGTGTAGAGAGCTTGAAACAAGGCAGTAGAGCAGAGAGATCTTTAGGAGGCAGAATCAGAAGACTAGCTGTGGCAGTAAGAGAGAAATCGACAATGTTTAACTTTCCAGCATAAACACCTGGAGGATGTGCTATATACTAAGATGGGAGCATCTCTTAGGGTTTTTTTGCTTCTGCTTTTCTGCTGGTAAAACTTTAGTAGTTCTTTCTACTTAATTAAATTTGATCCAGTACTGTGAAACCCAATTTTCTGTGTGGTCAATATCTAATCAAATAAATATATCCTTTTTCTAGACTTGTACCACCCATTTTTCCTCCACCCTTCCCAACCCATAGTAAACTACCATCAAGGAAATCTAATAGGCGAATCTTATACAGCTTTCTGTGTTCTATTTCACAGAGTCGTGGATCATGCAGAAGAAAACAAAATGAACTCCAAAAATTTGGGGGTGATATTTGGCCCAAGTCTCATTAGGCCAAGGCCCACAACAGCACCTGTCACCATCTCCTCTCTTGCTGAATACTCAAATCAAGCACGGTTGGTAGAGTTCCTCATTACTTACTCACAGAAGATCTTCGATGGGTCCCTGCAGCCACAAGATGTAGTTGTGTGTAGTATAGGTGGTGTTGCATCTCAAGTTGATCAAGGCTGTCTTCCAAAGCCTCTATTGTCACCAGAAGAAAGAGACCCAGAACATTCTACGAAGTCACTGTTTTTCTCTTCAAAGGAAGTGAGTTTTGACCTTTATGGAATTGTGTTGGAAATTTGCAATGTTTGTATTAGTAAGTTAAAAATCTTTTAATTGTTTTAAGGTGTGTTTTACTTCTTACATTTAAAATTCTTCTCTGTCAACAGGATATGCATACTGTGGGTAGTGAAACCAAAAGTTTTGAGCCAGCTACATCATTTGAGGAATCAGAACGAAAGCAAAACGCATTAGAAAAATGTGATGCATGTCTCACCGGTGAGTGACCATGTAAAATACATGTTTGCTGACTTAAAACTGTGCCAGTTAACTATGTCTAAAAGCCAAAATGAGTGAAGTCAAAAGAAATCAGAGAAAGAAATTTCATTAGTAAATGGATCTTTACTGGCCATTAAAAAGTTGCTCTGTACTATACCTTACATTTGAATGAATGTCATTCTTTACAATAAGACATCTTGGAATTCATAGTCGTTTTTGTTCCCTTTCCAAAAAGTTCTTTTTCATTTTTGCCTTCAAGTAAAGTCAAGGCAGAAATGTGTTGAACAGTATGAATTATCATACAATCTGTTAGTATATAGAGTATTGTATTGACCTAACTGCTCATACGAAGTCAACTAGAATCCTAAAATTAAAAATAGACTCCTAAAACTCCTAAAACTTTTTTCAAGTGCTTTTACCTGTCACCTTTCATGTATTAAGCATAAATATGTGTATATCTTTTTTTATTTACTTGACTACAGTCAATTTATTCACTGTATGATAAGTTTAGTTGCAGCGGTTAGCTGTCAAGCTGGTGAAAGGCTTCCATTTGTTACTATAATTTGATATATCACCAGAGCTAACTTCCAGTTTTTAAAAATGTAGTGATATACATTAAATTTGATGTGTAATCCTATATCAGTGATCATAGTCTGACAGGATCTAAAAGGTAAGGAAGCTAACATTCATTAAGTATTTGCCTGCTCTGTGCTAAGCACTGTGATTGTTGTTCGATTCCGTATATCTGAGTTGATCTTCATAACAATTCTGTGCTGTAAGGTAGGTAGTACCAGCCCCATTTGACTCATAGCCTAATAGTCTGAGGGTGGTTAAAGTCAAAGGTCATGCCCCCAATAAATTGTTGAGTCAGTATTTGAACTTATATCTGTGCTTATTTCACTCTTGTGATCTAGGGCTCCCAATTAGGAACAGCAGTTTTCATAAATGTCCTTTTTTTGAAAGCATATTACATATCAGAAAATTGTGAACACTTTTCATGATTACATCATTTAGGCCACACATCATCATAGATATAATTTTATGATTTCTTTTTCTTGGTAGATGAAGACAGGGACAGTGACATTGCCTTGCCCAGTGCAAAAGCGGTAGAGCTGAGCTAAACCCAGCACGTGGGCTTCAGAGTATGCACTCTTACCCATTACACGATAAGTTTGTCCCTCAGAACTTAAGGAACATATTTTAGTTGGTGCCCATAGCCCGACCACAACCGCTCAGTTCCCTTAGAGTGGTCCTTAAATGTGGGGAAGGACCTGGGAAAGAAACACGAGACAGCATTGCCCTGGAAGCCCAGGGGAGACAGGTCAGTGGTGTCAGGTAAGGAGGAAGGTCAGCTGAGATGAAGACTGACCAGTGATTCTGATGGCCTCCTGTCTGCAAAGCTCTGCCTAAGAGATGTGGGGGGAGGGCCCAGCAACGGGAAAGGACTGCCTGCTGTGCTCAGGGCAGCTGAAGTTCAAAGCCAGAATGGTGCCGAGGCACAGACTTGTTTGATGTTTTCCAGCAGTAAAGAGGAGCCATGAGCAGAGGGCTGGAATTTTCCAGGAATGGGAATTTTTCGGGGGAGACACTGCAAAACAGGACAAGGTTTGAAGGAGCTGAGCATTCTAGTTTGAGAAAACGTGGACCACGGGTCCAGACTGTAGGAGAGAGAAGAAAGTAAGCCTGGGAGTAAACAGTAAATGGGGAGAATGGTGTTGTCTTTACCAAAAACAGAACAATTCAACCTTAATGGGACAGGACGAATGTTATAGTGCATTTATTAGTTGATCAGATAAGAAGGGGCATCTAAGGCATCTAATAGGATATGTTCTCACTGTGGGTTGAATGTAACTGAAAATAGCAGATTGAGCTCTGCATAGATAATTGAGAATAACTTGGAAAAATACATAAGACTTCTGTTTTGATTGGCTCTTCATCTATAAATCATTCACTCTCTTGTTAACCACATGCCATGAAATTTGATTTTTAAATAAATCTTTTCCTTTTTTAGACAACAAAGTGGGTTTGCTTATAGACCTAGAGCTTGAATCAACATCACAGAAGATGGAAGATGTTTGTAAAACCTCCAAGCCACTTAATCTGAAATCAGATAGGGAAGCAAACAGTGTTGAAAGGCATGCTCCAAGGACCAAGATGAGACCTGTAAGTTTGCCTGTAGATAGACTACTTCTTCTGGCAAGCCCTCCTAATGAGAGAAATGGCAGAAATATGGGGACCGTAAATTCCGACAAGTTTTGCAAGAATCCTACCTTTGAAGGAGTTAGTAAGAAAGATACTCCTTCTGTTGGTTGTTCCAAATTGGATGGCTCTGAGCAGTCAACTCTGCAAAGCCCTTGGGAGCAACAATGGGAACAAAATGGACTAACTGTAAAGACTGCAGTGACTGTGCCCAGTGCACTCCAGGACAGAGGACTGACAACGAGCCCCAGGATCACTGGGGGCCACCCAGTCAGTGCCGCCCAGCCCAGTAAGCCATACTCAGAACCAGTGAGGCCAGCAAGACAGGTGTCTGGGAGACGGTCCTCTGATTCCTGTCCTCCTGCTCCTGTCCGAGCGCCCAGAACACTGCAGCCGCAGCATTGGACAACGTTTTATAAACCACGTGCTCCCATGGGTGGTGTGAAAGGGGATGAGGAGAAACCTGCAGCACCCTCCCCAGCACCGCCTCCCAGCACAACTCCCACCCCCCAGGGGCATGCACTAAGAACAGTGCCAGACTCTGAAAACGCCCCAGCTGCCCCCACACAGCCCACCAGGAAGCCTAAAGAGAGCCCTGAGGAACGGGACTTGCCTGATGTGCCGCCAGCGTGTCAGAGACCAAGGCTAAAACGAATGCAACAATTCGAAGACCTTGAAGATGAAATCCCACAGTTTGTGTAGGGTTGTCAGAATTCAGCTTTTCTCTTTTTGTTGTTTTGTTTTGTGGTATTATGTTTTGTGAAAGAAACTTTTGACAGGGCCCCTTTTGTATAGTATTGCCAAATCATGGATTTTGCTATTTGTCGTCGTCCTTACATTATACTGTGTTGGTTATGTTTATTGAGTGGTAGATTGTTTTGATAGGGCCCCATCTGTGCCTCACTGGAATTATATGTATTTTTAAAGTTGTGAATAAATAGGTGGACTCATGTTTTTTAAAGTTCAGTTGATTTTTCCCATAAAATGGTTCATTTAAATGCATCCCTAATATATGATATAGTTCTCAACTAACAGGTGCAATTGGGGAAAATCAGCTTTATTTTTTGAAGTGAAACTATGTTGCTTATTTATAAAAGAAATATTTCTGAATGCAAGTGCCTGAAAGATCTTTGTTTGGTAGGATTGTTTTGTTCACACAATTTTATAGTGTGTCTTCGTCCATTTGTATGGTATATATGTAACCTTTTATTTTTCAGTTGGCAGTTCACTTTTTAATATTTACATAATGGCCAAAAGGCTTGCAAATCTCTATTTAATTGCATTTTGGTTAATTGCCAGATTTTCCATGTGGTAGTCAATTGAATTGTACAAAGAAAGTGCACTTAAGCTTGTTTCTAAATTACATAGTTCAGCTCTGCCTTATTTGGCTTTAGATGGTTTTAATACATTTAATATTTTTTTTATCTCTTGGCTTTGTTCTGCATAAACTTTTGTTCAACAGTTCTGAAACTTTTGGTATTTTATATAATGGTCCAAAAATGTTTTAAAATTCAATGCATTTCCTCTTCATATTGTCTGTTTTTTGTTTTTTTTTTTAAACCACTCTTTGGTATGAAATGTTTTCGCTTTTAAGTAATTCTGTGTACTTTTTCTACCAGGACTTTTAACCATTGACGATGTATGTTTCATCCAAATCATGCAGAGATTTATTTAAGTTGATTCTAAGAGTATAGTTCGATAAGGATCATTGTTTGGAACTTGAGAGAAGGTGTAGATGATTGGACAGATGTATTTCATTTATCAAATTCTCAGTTTTTAGAACTAGTACAGTCCTGTTATTTTCTGGGTTTCATTATTTTGCCTAAAATAGGGTATAAAAGGGACTAAAAAAGTAAAATAGCCTCTTTTCCTATGTGTGAATTATATTTGTAGCAAATGCTTTTATATGACCGTGTTATAGTTGATAAAAAGTGTGTGTGTGTGTGTGTGTGTGTGTGTGTATACATGGCTTCTCATGTATAAATTAAGTTCTCATGGTTTCTCTGAAATTGTTGCCTCTTAGGGCCTGAGACTTTAAGATTTATTAACTGTTGGCTTAATGGTCAACACTTGGGCTCATACATCCCTTACTATATAACATGGAATGCATTTATAGGACATTGCTGTTATAGCTCTATATGACATTAGAGACTAGGGAGAAATGAGTAACTCACTCCTTTGTTCTGGAGCCTTGTTGTTAGTCTTTATTGTACAGAATATAAAAGAATCGTATTGCTTCAAAAACCTAAAAAGTAAATAAGAGCCAACATTTATTGAGCCCTCTCTTTGTGCCATGAACTCTACTAAATCCCTACATAAATGATTTCATTTCAGGTTCACTGCAACCTATAATATGTAGGTAAGTACTTTACTATTCCTGTCTTACAGATAAGGAAACTGAGGCTTAGTTATGATGTGCTCTAGGTTCCACTGGTATCACAGTTGGAGTCAAGTCTCAAACTGGTTATCAGACTCTTGGTGGTTAGAACTCTTACTGTGTTATTGCTAAGTATTATCAGGTAGTATTTAACAATATAAAATGCACCTTAAAAATTTTTTCATTGTGGTAAAATATGTGTAACATAAAATTAGCCATTTTAACCATTTTTAGGTATACAATAACATTAACTACATTCACATTATTCTGCAACCGTTACCACTATCCCATCTCCAGAATGTTCTCATCATCCCATACTGAAACTTAGAAAGTATACATTTAAATTCCTTCAGTTTTCTTTTAATGTATTGAGACAACAGAGTCAAAACATATGTCATAGAATCAACTGGCGTCTCTGTTTCCCCTTACTGTTAAAGCTCACATGTGAGAGTTCCACTTGGGCCTTTCTGTCTTTAGGGCCCTCTGGCATCTCATCCAGCTTAAACCGTCAGTCTATGGGTGCTTCTAGTTTCCTGAGACATTAAGCAAGTATCTCCCAGAAGATGTTGCTGTTTCTAGAGTACTCACTGTGCCCTACTCTACTCAGTAACATGGCAGCAATTCCTCATAGGAAATTGTTTTATGACACATGGAAAGAATGTGAGTCAAGGGAAAGAGCAATAGTGGGGAGTCCTTTTAGAGCTGCCACGCCACTAGAAAGGTTTGTGGAAAGCATCTCATTCAAGTTTGCAAGAAGTCATTTGTGAAGGGTTGATCCAGACTTTCTTAGATAGGCTTATTTTACATAGTGAGAAGTTAATTAGCATCTATGAATATTTAAAGTCACTTTTAGTGCACTTCAGGCAATGTATTTCTTTTGATGTATAGATGAAGAAGAGATGATCCCTGTGAAGGACTTGTCCAGAGATCTCAGAAGCAAATGAAATCACACCTCCCTTCCTTGAGTGATTAAAATTAATTTAAACATGATACTAAAGCGACACTACTCCCAGCTAACATTGTGTTGCTTACAGCATTTGTACAGCTATAAAAGTCTCTTTCAATGGCAACCATTGTATATTTTATGATAAGTTATCATCAATATAATCTCTGGGTTTTTCTTTCCTAGAGGCAAGAAATTGTTTTGATGTGCTGATATGATTATATATGTAGATAATTCAGTAACATCTGGAGTTTAGCAAAGTTGCTACATTCACAATCAATATGCAGACGTCCGTTATATTCCTACATATCAGTAACAGGCAATACAATTTTTTGGAAAGATCTCTTAAAATAAGTTTGAAATACCTAAGAATAAATCTAACAAAATATATACAAGATCTTCATGGAGACAATCTAAACTCCATCAAGAAGCATTTAAAGAGATCTTGGAAAAAATGGAGTGCTCTGTGATGTGCATGGAATGGAAGCCTCAATATTGTGAAGGTGTTCATTTACCTAGCATTTATCGATTCAAATGTAGGGTCATCCAATGTAATTTTGAAAGTAAGCTGCAGACATGATTCCCCATCCCGCCTAAATACTTTAATGATATTTCCTTGAAACAAGAACACTCCTACGGAACCATAGTATGACAATCAAAACCAGGAAATTAACATTGATGTAGGACATCCAATCCATAGACCACATTCAAATGTGCTGATTGTCCCAATGTTCTTTGCTTCAGCATCCCTAGGCAAGATCAAATGGTGCATTTCGTTGTCCTGTCTTATTACCTCCTTTGACTGGGAACAGTTTTTCAGTCTTTTTTTTCATGACCTTGATTTTTTGAAGAGTATAAGCCAGGTACTTTGTAGCATGTCCCTACATGGGTTTATCCAGTTTGGGTTTATCCAGTTTTTCCTCAGGATATACATTTTTGTCAGAAATGATATTCTTCTCATTATATCCTACCAGGAGATACACAATGTCAAATTGTCCCATTGCTGGTCATGTTAACTTCAATCACTTGGTTTAGGATAGTATCTATCAGTTTTGTCTATTTTAAAATTAATAAAAAGAACTTTGTGAGGAGAGTTTTTGAGACTGTGAAGGTCCTGTTTCCCATCAAATTGTCACCAGTTTGAGTCTATTAACACCTGTTGCCTGAATCAATTATTATTATTCTGGTTGCCAAATGGTGAATTCATCATTGCTTATGCTTTGATTGATGTGAGGAAAAGCAGTCCCTTCTCCATTTATTGTTTATTCATTTATATCAATGTGGACTTATGTATTCCTCCTTTATTCAGTAAATTCCTATATATGACTATCATTTATTTTGATACTGAACTTTTTCCAGATTTGGTCTATGGGAGTCTATTCCACCTTGCTTCTATGTCCTTTTGATTTAAAACAAAATTTTTTTTTAATGTTTATTTATTTTTGAGAGACAGAGGCTGAAGCATGAGCAGGGGAGGGGCAGAGAGATGGAGACAGAATCTAAAGCAGGCTCCAGGCTCTGAACTGTCAGCACAGAGCCCGACGCAGGGCTCAAACTCATGAACCGTGAGATCATGGCCCGAGCCAAAGTAGGACGCTAAACCGACTTGAGCCACCCAGGCTCCCCTGTCCTTTTGATATTTTTTTAGCTCTTCCTTATTTTTTGGCACATGAAGGTATCCCAAGCTTATCTTGTACTTTTTCCTGAGGAACATTGGTTCCTTTAAATGGAAAATAGTATATGGAAACCAAGACCTGAGAAGTGCTCATTGCTTCTGGAGAGTCATTGGTTTTAAGCCCTATTGGCAGACAGATCAAAGAAATACATGTGTGTACACAACAGACATATGCTATATGTGTATCTATATATACATATATATTGAAAAACCTTGAGTTCACATTAGTACCTTCAATTCTAATTCAATAGTTTAGAGTTTAGTATTTCCCTTTCCATATTTGTAACTCCTTTCTCTCATAGTGAGGAATCTGGCTCCCATAATCCTAAATGTATTATTTGCTTACTTTTTATGTTCCAGCCTCCTGACAACGCTAGCTGCTGCATTGGGCCACCTAGCTCCAAATATGTCAAATATGTCAGCCACCACTGCACTGCCCTGACCACACGACTCCCTAATAACACCAGTTGAAACCCTAGTCTCAACCACAAGGACCAGGCCAGCTGAGCCTTGACCCTAATGATGTCAATCCTAACCATTCGATCCTCAGCCCTGGTCATCTGGCTGAATCTTCCACCCCAATCAGAAGGAAGGGAAAGGACAAATTCATGATCTTTTGATAATAAGCAAGTATTAAGTATTTGTTTACTAAATTCACTAGGACAAGTCTGCAAATGAAAGGTTATACATATATATCAGCAATGTTTAAACATACATTAGTATATTTGTGAAATTCATAGAATTTTAAATTATTTTAATATCCCTTTTGTTCCCACTCTAATACTTGCAAGTAAATTTTAAATATTAATACTTCCTGAATATCTAGGCCATATTACATATGCTGTTTTTTAATGTCTTTACAACTAAAGTTTATTACCCTATATACATAAAATTAACATACTTTTCAGAAAATAGGGTGAAAAAGACTACTTTCCCCTGTTTCTGAGTTACAAATGTGAATAGACCAATGAGCTTTTCATTGTCTAGAGAGTGATAATTGGTAAATGAATATGGCCCTGAAATAAAATCAGGTCACAGACCAAGTATTAGGTAAGATCTTATTTACAATTTTAGACACAAAGCCTGACACATGGTTGCTTTCCACTAAATTAATTATCTGTATCTCATTTCATTTTACACCAGAAATTTGCTTTTTGAGATCTACTTCCAATGAATTAAAAACTTTCCTGCATCCAGCTATTTTCTTCAAAGTTGTGAGAGTTCATCTAGCCAGGTGCCAGTGAAATCAGTCCATGGTGGTGTTATTCAGCACAAGAGAAAGCTGTGAACCTATGAATTCCCCGTCGACAAGTGCAGATACGTATTTAATTCAGATTCACTGGGAGATTTAAATGACTTTTTGTTTTAACTTGAGTCATAAATGCAGAAGTGTGTAATATATGTGTATCGTTTAAAGAATAAAATGAACTCTCAATATCCCCTTCAGAGAATGTTAGGGAGACACCAGAGCAGCCTCCCTGATCACATGACTGTCTCTTCCCCTCCTCCGACACACACACTCTCTCTGGTGTAACCTCTGTCTTGAATTCTATGTTCACCATTTCCTGGCTTTTAAAAAAATTTGCTACCTATGTATTATTTAATTTTGACTGTTTCTTTAACCTTTTACCAGAGCATCATTGAATCTTTTGTGGCTTCTTACATTCATATTTTTGAGATTAATCCATGTAAATGTTTGTAGCTGCAAGCATATTTTTCCTTTTTTTAACTACTGTAAAGTATCCCTGTGGTAAATTTACCAAGGCAAGAATTCTTAACTGCCTTTTTCAGATGAGCAAATAGACTTCAAAGAGGTTAAATAACTTACTTTATGTTATATAGCTAATAAGAAAGGGTGCTAAGACTTGGACCCAGGTGTCTTTATTATAAATGCTGTCATTTCTAAATTCATCTTCAATTTTTAAGCCAGAGGCTTTCATAAATAATATACTTTCAGGCTAAAGTTTTTCTTACTAGTTGCTAGGATACTAAAATTTAGGGTTATATTCCAACTCCAAGGTCATTTTTAGTGTACATGCGTATTAAAGTTTATTCATTTCTTAAAACCACTGCATCTAAAATTGGTGAAGTTTTTCTGGATTGCAGCAAATTTTGTAGGTTAAACTTTGCTAATAATGAGAGAATAACAGAGCAGTGATGGAATAAACAAACAATTCTACCTCTCCACACTCAGTTCCAAAAGAATAGTTTGGAAAACAGTGCTGTAATGGAGAGCTATTAAGGAATTTAAGTATATTGAGAATAGTGTTTGTATGAGATCTCCTAGCTTCTGTTTATAATCAGGAAAAGAGTCAGCAATCCAGGTGAGAAATAGGTCCTAAATTAAGCCACTGACCTAATTCCAGTTTATTTTTAGGAACATAATTGACAGGGATTAGTGACCCATTGTGAATGTGGAGTTAGTGAAGGTTGAGGGTGGAGTTGGCAGGGTAGAGAAAGTGATGCTTACCCTGGAAGCCAGGGACAGAGTAGTTCTTTTTACATGCTAGAAGTGAAAACAAAGGATTGAAGTTAAACATCTTACTTGCTCCTTTAGGCAGAATGAGATCCCATGACTGGTAGTAAAACAGAGGCAGATTTTGTTTCAGTCCTCTCTAAGGAATCCATTTATGATTAGAACTGTTTATAAATAGAATACATTATCTTGTGATTTGGTGAATTCCTCAAAACTGGAAAAGTATTCAAGGCAAACACTAACCTCCTATAAGGATTATTTCTAGGGAGGAAGTTGGGCTAGATCTGTAAAGTCTTCAAGCTCTGATCCTAATTTTATGACCTTGAATTTAAAGTGAAGGAGATGTTTCTAAAATCACTGCATTAAGCAATTTTAGTTTTTTCATTATGCCCCTTTTATTAATGTAGGCAAGGAAACATTATACTTCATTAGAGACATCATTGAAGACTTTTTAAAGTGCTGGGGGGCAAAAGTCAACCCAAAATTCTATGTAGAATAAAAATATTCTCTATAAATGTGAAATGTAGAAGTTTAAAAAAAAAGTTACTAGCAGGGCTGCATTAACTAAAGTCTGTAGAGAGGTCTTTAGGCAGAAGGAAAGTGATCCTAAGTAGAAATACAGAAATGGAAAGAAGATTTTTACAAAAAGCGAATGCGAGTGAATTTTGACTGTTACAAAACAATACTGGCAATGTGAAGTTTAAAATTTTTGTAGAGTTAGAATACATGGTAACAATAATATGGAAAAGGTGGAAAACATGGAAGAATAAAGTTCTGGTATCGTCAAGGAAGTGGTAAATACAATAATTTGTATTAAATTTAACCCAAATGTGTATCATAACATCAAAAAGAGTAATCCAAAAGAAGACAAGACAGAAAAAAAAAAAAAGGTAAATGAAACAGTGGGTCAGATAGAAAACAAGTAGTTGGATAGTAGGTACAAAATCACCTAAATCAGTAATTACATTAAATGAAAATGGATCAAATACTTCAAGTAATAAGCTAATGTCAGATTGGGGAAGAAAACAAAGCCTACGTATGTATTTCTGATTTACAAGACACACATATTAAGTAAAGGTGCATAGAAAGTACAAGGATGGCAGAAAATCAACCATATAACAGCTAATGAAAAAACAGGTGTAGCTACAGTAATGTTAGATAAAACAGATTGAAGTCGGGAAGCATTACTGGAGAGGAAGAGGGATATTCTGAAATGGGAAGCCAGTTTACCAGGCTTAAATAGGCAAAAAATAGACAACCAAAAAGAAAAATGGACAATCCACAATCATAAGGGTTACTTTAACATACCTCTAAACAAACAGACAAAAAAGTAGGAAAAATAATAGATCTGAAGAACAGTTAGCAAACTTGATGTGATTGATATATAGAAAATACTGCCAACAATGACAATGTTTTACTTAAAACCATATTTAAAATTTATCAAAACTGACAATAAGCAGGCCTTAAAGGAAGCCCCAAAACATTTCAGAGGATCAAAATAATTGAAAATATGCTCTGACTTCAGGGAAATGATGCTCGAAATCAGTAACAAAAGATCACTAGAAAATTCTCAGGTGCCTGGAAATTAAACAGAACACACTTCTAAATAATCCATGGAACGAAGAAGAAATAACAGGCTTTAGAAAATATTTTAAGCTGAATGATAATGAAGATGTGCCATATCAAAAGTTGTGGGCTACAGCTAACACAATGCTTGGAGAGAAATGTATAGCCTTAACTATATTTACTATAAAAGTTGAAAGACTAAAATCATTTACACTTCATCTCAAGAAGCAAGAAGAGTAAAACAAAGAATGCAGAAAGAAGAAAACAATAAAAATCAGAAATCGGTGAAATAGAAAACGAATCTAAGGGCGCCTGGGTGGCTCAGTCAGTTAAGTGTCTAATTCTTGGCTTCAGTTCAGGTCATGCTCTCACAGTTCTTGAGATGGAGCCCCACACTGGGCTCTGCACTGATTGAATGGAGACTGCTTGGGATTCTCTCTCTCCCTCTCTCTGCCCCTCCCCCATTCTCTGCCCCACCCCCCCACTGTCCCTCAAAATAAATAAACATTAAAAAAAAAAAAAAAGTTAAACAAAAACAGGGGCGCCTGGGTGGCTCAGGCAGTTGAGCTTCCGACTTCGGCTCAGGTCATGATCTCAGGGTCTGTGAGTTCGAGCCCCGCATCGGGCTCTGTGCTGACAGCTCAGAGCCTGGAGGCTGTTTCAGATTCTGTGTCTCCCTCTCTCTGACCCTCCCCCATTCATGCTCTGTCTCTCTCTGTCTCAAAAATAAACAAACATTAAAAAAAAAAATTTAAATGTTCAGACTCAAAAAAAATTTATTAAAAAAAAAAAAGTTAAACAAAAACAAGCTAAAAGCTTGTTCTTTGAAAAGTTTAAGAGAACTGACATACCCCCATTAAGACATCAATAAAAAAAGAGAAAAAGTAACATCAGGAATGAAAAATACATTATCATTGGAGACTACACCAACAATGAAAAGATGTGATGATAAAATGAACATTTAACATCAATTTTAAAATGTGAATAAGGGCAAATACCTCAAAAAATTAAACTGACAACACAAATGGAAAATCTGGAGAGTGTCTTCTGTTAGTGGAAGTTGAATCAGTTATTCAAAAGTCCTTCCAGAGACAACGTAAAGCCTTTTCAGTGAGCTCTTTCAAACATTTGAGGAAGAAATTACCTTAATTTTAAACAAATTCTTCCAATAAATAGAAAAATGGAATATTTCCCAATTAAGTCCATCCTAATCATGATACCAAAACATGACAAAGGCATCATGATGTATAATAAGGGAAACTGAAATAGATACAAAAGATAGTATCTCACTACCAAGTGACGTTAATTCTCAATGTATGCAAATGTGGCTTAACACTTGAGAAACCAATGTACTCTGCCACGTTAATTTTTATAAAGGGAGAAAAATAGTTATCTCAACTGATACAAATTGGAAAAAGGATTTGATGAAATTTAACAACCATTTATAAAAAATTCTTAGCAAACTATGAATAGAACTTCTGTAAACTGCTATACAGTCTACTAGCAGACATATCTGGTGGTAAAATATTGAAAGTTTTGCCCTTGAGAGCAGGAATGACACAAGGATTCCCATAATCACTTCTTCTATTCAACATTGTACTAGAGATTCTTGCCATATATAATAAGGCAAGAAAAGAAAATGAATGGCATAAAGACTAAAAAGGAAGAAATAAAATAGTCATTTGCAGATACTATGTACATAGAAAATCCAAATGAATTTACCGACTATTAGAATTAGTAGGTGAATTTAACAAACTTCTTATAAGTACAGTACTCAAAAGTCACTTATATTTATAAATCAATACCAAATAGAAAATGGACTTTATGAAGTGATATCATTTAAAATAACACTCAAAACATCCAAGAGCTAAGAAGTCTAAGGGGAGATGTGTAGAGATATTTATTTCTATACTGAAATACACAAACTATTTTTTATATGAAGAACCAAACAAATAGAAGGATATTCCATTTTTGTGGGTTGGAAGATTCAAAAATATGGAGATAGTAGTTCTCACCAAACTGGTGTAGACAGTCAACCCAGTCTTACTGATTCTTGTTAATTTTTACAGATGTGCTTTAAGGTATGTTAATATAGGTGGTCTTATCCTCAGAGGCAGAATAGGTGTTCTGAACTTTCCTTTAGTGGCCTGAAAGAGGATAACTGCCCAGAGGTAATATGGCTAACAAGAGAAGAAGGTAGAAGAACGCACAAGCTTCTTTTTTTGACCTTTTTCTTTCTCCTCCACTCTCCCACCAGACTGCTCCAGTCTTGTTCTTCCTGGCTGTGTTCCCTCCTCCTAGGACCCCAGGCTGCATAAGGTACAGTCTAGGATTTAACCTACCTCAAAGTCCACAGCTGTGTTTGTGTGTGCGTGCACGCTATATATTACAGAAATTTTATTCATTTAAGTAAATCCCTTGAATTTAAACTTAGAAAAACCTCTCCACACAGCACTGGGGCTTATAGGCTGACTGTTAGCAACTACTTTGGGTCCCACTTTAAACCAAGTGCTATTTGAGGGACCCCCTGGAGATGTGGGCCCTAAACATTTAACTGAATATTTATAATTAGCTTTGTAGAAAACAAAGTGTTTCTAGCTATCACCAGAAATTAAGACCCATTATAGAACAAGCCCTAAATTATTTAGGATCCTGTAAAGACTTCATGTAATAAAGACAAAAATCTCCTAACATGACAGAGTTGAGTGGGTTATGTTAGTTGCAAATTCTTTTGGTTAGCCATTGAATAAGTCTTTTCTTTCCTCACTATTTCCCTTTGTTTAAACTAAATCTAATTTCAAAGGGAATTCTTTAAAGCCTATAATCTTATTTGGGCTAAGCTATTATCTGAAAACGTTCCTCGTAAAATAATGTTCCCAGAGCTGTTCAGGGTTTCCCCGATGTTAGCCAACTCCATTGAAATCACATAGAAGTCGTGACTGGCCAGATATTTGAGGTATGATATGTGATCATTAAATGTATAGTTTTAAAACATTTTAGACATAACACTTGTTGGTAGTGGGGATGGACCACTGGGGACGCACTGGCCTGGGAATGAGGAAACCCGGGGACGTGACAGCCGTCCTCACATACTGGAGTGTGAAGAGATTACAGGGACACGGCTTGTCTGCTCCTTTAGGGAGAAGTGTGACCAGAGGCTGGGATTCATAGGTGGGCAGACTGCTGCTCAAAAATGTCAGGAAGCCATTTTACAGTTAGAATAGTTCTAAATGGAACATGTGACCCCATGATTTCTCAGTCGGTGAGAACACATTCAAAACAAAGACTAGATGACCACGTATCTCTTAAACATATTTTGAAAGGAATCTTTTGGAAGGAAAGATGTTGGTTTAAATCATCTCTCAGCCCTAAGATCGTTAAGGCCTTGAGGTGAGTGAAATCTTCCTCTTAGATATCGCCCTGTTTGTAATATCAGCAGGGAGCAGATGAACCTCGTTACCTAGTCCACACAGCGTCATTTGCTGACTGACATGGCTTGTGTCCTGTGCTCTCACCTCCCTGCCAGAGATCTTTATTCCTGTTTCCTGTTCTCCCATCTTCCTGGGCAACATGAATGTGATCTCACTGTTGCTGTATTCATAGATATTTGTTTATTTTATTTTTAGAATTGTATTTATTTATTTTTTAATGTTTACTTTTGAGAGAGAGACAGAGACAGAGTGAGAGTGGGAGAGGAACAGAGAGAGAGGAAGACACAGAATCTGAAGCAGGCTCCAGGCTCTGAGCTGATAGCACAGAGCCCAATGCAGGGCTCGAACTCACAGACCATGAGATCATGACCTGAGCTGAAGTCGGAAGCTCAACCAACTGAGCCACCCAGGCACCCCTAGAACTTTATAATATACATTGGATATTTCTGTAAAAGGTATTCCATTTTTCAAAGGAGTTTCTCCTATTTCCCTATTCTACTTTCCTTAGAGCAATAAGCAATAATTACTACTCTCATAAGTAAGCTGCTCGGTTGTATTGGACAGTAATTATGTCTTTATGTTTTAAGGCTTATCACCCCAACCCCCCTTTCCTTTCACTGCACAGTTTCACTGCACCATTTCATAGTAAAATTGTACTCTGCTCAAATTCAAAGAGCCTGAACAAAAGCTAGAGGCCCAAGGATTTGGGGGTACTGATTTAGGAGCAGGGTCTACTACTGGCATAAACCTTCTAATTATTCATAACTACAAAAATAGCAATGAAAGCTACTTTAATGAAAAAGGAACTCGGGAATGAGATCATTAAATATAACTAAACACATTTTAAATATAAATGTCATGTATTTCCTGATTAGTGTCAGGTACATATCTAAGCTATCTATCCCGAATTCTGGTCTCAGAGAAAAAGGTCAGAGACCATTATAAGCAAGGTGCTTCACCTTGGCAGGTCCATTTACAACAATGAGATCTTTTGGAACAATCATTTCAGTCTTTTTTTTTACCAGAGATTTCCATTGGTCCTTTTCTTGGTAATCCATTTATGTCTGCACCCTTATAGTCTACTTTGCCTTTGTTTTTATCACGGGACTCTCAAAGAACTTTGTTAGGCCACATAGGACTAACAAAAGGGGACATCAGAGGGTATGTGTATTGCTCCAGGAATTTTTTGTAGATTCAGAGAAGAAATGGAATGACAAGGCTACCAATGCACACCAACCTCCCAAGCTTGAGGTCCTGAGCAGTGACCACCAGGCACAAGTGGAAATGTCGGCACCTCTGGAGAGAGGAAGATTTTTGTGTATTTTAGACAGCTTTAGGTCACATTGTATACATTTCTTTGTAATTCAATTCAACAAGCATTTACTGACAATTTACCGTGTGCCATCCACTATACCAGATAATGCAGACAAAATAGAAGTTAAAAAATACTCCCTGTCTTTGTGAAGCTGACAACCTATTATTGTCAGAAGCTGGCCCTCAGGGAGTTCTAGTTTACATTTAGAAAAGTCCGGTTTGGCTTAATACCTTTTTTTTTTTTCCAGGAATGATAGCAGAATTTTCCTGTATACAAAGTTTGAGGATACAAGCAAATGTTTATATTGAAACTAAAATAGTATGACTCGTATTTTTCCAAAAAGCAGATAATTTGAAAAATAGCCATTTATTGTATCTAGATACAAAAGGCATCAGAATTAATTATAGCCCTGGTTTGTACAAATATGGGTTGATAATGTGTCAATCAAATGTTACAAGTACAGGTATTAAAATGGCCAGTAAAACTAATTTATCTAATAGGTACTGGCATAGTACTAAAATTACAGACTGGAAATTCTGCCATGAATCAATGACAACTAAGGTATGTGTTGTGTAAAGTGAGAATTCTTTACAACTTCTGGTCCCACAGTTAAGTATATTAGTCTAACTGCTCAAAAGTGGTCAAACTAGACTTCTGAAATTTATAGAGTTTTTATGTTGTTCCTAAATAGTTTTGGCTATGGTCTGTCTAACTCATTATGCACATACATATGTATGTATATTTTTTATTTCTTTAAAATATACCACTTTATTCACTGTTTTTCTCTGTATGACAATTTTTTTAGTTGCAGGACTTCATAGCCGCGATGGCAAAGTCTCCACTGTTAACTGCAGTTTTATACACTAGTAGAGCTAAATTCCAATATATATTTGAAAGTAGAACCCTACATGTTAAATTTGGTCTGCTTACTATCTGCTTGCTGATAGTATCAATAATCACAGGGTCTAAAAAGCATGGCAATAAAAAACAGAAAATTTCTGCTTGCTTTATTCTGGATACTGCACTAGATACTTAATTCTATTTATTTTATCTCATATAAGAATGCCGTGATATAAAAAAGATAGAATTAGCTTCATTAAACACATAGTCCAGCAGGCCAAGATCAGTGTCACAGCATACCCCATATCATACTCCTAGTGAATTGTTCAGTCAGGATTTGAAGCCAGTCTGATGCCTGTATCTGTGCTTATTTCATTATCCTATTATTTAGGGCTCCCAATTATGAATAGTATTATTTTTTCTTTTTTTCTTTTTTTTTCTTTCTTTCTTTTTTTTTTTTTTTGGCTTAGAAAACACATTTATTTTTCATTGTGACTGGGAACTCCAAGATCAAGGTGTCGGCAGATTCAATGTCTGATGAGAACCCTCTTCCTGGTCTCCAGTCTGCCATTTTATTGCTGTACCTTCAGATGGTAGAAAGAGAAATGTCATTTTTCAAGTGCTTATTATATACCAGATAATTCTGAACACTTTTCATGATTATATCATTTAGGCCACACACATGTTTTAAGGCTTATCACCCCAACCCCCCTTTCCTTTCACTGCACAGTTTCACTGCACCATTTCATAGTAAAATTGTACTCTGCTCAAATTCAAAGAGCCTGAACAAAAGCTAGAGGCCCAAGGATTTGGGGGTACTGATTTAGGAGCAAGGTCTACTGGCACAAACCTTCTAATTATTCATAACTACAAAAATAGCAATGAAAGCTACTTTAATGAAAAAGGAACTCGGGACAGTGACATTGCCTTGCCCAGTGCAAAAGCGGTAGAGCTGAGCTAAACCCAGCACGTGGGCTTCAGAGTATGCACTCTTACCCATTACACGATAAGTTTGTCCCTCAGAACTTAAGGAACATATTTTAGTTGGTGCCCATAGCCCGACCACAACCGCTCAGTTCCCTTAGAGTGGTCCTTAAATGTGGGGAAGGACCTGGGAAAGAAACACGAGACAGCATTGCCCTGGAAGCCCAGGGGAGACAGGTCAGTGGTGTCAGGTAAGGAGGAAGGTCAGCTGAGATGAAGACTGACCAGTGATTCTGATGGCCTCCTGTCTGCAAAGCTCTGCCTAAGAGATGTGGGGGGAGGGCCCAGCAACGGGAAAGGACTGCCTGCTGTGCTCAGGGCAGCTGAAGTTCAAAGCCAGAATGGTGCCGAGGCACAGACTTGTTTGATGTTTTCCAGCAGTAAAGAGGAGCCATGAGCAGAGGGCTGGAATTTTCCAGGAATGGGAATTTTTCGGGGGAGACACTGCAAAACAGGACAAGGTTTGAAGGAGCTGAGCATTCTAGTTTGAGAAAACGTGGACCACGGGTCCAGACTGTAGGAGAGAGAAGAAAGTAAGCCTGGGAGTAAACAGTAAATGGGGAGAATGGTGTTGTCTTTACCAAAAACAGAACAATTCAACCTTAATGGGACAGGACGAATGTTATAGTGCATTTATTAGTTGATCAGATAAGAAGGGGCATCTAAGGCCTCTAATAGGATATGTTCTCACTGTGGGTTGAATGTAACTGAAAACAGCAAATTGAGTGAGTTGGCAAAAGCCTTGGGATTCAGGGCACACCTGCGTTTGGTTGTGTAAATTGGTGTAGCTTTTCTGAGGTTTATTTATCAATATATGCCTGTTAAAATCATGACAACTCTTTGATCCAACAATTTCACTCCTATGAATTTGTCTTGTGGAAATATTTGCTGAAATTTTCATAAAAGTAATTTCATAGAAACGTTTTTTTCAACTAAGTGTGTTTAAAAAAAAAACAAAACAAAAACTGTGTTTTGTAGTTGTTTATTACATTAACTTAAATACACATTAAAAATAAATAAATACACACTCATATATAACTTTACTATTTCATTCAAAGTATAGCTTTGATCTTTTAATATAATTTTGGGGATAGGTATTTCTAGTGAGTAGCTAACAGTTTTTCTCTAAAGCAGAAAAGAATATTCACTAATTCCTATGCATCTTTTAGACTGAGAGTAACTTGTTTAAAAAAAATTATATAATTTCTCTATTATTCTGAGAGTGAGTGCATCTGTCAATTGGGCTTTTTTTATCAAGGGATACCCAAGTTTGATTTTGATATATAAAGTGACAACCCTTTTCTTTTCTTTTCTCTTCCTTTTTTTTTTTTTCTTTAGGACATTATATACCTGTTTGCAGACAAGAACTCAAAATGAAAAATGCCTGAAAAACCCCTAATCAGCTTCCTCTTCTTTTTTAAGTTTATTTCTTTATTTTGAGAGAGAGAGAGAGAGAGAGAGAGAGAGCTGAAGCATGAGAGGGGCAGAGAGAGAGAGAGAGGGAAACAGAGAATCTTAAGTAGGCTCTATGCCATCAGCAGAGAGCCCCAAGCGGGGATTGATCCCACAAACCATGAGATCATGACCTGAGCCAAAATCAAGAGTTGGTTGCTTGTTTAGTTATTTATTTTAAGAGAGAGAGAGAGAGAGAGAAGAAGAAATAAGAAATGTAAATTAAGAACAGTTTTTCAGGTCTTCTATAGAATCTGGAATATCACCATTTTGCCCCTGGTGAAACCATCCAATGAGGTTAAGTAATTTAGTTTTATCAGAATGTGAACCCAAGCAAATATGATTTCTAAGACTGTGGTAGTTCTATCCCATGATAAAGTATATATTACAAGAAATGTTGATCATAATAAATAGCTAAAATAAACAGATTTTATTAGGTCAGGTACTGTTTTACGTACTTTGCCTCTACCTCTCAACAAACTCTAGTGAGCTCTTTATTGATTTATGAAGTTATACATCTATGAATTCAGTCAAACTTGGCTATTAATTAAATGCCCTTCAAGTTGGGTTTGTAAAAAATTAATTGACATTCATTCCTTTTTAAAGAAAACAACAGGTTTTTGGCCTGGGACCAAGATGTTCTTTAAAAAAAAACAGTAAATATCTAGATCTTGCTCAACTTCAAGTTCTTTCCGAATTTGTGCTTTCAGAGCACTGAGAACATTGCAGCCAAAACAAGCAGTGACATTCTGTACACCTCGAGTGACATCATTACATTTTATGTTTTGAAGCTTATAAATACAAAATGCTGATTTAAAATTTTTTAAATTCCATTGATTATTTTGTTTCCATAAAATGCCCTCTTTTAATCTATTTTCAATAAGGCACAGCTATCAAACTAATAAGTACAATCAGTAAGAAGCAATTTTACCCTCTAGAATGGAACTAAGTGCTGATTTATAGAAATAATGTTTCTGACTACAGTGTTTTAAAAAAAAAAGTCTCCAATATAAATTATGTACTTGTAAAAATAGATGACAGGATTTTTTTTTAATAGTTGTCTCCTGGTAAACATAAGCTTCTGTCCTCCAAATGACAATTGACAGCTTCATTTTCAAATATTTTATGTAATAGCCATGGGCTAGCAACTGTGTTTATGTATATATATATACATATATATCTATATATATATGTATATATATATATATATGTGTGTGTGTGTGTGTGTATATATATATATATATGTGTGTGTGTGTGTGTGTGTGTATAAATAAATTTATTTATTTATTTTAAGAGAAAAAGAGCACAAGCAGTGGAGGGACAGAGAGAGGGGGAGAGAGAATCAGAAGCAGGCTCTGTGCCATCAGCACAAAGTCCCACATGGGGCTCAGTCCCATCAACTGTGAGATCATGACCTGAGGTGAAATCAAGAGTTAGATGCTTAACTGAGTGAGCCACCCAGGCATCCCTATATATTTTTATACCAGAATCATAGTATTTATCAGTGATGGTCATCTGGATTGCATAAAGAAGATGCACCTAAGCCTGTTTCTGAATCATGTGGTTTAGTTAAATCTCATTAGTTGGATTTTAAAATATGTTGATAATTTCTTTCAGCACTTAGTCTTTGACATATATAAATTTTAAATTTCCAGTCAAATTCAGTGCTGACAACATAAATATTTTATGTAATGGTGGAAAAAAACCCAGAACTGGATTGCAGATTTAAAAAATCAAAGTGTATACACAACAAAGCAGAAATATTGGAAGAGGGATGGACTCCTAGTGTTTCAAAGCCATCAAACCTTATTCTGAATAGTATGACTTCTGTGAATCTCACATTCACAAATGAGATCAACTGTATTTTTTTATTGTAAAGGGACACAAAATTGTAAACAACTGAATATTGGCATAAAACAAATACAATACAGTTTTAAGCTTTTTCATAATTAAATAAAACATTTAAACTTTGTTACATATTTATAATACATCAATTATATATAGTATATATAATAAATAATTATAGATCTTTATGTGTGAACAATGCACAAATTGTTAACCAGTACAGAGATCAGATTAAGTTTGTTTCTGAATAGTTGAGTACATCACATTAGAGTATGCTATATGGTTTAAATCAGAATGAAAAAGCTATGGCCCACAGAGCACATCTGGTCTGCCACCTGTTTTCGTAAATAAAGTTTTATTAGAGCATAGCCATGCCATCAATTTACCTAGTGTCTGTGGCTGCAAAGTCAGAGTTGAGTAGTTAGGACAGAGACCCTATGGTCTGCAAAGCCTAAAATATTTCCTATCTGTCCCTTTACAGAAAAAAAGTTTGCTGATCCCTGAATTTGATGAATGAGTCTGACTATGAGTTGACTATTTCACCTGCTATTCTAGTAAGTGTTGTTTGTGCCTATAGGAATTCCCTCTTCCGGCTTTTGACTAATGTGTTTAAAAGATAGCCAAGATAGTCTAAATGTCCACATTAGTCCATTCATATCATATTTACTTGTTGATTTTTTATGACCTTGTTAGAGCTAGTGTGTATATATATATATATATATATATATATATATATATAGTATAGTATATATAGTATACATATATACACTCATTTTCAAAACCTATTTCAAAGACTCGTGTCTCCTCTGAAATCATGGCCTCAGATATTTTTCAAGACGGTGAGCCATACATTTGGTTTTCAACATTTTGAATCACACTTCCTTTGGTTATGAAATGAAATACATTTCATGGGAAGTTATATTATAGTTCTAAATGGCCCTAAAACTAGAGGGAAATGAATAGCCCGCCCTCTTTGCCCTGGAGTTTTGCCTTTAGTCCTTACTATATGAAATATAAATCACATTACTTAAGGAAGCCTAAATAGAAAATCATGGTACCTAACAGTTATTGAGACTCCATTATGTGCCAGGTACTGCTAGGTACTCTATATACATTCTCTCATTATATCCACATAAGCATAAGAAACAGGTTGGTGAGTTTCTCCATTTTACAAATGAGGAAACTAAGTCTTAATTAAGACACTTGCCCAAAATCACAGAACCCGTAATCAACAGAACCAAGACTCACACATAGAATGGTCAGATTACTAAATCAGGGCCCTTAATCTCACTATTAAATAATAGGTGTGAGTATTTTTGCACTTTCATATACTTTCACATGTCCTTTAACGTGTTAATATAACCAACCCAGAGAATATAATGGAATTACTCAGTAAATTGACATCTTTGTTTCCTCTCACTGGCAAATGTCAATGGGAGAACTATTCCTTGCTGTCATTCCTCCTTTCTTGCCTGATTTTCCTGTCCATTCCCAACACCCTACCTGTATAATCTGAGACAAGCAAGGAAATCCTGCCTTCAGGGTCCCTGCAGTCTCATCCTATTTTTAATCCTCAGCCTGTTGACACTCACTAGCTTCTGAAGGCCATTAAACAAGAAGAGTTGCTACTTTTTCTATTGTGGAAATCACTAACTGGAAGGTGACATTACAAATGGGCAGGGAAATTTGCCTGAGGGAAAAGAGCAGTAGTATTGAGCTAAAAGGCCTACTGACTACCAGAAGTCCTCATGGTTAGTGAACTGTGTAGGTCATGAAAACGGTACCTGAGGAGTTGGGGAATTCTAGGTAATCTGGCTTCATAACTTCAAGTGTTAATTACAAAGATGAAAGGGCATTTGAAGATGGTTCTTACCGTGCACATTTGGGCAATAAATATTTAGGAATACGGAGATGAACAAAGTGTGTTTCCTGTGGTGAATTTTTGATCTAGAGACCTCAAAAGCAAACAGAATAAGACCCTCTCTTCCTTAAATCATTTACTTGAAAAATGGTACGATGGCTTCCTTAGGCCCAGCCAGTATAATGCCTGTTACATTTGTAAACTCTGGAGGGTCCTGTAACATAAAATCTATTCATATAATTGTATTTGGGGATGGAGTGGAGTAGTAACCCAATGTCTGCATCATACTTAATGGATGAACCACACCAGAGGCAAACTGATCTAGAGAAACATAGTAAGAATGCTGATCACTACTGCTATTTAACTACTATTGAACATTGTACTGGAAATATCAGCTAATATAATTAAGCAAGAGAAAGAATGTAGAGGTAAAAAACTTGGAAAGGACAAGATAAAATGATCACTATTTGTAGATGAAATATAATTGTAAGCCTACAACCTCAAAGAGAATCACCAACAAAGTACAAAGAGTAGGAGAATCCAGCAAGATGATCGGGTACAGGGAAAGGATTCTAAGTTAATGAGTAGCACCTAACAGCTATCTTGAACGAGTAGCACTGACCCACCTGTTGATAATTGCCGCTGGTAAGGGGTAACCACACAATTGTTTTATTTAGATTTTCTGATTGAAAAACAAAATGTGTTACCCTCCCAACTGTGAAAATTCTTTTCAAGTCCATGTCCACAAATTACCCAACAGAATCTTCCTGAGCCAATACAGAGAATAAGGTAAGCTAACTGAACATTTTTCCTAAGCAGCCTATTAAACAAAAATCTCAATGGAAGTTTTGGCATGTTTATCATCTGAGGGCCACCTCCATTTGTTCCTTCCCCTGCAATAGCGGTGGTCCCACCAGAGATTTGTCCACTTATGTGAATTGGGTCTTTTGAGCATTTTTCCAAGAAAAGGTAACTTTCTAGGCAGGTTTGTTGTAGCTATTTCAATAATCATTGTGCATATGTCTCCTGTAATAATACTTAAAATCAGATGATGCTGACCCAGTTAGAGCTAAGGATTAAAGAAATCTGCTTAGAAGTGAATTGAGTCCACTAGAGCAACTGCCAAGAGAAATGCATTCCGCAGAATGCCCTTCAGAGAACCTCTCATTAGCCAGACTGCAAAGCTTTGATTTCTTTTCACTTGCTATACAACTGCCTGGGTTTCATTTAAACATGGGTGTAATATGTGTTCATATGTGTTCACAGAATATTTGGTTTAGTCTTTCATTTTTCCTGGACACCATATTCAGTCTTATGCAGAACTCAGTTAAATTATCACTCTACCCTAAAATAAAAATTAAAGACCATACAATCTTAATACAAATTGTATATACTCTAGGTATGTTCTTCATATGATTTTTATATAACTTCCAATACATCAGAATTATGAAAAAGTTAAAGCATTGCCTTTTAAACTAGAACCAGTTTTTGACTCTGAGCCTTTAATCTGAAATACCAAAACCAACAGCAAAGTCTATTGCTCCTCCCATCAACCAGAGGCCATAGAATCTGCACAGAAATACATCTGTGCTTTCCTGAACTACTGCCAATTTTGCATTTATCCTTCCTTCTATGCATTTGTTTCTATGTTGGATTTGATGTTATCTGTGGCTGTTGTGTTTTGTCTATAATGTGTTCTCTCTCTTTTTTTTTTTTAATGTTTTATTTATTTTTGAGAGAGAAAGACAGAATGGCAAGTGGAGGAGGGGCAGAGAGAGAGGGAGACACACAGTCCAAAGCAGGCTCCAGGCTCTGAGCTGTCAGCACAGAGCCCAATGTGGGGCTCAAACTCACGAACCGTGAGATCATGACCTGAGCCATAGTCGGACGCTTAACCGACTGAGCCACTCAGGGGCCCCGTCTGTAATGTGTTCTTAATACACATCCTATGTCAGATGCATTTGTATCAGTGTTATCTATTATAGGCTAAAAAATCTCAGGTGCCCTTCAGAAGGGAGGAGTTTTAATAGCCAATGTCTTGAGCCTTGGGTCTGCATTACACCCACCTGGGGTGATTTGTTTATTCAAACAAGGATGTTGCCCCTGAAGGTTCCTATTCAATAGATGTGGGGTGGGTCTGGGGTGTGTGGGTGGCCCAGTCAGTGAAGCGTCCGACTTGGACTGAGGTCACGATCTCATGGTTTGTGAGTCCGATCGCCATGTCAGGCTCAGAACCTGGAGTCTGCTTCGGATTCTGTGTCTCCCTCTCTCTCTCTCTGCCCCTCCCCTGCTTGTGCTCTGTCTCTCTCTCTCTCAAAAATAAACATTAAAAAATTAAAAAAAAAAAAAAAGATGTGAAGCGGGCCTTACCACTAATTCTGATGCACAAGAGTTGAGAGGCACTCTTTTTAATATTATGTCAAGTCCTATCCATAGTACCCAGCATACTGACCCTCAAAAACTCTTTCTGTAACTGGTGAACTGGTTTGAGATGGAGCCTCACTTGAGGGGTCACAGGCAGTCCTTGCACAAGTAAGTCCAGTGATTCTAAGGAAATACGATGCTGACAAATCCACAGATGCACTTGACCTGTGTCCCTTGAGCCCACCAGATTATTGATTTAACCAGGACAGGCCCAACCTCTTTTATAACTAAAAAAACTTTTGTGGGGCACCTGGCTGGCTCAGTGGGTGGAGCATGCAACTCTTGATCTCAGGGTTGTAAGTTCGAGTCCCATTTTAGGTATGGAGATTACTTTAAAAGAAATAAAATAAAATCTTAAAAAAAAAAATTTGTGTGTAAAGATTCTAGGTTGCTAACAATCTAAGAAAGAATATGCCTCTATTGTCATAAAACACTCTTTATATTTATGGAGTTCTTTTCCTTGACTTAAAAGTGGGGAAATAACCATCTATTCCAATAAGCGCTTCACATATAAGATCCCAGAGCTGAGTTTTATGATGCAGTAAGTTAAAATTCCTGAAGATTTGCGGGTAATGTAATGGAAGTCAGTGTTATATTTTCTTGGTAGAAACCATTTCCACGCTTGGTAGCTCCAACAACGGCAATTAGTTTGCGGCAATCCTAAAACTGCAAGAATTAACTGGATTTAGACGATGGGGCCTGAAGGCCAGCCCTGGTACCCTAGTGGAAGAAGGACCTGTCTTCCTGACTTCCGTGGTGCTTCACAAATGCTAGGTGTGTCAGAATCGCCTGGAAAGCTTGTTAAACACGCAGATTCCTAGACCTCACCTCCAGAGATTTTGATCGAGTAGCTCAGCCACAAAGCCTAGGAATCTGCAGGTTTAACAGCCACGCCAGGTTGACTCTGATGTAGGGGAGGTGATACCTACAGAAATATCATGCTGGGTTGTGCTTTATTTATTTTTTTTTTTCACTTCCAGTGTCTGAAGGAAACTAATGAAAGAGCTTAACAACCTCAGCTATCATGGGGTTTTCCCACGCTAGGCATGTAGTAAACTGTTTTTATGACCTGTTTTCTAACAAGTGTATTTATACGTCAAAGAACCTCTTCTGCCCCTTGGAGACATTTATTCCTGGTTGAAATTCAGTCTTGGAGCCAATGTTTTCAAACCCAATGAATTAAACTGTCTCACCAAAGTTACTGGGAGTGTTTTTACAAGTGCTACCCTTTAATCTGAATGAAAATAAAATAGAGACTCCACTAAAATGACTTCAGATACAATGCATGATCTAACCAAGAGAGGATACTGCTAAGTAATCTGACAACATGACTAGTTCTCTGTAGTGGGAAGTAGTTGGTAAGCAGTGTTGCAAAAGGGCTCGACTGAAATGGTAGTTCAGGCTGTGAGACCATTGTGGGAGGAGAGGAGAGATGAGAAGGACCTTTCTCACTGCTTTAGTACCACTGAGATCTTCCCTACTTTGGACTAAGGTAGTGGGAGAAGGACCTGAGGTGAGTCCCTTCCCCTGTCTGCTCTTTTCACACCATTTTCCTCTTCTGTCCCTTGCTCTCCCATTTTGGTTTCCCTTACTTTTTCTCAGAGGTATAGTGAAGTCGGGGACCCAAGTAGAGCCCTTTGAAGGGGGCCACTTGACCTTTGAAAAACATGACGATGATACATTTTCCTGCAGACTGTCAGTCAGAGGTCTCATCCTCACAATTGAAAGGGCGCAACAGTTTGTAAAACCAATCCATCTTTTCCTCCTTTTCGATGCTCACGGTAGTAAAGTCTATCGTGAGGATTTCTGAAATGGGGAGGAAATAGGAAATTAGTATTCTGAAACTGATTTGGAACCTCAGACAAGCCGCCATTGTGCGGATGAGTCACCAAAAGGTCTGGGAGCTGTTTGCCATCTATCAACGCAGAAGGAGGTTAGAATGGAAATCAGCGAAAAACAAATGACTCAGTTTTCCTTTTTAGAAAATGCTCAGTTCCAGTGGCCTGATTTCCCCATTTAAATAAAAAGGATGAAACCATGGCCAGCCAATGGCAGTCCAGGTTGGACAGTTAGGGACAGCTTCCTGCATTGGTGTCAGTCAAAAAAGTGAGGTTTCCCACTCACTAGTGCTCTAGGAAACTTTTTGCAGAAGCTTATGACATTATGTACCAGGAAGAGGAGATGTAAGTCAAAGGAAGATTCAACCATGTATTTATTTCCTGCTTTGTCAGAGACTCATGTGATTGGAAAGAATGAGAAGGCCTGTGTTTCCATCCCAACTTTTCTGTTTACACGCTGTGTGACTTTGGCAGGTCATACAACCTTTTTGACAGTGTTTTCTCTTCTGTGAAGTGAGAATAATATCTGCATCACAGGGCAGTTGTGAAGGGCAAGTGAGAAAGTATACCTGAGTTAGTGCACATTTTTAAGCCCTAAAAAATGTAAAGTATCTTTGCTGCTGTGAAGGTATTTGGAGGGATGGCAATGGCCTTGGGTCACAGAAATGAGGCGAGAGAGAGGGAGTGCACTATTACTGCTTTGAGGGGAAATGGTAAATGTTTGAATGGACATCCCTGTTATCATATTTCATATATCTGAAGATGGGCCTTCCGTATAAAAACTCAATCATGACCATCATTGATTTCAAAATGTTAGGTAACAAATGTGTCAACAGTAGACATTTCTGATTAAAGAATAATAGCCATCATTTAATGCTCCCTTTAGACTCAGCATAGTAATACGCTCTTTTTCAGATGATCTCATTTAATCATAGCCCTGTGATGCGGAAGTTCTCAACAGCCACTATCAACAACCCCGTGCATTGAGTATTATATAGTATTTATCATATAGTATTATTATTCCCACTTTAAACATGATGAAACTCATCAAAATTAAACTGTTAAAAACTTTCCCAGAGTCATACACCTACTAGGCAGTGGAGCAGAGTTTCAAACCCAAGTGTGTCTGACTCAGAAACATGTGTCCTTAACCACCAAAATCTTGAAGAGAATAGAAGCCACATTGTTTTCCACTGAATTGAAACAAAAGTCCTGTCTCTGTGACAAGCTGACCTTTACTTAAGTTACTGTTTTTGAAATAGGTGAATGGTGATGAGAGTAGTGTAAACACACACACACACACACACACACACACACACACACACACACACGCACACTCCCCTGCCTCACACCCGGTCCCTGTCAACCATGATTTATTTGCTAAGAAGTTGCTATAACTGATGAAATAAAAAAGCTTAGGCTTTTACTCCTCCTGCCTTAGTACTGACAGCTATGTGTCTTTGAGTAAGGAATTTAAATTCTGAGCCTTGATTTCTTCTATGAGTGGAAGTCCAAATGTTTATCCAGCCCACCTCACTGGGTGAGGTTCAAATGACATGGTGCACACGAAAGTGTTTATAGATACTAAAGAAAAGGGAGGGCTTTATTAAGAATCTCTTCCAGGGATGGGGCATCTGCGTGGCTCAGTTGGTTGAGCATCTGACTTTGGCTCAGGTCATGATCCTGTGGTTCATGAGTTCGAGCCCCACATTGGGCTCTCTGCTGTTAGTGCAGAGCCCGCTTCAGATCCTCTGTCCCCCTGTCTCTCTCTGCTCTCCCCTGCTCGCTCTCTCTCAAAAATAAATAAACATTTAAAAAAATGTCTTCCAGGGCGTGTGAGTGGCTCAGTCAACTAAGCATCTGACTCCTTGATTTCTGCTCAGTTCATGATCTCCCAATTTGTGAGACCAGGGATCAAGCCCCATGTCAGGCTCTGCTTGGGATTCTCTTTCTCCTTTCTGGCCCTATCCACCCACTTGTACTCTCTTTCTCTCTCTCAAAATAAAGAAATAAACATTTAAAAAGAAAGAAAGGAAGAAAGAATCTCTTCCACCAGAAAGAGGTTGGGAGGTGGTTTGGCAAGTAGTACAGAAAAATAAAAATAACCATTAACCCCCTGCCTGTAATAGTCACTCTTCTCATGATGTATTTGCTCATCTAAAGAAGTGTCTTTCAAATCCTGGTGTACCTACTGGTGGCACACGACATTATTTAAAGGGGTATGTGAAAAATTATTTTCAGAGTTTTATGCTCTAAAGTACTACAGGAAAATATACAAAACCTGTGATTTCCCTGATGATTGTTGAGGATTTGGCTAAGCATAAAAATTGAGTCAATTTAAAGTTGACTAAGTATTATCAAGTACAGGTGTCCCATGGATCTGGCAAGCATAGTAAAAGTAGAAGGCAAGTGCCTTTAGGAAACACCGAGAAACACTTGCTCTGTTTGGAAACAGACTAATCTTGGAGGAGTTGGTCAGGGTTCTCTCCGCTTGATCTCTGTTGATCTCCTCACGTCTTCAACAGCAGTCATCATGACAGTGAAGAGGCCTGTGGACACTCCTCAAAGTTTATCCCATGCCCCGCTCCCCTGCTCCAGCTGAATGCACTCCACAAGAAAGGCAATTGAAGCCAAAGGGCTCCTTTTTTCCTTCTCTAAGAAATATGCTCTTCACTCTGTGTGTTACCCAGAGGATTCAAACCCCGGATGTGCCTTCTACACAGAGCCTGAGTCTAGTTTAAAAATTTACTTTTGATATCTCAGAAGTCCTGATCCAGCATCTTTCAGAGAGAAAGTCTAAGTGTTCCGGAAAAGGATTAGAACAGTCCCGCTGTGATTAATTCCCAGTTTAGGCCCTGAGTGTCTGCCATTCTCTAGCTGCAGTTAAGCTACTAAAGGTTGAAAGCCAGTGATAACTATTTTACTGCAAGGTTTTTGTCTTTGATGACAGGACTTTCACTTAAGATGGCTTCTCCAGGCCTTTCTGAGAAACCAGTATTGACCTGATGTGGCCTCTTAAAAAGCAACACAGTTTTCTGTATTAAGGGACTTCAGTGGACCATATCCAATCTTTCTCCAAATATAATCTAACTACTCAGACAGTGGTTGAAAGAAAAATAAAGAAGCATCATTTATTAAGGAAAAGAAACCTTCCTGTATTTTCTCAAGGAGCTCCTGGGTTAATGCAGACATTTTCTCTCATCATTTTAATGCTTTTTAAATTTTATTTATTTATTTTGAGAGAGAGAGAGAGAGAGATCATGTGCAGGGTAGGGGCAGAGAGAGAGAATCCCAAGCAGGCTCCACACTGTCAGTGCAGAGCCCGACGTGGGGCTTGAACTCATGAACCAGAAGATCATGACCTGAGCTGAAATCAAGAGTCGGACGCTTAACCAACTGAGCCACCCAGGTGGCGCCCCTCTCATCATTTAACAGCAACATCTGGATTTTTAAAACATAGAGAAGGAGGTTTAGAGATTCACCAGTGGTCCACAGCTAAGGGGCAGAGCTGTGATCTGAGCCCAGTTCTGTGTGGTTGCAGAGACTATGACTTTCCACCATACCACAGTACTCACACTCAAATCTTTATTAAGCGATATCGAGGACTAGCACTTTTTAAAATAATTTAATTTCATTAGGGAGTGAAGAGAATCAGAATTTGAAAGCTATGTGTACGGAAACCGCCTGCACACACCATTCATGGGGGCTTCCAGGCTGGTTGCGAAGGGGGACCGCTTGGACCCCAGCGCTGTCGTGGCTCTCGGTGTTGGCGAAAATGCTGGAGGAGCATCCCCACTGGGGCTGAGCCGGAGAGGAGTCCAGGGCAGGAACAAAGGCTGATGCTCCTCTTCCCCGTTCCTCCTTACCCTGCCCACAGGTGTAAGCAGAGGGCCGGGGCGGCTATGAATCATTAAGGAGGGGAGTGCTAGGGCACTGTCTCAAGGGAGAGATTTCCCTCACCCAACAGAGGTTTTCTTCCCCCCCTTTGACGAATTTAGCTGGAGGAATCTGACAACAAACCACGAGATTTCTTTGTTGGGCTGAGCAGGCAGGACCCATGCGAAGTATTTTCCCACGCCACTTCTACCACCTCGCAGAAAACTGCCTGAGTGGTTTCTGTTTTCCTTCTGTGTCCCCCCAGCCCGAGGTCAAACAGTAACCGAAAAACGTCATTGCTCTCGGTCACTGTTTGGTTCTGCCACTCAGCGGGAGGATTGAAGTGAGCTCCTCCTGATCAGTTGCCTGTTGGCAAGGTTGCACAGGAGGCAGGCTCTGTACCCACTGTTGAAAGTTAGGCAGACACATGTGGTCCAGTTTGCAGAGATTTCCACTGCCAACCTCCTGATGGAAAGTTCCTGACGGCTTCCTTAACATTGTGAGGAGACAGGCACCTTCCACGCTGCCCCCCCCCCCACGGGGTCATTGCCATTATTTATCATATGAAATGGATCGCCACAAAGAACTTGTTTTGATTTAGCCCAGGTCCCTGATTTTCAAAAATTATTTTGGCACTGAAATGTCTCTTTCCCTCTCTTAAAGTTTGTCATTGGTTGTGTTGCTTGCCTCTAGCCAGAGCCCTTTGGAATGCCTTACTCTTGAAGCTGAGTGCACGATGCCCTGAGATTGCCGAGTGTCAGGCCTGGCCCTGGGAGTGAGGTTACTCAGGTGTTATCAGACTGTGCACCGCCAGCCGCTCAAAACCCCACTCCAGCTCAGTGTGATAACAGCCCAGACTAATGGTCTGCTATGAAACACTCCCCGGCATCCCCCAAAAGTCTGTTATCTGGCAAGTATTTTGCACTTAATACCCAGAAAATGTAAAATCTCTGGGCTCTGGTGGGTTCTCTGAATCTCAAGTCAGCAAAATGCTAAGCAGCTTTTGAAGCAAGTGTATAAAACGTGCTTGGAACAGCAGTTTGCCTCCTCACTTTTGTAACAGCTTGACTTTTGTCTTCTGCGAGAGCAATGCTCTTCATGCTGGGGTGTGTGGACCACATACCCTACCTTCTACCTCCCAAAGTCCACAAACACTTCCCAAAGGTATCAGGCAAGAGAGTCGACACAAAGACATTTCTAGACCTTTAATTTCTGTATGAATAATTTCCCCAAAGTCATCTGCCTTTGGAGGTAGGGGTGCCACTAGATGCTTCGTGCATTCTAAAGAATGAGGAAAAAGCTGAACCAACTCCAGAGATCTGAGTGGGCTGGGTCTCCAGGAAAAAGAGAAACACAGGGAACCCCCAGGGGGACCTGTGGGGGAGGCAGCATAGATGGAGAAGGAGAATGAGATCCAGAAACTAGGACCTTGTCTTCCAAGGGACAGCAGACCTTTAAAAGGGACCAGTTCTCTTGGAGCAGAATTAACTGTAACTGGAAAAAGAATCTCCAGAAAACATTTCTGTTGGTGCTGATTATTGGTTTAAACTGCTAAGCTGAACTGAATAACAAGATTGTACCTGTGATTTACCAGCTAATTAGATAAATATAATAGCCAGTGTGTGTTGGGGGCAGGAGGGGCGTTGTCTATGGTGGGAGAGGGATTGTCTATGAATAATTTGGCTCCTGAGATCTCCACACATTGTCTATTAAATCGCTCTCCTGTAACATACCCTCCCTGTAAATTTGTGTGTTTGTTACGATTTATAATTCACAAAGTATTTTCACATTATCCCACTTAATCTCCCTATTCTTCTTATGCCACATTGAAGACAAGAGCCACTAGGATGAGCTCCCTCAACTCTCCATCTGGGCTTCCTGAATGAATTCTGCACCTGCACCTCCCTGGCCTCCTTCCCTGCCGTGTCCATGGAATGCAAAGTGCCCCTTCCCCTGCCCAAGGCTAATTCCACCTCCTCCCCTTCCTGGGGACCCCATCAATCATCCACCACTAACTTTAGCATCTTTCTTTCAACTGGCTCTTTCCCACACACTAACATGGCCAAATCTCTCCTGTCTTCAGGGAAACGAAGACCCGGTTGACCTGATGTTGCCTCTAGCTACTGTCTCCATCATCTGCCTGCACAGTCTAGCTACGTGACAGCAGCTGCACTCTCCTGTCTCAGTCTTCAGCCCGCTGCTTCTGGTTTCTGCCATTCTTGCAGAATGGCTTTGAAGTCATCAAATCCAGTGACCTTTATGCTACCCACTCTCCTTGAGCCATTTGGTACTGTGGAACAATTCCTCCTTCTTGAAACATCCCCTTTCCGTGACTTCAAGGTTACCCCTCTTTCCAGACTTTTCCCCATCATCTCTAGCTCTTCCGGCTCAGGCTCCTTCACTGCGTTCTCTTCCTTCACCTGCTCTTTAAAAAACTACGATTATTAAAGTCTGACATACATACAGAGAAGTGTACAAATCCTGACTTTACAGACCAATTTTTACCAGCTGAACATACCCAAGTAACTGACACATAGATCAAAAAAAAAAAAACTGTTTCCAGCACCCCCAGAAATACCCCTTGTACCCTCTTACAGCCGCCCCGCGCTCCTAAAGAGTGACCACCATCTAGACTTTGAACGTCAGAGATGTGTTTTGCCTGTGTTTGAACTTTATATAAATGTGGACGAACATGTTTTGTGTCAGGCTTTTTTTGCTCAGCATCTGGATGGTAGAACTGTCCATATATATTTTTTTTTGTAGGTGCACTTTGTTCATGCTTACTGCTGTAGGAGATTTGACAGAGAGAATACTCCACAGTTCATGTATCTGTTCTTCTGTGATGGGCATTTGGTGAGTATCCACACGTTGCTGTTAGAAAGTGTGCCATGATAAAACCCTCAGTGCCTGCTTTTTAAACAGTGAGCTCTCTAGATTTCAAGACCTCCCTTTTTACGTGGTGTCCAGAGTGGCTCTGGAATATTTGGGGAGGCAGAGATTGCTTAAACATGAGAGCCGTGCCTCCTCTCACTAAGTAAGATAGAAGCTTGTGGACATGTTTCAGGTGAATATGTTTTCAAATAGTACTATTTTTACACACTAAAATGTAATATCTATATGCCAGTTGAACAACAATAACAATGTGAAGTCCAAAATTCTTACAGGAAAGACTAAATTAGTGCCAGCTATGTGCAAGATTCTCATAGTAGAGATTAAATTAGTAAAATATAATTTATTTCTTAGTGTATAGAGCCTATGATTCCATAATTCCACTGAATGCTTAAGTTCTATTAGTTTGGTATTAATTTCTACTCCACAATAATTAGTGACGGGACCTGGTTCTCTTTTATGACACTATGTAAATGTCCCTAGCAAGGCAAAGTAGAAAATGGGCATACCATTCTTGCTGCAGTGAGCGGCCACCTCAAAAGGATAGCTCCAAGCCCCAAAATTCATTAATGAGACCATATCAAGTAAGAGTCAAGACTGATTAATACATAAAATCAAGGTGTAGATATTTTAGGTAAAAGCAAAGTTCTGGGATTATACTCATATCAAGTCTATAAAGACATTTTTTTTAATGCTTATTTATTTTTGAGAGAGAAAGACAGAGCAAGAGTGGGGGAGGGGCAGAGAGAGAGGGAGACACAGAATCGGAAGCAGGTTCCAGGCTCTCAGCTGTCAGCACAGAGCCTGACACGGGGTTTGAACTCATGAACTGCGAGATCACGACCTGAGCCGAAGTCGGATGCTCAACTGACTAAGCCACCCAGGTGCCCCTAAAGACATTTTTTATGTATTTTGCTATTGTTTAATAATTAAGAAACTATTTTTATTTTTAATCGTTCTCAAAAAAAATGTAAATCCAAATCTAGAAATTAGTTAGTACTGGCATGTAATAGATATTCATTTTATGCTATCCTGAGGACTCAGGGAAACATGCACTACCTCCATTCTCATGATTTCTAACTTTTTCTCCTCCAAAGATATTTTTAAATATGGAACTTTTAGAGATTATTTTTCTAGAGAAATTCCTCTACTCTGTGCCAAATGGTTTTGAAATATTCATCATTTCTCTCTGACGATGAACTATGTGGTATTGCTTCTGCTTTGAAAAACAAAGGAAAAATGTGTTTACAGTTTCACTTTGAGACTCTCTAGAGAGAATTCTTATAACAGTGAATGGTAAATACATTTTAAACAAAAAGTTGGTTCAAAACTAGAAACAAATAGCAATACCCCACTTGATTCATGGGCCACCAAAGTGTTTGGAAAATCAGTTGATAGAATTTTCAGTGTTTTGATCAACTATGAAAGTGGGTTAGTCCCAGCTGATAATGTATCATGACTGGTGTGGTTTGAACCTGCCACGCATCTTCCCACTTGTGAAGCCTTCACGTTGCTCAGCAGGTTTTGAAAAATTGTCAGCCTTTTCCTAATAGATACAGGAACTGACAATATTGATTATTTTGGAGTTCTTTGACTTCCTTAAAAGATACTCATGAAGTCTAGTTCTTCTCTTTTAAACTACTGCAACTCTATTGAGTTTTCTATTTGCGTTGCTGTTGCAATCCTGTGCCTACCCAGGAATTGTATTCAGATACATTCCAATGGGCTGCGGATAAATTCTTTGACCCTTTGTCAGTCTGTCCAGGTCAGATCCCCTTGTTGATTAAGGTAACTCACAATAAATAAATAGGCAGGAACCTTTCTGGCTGCAATTGATAGGAGCCAAATGAGCTAATTTAGGCAAAAGGGGATTTTACTGGAGGGATTGGGGTGTCTTACAGCTAAATAGCCTGAAAGAAAAGCTAGGGAGCAGCTGTGGCCCAAGGACAACTGGAAACAGGGACACGGCTGGGACTCATGCCCTCCGCCTTTCCTCTCTATGCGCTCCCTTCATTCCCTTTTGCTGCAGATCGAATTTCTCCAGCCATGGGGTACACAGCCTCTGGGCTCTGCCGACCCATATGGCTCACCTCTCTGGTGAGCTGAAGGCCCCTTCGTGAAAAGAAAAAAGACACTCCTTTTCCCTGAATGCAGCCCTCTACCAGGGCCCAAGGTTCAGTCAGCACAAACAAGTGAGATTTCAACCCAAACTCAGCTCTTGGCCTGGGCGCCGTTGCCTGGGGTACAAACTGAATCTAGTTCCCCAGCACAGATCTAATTTCTCATAGCCTCTATGTTTTTGTGATGTGTTTATGCTTCCCTTGAAGTCCCCCACCTCCTTTTGCTCAGTGCCCAGCCATTCCTATCTTTAGGTGTCTCTTCCCTTCCTAAGATGGGGGCAACAGAGTGGCAGCCTGCTTTCCTCAACAAAGGGCTTACGTGAATTAAAAGGGATTATGCTTTGAAGGGGGAAACTAGCCTCTAATCACCCAGAGAAGGACACAGTGGCCTGAGACAGAGGTGCTCTGAGCGGTGTTGTATGTCCGTTGCTGTCCCTCCATAAACCGAGGGCTTGGAGTGATCTCCTGTTCGTGTGGCCACCGCCATGGGCTTTGTGAGACAGATCCAGCTTTTGCTCTGGAAGAACTGGACCCTGAGGAAAAGGCAAAAGGTAAGAAGGGCAGTCTGTGGTCTCAAAGTGAGGTGGAGAGCAAAGAAACAGTGGAGAGGGTGAGGTGGGGGTGGGGTGGGGAAGGTGAGAGGTCGGTGGGCTCCTTGCCATTTAGCACGGAAGTAACAGCCGGCTGCTCTGTGAACCTCTCTGACAAGTGTCCTTCATAGGAAGACATGTTTCTTTGTCCAGAGATGGGCCCTTTCCTCCTGCAGCCCAGCACGGCCAATTGTAGTCTTCTTTTGCCCTCCCTGCATGTGAATCCACAGCCTGCCCATCCCTTCCCCCACCCCCTGGTGTTGAAACCTGCCATTCCAGTCCACAAGCCCTTTGAGCATCCATACTCTGCTGTGTGGGAAGATCCTAAGCCCTGAAGAACAGGCTCAAAGGAAAACAACACTCCAAGAGCTTTCCAGACCAATGATACTGTATTTCATTGATTCTATGAGTTACACTGGCTTTTCACACTTTCACATTTCTGACATTGGGTGCAGCGTGCGGTCAACCGGCACCTTAACTGGACACATTTGTTTCCTAGTGTGCAAGAAGTAACATTGCGCCTTACAATTGATGGTGTCTTAGATTCAATGAGATACAACTGCTTATCACCCAGCCCGGATTTTCACTGAGCCCTTTCAGTGAAAGGGGCTGATACGTGGCTGGGCTGGACCAGGGATGTAAAAGAAAAAGACACAGATTATACCCTGGACTCACTTCCAGTCTGGCTGGGGAAACCTGAAGGGTGTTTTGAGACCAAGAGCAATAAAAGGTAGGACAGGTCAGATATCCCCTGAGAAGTATAGGCGAGAGCCACAGGGGATCAGAGGACCCCAAGGGTATACAAGCAAATGCCAACTGGCTTCTAATTTTTTTTCTGGAAAGGGGTGAAGTAAATAGGTAACTATAAAGAAATATGCACTTTGCTATAGCCTTGCAGTCTTGGAAACGTCAAATGACTAAAGATGCTGGAGGAGGAAGGAAGGAGGAAGGACCCAGGGGTGGATAGAGCTGAGATTAGACAGACTAGAGGCAGGCAAGGCAGGGAGACTTTGGAAGGAGGACGGGGAGGAAGAAGAGAATGGATTTGTTCCAAGCCTCGATTTGAGATGGGTATATACAGGCGGGACAGGGTTTTCCTGGGTGTTGGAAAAAATGTTAGGGAAGAAGGGGGCCATCTGGTAGAACATCTGAAGACCTGTGATTGTCTCGGTCAGGGTTCAGTCAGAGAAAATCTGGAATGTAAAAAGGTGTTGGCTAAGTACAAAGCTGCTACCCACGTGGGTGGAAGAGAGCAAGGTATCATAGAGGCAGCAATTGCAGGACACAGCTCCCACCCCCAGTGCTGAGGGAACCAAAGGAAGGACGTGGAATTGGTAGCACTTGGAAACACTGAGAAGATGCTGGCGGAGCTGTAACTCACACCTGTGAGGAAGGGGCACAATGAGGCTGCTCCTGGGGTCCCCTGCCCAGAGGGACCCTGGCTGGTGGGTGGGTTTGGAGCAGAGGGACAATAGCTTAATAACTAGCCCAAAGGGAGCAAGCAGCAAAGGAGACAGTCCAACCATGTGCACAGGTGGTCGGTCCTTTCTGCCGTGTGTGTGGCTTGGATAGGACTTAGGGAGGCTGCAGAGGGAAGCCAAGTTAGGATCCCCTCATATTTGGGAAACACCACTCTCTTCAGGCTGCTTTCCTTTGTCAAAGAAACTCTGATTTTCCAAAGTGTTGAAGTCAGTTGTTGCCCTCAGGAGCCAAGTGCTAACAGTAATCAGAGACTCAGTCCCTGGCTTCCAAGAGCTTCCCTTCCAGAATGAAAATAGACAAAAGTTAAGCAAGATTCACTATTTTTTTTTTTAACGTTTATTTATTATTGAGAGACAGAGAGAGACAGACCATGAACAGGGGAGGGGCAGAGAGAGAGGGAGACATAGAATCTGAAGCGGGCTCCAGGCTCTGAGCTGTCAGCACAGAGCCCGACGTGGGGCTTGAACTCATGAACCTCGAGATCATGACCTGAGCCAAAGTTGGATGCTTAACCGGCTGAGCCACCCAGGTGCCCCAAGACTCACTATTTTTTTAAGTTTATTTATTTATTTATTTATTTTTTTGAGAGAGAGTGCACACTAGTGAGGGAGGGGCAGAGAGAGAGAGGGAGACAGAGAATCACAAGCAGGCTCCTCACTGCCAGAGCAGAGCCTGATGCGGGGCTCGAACACATGAAACATGAGATCGTGACCTGAGCTGCAATGGAGAGTCGGACGCTTAACTGACTGAGCCACCCAGGTGCCCCAAACAAGATTCACTATTAAATCCATTTATTTATTAATGTGTTCCTTGAATCAACCAGTACTTATTAATCAGTAGGCACTGTGCCAGGTGCTGGGTACACAATGGCAAACAAGACAAGCATGGTCTTTGTCCACAAGATGTTCACCATCTGTGAAATGCCAAGGAAAACCCAATCAGCAACTGTTTTCTTTATCTCATTTCCTGAAGAAATTAAGAATATCACTTAATTCTACTCGCAATGTGCTCTTTGTGGCCTTCAGACAATATGCTTGAGGACTTTACCTGCTGAAATGATTCTATTTCTGTGTCAGGCATGCTGCTATTACAGAGAACGACCCTATTTTTAAAGACGGGATTTGGCTCAGAGTCCCTCACAACCTCTGCTCCCTTTCCCTGATGTTGGTGGGTGTCCCCTGTTCGGGGACTCTGTCTTTCTCATGGTGTTCTCCGCAGAGGAACACGTGGCCAGCCTCTCTGTGGTGAGATAGGACCAGCTGGGCTGAGAACCTTGACTGGGGGAATCTCCTAAGACTAGACCCAGTCTGGGCTGACATTCATTTGGTGTCATCCCGATGGCCTGGAATTTGAGATCTCTGCCCGGTATGCCTCCAGCCGACTTCCCAATGTTACCATATTCCAGGAATTTCCAGGATGTCTGAGGAAGATGGGGGCATCTTCCACAGCCCCCTGCAGCCCTGACAGGGGTCTGTGGCTCCTTCCCTAAGCTTTTGGTTCTTCTGGAAGCTTTTGCCTCTACAAATAGTGACTGTAAGGAAAGTACAACACACCTAGCCTGCAACTCAGCTCCCAGGTTTTTACTTGCTCAAACGTCCGTGGTCTTTGGGTGTTTACTATTGTGAGCAACAGCAAAACAGGTATCAAATGTCCCCATTCCTCTTCTCCCAACCCCTGACGGAAGAAGATGAAAATCTTTAGATCCGGGCTTTCCTCCCACCCCTTTTTAAAAATTTTCTTCCTCCGTTAACATGTATCAAGTATTACCAAGTGCCTGGCACTGTAGTGTCACCTCAGCTCCATGGGAGAGATACCACTGGTATCTCCACAGGTACTGATGAGGTTAATGAGGCTTCAGAGGTTAGTGACGGGTGGGACTGGTCCTGGGACTTCAGGACAGGCAGATATGGCCGTGACCCACACTGTGGTCATGGAGACCACAAAGATAGGGTGGCCATCTAATTTATTATCCAAACTGGGGCAGTTCTGAAAGTGAAAGGAGGTACTAGGAGCAATGGCACCAGGGCAATAAATGGACACTAACACTTAACCTGGCAAACTGGGCTGTATGATCACCCTATACATCCAGCACAGCCCAGTGAGTCAGACACAGCCCCTGCTCTCATGGAATTTGGAGCCCGGTGGGAGCTCACACCTGCACAAAATTACCGACAGAATAGTGCGCGCAACAGTGGAGTAGAAGGAAGCATGGGGTGGGAGGTGAGGATGAGCTCCGGGCGCTCAGAAGAGAAATGGGGTTTGGAGAGCGTGAGAGAAGACTTCTCAAGCCTAGCCCTAGAACATGCACTTCCAATGACGAGAGCTCTCCCCACTGCCCCAGACAAATAAACACCCGCCCGTATCTGCTACGGGCCAGGCACTGTGCCAGGTTTATAAAGATCACTGGGTGTGTTTCCTGCCCCTGAGAGCTCCCGGTGCAAGGCCTCCTTGGTGTTCTCCCCTTGTCCCAGCTTCCATGTCAGAGCAGGATATTTGGGGAGGCCTGAGGACTCATGAGAGTAGGGGGGGTTATTATGACCTGGGCACCTGCTAGGCCTGTGGCCTTTGGTTCCAGGCCCAGCAATAGGCAAGGAGAACCTGGCAGGTGCAGGGAGGGTGGGCAGCCCGCTGCAAGCCTGCCCAGGTCCCAGGGTAGATTCATCCAGGCTAAGAATCCTGGCTGGGTTGTTGGTGCAGAAGGGAGAATCAAGCAGTTCATTTCAAGCCTTGGCTACCCACCTTTAAATTGGAAACAGACTAGGAGGGAAGGAAATCTAGCTGGCGGAGATTTAAAACAACAAGCACAATTCTGCCCTTCCTTGCAACCCCTCCTCCCCCATGTAGACTGAGCTATAAAGAGAGGGGGAGGGGAAGAAAAAAAAAAGGAGAGAGAGAGAGAACAAGGAAATACCAGTTAGGGGAAAAAAAAAAATTTCCACCGGCCCCTTCTGAGCCTTGGCTGGGCTTAATTAAAGTTACAGACATGTTTAAAGGGAAAGGGTGGGGGGAGTCAGAGCCGCCTTCAAAACATGTTTTTAATTACGCTGTGGAATTTCTCCCTGGGGTATGCCTGCGCACAGTTGAGCATCAAGGACAAGGATGCCGCTTTGGGGTGGGGATGCTGAGCATGACTGGGGTGGGGACCATGGGGAGAGGTTGTTGTGAGGACCTGCCCATCTGGAAAAGAATTGCCAGTGGTCTTTGTGCAGGAGGGAGTGTGAAATGCGGCCCCTCCAAGACAAACGTCGCAGAGTTAGAACAATAGCACTGACCTCTCAACAGACGTTTTTCATTTACCAAGCTCTACCTGTGCTGGTGGTTCTCAGACCCAGCTGCACAATTGGAATTACCTGAGAAGTGTTAAAAACAAACAAACAAAAACCAACCTGATGTCCGGTGTAATTGATGTGGGGCACAGCCTGAGCTCCCCACCTGATTCCAGCTGGCAGCCACCTGGGACCTGCCTTGAAAGAAGGTGGTCAAGAGGGGGTGGGGGGCAGACAACAGCAGCCCTAACTCCGAGATACGGTGGAGAGGAACACCTGCAGAGCCACACTAGTCCTAGGCCAGGCAAAGAATGAAGGAGGAAAAGGAGAATTCTGATCTGGTCTCCCAGTTGGCGTGGGGGTGGGGGGATGGGGGACTTCAAATCACAATGTCCTGCAAAGACCAGATACTTCAAAAATACAAGGAGTGAGTGAGGAGAGGAGAGAACGTGTGTGACAAACACTGGAAGGGATGTGTGTGTGTGCTAGCTTGGGTTTGGGAATTTTATCCACGGACGGGTAGGCCAGGCTGGCCCATCCCTCCCCTGGTGCAAGCCCCTCTAAGAGATGGAGCAAGGGACAGTGGGTGGTCAGTAACTCAAGAAGCCCATGTTTCCAAACCAGCAAATGAACAGTTCTGAATCCAGAAAGGGAGAAAGAGAGGGGACCTGAATGTGAGTGGAGGGCAGACCTAAGACCTCACAGGTAAAAAGTAAATGAGATCTCTTTGCTCTTTAGCCTTTACAATGTGCTGTGACCTACAGCGTCCCTGTGATCTCTGTGAAAGTGAGGGTCAATAATAAATGATATGTGTCTATTGAATGTTACCTTGTACCCGATTCTGCTCTAGGTGTTTCACATTCACTTCCTCCTCTCATCCACTCTGGGCGGGGGGGGGCGGGGGGAGGCCCTGGTATCAGCCCCCATTTTACAGATGAAGTCCTGAGACATGGAGAGATTGAATGGGTTACCCAAAGTCATACAGCTAATAGGGAGCAGAGCTGGATAAAAACCTCAGTACTGACACTCTCAACTCTTTGTGTATGCTGAAGGACGAAACGGTCTCATTTCACAGATGAGAAAACTGAGATTCAGTGATGAAACAAGCCCCAAAGTGATTCTTATCCCAGATCTTCCCATTCCCAAATGTCTCACATACCAGACTACTCCGGATAGACATTGCTACGTGGAAGGAAGCTGACTGACTTGGAAGAAAGCCAAGGTTGCAAGCAATTGTCTTAAGGGGAAGAATCTGATGTGTGGAATCTGGGCTAGTTGTCTCGCTTCCTTGGTGAAGACACCAGGAACAACTTCCGGTTTCATTGCTCGTACTTGTCACTCACATGGTTATCTTGCCAGACTTGCTTCCCGGTCTTACTCATTGACAGAAGGACCTAGGATAGAAGGCATGGAGCCAGTGTACAGAACATGCCTCGGGGGGTGCAGTTTGTTAAATCTGCAAAGTGTTGGTGACTTGAGCCTCTGTGTCACCTCCACCTCCTCCAGGAACCTCCTGGACCAGTCTCAGCAAAGGTTCGTTCATTCCATACTTATGGGGCACCTATCATGAAGCTGGCCCTGTGTCAGGTGTGGAATCAAAGTAGTGACAAGGATAGACACGGCCCCTGCCCTTAGGAAGCTCGTAACCAGTGAGGGTTCCATTTCCATGAAGGAGTAAGGACTCTGATTTACAATGAGTGATAAGGGGAGTGCAGGGTGCTGTGGGAACAGCTGTGCTGGGGAGGGTGTTAACAGTGAGATAGGGTCCCTGGGGAAGAGGCTCAATACCCTCCTCCTTTGGTTTGCTTGCCCTAGGGGAACTGCCAACATTCCAATGGTTATCCAATGGGGTCAGTCTTTGTAACACTGGATGGGAATTGGCCAATTTCGATGCTTTGCCATCTTATAGAAAAATGTGTACGGGGAGCCCTGAAAAGTGAGTGTCTTAAGGAAAATTTATATCATATATAATAATATTTTGGTGTGTTTCCTCTAACATATCTTCCCTAGACATATTTTGAATAAAACATTGAGTAAAAAGTTATAACCTTGAGGCACCTGGGTGGCTCAATTGGTTGAGCATCTGACTCTTGATTTCGGTTCAGGTCATGATCTCAGGGTTCATGAGACAGAACTCCAAGTCAGGCTCTGGGCTCTGCACAAACCACAGAACCTGCTTGGGATTCTCCTTCTCCCTCTCTCTGTGCCCCCCACCACTTGTGGGCTCATGCACACCCAAGTGCACTCTCTCTCTAAAAATAAACTTAAAAAAATAAGTTCCAACTGCAACCACCTGCCCTATGCATGTTTTGTTTTTTCTTCAATACATTATCCTTTCCCCTGCACTGATTTATGTTACAATTTGCAATAGTTCCATAGCCAGCATACTCTACTAGCAGGAAAGGAACAAATATTCACTGAGTACCTGCTGTGGTGTCTATCACTTTGCTGAGCACTTATGTACATTTCTTTGAAAGGAACGGCAAACGGTCAGGGCACCTGGGTGGCTCAGTTGGTTAAGTGTCCAATTCTTGGTTTCAGCTCAGGTCATGATGTCATGGTTTATGAGTTTGAGCCCTGAGTTGGGCTCCACACGCTGCCAGTGTGGAATCTGCTTGGGACTCTCTCTCTGCCCCTCCCTTGCTCTTTCTTGCTCTCTCATTCTCTCTCTCAAAATAAATAAACTTAAAAAAAAAGAAGAAGAAGAAAGGAATGACAAAGGGTCAAAGACCATGCAAATGACCCCTAGCTGATCTATATATACTTAAGTCTCTATTCTTAGCCATCAGCAAAAGTTCTCCTTCAGATCTTAGGAGTTTCCTTCCTAAGGTCTCTGGAGTGGGGGTTGGGTAGAATTGCTATTCCATTTCCCCAATTCACATGCCCCCTCCTCTTCTTCCCTCCCACAGTCCCACGCCTGCAACAGAATATGGCTGTGCAATGCCACAGAATATGGCTGAAACAACCAGTTGCTTCTTCCTTTGGAGTCAAGTCCTTAAACTCTAATTGAACCTATATTTTAGTAATGGCTTTCAACCATGTGTTGTTAGCAGCAGCCAGAATTGTAAAAACTCACAATAGTATGCCCTGCTTTCTTCCTTTAAGCAACAAGAAATTGTGGAAGGAAAGATGTCGGTAAACAGATTTTTATTGACCTTGCTATGGATCACAGTACTCAGGAGTCATTTGCTCATTCATTCAGTGACCTCATATGCAAGGTCATTCATTGGCGATACACACGAGGTCTAGTGTGCACTAGAAGAAGGCAGGGCAGTGGAGAGATGCAGAAAGAGCACTGGTTCTGGAGACAGGAGGCTGGATTCTGGTTCAGATGTTGTCACTGCTATTCTGACACTACACAGGTCACCTGCCCTCTCTGGGCCTCATCTGCAGAATGAGAGGTTATAATGAAATCTTTGCTACCCGAAGCATTATCATTACCTGGGAGCTTGTTAGACATGTGAGATCCCGGTAGGCCTCTACAGAACAGAGTCTGTATTCACGTGCACAGTGACGTCTGAAAAGTACTGAAGCACCCATCTTGGTCCTTGCTGGAAATCTTTGTTAATGCAGTTTCCTAAAATAGAGGCAGAGCAGAACCCAAATGGACAAAAAGTCTTATTGGTCTAATATGTCAGGATAGAGGTAATGAGGGAGAGGCGACAAAAGGAGGAAGTCCTTTAGGAAATAGACCACAACCAAACCCTATTGCACAGATAGGTGCTGATTTGTGTGTCTTATCTGGGTGTGTTTCCAGTAATGTCTTAGCATCACTCTTCCTTCTTTTTGTTTTGTTTTTCCAGATTCGCTTTGTGGTGGAACTTGTATGGCCTTTATCTTTATTTCTGCTCTTGATCTGGTTAAGGAATGTCAACCCGCTCTACAGCCAACATGAATGTAAGCATAATGGAGGGGGGTAGCTCTGGCCAGCCTGGAGGTCCAATACTTTCGTTTAGGAAAGCCTTGGGGGCTAAGGGTGCCAGATTGGATCTACTTATCATTTCATGCCTACAGTACAAAAAACAGAGATTCATTAGCATCATACAAACTAATATTTTAATCCTACATCTTTGCAAATACTTGTATGTAGTTACTGAAGAATTGTGAAATTAGTTTTTGTTTCTGCCAGTTCTTTTCTTTTTTTTCCTATACTTAAACTCTTACTGGTTTTAAAAGCAGATTATAAATGAGTTTATTTTGGAGACAAGTCTAGGGATATGTTATATACGGTGCTAGAGAAAAATGAGAAGGGATGCTGTACAGCCACATGTAGTCATACATTATTTCTTGGATCCCAGAGGTACCTTGGGACATGGAATGAGCCTGTGAGTGCCTCTTTTATACTATGTCATGGTTTCCAGCCAGGATGACATCTTCTCCCTCTGAGCAGCTGACGTGCAGACCTCAGGAGTAATACAAAGCTTCTCAGTCCTCTATTCTTGTTTTTTACTGTATTGTTCATGAGTTTTAAGCCTCAAGTTCTGGGTCAGTTTCCTGTTCATCAAACTCTTGCTTACACCCCAAGGAGCCCATAACCTGCAACCTTCTTGCATGCTTGGGGTAGGTGCTCATAAGAACATAAGGAATAGATGAACCTCCTTTCCTCCTAAAGTGTCAGCAACACTGTGGAGCCATCTTGAGCTAACATCCCTCCACCATCCCTCCTCTGTTCCCCTCCACACTTCCCTCCGTACCTCTACTAGAACATTTGTCTGTCTCCCCACTACACTGGGAGCTTGAGAGGAGAGAGCCTGTCTCTGGTACTCAGCATAGGGCCTGACATCTATTAGAGGCTCCTGCTTCTTAAATGTTGACGAATGAAGGAAAACACCAGAGGGGCCAGGATCCTTCCTGCAGAGGCCCCAGCAACTAGAACCAGCATCCTGTGTGATTCCCAAGACTAACTCCTTGTCTTCATTTCCTGTCCTCAAGGCCATTTTCCCAACAAGGCGATGCCCTCAGCAGGAATGTTGCCGTGGCTTCAGGGGATGTTCTGCAATGTGAACAATCCTTGTTTTCAAAGTCCCACCCCGGGAGAATCTCCTGGAATTGTGTCAAACTATAACGACTCCATGTAAGTGTTGAGATTCCCCCGAATCTTGAGAGCACTGGTTCTTAACCTGAGGAGCTAACAACCCTTCTGAGAAACCGATGAAAACCCCCATCCCCCAAAATGGACACACACATAAAATATTACATTGTGCATATGATTTGGGGGGAGTCGTGGACTCCAGGCTAATGACCTCTCATCTGGGGTCTAATTTCAAGTCAAATCACATAGAAAGAGAATCTGCCTTTGGAATTCCCTTTCAGAGCAGGAGGTGGGAGAACATAATGTGAGCATGTCCTATGGACAGAGGCTCAGGAATGCTCACAGGGTTGTCCTTTACCCACTGAGCTGATCTTCAACTTACATCTGAAGGACACCAACAAGGGGTTGTTGGGAAGTGGGCTTCACTATACTTGTATAACAACACAGGTCAGATGGAAAAGGATATTTGGTTACTCCGGTTGTTTTCCTTAGAGGAGCTCCAGATATAATTCCTCTAGGACAAACCTGTATTTTGACTCAAGAAAAGGAGCACTTGGCAAGTCAGCCCAATGCTCAGAGGTAGCCTTCCCCATTGGGAACAAACGATGGCTGTTTTTGCCCTACAATGGCAGAGTAGAGTAATTGCAACAGAGACTTACGGCCTGTTAGCCTATAATATGTATCTGTTCGCTAATCCCTGGAATATAGGAAGATACAAGAGGGAACATCTGTTTTCCTAAGAATGTCAGGGAGGTGACATTTTAGTTGGGCTCACGTGGTTGCAAACACCACCTGGAGATTTTAACTTGTAATCTACAACTTCAGCTTGAGTCTCCCTGAGGTACGTGAGAGGAAACACCCACCCAACCATAGAGATCCCATGGGGTTATATGGTGGGATCAGAAGAGTTTTGGAGATGCCTCAGTGGAGGCTAGATGGAGCTTTGGTGGACTGGCACTAGAGGTGTCTATAATCTGAGGGAGTTGGGGAAGAAGGGCTTCAGACTCCAGCTGTACTTGGCATTTGAACCAGGAAATATAGGTTTCACATTTCACACACTTGTTGCAGGTGAAATATTGACTTATTCAAGGTTATTTTACTTGCAAGGCACAGAAGCCCATTCAAGCAAGCTGAAGCTCTAGAGACAAATATATGATTTGGACACTAGACCTCCTTGCAAAGTCAAGGGAAGCCAAGCAGGCCTCAGGACAAGAACTGGACGGCTGGGGACCAGCTCTCTTCTGTCTGGGCCTACAGGGTTCAGCCCTCTGGCCCTCTCTGGGCATCTACTACATTCACCTCTCTCCATGGACCAATGTCCCTGCTTCTCAAAGCCCAGGCTGGCTCTGGTTGTCTAGTTCAGAGCACCTTGCCCCGGCCAATCATAAGAGCATCCTTGACTACCATTCAAATTCCTGGGAACATAGCTGATTGGTTCAGCTTCATTTTGTTGTCCAGTTAGCCATGGGAGAGGGTGTGTGTGTGTGTGCGCACGCGCATGTACACATGCAGGGAGGAATTGGAGATTTAGCATGGCTGTCCCTGCCTATGAATGGCTGGAAGGGCAGGTGTCAGAGAAGTGGCAATGGTTGGAAAGAACTTCCAGTAATATCTTCTAATGTCATCCTGCTTAAGGCTTCTCTGGACAGAAGACACACAGAGCATGGGGTTGAGAGGTGACCCAGCCCTGCCAAAACTAGAAAACGAAACAAATTGCTCACCAGCTCTATTAGCCTATATGTACAACAAAGTTCAAATGTCCTTTTCTCCTTTGACCTTCACAGTATGATAAGGATACATAATGTAGTAGCTGGGTCAAGCATGTGGTATCTTAAAGAATAGCAAGAGTGTTATTATTATTATGAAAGTGACAACGATATCTTTCCTGATGAAGCTTTGTCTTTCTTACAGCTTGGCACGAGTGTTTCGAGATTTTCAAGAACTCCTTATGGATGCACCAGAGAGCCAGCACCTTGGCCATGTTTGGAAAGAACTTCAAACTTTTTCCCAACTCATGGACACCCTCCGGACTCACCCTGAGAGAGTTGCAGGTGTGCTGCTCTTGCGTGTTCTCAACCATCACTTGCCTCATCCATCAGGGAGACAGAAGGCACAGGAAAGAGCAGGGAGATTTGATGGGAAAAGGTACTAGAGGAGGCAGGAAGGAATGGATATAGAGGTGGCATGAAGTTCACCTTGGGGAGGACTCCTCTTTCCATCAGCTTCGAAGTTAGGAAATTGAAGAGGGCAGGAAAGTTCTCATTCCAGGTAAGTCTAGAGACAGAAAGGAAAATGCCAAGAGAGGTTGTACTCTGGGAAGTATGAAGCTAGATTAGATGTGGAAGCAGGAAGAAAGAGGTAAAAGGAAAGGTGTGGAACTGTTTTCATAGAGCACTAGAGAGCAAGCTAGCCAAAGATGTGTGGAAGCAATGCCAAGTAAGGGGCCAGGGAGGTCAGAGTGCATATGTGTATTGTGGCATAAATATATACGATCATTCCATTTCTTCCAGGGATATTCAGCATCCCAGACCCTGAGGCAGAGCAGGTGCATAGGTGGGTGATACAGCCCTGGGGGGATACAGGGAGGTGCTGCAGAAAGTCCAGGAGGCAAGCGGTTGAGGGCAGTGACTGGAAGACATGCATCGGGTCCAGGCTGTATAAGGATGGATGATGGGATGCCAGAAGTGCTGAAATGGCCGGGAGGAAATGGGGGTACAAAGGAATAGAGGTCTCCTGAAGTTCCATGATCCTGTTTAAGGACTGGGGAACTGAGCAGGATGGAAGGCTTGGTGACTTCAAAGAGTGATCTATGTGGATTCAGGATTTCCACAGCAGGCGGGAGCAATGAGAACGAGCCCCTGGGGGTGGCCACGGTGGCTGAAGTAGAGCAGAGGCGAAGGTAGGCGATGGGGAGGTTGAGGGAAAGAGAGGCCAGGCCATTGGGTCACTGAGTTTGTGCGGGCGAATAGAGGAGCCGGGCATCAGGGTAGGAGAGCCACCTGGGCTCAGAAACAGTGAGAGCTGGATATGGCAGAGGCCTGAGCACCAGCTGGAACCCTATCCCCCTTCCCACCTGCCCCCAGGAGAGCAAATGAGCATCAGGGAGGGAGCAAGCCTTGACAGAAATCCAGTCTTTACAGTCCTGCAGGCAGAGAAAAGGCTGCCAGTGAGGGAACTATTAAGGGATGTGGCTCAGAGGCTGGGACGGAAGAGGTTTGGAGATGCTGGATCATCCTATGTTCCTGGGATAGGGATGGGGGGCAGTGACTCTCGGGATGACCTTAGAGGATGACAGGGACAAGCAAGGGTCTACCAAGGGGATAGGAGGGGCTGGATAGAACAGCTCCTGCTCAGGGTTCCAAACAAGACAAGCGGGAGAATGGCACACATCAGCCCTCTGGGGCTCCTCACCCATGCAGCTCGACACACAGATCAGAGTGGGTGGTCACCCCGAGGGCTCCCAGGACTGAGAGAACAGTGACCATAACCTGGGGAGGATGGTGGAGGGAAGCAGGCAGGCTTCCAGAGCTCAGGACAGTCAGGAGGGGAAAGTTCTTTTAGGAGAATTCCCACCGGGCCACCTTCTCCTTCCTCTGCCTATTGGAGCAATGAAGGACAGGGGCATGTTCAGATGGCATGTTAAGATTACTTCATTACATTTTAATTCTTTCAAAAATAGTGACATATGTTCTTTGTGTAGTAACTTTCTACAAACCAGATTATAAACACTACCTTCTTTGCTGCTCTGGATAGAAGAGTTTACTTAGCTCAAGCTAAGTAAGGTGTGAGTAAAATCAACATTTTAATGGTAAGAAAAAAAGGGGGAGAGGCAGCAACCAGAGAACACTTTTGCCCAGGATTAAAGAAGCAGATGAGAACATGGCTGTCCAACCGCTCGAGTGATTGTCCACCCCATTCATCCAGTGGGATCTGGAAGGAGGCAGACATTTCGTTTCGGTATCTGATTGTCAGATGGAGTCCAGCTGGGAGGAAATGTAAAGGAAGTCATTTCAAACCACAATTTCTCTGTGGTCTTTACAGTGTGTACATGAGAACCAAAGTCACTACTTGCTAACCCCAACACGGGCCTACTTTTGAGTTGGCATACAGGTGGTTCCTTCTGCAGGCCTCCAGGCTGTGAGGGAAATTCTCTAATTGAGAGCAGTTTTGGCGGTCTGGGGAGACAGGGTCAGCCAAGGCTGCCCAAAGGAATTTGGGGGCTGGAAGCAAAGATTTCGCGGAACCCCTGACCTTGGTGGCCGTGAGAGGGGACCATCCCCAAAGTCTCTGAAGGAATTCTAGGCCAGGGACTGGGGTCCACCATCAGCATGGCAGACTACTTTAGGGTCCATTCTAGGGTCACTTGGGGACCTTGCTCACTGTGAACATTTGTCCTCAACCCAAAGCTCCATTGGAGGGTAAAGCCTTTGAGAGCAAGGTGGGCGGCTGTCGTTGGTATGTGCTTTTGCCTGTCAGTTCCCAGTCACCTGGGAAAGTATGCCGATGGTTGACCCAGGCGGCCTTTTCTTTTCCTAGCAAACCTGTAGTGCAGCATTCTCAGCAGGGGAGGATTAATGGTAAAACACCAGACATGAAGCCCCCTCCCCTCTCACCCCCAAGCAAGTTCTGTGGTCTCTCAATCATCTTCAAACACCTTCTTCCCATGAGCCCTACACATTCTCCTTGCTTCTCTCCCACCCCAACCCTCAGCTCCCCTCAGCTCCATGGGCCTCAGCATCCCCCTCCCCCAGCCTCTTCCCAGGGAAGAGAACAAGAAGAACCACATTTTAAACAAAATTTATTTTTCTTTCCTCAGGCCCCCAGTTCACATTTCTCCCTCAGGAGTCTGGTAGAGCTTCTGTCTGGTATCAGCCACCTCTTACATTTTGGGCCCCACACTCTCCCTACAGGGTGGCCCCCACCCCTCTGCAGGTGTGTGGAACCAGCACACTCCTGCCCCTTCTCCCTGGGGCCACAGCAACCCAGTCACCTGGGGTGGGGGGGAATGGCTACCCTCTCCAAGCAAGATATTTGTATGTAAGTTCAGGTGAGTTAGTTAAAGAATAACGAATTGATCAACAGTCTGATGGGGTCCCTAATCTCAGGTCCCGACAATAGGTATTTATTGGGTGCCTCCTGTCACTCCACAGGCATTTATCGAGGCCCTAATTCCATGTCAGGCTCTCATGCTGGGTGTCAGAGAGAGGTGACTTCAAGGGCTTACAGCTGTGTGCCCAGCACTGCTAGGTATGATGAGGGGTATCATGAAAGCAGGGTCTATAGTCCTCTACTCTCCAGAGATGTGTGTGTGTGTGTGTGTGTGTGTGTGTGTTGGGGGTGTCACTAAGCCAGTCTATGACATAATGCTATAGGTGAAGAAGTGATTGGGAGAAAGAACAACTGAGGTGGGGTTCAGGGGAAGGAAGAAAGGAAGCAGAGTTTGGAAGACGACATGACTCACCTTAGCAGGGAAAGGGGAAGGCAAGAATAAAATAGAGCAGCACTTTTCAGACCCCTCCTGCTCCCAGAAGGGTTCCCTCTTGTATTCCAGTTCCCCTGAAGCCTTTGGGCTTTCCCTATGGGGAAGGTGGGGAGACTGGACTCCCTGGTGGCACAACGTCTGAGAGGCTGCTGTGGAGGGGAGTCTTGGGGCCGGGTGCCCCTGACCCAGTTGCATGGGCAGGCCCGTGGTGTTGTCCCACCCTCTTTTAAGAGGCAATCAGCAGCAACCTCAATCTGGACGAGCCCCGCAGGGAGAGGACCGACCTGAAAAACGGAAGTGAAGGCTGTCAAGCACTCAGCAGGGCAGGCCTCTAGGTCGCCTGGTGAGGAGAGAATGTGGGGGGTGGGAGAGGATGGGGTGCTGTGGTGTTAGAACCAGGAAGGAGCAGGGACATTTGATAAGTAAAGTTAGTTAAAGAAGCACTAAGAGATAAGTTGTCAACCAGGCTCCCAGGGGAGCTGGGATATAGACAGAGGCATTTTCATGTAACACAGATGCTTTCCCTTGATGTTGAAATGATTTCATAAATATCTGGGCCTATAGCCTTCTTTGGTGGCCAGGGCCTCACGAACTGTGGCAGTGGCCTGCTTGAAGCTGAGTGTTGGCCCTGGAAGCAGGCAGTGGAGGTGGGTACCCTGGGTGTGAATCCCCCGGGAGGTGTCAGAATAATAACAACACATTCAGAACAAGCACTTATCCAGGGTTCACTGTTTTCGGGCCTGGGAGTTAGCCACTTCACAGTCCTTACCCCGAGTCACCCTCACAATAACCCTGTGAGTTGTGGCAAGTACAGACGCAAGGGTTCAATCACTTGCTGCAGGGTCACCTTAACTGTTAGGAGTCCTTTATGCCTCCTGATAAAACATTTCTGCTTCTGGAGAGCCTGGGTAACTCAGTTGGTTAAGCATCTGCCCAGTTGTACGGGCAGGCCCTTGGGGTTGACCCACCCTCAGGTCATAATCTCGTAGTTTGTGAGTTCAAGCCCCATGTTGGGCTCTGTGCTGACAGCTCAGAGCCTGGAGCCAGCTTCTTTTTTTTTTTTTTTATAATTTTTTTTAATGTTTATTTATTTTTGAAGGATCGAGAGACAGAGAGTGAGCAGGGAAGGGGCAGAGAGAGAGGGAGACACAGAATCCGAATCTGTCAGCACAGAGCCTGATGCGGGGCTTGAACTCACGATCCGTGAGATCACCACCTGAGCTGAAGTGGTGGCTTAGCCCACCGAGCCACCCAAGCGCCCCCTGGAGCCAACTTCTGATTCTGTGTCTCCCTCTCTCTGCCCCTCCACTGCTCACGCTGTCTCTCTCTCTCAAAAATAAATAAACATTAAAAAAAAATTTGTTTTTAATTTCTGCTTCTAGTATGTTTTGAGTGAAGTCAGAGAGAATGTGACTGGGGCCGATCAGAGCATGAAATTACAAGTCCAGGCTATTGGCCATCTCCTCTTTCCCACTTGAAGTTTTTCTTGCCTCACACAGCCCCACCTCTCCTTGCCCATGTCAACACCCTAAGCTGAGAGCCTTAGCTGAGATGGCAGAAATGCCAGGAAGGGTCCTCTACCCTGTGACAACACAGTGTGGACACAGCATGTATGTCCTCTGACCCTAGATTAGGTTTTTTTCAACCTTAACACTAATGACATTTTGGACCAGATGGTTCCTCAGTTTGTAGTGAGGAGGGAAGTTATCCTGTCTACTGTGGAATGTGACCAGCATCCCTGGCCTTTACCCAATAGCACCTCCCCAGACAAAAATGTCTCCAGACGTTGCCAAATATTTCCAGGGGCGACAAAATTGCCCCACTTTAGCTCCTCACCCCCATCCGGTAGAGAGTCACTGTTACAGACCAACTCCACCAGGCATCTGATGACCCCTCCCCTGCCCTGAGCTAACTTTTTCCACCTTCTGTGCCTTCTCACTAAGTTTTGCCAGGCTGCGTCAGCAGTAAATGCTGTGACTGTGTTGGTGACAGCCTACTGGCAGGAGCCCTGACCTCCAAGCTCCGAGGGAACCCAAGAACGGAGTCTTCTGCTGAGAGCCAATTAGAAATGTTTCCAATCAGTTCTACATGTTTTTCCTTTTTTGACTCCTTCCCCATTTGTCACCCTGTTCTTTCATTCATATGCAGGAAGAGGGATACGAATTCGGGATGTCCTAAAAGATGAAGAAACACTGACGCTATTTCTCATGAAAAATATTGGCCTGTCTGACTCAGTCGTCTACCTTCTGGTCAACTCCCAAGTTCGTCCTGAGCAGGTGGGTGGATGTCACTGGTCCCTGGAGTGGAAAGGTGAGCCCTGAGCCTGAGAAAAACAGGGGAGACCTTGCATTATTTTTCCTTCTTGCTTTCACATTCAGAATCCATGCTTTGTTCCAAATATTCAGAAAAATACCTGGGGGTCACTTGAGATAATGGGCCTTCCCATCATAGGATTCTGAAGCAGGCCAAATCCTGGAAACACTTCAAACAGCTCAGATTTTTATAGCTGGAAAGAACCTTAGAGATCACGTAGCTCAGACTCCTCTTATATTTGAGGAAACTGGGGTTTCTTCATGTATTCATCAAATACTTAGGGACATTTTAGGTACCAGACTACAGTGTGAACAATACAGGCAAGCCCCTGCCTCTGGGAGCTTACATTCCAGTGGGAACAACAAGTAATAATCAAATAAGCGCTTCCAGGTTAAGATAGGTGCTGGGAAGAAAACGTGACAGAGTTGGGAGTTCGGGAGGAGCTGGGAGGCATGGGGTGGGGGCCTACTGAAATGAGACAGTCAGGGAGAGCCTTTCTGCCGAGGTGGTATCTGAGTAGACCTGCCTGAACAGAAGGCAGCCATGGAAATAACTGGAAGAGGAGAGTTCGGTGCGAAAACAGGCCACGCATGCGGTGTCTGAGTGTGCTGAGCTAACCTGCCCGGGTGGCAGACCTCTGATTTCCTGCATGTTTTCTTCTCGGTGCCAGGCAATCCGCATTGCACATTCTGACCTAATCCCCCCAGAATCTATTTCATGCACCTTCATAATCTCCTATAGGCATTCACAGTGTGTTCACCACTAACACAAGACTTTCTCATCTGTGAAAGTCTGGGCCTCACAGCCTCCTGCCCAGCCTCCTGGGCCTGTGGGTTCCTGGCGTGATGAACACAGTGAGAATGTAAGATAAGCAGTGGCCCCATAGTGCAGACGCCCCTCCTGCCTTTCCTGGCCAGGTCTGCACCTCCTCCAGACCCCAGGGAAGACTGAGACATAAACAGAGAATTTCAGAGCCGGTGTCAGTCCTGAGATAAAGTCTGAACCCAGAGGAGGGAGGGGGATCCCACCCGCCTGGGCAGGGCTGGCTCCGTGGAAAGGGGTTTTCAAGCTGGTTCCCTGCACAGCAGTAAAGAAGCCCATACCTGCTTTTCTGGCTTCTCAGGCCCTGAGGTTTTCCCTGAAACTTCCTGAGGGGAACAGAGGGTCAGCCTTGAGGTGGTCCATCAGGGCCCTTGGGACTCAGTGCCCACAGCACCCAGGCCTTGTCCCTTGAAGTCAGGCCTGGTGGCCCTGCTCTGCTCTCCCTCCCACCCCCACCTGAGGGGGTGGTGGCTGCAGCATTGATGGCTCATTCTCCCCTTTGCTTTCTCTTAGCTCATAAAACTTAAGTCCTGGAAATGCCTGTGATGACTTCCAGTTGGTAATAAAAGGGAGATGGAGATAAGGGCAGGAATTTAGGGGAAATTTCTTTCCAGTTCCTCACTGGCGTGACATTTGGATCTCTAGTTGCTGTGCTGCTGGCATCAGAGCTGAGCCTCTCACGTGGGGAGAAGGGGCCAGAGTCACTGGCTATTATTTAGGCTGCTTGCTCTGATTAGCTGGTCCTTCCCTGATCAGCAAACGTGAGAGCTTGAGTCGGGAACCCCAAACTCCTGCTGCTTGCAGATGCCAGTGCTGTTGTCCCATCTCTCTCTGGGCCAATCCTGTTGTCCCAGCTCTCTCTGGGCCCCCCCATGCCCTCCCTGCTTCTCAGCCTGGTTGTGGGCTACACCTGCCTCCTGATCTCTAACTCAGTCTCCATCCAGCTGTGCAACTCCTTCCCAGCACCGTGCACCAGAGCTTTCCCCTATGGCAGCAGTGTTCTCTCTCTGTGCTGTCCAATATGGTAGCCACTAGCCGGATGCGGCTGGTAGCACTCAAGACAGGGCTAGTGCAGCTGAGGAACTGAATTTTAAATGTGATTTAATGTAGATCACTTTAAACTCATTATTATTATTTTCTCAATGTTTATTTTTGGGAGAGTGAGAGAGAGGGACAGAGTGAAAGCGGGGGGAGGGGCAGAGAGAGAGGGAGACATAGAATCCCGACGCGGGATTCGAACTCATGAACCGTGAGATCCTGACCTGAGCGGAAAATCAGAGGCTTAACTGACTGAGCCACCAGGTGCCCCGTGATTACTTTAAATTTAAAAAACCGTGTGTGGCTTACAGCTCTCTGATCGGTCATTCTCAGCAAACATGGGATTTTGTTCTTCACCATCAGGACTGGATGCCCCTCCTCGTCCTCTCTGCCTGGCATCCAAGCAGGTCTCCCTCCATCTAGGAAATTGTTAGACGATGAGAGTGGAATAGTTGTCTGGCTTGTCCCTCACCCCGCTCCCACACCCAGCTCTGTAAACTCCTGGACTTGCTTCAAGGTCCAGCTCAAGTGTTGCCTCCCCAATGAAATCATTCATAATCCCTCCTTTCTTTGTCTTGCCCCCTCCCTCTTCCCTACTCAACAAGGAGCAAAGAGGTAGTGATAAAGCACAAGCTCTCGGTTCAAATCTCAGCATGGCGGCACAGTTAACTATGTGACCTCAGGCAAGTTAAATAACCACTCTGTGCCTCTGTGTCCTCATTTGTAAAATGGAGACAGTAAAGGTGCCTACCATATTTGATTGTTATGGGGGTCAAAAAATTAATATATGTAAAGCACTTAGAACAGTGCCTGGCACACAGTAAACGCTCAGTAAACCCTGGCTATTCTTAACACTTCCCTCTTCTGTGCTCTGGTTTCACTGCATTCACTTTAGCACTTACCTGCTCTTTAAATGCCTGCATTTCCAGCTAACCGATAAACTCCTTGGAGAGCAAAAAACTCACCTTATTTTCTGTATCCCCAGTAACCGTTTTAGTCCCTGCAGAAAGGGACTCAGTGAAAGGGCATTGAATGGATGAGTCACTGAATGAAAGAATGAGCTGGAACCTCTGTGGTATCCCAGCTTTTCCACTAGCCTGCTGTGTAATTTTCTCAAGTCACCTAACCCCTCCTCCATCGCTTTTTTCCCCTAGAATATTAGAGGTTTGGACAAAGTGAGCTCATTGATTCCCTCCACCTCAGAATGTTTTAGATGCTGGGATTAGGGTTGGGGGTGGGATTTTGCCTGGGGATAAGAAGCAGAGTGTGGGCAAAACAGAAAGTCTCTGTTGGAACATGCACCCAGTTACAGTCCCCTGAGTTTGATGGAGTCCACATCAACCCAATGTCAGCCATGACCTGTGCCTCATTTAGCGGGTGATGGGGTGGGGTGGGGTGGAGGGATGTAAGTAGTAGAGCCTAAACCTGCCCTGCTCTCCTGCCCTGAGAACTGTGTAATCTGAAGGTTTGAGGAGACTACAGAGACCAGGGAAGCTCAGGAACCTGTTCACAATACCTAGGTGTCAGGAGTCCAAGACTCCAGGAGGCCAGTTGGTATCCTAGGTGGCCAAGGCTCCCTGGGCAGGGTTGAGGTCTCCTTGGTCTCTGAGGCCATCATGGGGACTGTGATTCAGGGTCCAAGAGTCACTGCCCATGAGCTCCACAGGAGCTGTAGGGTGTGGGCTATCCAGCAGTTAGGGTCACCAGATCAAACACAGGATATCCAAGTTAGTTTGAATTTCAGATAAACAAATGATTTTTTAGCGTAAGTATGTCCCATTTGGACTCTATTTGGAACATACTCATACTAAAAGGTGCTCATGGTTTATCTGAAATCTAAATTTAACTGGGCATCCAGTATTTTTATTTGCTAAATCTATTGAGAAAGGAGAGAGGGTGTTGGTCTCTTGCCATCACTCTGAATGCATCCTAGCCACTCCCACTCCTCAGCTTCAGGGGAGTAGGTCCTGATGGTACCTTAGCATCATGCTAAGAACGGATCTCTCACATTTTAAGTGGCTCTCTGATAAAATGAGCCTTGGGAGCGTATAGTTTCCTGTGGCTGCTGTAACAAACCACCACAAACTTAGTGGCTTAAGACAACACAAATTTATTATGTTCTTGTTCTACAGGTCAGAAGTCTGAAAGTCAAGGTGTTGGCACGGCTACATTTCTTACTGGGGAATCTAGAGGGAAATCCATTTCCAGTTTCCAACATTCCTTGGCTGGTGGCCTCCCCAGCAGTGGCTAGTCAAGTCTTTCTCATATCACATTATTTTGACATTGTGTCTTCTACCTCCTTCTTCCACTAGGTTTAAAACAAAAACAAAAACAAAACAAAACAAAGCAAAAAACCCTTGTGATTCCATTGGGTCCACCCAGATAATCCAAAATAATCTCCTGGTCTAAAAGTCAGCTAATTAGCAAGCCTTAATTCCACCTGCAATTCTAATTCCCCTTGCCCTACAACACAATGTATATACAGTTTCTGTCTGTTAGGACATGGACACCTTTGGGGTGGCTAGTATTTTCCTACAGGGAAGTTTCCAATTTTGCTTCTCTTGCCTGCAGTTTGCTCATGGAGTCCCAGACCTGACACTGAAGGACATTGCCTGCAGCGAGGCCCTCCTGGAGCGCTTCTTAATCTTTAGCCAGCGCCGTGGGGCACAGACAGTGCGTGATGCCATGTGCTCCCTCTCCCAGGGCACCCTCCAGTGGGTGGAAGACACTCTGTATGCCAACGTGGACTTCTTCAAGCTCTTCCGTGTGGTAAGGGAGGCATTTAGCGGCTTACCTCGTGGAAGGTAATTCCTGGGTGCAGTGGAGCCTGTCGCAGGTCATCAGGGACTCACAGATTGACAGAAAGGCTTGAGCCTGGCGTTCACAGTTCTTAAGGAAACTCCAGGCTCCAAAGACCTAAGGAATCTTGACTGATAATATATCTAGAGCAGTTGTCCAGGCACCCAGGAGTCACTGTTGGGTTCACCATTAGTTTTGTGGTTATGAGAGAACCATGGGTGGGGGAAGAATTGCAGAGAGGGAGGGAGGCAAACCATAAGAGACTCCTAGATACTGAGAACAAGCTGAGGGTTGATGGGGGGTGGGGGAGAGGGGAAGGTGGGTGATGGGCATTGAGGAGGCACCTGTTGGGATGAGCACTGGGTGTTGTATGGAAACCAATCTGACAATAAATTATATTTAATAAAAAAATTAAAAAAGTAAAAAAAGTTATGTGGTTATGTAGTTACGTGGCTAGGTTCACCCTTAGTTATGGGGCAGGTCTGAGTCCACTCCAAATGTGGGACAAATCCTCTCTACCGCCGCTAGCAGTGGTGGAAAGGAGAAGGCCTGGTTTGACTCCCTGCCCTACCATTTCATAAGATAGCTGACCTTTACTGGCCCCATTACTCATGTATAAAACAAATATAATACTGTATAGAATGTTAACAAGGGAGACATGGAAAAATAAATGTAAAGCATTTAATAAATTTCAACAAATGAGAGCTTCACACTCTGGGTCTGCTCTTGACCACAAAGGTTGCCTTTTCTGGGTAGAAAAGAGTAACAGAAAACTTCATAGTCTCAAAAATTTGGAAAGCCCTCAATTAGCTCAAACCTGTGTTCTAGAACTGCATCCCAGACACACTTCTTGGGACTTGATAATACCTCCTCTTTTGCTAGGAGGATGAGCGGGAATTATAAAAAGGAGGTGAAGAGCAGCAGTTCTCACACTTCAGAGTGTATGAAAATCATCAGGGCAGCTGGTAAAAGATGCAAGTTCCAAACTGCCATCCCCAGAGACTGATGCAGGAGATCTGGGCTGGGCCCAGAACCTGCCCTGTTACCTTAAGGGATTCCAGTGGACATCATTGCAGGCCGTGCTTTAAGAAACACTCAAAATTAGAATCCTTCAGAGAAGATGACATATATAATAATATAATAACTATATACAGTTATACATATAATTATATGTAGTTATTATATATAACTTAATATAACTTAATAATTATATATAGTTATATATAATAACTATATATATAGCTCATGTATATATAAATGTTTCTAGGATCCAATTGTGTTTTTTCTTGTGCCTACATTTAAAAAAATTTTTTTTCAATTTTTGCTTATTTTTGAGAGAGAGAGACAGAGCATGAGCAGGAGAGGGGCAGAGAGAGAGGGAGACACAGAATCTGAAGCAAGCTCCAGGCTCTGAGCCATCAGCACAGAGCTTGATGTGGGACTCGAACTCATGAACGGTGAGATCATGACCTGAGCCAAAGTCAGACACTTAACAGACTGAGCCACCCAGGTGGCCCTCTTGTGCCTGCATTTTACTTTCTGAAACTGTGTTGTAGGAATACGTCAATCATGAGAACTTCGTTGAGGAATTTGCGTTTTGCCTTTTTATGGTTGCTCTCTCAAGTCTGAGAAAATCCACTCTCAGCTTGTCTTAAAAAGCAAGCTGAAAGCTTTTAAAAATAAAACAAAATAAAACAAGACCCCTCCATTTCTGGCAGAGTTTATACTTCATTCCTTTCGAAGTGTGACTCTCCCTTAGAATGTTACTCTACAATGTTCCCAGCTCATCTCATCGGGTGGGTCTCCAGAGTGGTAAGAGGGGTCGGTACTTATGGATGCCATCACCACTGAGAGCCCAGGACCCCAGAAAGCTCTCTTGGCTCCCCATGCCGCAGGGAGAATTAAAGGCATGTGGTTCAAACTTCTCTGTCCAAAATTCCAAAGGGAGTCAATTTTAGACTCATTCCTTGGTTTGCTTTTAGAATCGGAAGAGGGAGTAAGGTGATAAAGATCCCTTATTCTGGACAGCTGAACACCAGCACAGCTAGGGACTAGTATCTGTGTTTACAGAGGTGTTAAAGGGCCCTGGGCACCCAGGATCGTGAAATCTTCTGGTCACTAGAAAAAAGACAGGGTTATGCATCTCTTTTTGAAGTACCTTGGCTTCTGGAATAGGCAAATGTACCTTTAGGGCATGACCACCAATACTGGGAAAACAGCTTGTAGCAGGATAATGGGGGACCTAGGCAAAACTTTCCATTAGGGACTAGAACCAAACTCAGGTCACTGGCTTCAGAACGACCAGAAAGTCTTTCCTTCTGTAAGTGCTAGAGTTCAGAAACCAGAGGAGAACTCTGGCTGGTCGTCCTCACTGACCTGAGACCTGTCCTGCGTGGTTGCTCACAACCTCTGTACATGTGTTCATGCACTCAAACCTGACCGGGTGCCTTCAAGGGGCTAGGCACTGTGCTGAGGTCAAGTCTCCAGCCGTGAGCCTTGAGCCATGAGCCCTCCCACCCTCACTGAGCTCTCAGCCTGAGATAAGCAAAAAGGTGTTAGAAAAACCAACACTGACAACATTTGGTCACTGTAGCAGTGGTTCCCAGCCTGGCTGCACATTGAACCACCTGGGTAACTTTTAAAAATTACCAATGCCTGGCTCCCACTCCCAGTGGGCCTTAGTGTTTTTAAAAGCTTCCCAGATCATTTCAATATCCAGCTGGGTTGAGAATCACTGACCTAGAACATAGGAGTTTGATTCCCAGGTTGAGAATCACTGACCTAGAACATAGGAGTTTGATTTACAGTCTCAGTTTCTGTAGATGAAGCATAATAATAGTATCCCAAATGCCACGAAGGCTTCAAAGCGCTTTCATTTGATCACCCATAAGACCAGGGTGCTGTGGACCCCATCCTCCTTGCCATTCTTTTAACAAAGACAACTCATAGCCCCAGAGACACCCTGGAGGAAAAAAAAAACTCAGCAGGAAGTGGGTCCCCAAGACAACCCCCTACCAGCATTCTTCTTGCTCCTGCTCCTCTCTGGGGAAAGACGAGACCAAGACAGGACGCATGGAGTGCAAGCAAAGAAGACAAACACCCTGTCTGGTGCCCTTGAAATGTCCTTCTTCATTTGAAAAATGGATAGAGTGGCTAAACATTAAAAAATAATAATAACTAACAAGGAAACCCAAAAGAGATTGCAGGCATGAACACCAGAGTTTTGCTTTTACTGCTCCTGTACCTATCTTCTCAGTGTTTTCAGAAAAACAACCCTGAGGCAGCAGAGAAAGGCTCAGGGAAGACCCTCAGACCCTCTGAGACTGCCATCAGGGAAGCAGGGGCTGCTCCGAGGCCAAGGGTGGGGGCCACTCCGGGACTAGGCTGTTGTTGCAGCTGGTTGGCGGGCAGCCACGCTTAGCTGCAGCACGGGGGAATGCTGCACCTTCTGTTCTCCTGGGCTGTTTCTCATACGCGTGTCCGCCAGTGTGCAAATAAGGTTTATTAAATGCCAAGTTAGTGCTCATTAACAAAGAAAGAGGGGCACTATCAGCAAGCCGGTGTGACCATCCCCGCCCCGTGGTGTAAGGTGCGGGGCGTGCGTTAGTGGGTGGGCGTGCAACCTCCAGACCCGGCGGTTCAGCTGAGGGAATCCGGGAGGAGGGTTTGGCCGTTAGCACCAACTGGGGCCAGCTGTGTTTTCCCTCGGCCCCTTGGAGATCAGAAGCCAGTGTTCTCATCCTCAAATAATCCCAACACGGTATCCGCGGCCTGACTCCCACCCCGCCCGTCCCTATACGTACAGTCACGCACACCAAGCGCACGTGCCTGCCAGGGCGTGCGCACAGGCAGGCACGCGCACGCGCACCGCACGCCCAGGGACCTGGGTGGACTGTCGGGTGGCAGGATTTTTCTCTGAGGAGATTTAGGCCCTCCTGGTTTCAGCTGGGCGGAGATAGCTTGAAAGAGCTTGCCTTCACCTGCGGTCTTCTCGGGCTTGATGCCCCTAGCTGGAAAACCAGCAGCTCAGGCCTGGGCCCACGGTATCTGTATCAAGTAGCGTGCGCGCCAACGCTACCTGAAACGTTGCACACCTCGTAAAAATGGTATGTCAGTTTCGGGTGAGGGGTTGGGACGTTTCCCATCAGATTTGGCCCAAGGCTTGCATGCCCCTCCTCCTCCTTCTCCTCCCTCTAAGGTCCTTCCTGTTTTCTCTCCGACTCTGCTGCACAGCTTTGAAATCTTGCTGAGAAGCAAATCTGTCCCTTCTGCTCTGAATGTTTATTTGTGGAAGTTCGGCAGGGGAACGGAGGCTGTGCCAAGACCTGCCACACTGCTGGGAAATCTGAATTTCCCTCCCTTCCCCCTTCTCAATGGCTGTTGATGGAGGAAATTTGGCCTCACGGGCATTTTGGCCCCCGGTTTTCCCCTTTGCAATCGCTTTCAGTGTGGCACAGTTCAGTTTTCCTTACTTGCCCTCAGCCACTATTCTGTCACAGTTTTTACTTTTCTGACTTCATTTCACCTATATCTCTTTCACTGTGGGGTGGCTGAACACTGATTGGAACGGGGAAGGACCCGGTCTTGGGGGGCCGACCGTATGCGCCTTTCAATGTCCTGCTTTGTTCTTGGCTCTGCTCCCTAACTTGCTGAATCGTGGGGAATAAATGTGGGTGGACTGCCCCATGTGAGGTGGCCATGGTTTCTGTTCTCTGGGATCTTTCACTGCAGTTTGTTAAATTCAACTTAGCGCATTTCAATTTTCAGATAATGGTGCTGTGTCACAATTCTCTGGAAAAGCCCCAGTCTCCAGGAATTTATAATGAGGTTCCGTTAATGACTTAACCTCATGATTTCCTCTCCCTCCTGATTCTGAATCTTTGGACTGACAACTTTCTCCCACTTCTGTGTGAGTTTTGGGAGGGAGGGAGAGAAAGGAGTGATACCCAGTGCCAGCAGCATGGGCGAGGGGCAGCAGCTGTTGGATGAAAAAAAATGATGTCAGAAATTAGGGTTTTTGCTTTTTTTGAAAATTATAAAGCTCACAGCAAGTATATTTGGTTTATAGCATTAGTATTTGTTCTGCCTGCATCTGTAAAACCATGTATCTATTACAATCAAAATCTCCACTGGGTGAATGGATTTCGGTAAAGAAATAAAGAGGAAATAGGAAAGAGAAACATTAATGTACATTAAATGTGCATCTGGCCAATGGGCTTGATTGTTACTGGTCTACTTAGATTTCTTGTGGGCCCCAGGCATACAGGAGGCCAGAGTGTGTTTTCATGATACATGAGATGTTATTTTCATCAATTTAAAAGGAAAAAAATACTGAGAGGTCAAAATGAAAATCAGACACAAGAGGACCCCTGCGAAAGTTGCTCTTCTGATAACAGGTCCTGGGTCCTGGCCTTTGCTTAGCAGATACAGATTGAGCACCAATGTATTAGGGATCAGTTTCTCTCCAGGGTATACTGGTTTTGAGAAGGATTTTGGCCTCAGATAGTTCTTAACCTTTTTATGAATTAGGACTACCTTTGAGAATCTGATAACAGCTCTAAACCTTTTCCCTAAAGAAAAAGAAGTTCACGTAGACACACAGGGTAGGAGTTCATGGAGTCTGTGAAGCCAGGCCCTAGGTTAAGAACTTTTGCATTAAAATTTCTTTCTTACCTACTATTAGTATATGTCCTTCCCTCATATGTCCTTCCCTCAAGTGTCTCATAGTCACAGATTCTTCCTTAACTCTCCTTATGAAGTAATCAGCTTCTCCCCTGAGCATGGGACGCAGTAGTGAGAGGACCAGAGGCTGGGCAGCCTGCTGGAGCACACACAGATCTGGGGGTCAGGACACTGGGTCTTGGCTCTGGGTTGGCCCCTAACTTGCTGTCATTTAAGTGACAGTTTGCTTACTTGCTACACACTTGCTCCCCATTTGTAGAATCAAGATAATAAGACCTATGCTAGTTGTCTAATGTGATAGTGAAATTCACATTAGAGAAGAGATGGAAAAGAACTTTGAAACAAAGCATTTTTGCTCTTACCAAAGCAAGAATGCAGCCACTTTGCAGAGGCCCCATTGCTCCCTTGTCATTGCTACACTCCCAGAAATGTTCTGCTCAAACACTTAGGTAGGACATTCTCCCTTCTCAGACCCCTCAGACTAGCAAGAGTCTGTCTCACGCATTGACCTTTCAACTGCCCTTAGATTCCACACTCAGTTTTGCTTTCATCAGCCACAAATATCGGGACTAAAGTCACAGCAGAGGAAAAAAGGCCTAGTTTCTTTGGAGCCAAACAAAGTCCCATCACTTGTCTGTTCACATACTCCAGAGCCCACCCTCTCATTCAGATGCTCTGTCCCTTCCAGTCTTGGGAGACAGCATGTCTCTGTGACCTCTCCTGGTAGAGACAGTTTGGCATTTCCCCCAACCCTGAGTGATTTAGTCTGAATTCTCCACTCATGACGCATTTCCTGGTACTCAGGGTGTCCCCTCCTGGTTGCCCCCTCACCACTGAAGCCTGCTTCCTCTCTTTTCATCTGATGCTTAACAACTGTCAGGTTGCAACAAACATACTTCAAATCCACATTCTCCCAGTTGCCCAGCAACAACTTCCCTCCTGGATAAATCTGGATTTCCTGTAGCAGCAGCCCAGGACTGAACACAGCAAGCCTGTACTGTCTATCCACAGCTTCATCTGCTTTTCACCTCTGTCTGGGTGCTTTCAAAACAGCAGTTCATCCTTCACTCCAGAACCTTCCACCAGTTCCCAAAGGCCATGTCATCCCTGTAAATACACTTTTAACCTGAGGCTACCTATTTACCCTTGTGTTAGATAGATCCTCAGCTTAGAAATAATACTGTTTTCCAGATGGTCTTTTTTGAATCGGAGAAAGTAAAACAAACAAAAATCTCAACTCACAAAAACATTCTTTTGTGTGTCGGCAGAGTGGTATCTGTTTGATTAATCTATTGGGTCTAAAGCATCAGCAAATATTGCTCAAACAAGATTTTTTTTTTTAGTAGCTAATATCCTTTATTCTTCCTTAGCAAAAAATAATATGTAGTCCCAAAGGACAGACATATTTCTTATCCCTTGAGAACCCAAACAGAAACCTAGTATAGAGTCTTTTTGGCTGCCAGCTAGGTCCTTCTATCCATTTCTTGAATACAGATCAAGGCCCAGGGATCCCCTCCCCCCACTCCCAGACCAACCACACATGATGGGAAATGATAGGGACATACCCTTTCCATAGCCCTGTTTATATATCCAGTCTTTCTAAGGAGGCCTAATCAGACCTTGAACTTGGGTTGACAGTGCTGAGCCCGGTTGTGACATGGAAGGGTTACTTGTTATTTGGGAAATTAAGAGAATGTGTTGGCATAGGAAGCAGTGGGGTGCGTGTGTGATTGAGAGACAGAGAGGGAGGATACTTGCCATTTTGGTCTCTGACCTTTTTTCCAGAAATGTTTTTACATTTCCATTCAAATAAACTTATAGTCTCTTCCGGTTCTTTTGGCAGGAACAATCCATGTGAATTTGAATAGATAATGGGGGAGGAAACCAAAGGAAGAGGAGATCCCTGGGAAAGTTATTTTATAATTTATGGCAACATCAGTCAGACAGTCGGTGACTAGATATGCATGGAGAGTTCTCTAGAGGGGGTAGGCACTGTTCTGAGATGTAAATGGTAAAAGAGATGTGAATACGAGACCCCCATCATTTACCATCTCCACTGGAAAGAGCTAGGACAAGAATTGCAGATATGGTATAAGCACATTACTGGAGCTTAGTAAATATATGAATAATGAATATTACTATTAGCAAGATCGAAAAAGAGAATATTAACTAGATATAAAAATGCATCTCAAGCTGTTGTTCCTCCTGTCTCCTCTCCCCCAAATTCCTGGTCTTGTTCTTATCTGGCTATGTCTCTAGTCACTCTCTCTTCACATTCCTCCCTCCACCTGGAATTCCTGGCCCTCCCTTTCCATCCACAAACACTGTCCTCACCCTCAGGACCATCACCTTGTCTTCTTTCGAACAGTAACCTTTCCTGTCCCCAGGTGGAACTGACCACTCCTTTCCTGTAAGCCACCATTATATCTGTAGAGACATACGTCATGGAACCTAAAGCCTCAATATACTCTGTCTTTTTCCCACTAGATTATAGTTAATTTACTCATTAATTACTATAAAATATTTATTGAGCATCTGTTGTGCACCATGCCGTGAAGATACAAAATTAAAGCCTATCTTTATGCTTACTATGCTTTATGTTTACAGTATAGTGGAGAAACAGACACATTACAAATAATAGTAAACCAATATAAAAATGATAAATGAATGCCCTGAGAATTCTACTAGCAGCTAGGAGGAGCACCTAATTCATGGGGAAGGAAGGCTGAAAGAGCATGGTAGTGAGGGAAGGAAGACTTTCTGGAGAAGTCAAGGTGGTTTCAGATGAGTTGACAGTGGCCACTAGGAGTGGTGGTGAGAATGGGGTGGAATGGGATGGATTGGCCATTTTATTTATTAGGCTCTGAAGTGATAGGTGTAGCTTTGCAGAGGCCTACAAGAATGTTTGAGACTTGAAAATAAAAAAAAATTATGGCTCTGAAATACAAAGAAAAAGCTTTAAAACTGAAATTAATAAGCATTACATTGAATGTTTAAGGAAGATAATATTATTCAAGTTTAGTTAAATTTAGTATTCATAAAATTTAAAATTCAAAAGCTAGTTTGCAGTCCAACTTTACAAACATTCCTAAGTATTTGCAATGATTGCTAAGAAATCATATTGGATCATTCATTAAGTGAGCTACTCAAAGCTAAATAATTTCAAAAGCAAAATTAAGGGCCTTCAAAAGTGTATATGTAGAAATATATCTATACTGATATGTAGATATGACAGAGACACAGGTGCTTTTCACGTGTGCGTTGTTTGAATTTGATGCAGGATGGAGTTTTAAGACCAGACTATGCCTAGAACCTATGGAGGTAAAAGAGAGGGGATGGAGAAAAGATGTCCACTTATGTAAAACACAGCCTCCGATCATCCTCAGCCCACGGTCAAATGAGGAAAATAGACAACAAACTCACAAAGAAGGGGAAGTAATTAAAAACAGTTGGAGCTGGTGACTTACTGATGTCCAATCTCTTTGGACACATGAATGTGACAGTTCTTTATTTTCCATGCTCTGGGTTCCTAGCCCCTTTTGGGTTCCTTCTCATTACCTAGGACCTGGTTGCTTTATTTCTCTGCACTTAGGACTCTAGTCCTTGACTCCAGCTTCCTCCCATACCAGTTTTTCATATGTCCCTTGGCTACCCTCTTTGCAATCTGAGGGCTTATCCTGCCCACACTCAGACTGAGTACCAGTTCCTAGGTCTCTAGGCTGAGGATTTTGACAATGGAATGGGAATGGGTATGGATCAGTGATGACTTTTAGGCTTTTAGCTTTGGTAACAGGTCAGAAGTTGGTGCCACCAGATGAAGAAGTGTGCACAAGAGCAGAAGCTGGTCTGGGGATGGTGATGTGATTAGTTTAGGATGAGTTGGATCTGGGCAAAGGTCCAGCAGATGGTTGGGGGTAGAGGTTGGGAGTAGAAGTCATCAGCAAAAAGGTAGCAGATTAAATGATGAGGGGAATGAAACTATCCAGAGAGAGTATGCAAAGTGAGAGGAGTGAGGCCACAGAGGCCCTCAGGAACCTCAGCACTGAAGAGAAGGTGGAGGCAGAAGAGCTCCTGGGAAAATCAGAGAAAAATCAGAGCAAACCAGAGAAGAGCAGTGTCACAGACATTGAGGAATGAAAAGGACATGATTAAAAGTGTTGAGAGAAGCAGAGAGGTCTGAAAACACAAGAATCAAAAGTATCTATTAGACGTAAAAACTAGGAAGAAACTGGGGATTTAGCTAGAATGTTATAGCATCTTGGTTGGATGGTGAGGATGGAAGACAGGAGTATTGGTGATGAATTGATGTCACTGAACATGGACTACTTTTCCAAGAAATTTGGGAATAGAGAGTGGAGGAAGGCAGTTAGACTGTAGCTACCAGGGAATAAGGCATCAGAGGAAGTTCTCTCACATGTGAGGATCTTGAGCACATATATGTGAGAATAGTGAAAGGAAAGCTGAAGATACATCAGTGAGATTCTTGAAGGTAAACTTAATTAAAGGGAGAACTTTGTTTTGATCATTGCAATACCCGCTCCCCCCCCCCAGCACCTGGCACATAGCAGACAGTCTATTCCTATTTGTCAAATGTGTAATTATGTCACTTAGAAACTGTAACAGAATGCTGAAAAAAACAGTGGGTTTCATATTCTTTCCAAAGCAGAGTCCTGCAGTAGGTCATTCAGGAGTGATGTGGAGGCTCCACAAATTTTCCCAAGAACCCAGGCTCCTCTTCCATCTGCCACTCATCCCTAGCATGTGCTTGTCATCTGGTGATCTTGAGATGTCTGCTCTACCTCTCTCAGCACATCAGTGTTCCAGTGTTCCTCCTTCAAATGGCGTTCCCCAGGAGCCCCACTTCGTGACTTTTCCTGATGCCATATTGGTCCAGTTTTGTCACATGATCACCCCATATACAAGGGAGGCTGGGCAATGTAGTTTTTTAAGCTAGGCATTATCACCATTAGCAAAATCAGATAGACCTACATATTAGGAAATGTAGAAAGAAGTCCAGCTCTATGGAAGAGAAGCAAGAGAGAAGGCTAGAGGGAGAGCCATGTACCAGTTCATGAGAGGCCATGTGTGTATAGCACTGATATTGACTCTTTCTCCTGGAGGCAGTAGGGAGCTATATAAGATCTTTGAGCAGGAGAGGTGACATGGTTGGATTGGCTTGTTAAGTAACTCAGGTTACAGTTTGGGGAATGCATTGGAAGGAAGGAATCTAGAAGTTAGGGTCCATCAGGAAGGCTATTCTGATGAAGTGTTCTGGGAGAGAGGCATGGAGAGCATGGGCAAAGGCAGTCCTAGTGAGGAAGAGAAAAAGGATAGGAGGGAGTATTTATTTAGTATTCATTTATTCAGCTATTTACTTATTTTTGCTTGTAAATAGCCTCTATTTTTAAAACTTTCTATTACAGAAACAAGTATAAAAGTTGACTAATATAATGAACTCCCATTTATCTGTCACACAGCTTCAACTATTTTCAACATTTGGCTGTTATTGTAATCTGTTCCTCACTTTTTTTTCCCCGATATCTTTTTTTTTTTTTTTAATTTTTATTCTGAGAGAGAGAGAAAGAAGGGGCAGAGAGAGAGAGAGAGAGAGAAAATCCCAAGCAGGTTCCGCACCGACAGCACAGAGCCCCATGCAGGGCTTGAACCCATGAACCATGAGATGATGACCTGAGCCGAAATCAAGAGTTGGACACTCAACCACCTGAACCACCCAGGAGCCCCTCCCTGAAATCTTTTAAAGCAAATCACAGGCAACATATCATTTCACCCTTAGATACTTCCCTATGTATCTCTAACAGATGAAAACTTACTTGTTTTAACAAAACCACAATTCTGTGATCATACCCAACAAAACAATAATTCCTTAATATTATCTAATACCTGATCATGTTCACTTTCCCTCTGATTGTTGCAGTTGGTTTATTAGGTTCAGAATCAAAATAAGGTGCACACATGACATTTTATTGCTGTATCTCTTAGAGATCTCCTTTCATCTCTAATAGATCTTATTGGATGTACTTAGGAGGTGAATCAACAGGAGTTGGTGATAACTTGCCACTGGCATACATTTTTACCTGCTGGTTTCCTCCCTGCCTAGTGTTCTCAGCCCCACCCTCCCATGAAATGAAAACAGGAATTAAAGTGCTTTGCCCAGCGTATGCTGAAACTATTTTCAAGGAGTTTGAAAAGAAGTCCTGGCAAGACCAATAGCTAGGCTCAGTGTGAAGGTTAAGGAGAGAAGATGCTTCTCAGTGGTATAGTTTCAGTGGTGGCTTTGCTGCTACTTCCTCTGGTAAATTGTTCTCCTGTCTGCTTTGTAGCTCTCAGAACAAAACCTTTCATTTTCCAGCTAGAAAATGATCTAGAAATGCTGATGTTCCATGAGTGTGCCTATATTTATTCTCCAGTATCCAGGTCAGAGAGAATGCGAGGGCCCCTGTACCTACAGCAGGGAGAAGGGAGGGCAGGACCACTGCTTGAAATGGGAGGCTAGACTGCTCACACCCTAATTCCACCTGCTTCTCAGCTATGCCGTGGCTGGATCAGCCCACCCATCGTTTAGGAGAACCACCTTGGCACATAAAAAGCTGAGGCTTGTGGCTTGTGGTCCACAGATATTTGAGTCAGATATTACACATTGATTTTGTTAAAAATGCAAAGCCCCTGCAGACATACTCAAGATGCACTTTGAAAACCACCATCTTAAAACTTAGAATTCATTCCTAAAAGACACAGGATCAGTGGTTCAATCAGTTCTGAAACTATAAAGAATGAAGCCATTCACTCAGGACTAGAACTTGGTTTCAGGAAAATGAATTTTTCAAATTGGGCTCAGGTTTGGAGCCAGCAAACTTGTGGGCTTCCACATTCCCCATATAGATGGAAAGTGGTGAATAGTTTTGTGTTGTCACATGGGCCTGGGATCACCAGAACACCGCCGTCAACTAGATAATCTGCAAGGAAACTTCTCTTCAAAGCTACAGCAGCAGCTTTAAAAGCAGAATGACATAACTAGCCAAATCTTCCATGTAAGAAAATAGTATTGAACAGAGGAAGAGTCACAGCCTACTCGAAGGGCCACAAAGGGAGCAGAGACGTGAACAGTGCGGAAGCCTGAGAGTGTCTGCAGAGCCCAAGGTACACAGATGGGCACCTCTGTGCACAGCCTTCCCTTACAGTCCAGCAGCTGTGCTGTTTTTCTTCCTCCAGGAGGCCTGTTTGATGTTGCTAAACCAGCAATCAGAATCGCTTTGGCATATTTAATGTCACTGTGAAACTATTTGTGATTGGCTAGCTCAGCGGCATCACTCGGAATTGATTTTTCTCAATTAGATAAAACAAGTTTGCTTTTGAAAGTAATTTAGCAGAAGAGGTCCTATGATGAAAAAAAAGGAGGAAATGTTTTTCAAGCATACAGGAGATTGGATAGCACCCATGTGTATACATATAACTTATACATATATATGTATATACACATACTATAAACTTTTTATATATTTTTTTCCTATCAATCATAGCTTCCCACACTCCTGGACAGCAGTTCTCCAGGTATCAATCTGAGATCCTGGGGAAGAATATTATCTGTTATGTCATCAAGAATTCAAGAGGTAAGTAGCCTGATGATACTAATGATAATTTTATTATATCTTTCCACCATTTTACCACACTTACTATATCAAACAACTTAATTTTACCTTAGATCTGTTCAAGGAGAAGTACTGTTTGAACTTTCCATCTAGTAATTTCAAAGCACCTGTTCATATCCTAAATTATCTGTAGTCCTAGGTTGGAGGCAAAAAGAAGGGAACCATGGTTCTGATTTCACACCTAGGAAGAAATGGCACCCTGTCTTGTGTGGCAGATTATCAGTGGATTTGCATTGAATCTAATTCCTTCCAGTATTGATGTGGTTCATCCTCTTATGCTTTTACAATTCACCTAAAATCTATACTGCTAATAGCAACAACATATACTTACAGACTGCTTACAGGCACTATTTTAAAGTGTCTTAAATATATTGACTCATTCCATCATAAAATAATTGACATTTTTGTGTTTTGTGAAAGAAGTGCATGTTTTAATTAACATCTGTTTGCCCAAGCCTTTTCCATATAGGAATTGATTCTCCACTCAATAGATGAAAACTACTGGGGGCATAATAATGAAGAGACAAGTATGATCACTACCCTGTGAAACATGCAATCTAATGGGGAAGAGCAACGTAAAATAAACAGTTACCTTCAAGTGTGATTATGAAAGGGAGGCAAAAGCTGAAGTATGATTTTCGCCAAACATTTCTGCCTTCCAGTATTTCTCAGCTGACTTGGGCTTAGCCAACCTGGAAAATTGCATTGTGGAATCTGTCTGCATAAAACTAAGTTCATCCTGATCAGGGTGTGAGTGCTGCTATGAGGGAAAGTTAGAGAAAGGTCCATTGTACTGATGGCCACCTGTTCTAGTAGGAGTCTCTGACATTCTTTTCTTCATAAGCATTTAAAAAATTCTTAGCAGTATAATAGGGTAGAAAATGGTAGAGAATGTGAAAAAAGTTCCCAAAACATATCAACACTCCTCATTCCGTGTGGGAGTCCCAGAAGTCTTCTTGCCTGTCTAGATAGCAAGTGTAAGCATTTCTGAACTGGGTTGCAGCAGATGGCTCAGTTTATATTAACTGATACTAGACCATTTGACCCCAGAACAGCCCCTTCATCTCCAAGTGCTTTGATTAAATGAGCAACATAATAATGATAATAACCTCTTTCAAGACTTATCATAAGACTTACTGTTGTCGAAGCAATTTGAGATTCCAACTTTATTATTGAAGCCTAGGCTGTGATTATAGGCATGACTCACAGTGTGGATTCTACACAGCACTCAACAGTTTCAGAGGGCAAGTGTTGGCATGTGGACAAAGACAGGGATGGCAGGTAAACATCACTTATTGAAGTAGGGGGAACTGTTTTAAGTCTCCTGTGATTTGAATCCTAGTGTTTTCCTTCTTTTTTTTTTTAATTCCCAAGTGCCTTTGGAAATTAGTAGTAAGTGTGTTTGGGGAATAAAAGCAGCATTGTTTTTATTTTGTATTTTCCCCTAAACCAAAGCCAGGTGGCATATGGAACCTGAGACTCTGACAACTCTGGCAACCGTCAACTTAGTTCTTAGCATTACAGATCTACCTTCAGAGGATGAGTCCAGCAAGGACCACAGGTACCCACAAGGAGAGGAGAAGACCACCAGCCTGTTCTTAGTCTGGTGCAGAATTTACAACGTGTTTTTCCAAGAATGGAGACTTGGTTCTATATTTGCTTGCATCTTAAGTCACACACACACACACACACACACACACACACACACACACAGAAACTACAAACTACACTTTCAGGGAAATAGAAGAATTCACCTTTGATAAAATTAAGCTAATAAGAAGGTAATTTTCCAAATATAAGAAACTAAATTCTAAACTACTTAGCCAAAGAAATTTGCTGTGATCTTGCTTTTTTAGGATGGAACCATTGCTTTATCATTTTATTTCCATTTTTTTCCAGTATCCCCATCTTGAGGGGTAATAGAATCCAAGAACTGGGTTGTAAAGAAATATTCTCTACATTTATCCAAGGACATATTACCAAGGAATTCAGATAAAGGGTACTGGAAAAAAGAAGTGTTAGGAAAATACATTGGAATTCACTCTTTGATTTTCTTTGAGCCTCATCCTAGTTTCCTTTTAGGCCCTGAGTAGATGGAAGAAGGTTTTTATTTCACAGCTAGATTAAGAATTGCTGAGAATATGTATGTTTTCTTTTCAATATGAAAGTTAAACGCATATGTGGAGGTCTCCCCAAACTTTGCAGCTCTGGCATCACAGTGATGATTCTAACTGCCTTAAAATAACCCGAAGCATTTGCCTTGCCTTAGTTCGTTCATCAACCGAGTGTTCAAGACTTGCTGTGGGTGACCAGGCCTCTCATGCAGGCTGGGGGTCCAGAGACCTTCACACAGCTGATGAGCATCCTGTCTGACCTCTTGTGTGGCTACCCAGAGGGAGGAGGCTCTCGAGTGTTCTCCTTCAACTGGTATGAAGACAATAACTATAAGGCCTTCCTAGGGATTGACTCCACAAGGAAAGATCCTGTCTATTCTTATGACAAAAGAACAAGTAAGTTTTCTGAGTCATGTGTATGTAAAATGGCATCTGATGTTGGTTAAGCTGATGGTTTAACACTTCCAGGGAACCCCAGTCCTGGGGTTAAGTTGGTTTTGTTAAGGGGCCCCAGGCAAAGAATCTTCTTCCAGAAAGTCCATTTCCCCTTGAAGGAAAGGGGCAATGCTCATAAAAACATTTTGGATATGAGCCAGGGCAAGAACTGAGATCCACTTGGAAGGGGAACAGAGGGGACATTTTCCACTGATCTGACTGAACTAGGGTTAAGTTCTGAAGAAGGGAAGAAAGATAAATGAGGAGGCAACCCAGAGTTACAAGCAAAGCTCAGGTCAGAAGGGCCCTGGCAAGTAAACACGGCTGCAGGATGTTTTTACAAACACAGTGCAGTGAAATTCTGTGTGTGCAGTACTGAGTTACGTTTCAAATGGCAGGTCCCTGGCAAGCCATCTTTCCCGTCTTTTATTATTTTGGGAGGGGGAGGCTTCTGTGGGGTACGGGAGGGTGGAGTGGGGAAGAAATACAACCGGGTGACCTTTTAGTTAAAAATTGAAAAGAGGCAGCAAGGCACGCACCAGAAGTAGCTGTGCCCTAAGATAGCCCACACGACAAATTAAGCAGCTATGTGGAGGGAAATTATTGAGACTAGAGCTGAGATTCCAAGGGGAGGCTTTGTTTGGCTTCTTGTCCCTTGCATGTGAGAATGGCATCTGTTCCTTGCTATAATCCCAGGCAGGCTTCTCAGGCTCCTTCTAAAGCAGAATAAACCACAGGGCAAACCCCATCCTTTGTTTCTCTGATGAGGCCCTTATTGAGATGCACTGTGGCATTTTGTTACTTACTAATGATGAGCTTGTTATTGGTGGGGTACAGCCTATTAATTTAGGTTATTTGTCAAATCCTCCAGCATAGAGTTGAATGAGACATGTGATTTGAACACACTAATGACTATGTTTAGCTCTGAGCAACTGGAGTTTCTTTAAAATCTGTCCCTTCTCTCCTGGCAGCGACCTTTTGTAATGCATTGATCCAGAGCCTGGAGTCAAACCCTCTCACCAAAATAGCCTGGAGGGCAGCAAAACCTTTGCTGATGGGAAAAATCCTCTTTACTCCAGATTCTCCTGCAGCTCGCAGAATACTGCAGAATGTAAGGTCCCAGCTGGTCTTGCCCTTTCTACCTTGGACCTCCCAGAAGAATGAGAGAGTGAGGAAAAGCATGCGCCTGTGCACATGCACACAAGCAAATGCACACAGGCACTCAAGTACTCATATTCCTCTGGTAGCAAGCCTTATGTTTGTTTTTTGCTTAGTGGAGTCTTGGGTTCCTCCCCCATCCACAGTCATCATTGGAATGCTTTGTGCCAGAGTCACTGGCTGGGCCCTCCCTTCTCTACAAAACCTACAATGAGGTTTTCTTCCCCAGAGCCTGACTTTTATCTAATGGAAGGGATCACTGTTCTCTGAACCCTGGCTACCCAGGAACAAAGGGAAGAAGGGAGGAAGAGCATTTCCTCAGAGGGAGTCCAAATCTAGCTTTAATGAGGTTCTGAGACAATAGCATCATCAATATTACATGTATCTCTGAGGTATTAAGAAACAGATTCTGTCATTGTACAGGCTGGGAAGTAGCATATTTTTTTGGGAAATATCAGTAGACTGAGAAAATAAAGATGCTTCCTTGAAATCCTTTCTCAAACACTGAGGGTTTGTGACAGGAGCAGGGAAAGTAGAATAAAAAGTTCTCTCTCACTTTTTTCCTCTCTGTTCTTGTCTCTGGTTTTAGGCCAACTCAACTTTTGAGGAGCTGGAGCGCCTTAGGAAGTTGGTCAAAGCTTGGGAAGAAGTAGGCCCTCAGATCTGGTACTTCTTTGACAAGAGCACACAGATGACCATGATCAGAGTACGTATGGCAGGGGAAGGGGAGGAGAAGGGCCAAGAAAGTTCCATAAATTTCCTTTTCTCAGTAAGGGTTGATCTACTGGAGTTGGATCGAAATACAACAAGCATGGGCCAAAGGCACTAGTTCTGGAGTCACTGACTTTGGGTGGGAAATGTTTCTTAAAATCTGAGGGAAATGGTGCAAACTGCCACAACATCAGTGGCTTCCTGAAGTTTCTTGCTTTTATAGATTCACTTGAGGGCCTCAGATTCAAAGGATCATCTACCCAAGGGGCCAGCTCTGTAACTGCAAAGGTGGTTGTGTATGTCTGTCTGCTGTCGTTACCAACTTTGCAAAGCCAGGAGACCAGAGTCTTCTATAGCAGGGATAATTAAAAGAGAACAACAGCAACAACAACAACAAAAAAACCAACAACAACAAAAAGAAAGCTTCTGATATACCATTTTCCCTGTCATTCTTCCCAACCCCCAACATACACATTTTTATTCTATACAGACCTGTGTATTTAAGGGAAATTGGATATAGATAGGTATGCCTTATCGTGGAATGAAACCCACTAGCTTTTTAGGGAGGTTTAAAGTCTATCCCTATTCATTAAAAATTGGAAATGGCCTGAAACAAGGCCAGAGATCCTATGGAATCTCTAAGTAATATAATAATAATGTAATAATATTGCTTCCTCCCAAGGACACCCTGCAGAACCCAACAGTGAAAGACTTCTTGAATAGTCAGCTTGATGAGGAAGGTATTACTGTAGAAACTGTGCTGAACTTCCTGTATAAGGGTCCTCAAGAGAATCAGGCTGATGACGTGGCCACCTTTGACTGGAGGGATGTATTTAACATCACTGATCGCACCCTACGCCTGGCTAGTAGATATCTGGAGGTAAGGCATCTCATTTTCCTCATTGATGAACCAGGAATTCTCACAGTTCCCAAACAGAGATGGATCCTGTTCTCTAATAGCTTTTGCACACTTGAAAAAGTTCCCTTTTTACATCCCCTACCTCCTGATGGCTCCCTGACTCCACCCTGGCTGCTCCTCCTCCCTTGTAGCCTATACCGTAGTTGTGCTTGTCCTCAGCCCTCTCTTGTCTGCCATAGCTTCGTTCATCATTGGCCTCAAGTTCTGAGGTCCCACTGCTTTGTAGAAACTCTCATCCCCAGGTTCTACAGGCACATCAGACTCAATATATCCCAAAACAGATTTTCCTCCATAAAATCTGTCCTCCTCTAGCATTTCCTACCCTGATCCCTGTCCTCAGCGTTATTCCTTTTTTTTTCTTACAATAGGAATGATTTTCATTTTTTTCCTTCTATAATTAATTAGTTTATTTTTTAAAATTTACATCCAAGGTAGTTAACATATAGTGTAATAATGATTTCAGGAGTAGAATTTAGTGACTCATCACTTACATGTAACACCCAGTGCTTCTCCCAACAAGTGCCTTCCTTTATGCCCCTCGCCCATTTAGCCCATTCCCCACCCAACACCCCTCCAGCAACCCTCAGTTTGTTCTCTGTATTTAAAAGTCTCTTATGGTTTGTCCCTTTCACTGTTTTTATCTTATTTTTGCTTCCCTTCCCTTATATTCATCTGTTTTGTATCTTAAATTCCACATATGATTGAAGTCGTATGATATTTGTCTTTCTGTGACTAATTTCACTTAGCATAATACACTCTAGTTCCATCCATGTTGTTGCAAATGGCAAGATTTCATTCTTTTTAATCACTGAGTAATACTCCATTGTATATATATACACCACATCTTCTTTATCCATTCATCCATCAATGGACATTTGGGCTCTTTTCATACTTTGGTTATTGTCAATAGTGCTGCTATAAACATTGGGGTTCATGTGCCCTTCGAAACAGCACTCCTATATTCTTTGGGTAAATACCTACTACTGCAATTGCTGGGTTGTAGGGTATTTCTATTTTTAATTTTTTGAGGAACCTCCATACTGTTTTCCGGAGTGGCTGCACCAGTTTGCATTCCCACCAGCAGTGCAAGAGGGTTCCTCTTTTCTCCGCATCTTTGCCAACCTCTGTCATTGCCTGAGTTGTTAAGTGTAGCCATTCTGACAGGTGTGAGGTGGTATCTCATTGTGGTTTTGATCTGTATTTCTCTTGATGATGAGGGATATTGAGCATCTTTTCATGTGTCTGTTAGCCATATGAATGTCTTCTTAGAGCTCAGCACTGAACCTAATTCTCAAGCCAGAGATTTTAGGGTCATCCTTTTTACCGTCTTCACATTTGACCCAACAGCTATTATTTACTGGGTGTTTCTTTGTGCCAAGCACTGTGCTATGTGCTTTTATACATATTAGCTCATTTAGTCCTCACAAGAGCTCCACAAAGTGTGCACTGTAATCATTCTTATTTTACAGATGCAGAAGCTGAGGCTTAAAGAGGCTAAATAAGATCTCCTCCTGTAGCTGTTATGTATAGCAGATAAGATCCAGATCTGGGTGTGTCTAAATTCAGAGCCTGCCCTACTGACCCCTCTACTGCCTCTGTCATGTCCAGTCACCAAGGATAATTGTGCACCCAATTCTAACACATGATGCTTTTTCCCATACCACCAAGAAATTCTTCAACACCAGCTGAATGTCCTGCATTTCAACTCAATTCTGACACTGCCTGGAGTTAGCATCAGATCCCACAGGTTAAGGGCTCAGTCCCATGACACTGGCCCCCACCCCTACTTCAGACACCACCCTCACTTCTGCCCACAAGTTTAGATCACAGGTTCCCATGAATCCTTCTTGGATTCAGTTAATTTGTTAGAGCAGTCCACAGAATTCAGAAACATTTTACTCATTAGATCACTGGTTTATTATAAAAGGATATAACTCAGGAACAGCCAAGTGGAAGAGATACATAGGGCAAGGGAAAGGGTGTGGAGCTTAAGTGTCCTCTCTGGGCACACCATTCTCTCCAAATCTCCACATGTTCACCTAATTCAGAAGCTCACCAAACCCCATCCTTTTAAGTTTTTATGGAGGTTTTATTACTTAGGCATGATTGATTAAACAATGGCCATTAGTGATTGAACTCAGTTTCCAGCCCACTTCTCTCCCTCCCCTCCTACCCTCTGATCACATGATTGGCTCCTCTGGAAACCAGTCCTCATCCTTAGGTGAGGTATAAAAGTCACCTTATGAACTTAACAAAACACACCTTAATGGTGCTCTTCACTTAGGAAATTCTAAGGGTTTTAGGAGCTCTGTACCAGAAACAGACAAAGACCAAATACATATATCTTATTATATGTCATGGCATCACACTGAGCTTTATCTATCTCCTAAATATCTCTCAACTTCACCTCTTGCTTTTTAGGCTCTGATTTCTGGAGGCATTATCATCTCTCTACCAGCCTGTTCCAGTAGCTTCTTCCCTGGGTTCCAGGGTCCAGTCTCTGTTGGATCAGGCATTTCTCCAGAGTTACATCCCAAACACACATCTGCTGGCATCACTCTCATGCTTAAAATCTCACTGACTCAGTCCCCAGGGAACAGAAATTCCTTCCACACCTGCCACAGCCCACCTCCCCAGTCATTGCTTGCTCACACATCTTCTGCTCTTCTCCACTGGCCCTTTTGCCACCCTCAGACATACACTGAATACTCAGAATTTACTGTGTGCAAATGCTGCCATTTATTAGAGCTTTTTTGCCTAAACAGAAAAAGATAATTTTTTGGACATAACCTGGAAGTTCGGGGGCTCTAGGGATTGAATGACGCCATGGGATCCTTATGTCTTTCCATCTCACATTGTGCTTGCTTCTGCTCAGCTTCAATCTCAGCTCGGCCCTCTCCGTTTGGTGGTGCATCAGCTGCTCACAGCCCTCAGTGATTTTCTTCACCCCAAAAATTCTGCAAAAACAGGGAGTGGGTTTCCTATACCATAAGCATACTCCTGGATAGTTCTCTGATTGGCCTGGCTCTACCTATCCCTGAGTCTCTTGGGGGATTGTGTACTATGATGGAGAGGTCTGGGTCATATGTCCACCATGGAGTAAGGAAAGCAGAGTTAGCTTAATCTGAGTCTCAGGGACTGAGCAGGATTACTGGAAAGTGGAGGAGGCTGTTTCCTCCAAAAGAAGAAACATAAGGCAGAAAAGCCTGAAGTGACTTTTCCTTCCCCATCTGTTGAGCTTCCATTCAGTCATTCTTTGAGAGTCAGCTCTCAGATGTCCCTTCTGCTTCAACATAAATTTTAGCCATTCAGTCCTCTGAGCTTCCTCTACCACCTGTATCCCCATCCCTGGCCACGTCACTACCATCCACCTGCTGTGGTTATAATACAGGCAGGACTCTGGGGGTGGGGGGCAGAGATGGAAGAGAAGAGCTCTATTCCTTTATTCTTGCAGAATGGAGTTCATTGGTTCTCACAGTGTTTTTGTTAGGTACATCAGTAGTAAAGAATACTTCTTTTGTTTGACTTGACATTTGCATGGTGACACAGAGGTCTTAAAGGATTATTTTTTCCATGTAGCTTACGCTTAATGTAGCACCAGGCAACCCAACAGGTACTTAATATATACCAACTGTTTAGATGGATAAGAATTCAGTTTCTAGAACCATATTGCTTGGGTTCAAATCTCTGTTACTTGTGCCTCAGTTTCTGAATCTGTAAAATGGGGATATTAATAGTACTTACCTAATAGTCTTGATATGAGAATTAACTGAGTTAATTCATGCAAAGCACTTGGAACAATTCCTGGAATATAGTAAGCACTTTAATACTAACTTTTTAACAATATACAAACCAACCAAAAATAAGGCTTAGGAAGAGGACTGGTATTAGTGAAATCAGACCCAACCGCTGAGCTGTTCCTGGTGCCCTTGTAGGGATTTTTGAAGGAGCTGATCACATCCTGTCTCAGCCACCAAGACTTCCAAGAGCCTTGCAGTCCCATTAACCAAGCTAAGTGCTCCTAAGCAAAGGCCATAGTGGCCACAGGCCAGTGGCCTCCCCCAAGTGTTCCTAAGAGTGGTTTTGGTGGAGTCACAAGCCCAACAGGTGATTATGATGAGATGTCTGGTCTTCCTGCTGTTGCAGAGATAGGAGAGAGACGGAAAGCAAGGGGGCGATGAACTGAAAGGGGAAATGTGCAGTGAGGAAGAAACCAATCATTGCAATGGGTCCTGGGATTTTCTGCTTTTGTTCTTGTGCTTCGGGAAGTCTGGAAGAGACCTGGAGAGCCTCCATCTCCCATCCTGATGACTGCTTAAGAGCAGATGGGGATGAGACCTCCTCCCCAGTGGCTCTAAGAGTCTCTTCAGGACAGGAGAGCAAGTATATTTCTTTACAGGCTGTTTAAGACTCAAATGAAGCTCTCCTTTTCAGGAATATGACTTGCACTAAAGAGGTTTAAGAACTTCCTCTTGGGCCACGCTTGTTGTCTACTTCCCTGCATGTTCCAAGAAAGAAAAAAATCATTTCAGGACTATTAAGCAAAAACAGCCTTTTAAGTGAAAATTATGTTGATTTAGGTCAATGTGGTACTCAGATGTGATATTGAACAATAACACAAGCTGTCAGAACTAGAAGTAAAGACCTTTAAGCCTTTTGTCTTTATAGGAAAAGGGAATGATTTAATTGGTTTTCTCTTCAACTGATAGAAAAGCTAAATCTGCTTCCTTTCTACTTGGAATGAGGCTTTAGTTACTGGAAATTCCATTAAGTAGCCTGGAGAGTTCTCATTCCCCTGGAGCCGCCTTGCTGGGTCACTTCTATGCAATTTTAGGCTACTGCTTATAGAAACTTCTCAGCTGTCCAGTGAGGACAAATGGGCCTGAATCTCTGCTTCTTATGAGCTAAGTCACTGTGAGAAATTCACTTTACCTGCTAAGGCTCGATTGGCTTATATGTAAAATCCAGATAACAGACTTCAAAGAGTTGATGTCAGGACAAAATGAGAGAAGTGTGCAGAGCAGTCTGTACATTCATGCCATTAATAGTTTGGCATGTGTATAAATTCTCAACCTTGGGTTCTGGCTGTTAGGTGGGGGTGGTAATGCCCTCCTTTCCAGGCGGCTATGAGGGTGAATGGGAGAGGGCTGGATGCATAGTAGAGACGTTCCATGCATGGCAACTCTTCCCCTGAACCACAGACCAGGTAAAGTCTTTCTCAGATTGAAAAACTTTGTGTAAACTTTAATGAGACACTATGAAGCTACTATTTACATTAACCTTAGTGAAATGGCTTAGAAACAAGACGGCCAGATCATTCCTGAAGGCCCAGAAGGATGGCTCTGCCCTGGGCTCCATTTTGTAACTTCTGTGGACGGTGGTCCAGTGGCTCTAGAACTTCTCCTGTCCTCAGAGTACCTGCTCAACAAGACGCTTCTAAAATCTCATTCATTCCATAATCCTCTGATCCCCTGCCCTTAGTAGGGAAAAAGAAAGAAATGAACAAAGGCAGCCTTCCTAGTGAGAACGTGGGCAATGGGCTAGGGAAAGGGGTGAGGGTAGTGTTTGGGGAGCCTCGCATCTCAAACATATGGAGAGATTCATTTCTGCAGGCCTTCTGATCACCGTCTTCCTCACATTTAAGGAGACTGAAGGCAAATGAGTCTTCACATAGGTAAATCTCTTAAACTGGTGTATGTATACTTTATGGTCATAATTTATGTGTGTCTTACATATATTTTTTTCTTGAGAAAAACACAGTGGAAAAATTAACAAATTATTCCTCTGATTACCCTTTAGTTAAAACAAACATACATACCCCTCCCCTTTGATTTCTTTGTTTAGTGAAAGATTAGGCCTGGCACAAATGGGATACTGTTTAGAGTTCACAGTGTATTTAATTTACATAGTATATTTGAATTTCAGGTCTTGAATTTCGCATCAGGAAGCTGAATTCAGCCAAATTTCAATATGAAAATACCTCCAATCAAGGCATAAAATTGTATTTGAACCAGTCAAAACTACCTTTCCCTAAGTCTTGAGAAAACATGCACTCATTAACTGGTTTTGCCTCAGATGTCATCACAGTCAGTATATGTGTATAGTTAATATTTGTTTTCTTCATGGTGATTATCTTGCTGATAAATTAGCCATAGTGGGATTTTCTGGACTGCTTTTCCTCTGTACCTTGCATGCTCCTGGCCACATGCCACCACCACCCAACCAGAATGTGCTCAGGGAGTATAGTTTTCAGGCTAGCCTAAGAAAAAATAGGATTAGAAAGATAAAGCCACTGATCACATAATATCTTTAGAGTCAGGTATATAGATATTTGTGGAATATCTCTCCTACTGCTTTCTTCTGTTGATGCGTTGGCTCTAGATATGCACTGGGAAGCTAGAGAGAAATCAGGGGAGAGGTAGAAAGTGCAGAAGTCTATACCATCAGAGCAGTGCTATTTAGAGGGCCATGAACTAGATCATAAGCAGTGACCTTATTCTCTGCCTCTTCAATCTCTCAGAAGCGTAGAATGGGACTGAGGAAGGAGAACGCAGGTGAGGGGTGAGCTGGGGTCATGGGTGAAGGGAAGGGACTTGTATTTGAGGCACTTTTATATGCCATCTCATGTAAGCCTCCTAACTGCCTGCCAGTAGGCATGATTGTTTTCATTTTATATAATTAAAAATGGAGGCTCAAAGAAGTTGACTGACTTGCCTAACAGCGCAGCAGATAAGTGGGGGATCCAGAATTCAAGTCCAGACCTGTCTGGCTCTAATGAGGAAGTTCTTTCTTTTATACTATGAGGGGCACATTGGTGGGGGCTCAGTATGTATTGTCTGGATAAATTATATAATGAGTTGAATGAACACAGCAATTATTTTGTAATACTCTGAATGATAGACATTATTTTGATTGGAACTTTTCTGCTTGGAAATAACTAGATTTAGAGTGGGAAACCAAAATGATTTTAGCTGATTTGGTCATTCATATATTCGCATGCTCTGAACTACCTACATCTGAAAACAAATAATCCCTGACCCCTAATAGCTCACACTATTGGGAGAGATAAGAATGATATTAAATAACGCCATATTAATGGTCTCTCAGAGGACTCCTAGAACAATAATTTAGTCTGATGAAGTAGAAACAAATTGCACAAATCCAAATTCACATGTCACCTATCCTCCAAGAACTGTCAATTCTTCTCCAAATCATCTCTGAAATCCCTGCTTCCTCTCCTTCTCCACGTATGGCCTCTGTTCAGAGTCTGTATTATCTCTCCTAGCTGGTCCCTGGATCTCCATTCTCTTCTACTGCTTCTACTCAGCTCCCACACTGCCTCCAGTGAGGTCTTTGTAAAACCAATTTCACCATGACATTCCTGTTGAAAACTCCTTAGTGACACCTGGTTGCTGTAAAGGTGAAGACATTCCCAGTCTAGCTCCTCCAGGAGTCTTCCGCATTGTATGAGATGGCATGCTGCCCCAGGCCTCCCACCTGGACAGCCATCTCCTCCCCTCCTTCACCTGCTGGCTCCCCTTCAGGACTCAGCGCCTGTTTTTCAGGCCTTCCTCTACACATGCTATTCCTCCATCGTAGCCCTTGATAATTATTTGTTCATAAGCCTCCCCATCCCCATAGACCTGAGCCCCTTAAGGGCTGAAACTCGGTCTTATTTATCTTTTGATTTCCCACTTTATCTTAGTGGAGCTGCAGTGACATGAAGTAAATGCCCATACATGCCAAATTAAGACTGAAAATACATATATGCTCGGTCTAAAAGATTGAACTTGCTGGCTAAGCAAGGCAGAAAGATACTTTCAGGCAACAGGAAGAGCATAATCACAGCGCAGAGGTGTGGCTGTAGCATCAGGGGAGTAGGTGGGGGTAGGGAGGAGCAGCAGTGTCTGGAGATGAGACTGGAAAGGTCAGCTGGCCTGGCTTCTGAGAGCTTTCACTCTGTAGGTTACAGGATGCCATCTCCAGCACTTATTCACGGGTTCTGTGATTTGGGGCAACAATACTATTCCACCGCCTGAAAAATGAGGGTGATAACCTGAGCTGCAGTTTGGGAAGTGTTTACCAGAGTGGCTGAACTGGCTATTTGTAATCAGAATGTGCTCTGACTGGACAGTGCCTGACTCTGGTGGTTATGAAACACTTTGAATACAGTAACACTGACCTCCCGGAGTTGTTGGAATGATTAAACTCGAAAGCTTTGAGAGCTCCAGTCTTCTGCAATTATTATCCAGGTTATTATGTCTTTCCTTGGACCAATTAGATAGGAAGCATTATCTGGTGGCTTTGCCCAGTGTATATCTTTGTGCTCCAACTTGCCTTTTTTGTTTCATTATTTATTTGTTTTAGAAACAGACATTTTTTTTAGCAGCTGTGCATTTCCTGTCCCTTTGTTTTCCAGTCGTAGTGCATTTCCTCACTCTTTGTGGTAGAAGGTTTCAGATGTCTGTCCACAGTGCCCAGTGTGTTAGATAAAATTTATTGTAGTGCCTTTGGCCTCTCTGTCTCACCATCCCAACCAACTTGAGCAGCCCAAAGCTATTTTATTTGGTGGCTTTTTCCACGTGGTGGGAAATGAATGTTAAGTGTTGGAGTCTAGAGCTGCCAGGAAAGTCATTCTGGGATGTTTGCCCACATCCATTGGCACTTTTCAAAAGGAACCCCAGGTGTCCACATTAACACCAGCAGGACCACCTCAGGCCTCCATTGGCATTCATCAGCTGCTTTGTTCTCAGCCTTAGTATGGAAGTTAAAGATGTAAGAGGCAGGACTACAGAGCCTACATCTCTAAGGGTGCAGCCTCTCCCTTATCCCTGGACACATCCTGGGTGTATTAGTCAGAATATGTCCGCGCAGGGTGCCATTCCCCTGTGATTATCAAGTTCAAACGAAAAGAGAGATTCTTTCTTTGCCTCCACTGGGCCACGCTTCCACTTGGTATATAATTTAATTCATCTATTACTTAATGTGTTTGAATTTAGCGTCTGGCAGGTCAGAGTTGAAGAAGGAAGCCTGCTGCTACTGCAGCTTCTCCTCCCAAGGTGGTGTTTGATTTAGCAGAGTAAACAAATGACTGCATTCTCTAGGGCTCTTGAGCACAGCTGCCTTCCGTGGAGAGAGCTTGGACCTCTTCCGCTAGGGTGAACTCTGCTTCCTGGGGAGTATCAGCAAAACAACCAACGAGGAAATGTAGGGCTTGTGCGGACTTCAAGTGCTGGTCACCTTGCCACCGGGGTCTGGCTACAGCAGTTGGGAAATGAAGGGAACGAGGAAGCCTTTTCTCTCGTCCTACTGCCCGTGGCTGTCACAGGGCATTGTAATGGTTCTCTTTCAGATTCTGAACTCTGGTTGCAAAATTTGCCTGGAATCATCAGCCTCTGAGGCCATAAGACACAGACTTTTTATTCACAGAAGATGTCCTTTGAATTTTTTTCCCATTAGCGATGCTATCTTTATGTTGAGACCCTTAAACTGGCCAATTCTTACCTAACCTACAGTATTCTTCCCTAACGTCCATGACCATACAGTTTCTCTCTGTGTAGAATCAGATAGCTTTTCTAGATAGACTCCATGGCCTCAGCCTTGTTAGAGCCTACTATGCTTTCACTTATAAGCTAATCAGACCAGACCAAATATGCCAAAATCCATGACCCTAGCTATGGGTTTAGTCATTCATCTTTGCCTCCCAAACACACTCATGCACACACTCACATAAGTGTACATGCCCATTATCCAAGATTTTAACTTCAGGGACAAGAGCAAGTACCAACAGATAATGAGGCCACTTGCTCTGAGGTAGGTGACCTCCCCATGAGAATACAAAGGTACATCATGAGTCATATCTCAGAGGATGACCCAGGAACTTCTGACTTATGTCCAAAACAGCTTCCACAATTACTGCGCCTTTACTTGAGGGAGATTTGGTGAGGATGACATTCTGGATTATCTTCATAAGACCTTCCTCTGGGTAGAGTTGTCTGACTTTCACTGGATGGCCAATGAGCAGCTAGTGAACACTAGTGATTTAGGACACACCCCCACCCATATCCCCATTGCCCAGGAGGGACACAGGCTTTGGCTTCAGTCTATAGTATTGTTCGAACCAGATAAAATGCTGTAGATCAGCTTGGGATGGGTTGTGTTCCCAGCCATATTATTGAAAGAAAATAGCTGCCCTCCTTCCCGGACAGACAGCTGTCACAAATGAAGGGCAACTTGGCAGGGGCTTAAAAGCCGTTAGATTTTGTTGACTTTTAAAATATTTTGCAAAAACAGTAATAAAAGTGGTATTTATCAAATTCTTATTTGTGAGACCATTTAGTGTCCTCCGTGGTTAAAATATAGGCTCATTCCATGTATGTCAATCATTTGCCAATAAAGTGGTTTAAAAAAAAAAAAATAGGCTCACTCCAGAGCAATTTTGCCTCGTTATGCCTCATACATGAGCTTGGAATGATAATTGTAACTGACCTCATGACGTGGTTGTAAGGATTCAAGGGTTAATATGAGTAAAGCCCTTGGGCCAGCTTGGGTATGTAGTAAGCCTTCAGTAAGCATCAGCTTTTATTCTTACCAGGAGGCACTGGCTGGCCCTTCCCAAACACTGTCATGTGACCCTTAAAACACACCTATGAGGGGTAGGGTGTATCTCAGTTTTGCCAATAGGGAAACACAGACCATACAATTAGAAAACAGCAGAATGGGGATGGCATTCAAGGCTGTTTGTCTCTTAAACACTATGCCATATCACTTTCCAAGATGGGGAAAATAGCTGTGAAAATGGGTCAGATGTTTCAGGATAGAAATGAGTGTTTGAGAACCTATTAAGTTTTGTTTTTCCACAGAGTATCAGGGTACCAATCTAGGGGGAGGCAGCAGGAAACATGACTGTGAATCAGCTGCCTGATAAAACAGCCAGGATGGAGCCCACGTCATTGTGGGTCTCAACAATGTCACTGAAAACATCAGCTGCTTATTCCAGTATGGATTTCCCTTTAAGACATGAAAGGAGAGTTCAAAGAGAATGAGCTAGATGGCTCAGAAAGTCACATTATTAAAATATATTTGTTTTTATTAGCTTTTGTTGCTTCAGTGAGAGTTACACTCTCATTAACATTATACCAAAAACTCACTTTTCACTAATTACTCCTAGTTTATCCTCTGAATCCAGGGTGCACAGGATTATGTTCAAAATACAGTAGTAAAGCTATATTTCTTACAGCATTCAAGATGTCTAAATTTAAATCAATTCAATTCAGTAAACACTTACTGCGTCCTTTTCATGAGAAAACACTCTTCCAGAGACCACAGTGAACAAGAATGGCCCTTGACCTCTGATAACTTACTGTCTCTAGAGCTTTGATGACCAAAGCAATAATCTGTGGCAACATGTGGCTAAATTTTAATTAAAGAAAAAAATTCAGTGCCTCAGATGCGCTAGACATTTTCAAGTGCTCAATAGCTTTTTTTGGTTACTGGCCACCATATTGGATAGGGCAGATATAGAACATTTCCACCATGTGGCAAGTTCTGCTGTACAGTGCTGCTCTGCTGGACAGGGGCAAGAGATCCTTCTGTTTGGGAATTCTCTTGCCCTGACTTTGTAGAGTAAGTGAGGCTTACTCTTAGAGGAACGTGTGGAAACAGCACTACCCTTCAGGCTTGATGTTTGAAGACACGGATTCAGATTCTGCTCCTGACCTGTATTGATCTTGGGCAAGGCCCTTTGCCCTTCTGGTGCCAGTTTCCTCTTCAGTAAAGCAAGGACATCAGACCACAAAACCTCTATGACTCCTTCTGTCCAAATGCCCTGTGATACTGTGAGTGAATTTGTAGAATAGTCTGTGTGTCACAGTGTACCACAGCTAAACTATGATGAATCCCATCTCCCAAAATAATTTTTTCATCTTAGAAATTTAATTTCAAATTCACCTTAATTGTCAATACTAAAATTCTATATACGCAGACCTAAACTTGCTAAACTGATTTATTTATTAATTTATTTTTATTGTGTTTTTTTTTTTAAAGATTTTTTTAAGTCATCTCTATACCCAACATGGGGCTCAAACTTATGACCCCAAGATCAAATAGTTGTATGCTCTACCAACTGAGCCAGCCAGATGCCACCCAAACTGATTTTTTTTAATGAGATTATTTTATTACATTTTTATTGGACAGGGTCTCCCCAGAGGAAACTTAAATGTGTTTCTTTTTCTTTCCTTTTTTAATGTACTCTAGCAGTTTAGTTTTGATGCTTCCTTGCCTAAGCAGGTTGTCAGTTCTCTGTCCCCGTAGGGTGCTTTTAAGTACTGACCAGGGCTAGGAGTCACACCCTTGGTCTTAGACTGTGGTGAAAATCTATATTCCCCACCCCCCCCCAAAAAAAAAAAAAGGAAATCATAAAATACCAAACCCTGTGTTAGTTCCATCCAGAAAAAATAAACACATGTTTAGGACTTTCAGTGTCATGAGGTACTAAGTCCTTCAGTGCTATGCTGGGCAATGCCTGTTTGCAAAAGAATAGCTGGGTCAAGAAAATGTCCTATTTTTTTAATTCTGTGATATATGACTATACTTGTGTTTTTTTTTTTTTAACATGTTACTTGTTTTGGAGAGAGAGTGCATAAGCAGGGGAGGGGCAGAGAGAGAGGGGAGCAGAGGATCCGAAGCAGGCTCCAGGCTCTGTGCTGACAGCGGTGAGCCCATGTGGGGCTCAAACTCACGAACCATGAGATCATGACCTGAGCCGAAGTTGGACGCTCAATTGACTGAGTCACCCAGGCACCCCACTTACTGGTATTTTAAAAAGAAATTCCACTTCCATTTAAGATAACTTAGTATGGTGTCACTTAAGCCTTGGCCCTCTATATTTTCTCATTACCTGTGTTCCTCTTTCCCATATCATCTGGAAAGCTAACAGTTTCTTTTGTTTCCTTTCTTTTTATCTAGAAGACTGAGAACATTACATGGGACCTGCTCCCAGGATGTGGAGCCTGAGGTGGGACAGTTTAGTTCAGAAGGCCCAAAGAGGGTGGGTTTGCAGTACTTTGTTGTTCCGATTCAGCTCCTTGGCCACAGTGAGGCTTCTGATTGACCCTCTGAGGTTTCCTAAAGGAGACTTAGCAGTGAGGGGTTGTGTGAAGAGTTGGGCTCGCCTACTTCTTACCAGGTCAGCGGGAGCTCAGGTGTCTGATCAGTTCCTTTATGACCTGTCCACCATCCTTGCTTCTCTACTTCAGATATTAGTTGTGGGATCAAGTGAGCTAGAGTTTGATACCTACTCCACCACTTTGGGGAAGTTACTCAACTTCTTGGAACCTAAGTTCCCTGGACTGCGAAGTGAGGATAAATAATAACTGTGCTCTCCTGCTTTACGAGACAGTTGGAAGCGCACAGCTGGGGCAGTGGACCAGGCTATATCTGAGGTTCCTGACATGAGGGGAGGAAGTCTGGGCCTCCTGGACAGTGGGGAGGGAATCCGCGGCCAGCCACTTGCTAGCTGTGTGACCTCTGTCAGATCTCCTCCAGTTCTGTTTCTTCTTCAGTAAACTGAGGATTCCAGGTAACTCGCAGACTCTGTGTAAGTTTATGTGTTCCTTTAAGCCTCTGTCACAACTGCCTAACCAGTCTTCCTGCTTCCCTTCTTGCCTCACCAGTGACTGAAACACAGTCGGACCCCACACATCATACCCTTGCTTAAAACTTTCCACTGGTTTCTTATGCCTTTTTAGAGTTTGTCTTGAAGGCCTCTGGTTAGCATGGAAAGCTGCATGTCCTAGGAAACCCTTTGCTGGTTGGTCACACTGTAAGTGCAGTAGGGCAACTGATGTCCCCATCCACCTTCCTAGTGCTCACCTGTCACCACTCACCTCTGGCCACTGCCACTTGTCTGCACATTGGAAAGAGCATTCAGCACAATGCTGATGCCCTGGCCCTCCCTTTTGAGGGTCTGATGTCATTGTTTAGAGTGGTGTCTGAGAGTAGGTGTCTGTGTAAAGCTCTCCAGTGGTTCTAAACACAGCCAAAGATGGAAACCACTGCTCTGTTCTCGTAGGTCTCCGGACACCCCACATGCTGTTCCCTATGCTGGAGCTGACCTTCCCCTTGATTTTTTCTCTTGACTAATTCCTTATCCTCATCCTACTCAGGAGTTCCTTCCTCCAGGCAGCCCTCCTATACCCCTCCAGGTAGACTTAGCTACTGATGGACTCTCAGACTACCCTGGGCTTGCTTTCATCAGAACCCAGTAATTCTGTATTATGGTTGGTGTACTCCAACCCTCTCTTTATTAGGTCTAGAGTTTCAGAAGAAACTTTATCTTTCCTCCTTGTATCCCTGGAGCCAGCAGGCTCTGGCACATTACAGGCTCTCGGTAAGTATTCAGTGAACAAATTAATCAAGACAAGGCCATTTGACCTCTCGTGAGTTATATTCTAAGAAACAAACATTGACACAATAACCCTAGTGTATTATAGGAACAAGAAGTTAAGGAAAAATCAGATCCCAGTGTAGTCTAATACCTTAACAAATCTATAAAAGTGAACAAGCCCCAGTGTTCAAATTAAAAGAAATTCTTAGTGCTTTTTTGTGGGTAATGAGTTTTGTCTCTTCCGGGGGAGAAAAAAGACCTATTAGGAAATTCTCCCCCACCCACATTACCTGTCAAAACTGTAACTGGAAATGATTTTCCTGACTAAATCATTTTGGCTCTTTCTTTTATTTTCTTTCTTCCTCCTTGTTCTAATCCTTCAGCTGGCCATCATTGTGTGTTTGCAGAGAGGCAGGAAGGTTCGCCACTAGGACTATTTCTCTCTCTCTTTAAAACTCTTTTATCAGCTTGCTTTCTGATCTTCAAAGCAGCCTGTATCCAATGTGACCCCACTCCCTTGCCTCCCCGTGCTGAGGAGTGAGAGCTGTGAGTATTTTTGTCATTTTAAAGGCTTGCATATTTGGACAGCCTTGGACAGCCGAGTAGTGCAGCCCTCACTAAATCTGGAGGGATGAGAGCAAGTCAGCGTTTGTAGGCCCTCTTTACCCACAAATCTAGACACAGTGAAAAATTGACACCAGACCTCACAGGTAAGCAGAGAGTAAGTTCATAGATCTCCTTGCGTTTGACCCATCCCTTGGGGCAGCAGCCCTTACCCTCTGCCCTTTTTTGCAGTTGAGACTTTTCTGTTGGTGTTCTTCAAATGCTCTCAACTTTTGTGATTATCTGCAGTGCTTGATCCTGGATAAGTTTGAAAGCTATGATGATGAAATTCAGCTCACTCAACGAGCCCTGTCTCTGCTGGAGGAAAACAGGTTCTGGGCTGGTGTCGTGTTCCCTGACATGTATCCCTGGACCACTGCCCTGCCACCCCACGTGAAGTACAAGATCCGGATGGACATAGATGTGGTGGAGAAAACCAATAAGATCAAGGACAGGTGATGTTTCAGGCAACCTTGAAGGCCCTACATATCCCCAGAAATTTAAGGGCAAGGAGCATCTCCTCCTAGGGACAGGAGGGTTACTTGGAAAGGCACAGAAACACTTTGGCACCAGAGAACTAAGCTAACTAACTAGTTGGCCCTGTTAGTTGGTGGGACCAGGAGAGCTCAGTTACCCTGTCATCACCAACAACCCCCCCCCACCCCGCCAACTCAGCACTTGTCCCCAGCTGGCCTTTGTGCATTGTGGAGATGGAAACCTCTAGGGATTGAATTATCTTCACATAGAGATTCTACAAATAAGGTTTTTCCAAAGTCACTGGGAAATTACATTTGAATACAGAGTGAGGGATTGAGACTGGACTCAGGCTAAAAATAAAATTAAGAGGAGATAAGATATTTCATAAAGCACAATGTAGGGTCCTTGAATGAAAGCAATTACAAGTCTTTTTGTGGCTGATATTTGTAACAGATTTAAACTGTGAATTAGAGAATAGAGTCAGATAGTTTGGAAATTTTTATGGGTGAGATTTCAAGAAATGAGTTCCAAATCCCCTTGTGCTTATGAAGCATCAGCGAGCTGTCCATTTCCATTCACATCCTTTGTCCCTCCCGTTGGTTTCTTTGTAGGTACTGGGATTCTGGTCCCAGAGCCGATCCTGTGGAAGATTTCCGATACATCTGGGGAGGGTTTGCCTATCTGCAGGATATGATCGAACAGGGGATCACAAGGAGTCAGGCTCAGGTTGAAGTTCCAGTTGGAATCTATCTCCAGCAGATGCCTTATCCCTGCTTTGTGGATGACTCGTGAGTCACAGGCTCCCAATCTCCCTCCCAGACACACTAATCAGGTTGCTGGGGTGGGATGGGAGTACTCCTCAGGCTTCAGTCTCTTTGGAAAGAAACCCAGAGAGTGGGGCCGGCTTGAAGAGAATAGAGCTCTAACTGAGGAGCTGGCTTCTCCTAGACTCCAGGCAGGGCCAGATGGTCAAGTGAAGTGGCAGGGAGAAAGGAGTTGGTGTTGTGGGTGGAAAAGGGAAGGTGAAAATAAAAGCAAGGGAAGTGAGGTTGGGGAAGGGGACAAAGGCTTTTTAAATTTCCACTACGTAGTATGTTTGGTATGTGGAAGAGTTCTGGTCAGAGTGTTTCCCCAATGATTGCCAAATCAGCAAATTGGGACTCTGCATTGCAAGTAGGTCTGGTTCCTAGGAGCCTCAGAATAATGCAGCTCCTTCCTTAATTAACATTCCCATGCTGCATGCTTAATGAGAATGTAGAGGAATGTGTTGGATGAGCTGGAACCCTCCCTTCCTGCCCACCCCTATCCCCACCCCCAGGACTGTACATTTGTTGGCCAATAGCAAGCTAAGCAAGTAGCCTATTATTTACTGAAGGTGTATTTGGGGGATGATAGAGGGACAAAGAGGAAGAGGACACTAGGAGGCCTCATTTACCATGGTGGATGGGGGCAGAAATGCTTCCAGGACAGCAGCAGAGACCTACAATTGGCTTAGGATTCAACTCCTAGAAAAGAAAAAAGAAAAAACTAGCAAGTTCGCCATAGTGCACATTGTGTCTGTGGGGTTCAGAGAGGAGACAAACACACACAGCCTGAAAAAAGGAACAGTCAAATTGCTACCTGACAAGGTACTGCTACAAGACAGTAAGATAAAGCCCAGTATGGGCACAGGAAATGCTCTCTCAGCACCCTAGTCCAATTGGTTCTTCTTCCTCAGCTCAACACAAGACTAAAGAGATAATGATGTCGTTCTGTAGTCACTATGGTTTCGGATAATAGATGGAGATGGGATGTGGAGCCACGGGCAAAAGCGGGGTTCCACTTTTAGGATCAGAATGGGAGTGGCTGGCAAGGTAGTGGGGTACACAATGAGGAGGCAGTAGGGATTCTGGCCATTTAGAGTGGGAGAGCCCTCTGGTGGCAGGTCCCCAAAGTGCAGGCTTTATAATTTCTGGTTCTGTCCTTAGGGCCATCTTGAGAAAGAACCCTCCCATACTGGAATTGGGCCCTTCCTTTGACAACCAACAGTTTTCAATAGATAATAGTCTTAAGGGCTTTCCTAGCACATCAAGCGCAGGCAAAATATGTATAAAGTTCACAATAAAATAATTCCAGAATATCAAATCTATCCTGCTTGCTAGAATGAATATCCATGGAATTATTCCACTGGTACATGGCTGGTGGAGTTAGTGGCTATTGGATTACTGATTGATTTATTGATGGATCATTTGCCTTCTGAAAGTGTCACACTGGTGGCACTGGTTTTTTTGTGCCTCTTCCTGCTTAATTGGGGTTTGATCCTCTGGGATATATAGTGCTAAGCTGCCTGACCTGTTTGGGAGGCCCAGTTATTGATCTCACCTCCAACACCAAGTCCCTTTGTTTGTGGTTCACCTTCTTGGACTTCAGTGTCAGCATGTATCTATTCCAGTCACCACTGCATCAACAGGTTTGTAGTTTTTTCCCAGAAGAATTTACAAGGTCTGTACTGTGTAACATACATAGTACAATTTTATTTACACATATTACTTGTAGAGCATTCATCTGGGCTAACCAAAAAGCTACCATCTTGCTCTAAGGAAAAAGTAATTCTTTCGGGGCAAAGTGCATTGCGGTAAAAGATTCATGCCTTTTGAATGCCCAGTGGGGATTTTCTGCCTTTCCCTACATCTGGGCTTTGTTCTCAACACATTCATTTGACAAACATTTAGTCCACCTCTACCAGGTACAGGGCATTCTACTATTCTGCTTCTCTCCTCTTGCTTCAGTTTTATGATCATCCTGAACCGCTGTTTCCCTATCTTCATGGTGCTGGCCTGGATCTACTCTGTCTCCATGACTGTAAAGAGCATCGTCTTGGAGAAGGAGTTGCGACTGAAGGAGACCTTGAAAAATCAGGGTGTCTCCAATGCAGTGATTTGGTCTACCTGGTTCCTGGACAGCTTCTCTATCATGTCAATGAGCATCTTCCTTCTGACCACATTCATCATGGTAAGCCAGATGGAGAAGGCCCAGGAAATCTTGAATAGTTTTGTATTTCCCACCTTTCCTCCTATTAATGAACTCATGCCTACATCAGTCATCTGGCCAGCAAGGATAGCCTGATATGTAGCTGCCTGCCCATTTTAGCCAAAGTGGCCATATGCAGCTGCCTGGTGATTTCAGCCAAGGTGGAAAATACTCAGATAAAATGTCCCCCCCAAGGAACCTCTGTATCATACTGTGTTCCCTGCTCCCACTTTCTGCCCAGTGTGCTACAGTCTGCATAGATTATCTAACCCCATTCCATGGACTATCTGGAGAAGCTGCCGTTAGGAGAGCCCAGCACAGAGTGATTGTATGTGCAAAGGGTTCTATCTTTGCAGACACAGAAGAAATGAGTACAAAGAATGTTTTCCTGGGATTACTGCCCTAGCCAGCAGCTGGAGTTGGAATGTGAAGAGCCTTTTCAGTGTATTAGGAGAGAAGACCTGGACTGTTTAATTACCATCACGGTGACACCATTCATGGCTTGATCAGAAGACATTCTGCTGCCTGAACAGTCTCCAAGACCACTCTGTTTCGAAGGATGGAATTTAGAGTCTGTCCTTTCTCCATGGTAGGAGTATTTATAGCTGCAGACAGCACACATAGGTCTATCCTCTGCAAGCTTGCAGCTCCCTCACAGGCCAGACTTGGAAATAAAACAGTATTTCATAATATATTCTTATCCTTCATTTGCAGTTCCTCCACAGCAGATGATCTTCTGTACTTGTTAGATGATAACTTCATAAATTTGGGTAGTTTTTTAAAATGTTTATTAGATGGGATTTGGTATAAACTTCAAGCTTGGTGTTATCAAGCTTGTTCTGCCTCCCTAGCATTGTCATATTAAGTGCCCCTCTGCAGTAGGCAACATGTATGCTGAACCATAGATTCTGGCTGTGTCCCATCCCGTGGTGGATCATACTGGTGTCAACCTGATCCAAGAATATTCCATCATATATCCTGCCCATCCAGCAGATATTCAGTTAAACCAAATCCTATCCCTTCTCTTTGCAGTAAAATGTACCAATTCTGAAGGGTTTTGTTTTCAGTGTTGCACTGAGATTCAGTGTGCTCTGTGACCTTAGTCAAACCCAGTGCTAGAGCCCTGTCAAAATTCTGATGTAGAGGTCATTCTGCTCAGGCAACCTCGCTTTAAATTGGTGGCTTTAAATGTGCAGAGTCCTGGAGCTCCACAAAGAGGAGGGGAGAAGCTAAGCTCCTTATCTTCCTCTAGTGGTCCCTTGTTCCTTCCCATCCTTCAGTCTGCTCCTTTTTCCATTTCCAAGGCATTTTGTGTCCTCAGGATTAAAGGAGTCAAAATGCATAAGCGTCAGACTTAGGCAAAATGGATAAACGTGTGTGTTTTCTTGCAATGTCTGAGAAGTGACATTGAGATCTGCCTTCCTAAGAATGGGCATTAAGACTTCAAAGCTTTTAGGACGTGAGGTAAAGAATGTTCACTAAGAGTTTCTTGCACAAAGAGGTTTCTCCTTGTGGGAACCAGAACATTGTTCCAGTGATGACGGAAACAGAGCTTTCCACACCAGAATAGGATTCCTTAGGATGACGCTCCCATCTTTGCCTTGTTCTTCCTTCCCACCTCAACTCTGCAGGAAAGAATCTGGAAGCTGGACAATGGGGCGGGTTCCACTGTTATTCAGGCTATTAGGAACAAAGAAGAACAGTGGTCATTAGAGGAAGCTAAGGCCTGTAAGTCTGTTGGGTCAGCCAAGTAGCTGTCCCCTCTGCCTTGTCAGTGAGAGACTACACAGGTCTGGAAGTTTCTAGGACTTTGCTTTGAGCTGGGGTAAGAAACTGATTTTATTCTTCTGAAAATACCAGCAACCATCTTAAAGTTCTTCCAGCCATAGCCACATGTTCAGCCATGGACTTGCTTTTCCTGAGTTGTGTGATTAAGGAAAAGAACTGCTCTTTCCAGGTGATGTGGGGAGCTCTTTGACACACAAAATCAGGAGCTCTGAGTCCTAATTTTGACTTTCATTTAGAGTTCCTCAGAGTTTTGTTCTAGTTAGGCATAGCCCTCTTCCACCCTCCTTTGCCATTTGTTTTATTCTATTTTTTAATCTGTTCCGTTGTGCCTGGCAGGCACAAGAGTGTGAATGAGGGAGAATCAGTAGCAATAGCAGCTAAGTGGCGCATCTGTTCCACTCAGCTTCCACACACTCACACATTGCTCATTGTCTCTCTTTCCTATGAGGAATCTGGTGCTTCAGGGCACCACTACCACTTGATCAGAACCCATTCAAGAGATGAACCTATTTGTGCCTTTATGCTCCCGAGAAAAGAACAAGACAATCTATATGTATTTGGAGTTATGTGCAAAGCGTAAAATTCCTCATAGGAGGTCTATAGTAAAGGAGAACTAAGAAAGCCTAATAAGCGTGAACATCTCAGTTTTTCCTATAATGTGGTTGGGCAACAGCTCACTTACTGAAAATTGCTGATTTGGTCCTGATTTCTACATAGCCATTAGTTAATGTTAAAGATACTGAGTATTTGCCACGGGTTCTATGAAATGTATTTGGATGATATTGTTGGAGGAGGATGATTAATCCACTTCCAAGTGATGTGGATTAATTACTGATATTTTTACCAGTGTGAGTAGTAAATCTGAGAAGACACATGATTGAGTCAGCAGGTTAGGCCCCAAGCAAAACATTACATCTTGTTGGGGGCTCTCCTATCTCCCTTTCTTGTCCCTCATCTCCTCAGTGTATCTTGGAGCTCTTGATGTTCTAAGATCTTCCTCCCCTCGACTTCCTCCTCTAGACTTATTTCTCCCTTCCCATCAAAGATTTGCTTACTTAATACATAATAATTACTCATACTGATAGGCAGCCTAATATGTTACCCTCCCAGGGAGAATGACACTCATAGGATTAAAGGAATTCAACACACTGAGTCTCAAATGTGGAAATTTAGGCACGAAAGATGGTGGAGAGACCACTTTGGAGCAGAGGGCTTCTGAAGGCCCAGAATCGCTGCACAGAGGTTGCCCCCTGAGAGGGATGGTGCCGTGGACATGGGTGGAAATTACTGACTCGGATGGCCTCTTTGGTTTCAGCATGGAAGGATCCTGCATTACAGCAATCCATTCATCCTCTTCCTGTTCCTGTTGGCCTTCTCCATTGCTACGATCATGCAGTGCTTCCTGCTCAGCACCTTCTTCTCCAGGGCCAGCCTGGCAGCAGCCTGTAGTGGTGTCATCTACTTTACCCTCTACCTGCCACACATTCTCTGCTTCGCCTGGCAGGACCGAATGACGGCTGATCTGAAGATGGCTGTGGTGAGGGACCTTGGGCTTACTCCTAATATATGATACATTTTCTTTGAGGGGTCTGTAGTGGTCCTGGAAAACAGGCCTGCCCTTTGAGGGGATCCGCTTTGCCTTTTGGCTCAAAGGGAAGTAAGGTTTAAAGACATAGGGGCAAAAGTTGGAGCAGTCTTCACCCTGAGCTACCTAACCGTCCCTCTTTACCAAACCCGCCTGATGAGTCTGCCCTGGGAAGCAATCAAAAACCAGTTCAACTCATTGGTCCCTTTATGTGTCCACAAGAGGAGAAGAATGTGGACCATTTCACTCAGTTTTATTTTCAAATCATGTGAAAAGATGCAGAAGGGAGGGAGCTAGCCCCCTAACTGTTAGGCCCAGAAAGATGTTTCCATTCTTTAAATAAACTTTTGTTTTTCTCCGTAAAAACTTGAATCCGGGTAGCTTACAAGGGTCTTCATCATGGTGTACCACTGTGCAGAAAGGGTACAGAAATGAGCCAGTTAAGAGCCAAGCCTTCTTGCCAGTAGAGGATTCTAGAAATTGACTTTTTATTTCTTGAAAGATAGACTTCTTAGTTCACAATTCCTAAACTAACAGTACTGCCTTTCTCTCTATCATTTTCAAATGGGCCATTTCCACCCTCTCATTAACCAGGCTCAAACAGTTTTCATGCTCTCTTGGGTGCACTGTTTTGTCTTTGAGAACTTCCCTCCATAGTTCTCTATGCAGTGGAGTCAAGAAAGGACTACCACCTGCTTCTTATTGAGGAAAGATCCAAGGTGTAAGTTGTCCTAATCAAACTCAAACTTATCTGGCTGTAGAGCTGTCAGGGCATCTGCCTTTTACTTCTCATGTTAAACAAGAAATTAATTGTTGCTATTTATAGTATCCAATTTTCTAAAATCATAATGGGCTAGTAGCAAGAAGTCCTTCTGACTCAGCCTGTGGGCAGAGCTGGGCTCTCTTGATATACTGAGTAGACATCAGTACTTTGAGGCCACCACTAGCTTCATGGGTGTATGGATCCACCAAGAAGCTATAGTTCTGACAGCTGTGTGGACCAGGGCTGAGCTGATATTTCTACAATGGTTTTTGTGAACCTACAGCTGGAGAATCTCTTCCTTCAATAGACAGACAATTTGAACCCTACCCTGGGTCCTGCAAGCTACAGAGAGGCCTCTGAGCAGAGGAAATGAGAAGAGCCCGTCCCTCTGTATGTGCTTGTGTGCTTTATGCCATACAAGGGACCACCTGTGGGGATTTGGCTGTGGACCTTCCTCTTCAGCTTCCTTTTGGACACCACCTATTTAGTTGACTTGTTCTCTCTACAGAGAACCTAAGAAAATGATTGTCCCCAGTCTGGAGATGAGAAAAGGTGACATCAGTGTAATCTGAGGCTTTTCTGGCCTCACTGACAGACCTCAGGAAGTCATGGGACCATCCTTTGCCTGGCCCCTAGACTGCCCTAGGACACCGATGACTTTGTGGACCCTTCTAATGGGATTCACACAGAGAAGCTCAAGTTATTCCCATTGTTCTGTCAAGAACTCTGTGATGTTAAGAAAGAGGTAGGAAGAAGGGGGGAAAGGTAGGAAGGTGAACATGAGGACCTCTGGTCCTTTGGTGTGTTGTGCTTTTGTGGTATTTGTCTTTCCCATGACACAACTGTATTCCATTGAACAGGTGAGAGATGGCCCAGTGAGTATTGGGTAGGGGTCCCCAAGTCCTGAGAGGCATTTTCAGAATTTTCTTCCTGTGGAAAGACTGCCTTAACCCCTCCCTGGGGTATCCTTACACCCGGACACAACCTGGACACTATTTTGGCCTTCCTTCCTAGCCTGAGGGCATCTGGCTGCTGTTGTGTTGAATAAAAGACCTCTGCTGATCTCCTGTGCCCTCTGCCTCACTGCAGAGCCTGCTGTCTCCTGTGGCATTTGGGTTTGGCACTGAGTACCTGGTACGCTTTGAGGAGCAAGGCCTGGGGCTGCAGTGGGGCAATATCGGGAATAGCCCCATGGAAGGGGATGAATTCAGCTTCCTGATGTCTATGAAGATGATGCTCCTTGATGCTGCTCTGTATGGACTGCTTGCCTGGTACCTCGACCAGGTTTTTCCAGGTAAGTGTCAACCTCTTGAGGGTAAAGGTACTGGTACTGGGTTCTTCAGATTCCCAGCCCTCTCCCATCTTTTCATCTGGTTTAAATCTCATCCTTCCTAAGTTCTTTCAATTTGGACTTTCATAGCCAGCATTTGAAACTTAAACTTAGGTCAAAAATCCATCAGTGAATGTTGGTGGCCCTACTTTAGAAGTAGATCCAGAATCTGATCCCTTGTCACCACCTCTACCACTACCTTACCAGTCCAAGCCTCCTTCTATAGTCATCGCCTACCAGTCTGTTCTCCATGCTGTATTCAGAGATTCTTTCAGAATCTGGGTCAGATAGTGTCAGCCTTCTGTTCAGATCCCTCCAGTGGTTTTTCCTCTTGCCCAGAGTAAAATCCAGTGTCCCAGCCCTGGCCTATAAAGTGCTTCATTATCAGCCTCTAACTGTTTGCCCCATTTCGTGTCCTTCCCTTCTACCTCATGTTCTCTGTTCCAGCCACATCCGCCTCCTCACTGACTATTCTTCAATACACTAAGTACATTTCCTCCTCAGGACCATTGCACCTGCTGTTCTCACTGCCTGGAGCATGTTTCTACATCACCCTCCCTACATACCTGCAGGCTTGCTTCCTCACTTTTGTTCAGTCTTATGTTCAGATGTCACCTCATCACTGGAATCTTTCCAGATTGAAAATATCTAAATATCTATCCCTACATAAATAACATTCCTTTAGTGCTCCTGAATATCCCGCTTTATTTTTGAGACATCACTATCTGCCGTGATGTATCTTTATGTGTTTGTTTCTTGACCCTCTACCCTTAGTAGAATATGGGCCAATGAGAGTGGGCCCACAGTCTGTTTTGTTCAGTGTTTCAGGCTCAGTGCCACAAATAGTACCTGACTTTTGGTGGACATTGAATGAATACCTGATTAATCTGCAGCGTGGAAAAGCAACTCCTGAATCAAAACTGGGTGTTTTCACAGTTTTCTTTTGCTGTGTAGAAATCAGATTTTCCTTCAAATCAGCATTTCCCAGTAGCTAGAGAAGTCCAACCTCCATTTGAGTGGGTTCCAAGTCAACCAACTGCCACCTAATGCTGTGGCAGCCATGACCAGGCTTTCAGTGCTATGGCCAACAGCAGGCAGGGGGAGTGAGGCTGGGCCCAGTCCCTGGGGAGGGATGAACTCACATCGTCTTGGGGCAGCCGTTGTTGGCAGAAATACACAGGCAGCAACCCTGGAATAGGAGAAGGATTGCTAGGCTGAGCCAGAAGGCCTGGGTTTGGATCCTAGCCGTGTGACTATCTTAGTTTCCTAGGGCTGCCATAACAAAACATCACAAACTGGGTAGCTTAAAACAATTTTTTTTCTTTTTTTTCTTTTTGTCTCACAGTTCTGGAGACTAGAAGTAGAAAATCAAGGTGTTGGCAGGGCCATGCTCCCCCTGAAATCTGCAGGGGAAGGAGCCTCCCCTGCCTCTTCCCCCTTCTGGTGGTTTTTCAACAATCTCTGTCTTCACGTGGCATTCTCCCTCTGTGTGTCTGTCTTCACAGGGCCATCTTCTTATAAGGATACCAGTCATATTGGATTAGGGTTCTATCTAGTCCAATGTGACTTAATCTCAACTAAGCACATTAGCAGTAACTATTTCCAAACAGGGCCAGAGGTTAAGACTCTGGGGTCTTTTTTTTTCTGATACCAAATGTGTCATTTTTTCCCAGCATCAGCTATTTCTCTAATGCAACCAGGTGTCCAACAATACGATTCAATTCTAATAGTAACTACCCAGAATTAGCACAGACCCCACAAACAGATTCAGTCCTACAAGATTGTTCCCACTTCAGATACCAGCAGCAAATACAGTGCCCAAGCTACCATACTTTTGTCCAACTGAACACAAATTCAGGTGTTCTCACAACCAACCCCCCAGTTCAATAATTAACTAGAACAACTCACAGAATTCAGGAAAGTTGTCTATTTACAATTACAGCTTTATAATAAAGAACACAACTCAGGAACAGCCAAACGGGAGAGGTGCTTAAGTGGAGGTACAGGAGGGGTGGTGCATGGAGCCTCCATACCCTCTCCAGGTGCACTACCTTGAGAGCACCTTGATGTGCTCACCAACCCGGAAGCTCCCTGAATCTCCTTCAAAAGTTTCTATAACTCCATCTCCAGCCCCCTTCTCTATCAGGATGGAGGGTACGGCTGAAAGTTTCTATCCTCTTTTCCCAGGCCTGGTCTTTCTGGCGACCAGCCCCCATCCTGAAGCTATCTAGGGCCCCTACCCTGAGTCACCTCATTAGCATAAACACAGATATGGTTGAGAAAGGGGCTTGTTATGAACAACAAAAGACATTCCTATGACTCAGGAAATTCTAAGGGGTTTACAAGCTCTGTGCTGGGAACTGGGGACAAAACCAACTATTTTGTATTCTACCATGGACCTCAACGTATCTTTGGGGGTTGGGAGGGGGTGCAATTCAACCCATAATGGTGACTTTGAGCAATACACTTGACCTGCTTTGCCTCAGCTTTTCTATCTCACTGGGCCACTAGGAGATATAATAATTGAAAACTAGTTGGATTGAAAATGAAATTTGTCCATAATCCAAGGGCTTTATTTTAGCAGAGCTGAAACTTTAATTTGTCCAACAACTATTTACTGAGCAGCACCTATATGTTTGGCTTAACACTAGCATTTGGGCAAAGAGGGGTGGAAAAGACAAACCCAGACCTACGCTTGAAGGGCTGACGTTCTAGTGGTCGTGGAACATGGGATGATATTAAATAAACAAAGTATTCTTACAAAATTAACATTTTAAAGGGAGCAAAGCCTGCTAAGAGAAGTGGAGAATTTGGGAGTCTTTTCCTTGAAATCCAGATGGATCCAATAGCATAGGATAGTTTAGATCAGTGGTATTAGAACCAGATTACCCATATTGGAATTCCTATACCTCTGTTTAATTATCTGTGACCTTGGGCAGAAGAATCAAACTCAGTGTGCCTCAGTTTCCTTATTCACAAGAATACCATTGCCTATCTCCTAGGGTTGTTTCCAGGATTAAATTACTTAATGCAGGGGCACCTGGATGGCTCAGTCACTTAACCTGATTTTGGTTCAGGTCATGACCTCAGGGTTTGTGACTTTGAGCCCCACACCAGCCTTTGAATTGACAGCGCAGAACTTGCTTAAGATTCTCTCTCTCCCTCTCTCTCTGCCCCCATCTGCTCTCTATCTCAAAGTAAATAAATAAACTTAAAAAATATATTTAATGCATGAAAAGTGCTTACAATAATGCCTGACATGGAAAGAGCATCCAATAAATGTTAGTGACTATCATCATTACTATCATCTGGTGATTGTTGAGAAAGGGCATGATTAAATTCTTTAATAAAATGTTTTCTTGGAAAACTAATGTCAACCAAGATCATCAGTCTTAGTGTTGCTGGGTCCACCCAAAAAAGTGACCTTTTGAATTCAAACATGTTGGAAGGAGTAGTCTTTGTGGGAGCCCCTGGGTAGCTGTGTAATGCTTATGAACTATAAATATCTATAGTTCTACTTTGAGATTCAGAGAAATAAATTCCAGATTTTATAGAACTGTGGTAATGCAGGACTCCTTTGGCTTTTTCCCTGTCATTTCAAATGATTTACCTGTCATTTTTAGGGAACTATGGAACCCCACTTCCTTGGTACTTCCTTCTGCAAGAGTCCTATTGGCTTGGTGGTGAAGGTGAGTTGTTTAAAATTTTTTAATAAAAATCTTAATGTTTGAAACTAACTCCTTTGGCTATGTCATGGATACACATAGGCTATAGAGGTGGCTCCTTCTGTCAAGTGTGTGATTCCTGATTAGTTAGCTACCTCCTGAGGGCTCTGCCACTGTGGTGCAGCATCATAGCCTCTAGGAACCCACCTTTGGGAGTTGCTGGGCCAGGGTGAATGGCTGAGCATTGCTAAACCCTTGTGTCCTATACAGCTTGCGCCCAGCGGATTAAATTGCCTAGTAAAAAAAGGCCAAACCACGTTAGGGTGCAAATGACTTTTGCGACTCCTCAATTTAAAGCAGGGAGATCCATAGAATCATGAAGAAACCTTTGTACTGGTTATCTTTTGCCTCCCCTCCTGCTTTTTTATTCCTTTCCAAAATATAAATTAATGCATTCTCCAAAGGTAAAGGTATATCCAGAGGTTGGGGCGAAGCTATGATCTTCAAGACAAACACTCCCAGACTCTTCTCTAATACTCATCTTACTTATGGTTGGGGAAGAGGGGTAAGGGAGTATTTGCCCAGAATGCATCTTAGCTAAAATGTACCTCTCCTACTAAACAGGACAGGAATCCCAGGGAGAGTTCTAGAAGTTCCATAGACTCTTTTGTGAGGTATGAGAAGGCAAGAAATTCCTGCCATGATTACTGGGGACTTCCTTGGAGCTGGTAGTTTCTGGAAGCAAAAGAAATACTTTCCAATCTCTTCCTCACCTACCTGCACTTTATTTTATACTATTAGGTCCAGGCCAGGATTTATCCTTTAAGCACTAAGAATGATGTTTGTTTTCTGTAGGTGATTAGCCTGGGGCCTTTAAAAAAGGCTTGGGTGGTTTATTTTGTTTTGTTTTGTTTTGTTTTGTTTTTATGGTTCAAACAAATAGCACTTCAACAGCCCAGTATTTTTCTGTTATGTTAGTTTGTCTATCTTGTCTATAACTTTTAAATTTTAACCATAATAAAGTTATCCATTGTAAATGGGGTTTTTCAACACAGGAGCATATTCCTGAACATTTCTAATTTCAGTGAGTATCAAAACTTGTGGGCATTTTTTCCCTCTACAATTTCAGCAGATAATCTGTCTCTCAAAAAAAAAATTCTTAAGACAAATGTGCTCCTTCAAAAATGAATCACATGTATTTTTGCTAACAGCAGCCAAATATTTTTCACCTGCCTCACAGACTAGACTGAAATAGATTCCTAACTGTCTCTAAAATCAGAAAAGAGCTGAGTTTTCCCACTTAATCCCCTCCTCTCACAGACAAAGAAATGGAGCTCAAGAGGACCAGTGTCTTGTCTAAGTCACTTTTGTCACTTGGGACAAAATCTGGAACTGGGACACACATTTCCTGGCAAGGAACTCACCCGCTGACTAAACTATGTAGAAGATCTCCCCCTGCTATTTTGTTGCATGTTAGTGCAGTAGGATAGCTAGTAAAGTGATCAAAGGAATTGTGGGTAGTCGATTTGAAAATCCCCCAGGAAGCAGAAATAGAAGTGCCAAAGGTGGCAGGTCCCTGGCCACCAGGCCCATTACTTGCTCCTCCACCCACAGCCTGCAGATCGAAGAGGGCGACCAGGAATGACAGAGTCCCTGGTTGGCTGCTGCATTAAAAAAAGCTCGCCCTGCCCACATCTGTGCTCCTGAGACCAGAGCCTTTAGATTCTTGGCGACAGTGGTTTCCTCCTGCCCCTGCTTACCTCTCTGGCTGGCTTGCTCTTCAGCTTGCTTCTCTTCCCCTTCCAGGATGTCCTGATGTCCTTTTAAACCAAATGCCAAATTTACAAAAAAAGAAAAAAGAAAAGAAAAAAGAAAGCCTCTGTGTGTGTTTACACCACCTTCACAGTTTGTTATTGTTGTTGTTTTTAATGTTTATTCATTTTTGAGAGACAGAGACAGTGCAAGCAGGGGAGGGGCAGAGAGAGAGGGAGACACAGAATCTGAAGCAGGCTCTAGCCTCTGAGCTGTCAGCACAGAGTCTGACATGGGACTCGAACCCACAAACCACAAGATCATGACCTGAACCAAAGTCGGACGCTTAACCAACTGAGCCACCCAAGTGCCCCAACGATTTGTATAAGCCTATACCTCAACCAGTCCTAACTCTGGTGTTAGTTCCAAAAGACTTGAATGCCCATAAAAATGCTTAGGTAAATTATTTTTCAATCTGTAATTTAAGCTGGCTACCCATCATATCACCTTGAATGGTCTTCTCTCAAGATTCATCATGACTTTAACATGTTTTTGATTGGAGCAGGAACTACTGTTGGTGAGGTAAAGAAAATTACCCCATTGCAAACTTGGTCCTGGTTTTGTGAATTTTTTTTAATTACAATTTCTGACATTGTGGGCCCCTGCTGGCATGTTAAGAGGATGAGGTGAAACACCTGTTACAAAATACACTCTGGGCTCAGCAAAGATTGACAGTCCAGCCAGCCAGCAATACCAGCCATTTTGAGAACTTTAGGCCCACAGGCCCCTGGGAATGCTGACTTGGCCTTCTGAGGGAACTGTTTTCCAGCTATGGTAGGAAACTCTGCAACTACTTCCTTCTCCCCTCCTTTTCCTGCCTTTACTGATTGTTAGCTCTCACCAGGAATAACAGTGGCTTCTGGTTGGTGCAGGCTGTTCAACCAGAGAAGAAAGGGCCCTGGAAAAGACGGAACCCATAACAGAGGAAATGGAGGATCCGGAACACCCAGAAGGGACCCATGGTAAAAACCTCCATTAGGGGCAGAGAACAGAGGCAAGGGAAAGGCTCAGACTACTGTAAAAGGCTAGAGCAAAACCCTTCATGCCTGGTGTGAAGTAAAACCCAGGATACTGACTCTGTGGTGACAAGGGTTAAAACCTGATAGCTCCTCAAAGGCCAAGCTGCACGTGTGTGGGATGAATGGTCCAGCCAGACATTAACGCATATTTCCTAGAGAAAGCAAATCCCAAGTATGTGGTGTGTTTGTGCCCTTGTTAGGCAATTCCCAAGTGAGTTGCACAAATGTGCTGACTTCCGAGGATTTAGCAAGAACAATAACTTGGGTCACTGGGACTTAAAGCGGATATGAGCTATAAGGAAAGACAAAAATAAATGCTTCTGTGCACAGGAGGAAGGAGTCTAGTGGAGCTGACTACACTTCATTCGTAGTTTACAAATCTAGAGGTCCATTCATTCAAACCATCAAAAGCCTTTCCTGACCGTGGAAGTTACCTAACAATTCCTGAGCTGATGAATTAGGTTTGCAACTATTCCCTGGCTTTGCCTTCTTTACCTTCTCTCTTAAACCAGTTCTGTACTTCTCCCCATGTTCTCCATTCCCTAAGCATGTACACTTCTCTGTTATGCTAAAATGCTCTTGCCATCCTCATCTTGGGGTCAGAGAAGCAACATGGCCTCTGGACTTTGCCTGCCACCGTGTGAGAAGGGTCTGGCCTCTGGCCTACCCCAGGTGCTATTTCACAAAGCTGAAGTCAATGATGCACGGCTCATCAGAGAGCTGGTCTGCAGTCAATAGTGCCTCTGGGAAGGCCCTCCTCCCAGAGTGGAATTCTAAGGCCAAAATTGGGGGGCTGGGGCCTGGCCCACCTTATTTTTAGGAGACACCAGGAAGCACACATAGGAGAAGCATTGGGATGTTGTTTTGTAGGGGAGTAAATGCTCAGAACTACGATGTTAACAAATTAGGGGGTGCTATATAGGGTGAACTAAAGGAGAGAGTGACTGGAGGTTGGGAGAAGTGGACACCACATTAATGAGGGTCTGCACCAGGAGGGTGTCAGAGTGGATGAGTGGAGGGGCAGAGTTGGAGGGGCGGTAATGAAGAAGAGTGGACTATACCCTGGGGCACCTGGTTGGCTCAGTTGGTTAAGCATCTGACTTTGGCTCAGGTCATGATCTCACAGTTTGTGAGTTCAGGCTCTGCATCAGGCTCTGTGCTAACATCTCACAGCCTGGAGCCTGCTTCAGATTCTGTGTCTCCCTCTCTGTCTGCCCCTCCCCAGCTCACACTCTCTGTCAAAAATAAACATAAAAAAAAAAAAAGAATGGAGTTTACCCAGTAACTGAGAATCTATGAAGTATGAGGAACAAAAAAGCTGCTTTATACAAAGTTAATGCAAAGGCCTGAGCCAAGATGACTAAGAGAGGGGCATTACAGGACCAGACGTGGGAGAGTCTGAAGGAAAGTTATGTTTTGGGAGGAAGATAAGGAGCCTGAGCTGCTACCAGAAGCCCATGAGGAAATGTCCCTACAGACTTGGAAATGGCAGCCTGGCCTGAAGATTGAGCTTAGGGACTAACTCTCCAAATAGACAGTGAGTGCGCTCTGGGTTCGAATCTCAGCTCTGCTGTTCATGAACTATGTGACCTTGATTGGATATCTGATGTCTCTGTGTCTTAGGTTTCCCCATCTATAAAAATGGGCATAATAACATCTACGCCCACAGAGCTGTTATAAGGGTAAAATGAGGTAATACATATAAAGTATTTGAAACAATGCCTGGCACATGGTAACTGCTCAATAAGTGTTAGGTACTATTATTACCATTGTTATTCTCTAGTAATCCATACAGAGGCTATAACTAAGGCCATGGGGGAAAAAGACAGTGGCCTGAAGAAAGAACCTTGGGGAATGAATACATTAAGGCATTACACTAATATCATGTTCATTTTTTTCCTCTAAGACTCCTTCTTTGAACGAGAGCTTCCGGGCTTGGTTCCTGGGGTATGTGTAAAAAATCTGGTAAAGATTTTTGAGCCCTACAGCAGGCCAGCCGTGGACCGTCTTAACATTACCTTCTACGAGAACCAGATCACTGCGTTGCTTGGTCACAATGGAGCAGGGAAAACCACCACCTTGTAAGTTTTATGGGCAAAGAGCCTGGATTGCCATTCTATCCTGTCATTTCCGGCTCTCTTCTGCCCCATTAGCTACAGTTTACTCTTTCCCATTGAGTATTAGTGACAAAAATATACTATGTATTTGTGTCCCAAGTGCGTATAAAGCACACTGCAATATTTAAAGCTCACTCACATACGTTGTTTTATTTGATCCTCACAAGAAGTGGGAGAGGGAGGTAAAGTAAGTTTATTGCCCCTTATGTGTGCTGGGGAAGTGGACATCCAGAGAGTCAAAGTGACTTTCTGGTGTCACCAATTTGCAATGCTTCAGTGAGAGCAAGAGCTAGATCTTATCAATTGTCTCATCTATGACACTGTAAGCCTGTCCTCCCACCCCCAACCTCTCCCGTGTCACTACCATCAATGATGGTGATAAAACTATGACCATCACCACCACATACCCCTGGTCTACAGAGAGTACTACTTATTTTCAAAGAGGATTCCTTTAGCTCTTCCTGTAAGTGGCCTGAGGTGATCTCTGAAAATGGTTCGCTATTCACTTGACCTGGAAAACCCCACAAAATCATGCAAATCAAGAGGTTCAAATCTTCATGTTCACTTTAAGAACACAGGTGAAACTGCCCAGGCCATCAAGGGTATGCATATCCGAAAAGCCACCAAGTATCTGAAAGATGTCACTTTGCAGAAGCAGTGTGTGCCATTCTGACGCTACAATGGTGGAGTTGGTAGGTGTGCCCAGGCCAAACAGTGGGGCAGGACACAGGGTCGGTGGCCCAAAAAGAAGTGCTGAATTTTTACTGCACATGCTTAAAAATGCAGAGAGTAATACTGAACTTAAGGGTTTAGATGTAGATTCTCTGGTCATTGAGCACATTCAGGTGAACAAAGCCCCCCAAGATACAGCATAGAACTTACAGGGCTCGTGGATGAACTCTCCCTGACACATTGAGATGATCCTCACTGAAAAAGAGCAGTGTTCCTAAACTTTAAGAGGAAGTTCACAGAAGAAAAAGATACCACAGAAGAAACTGAAGAAACAAAAACTTATGGCCCAGGAGTAAATTCTACATAAAATAAATGCAAATAAAAGTAAAAACAGAGAAACAAAAAACAAAAACAAAACAAAGAGGATTCCTTTTCCTACCTGTAAGGGTTGGTGGTAGTTCTGGAGAAAATAAAAAGGTGTAGTCTCTAGAGGGGCCTGTGGGGTAACCGGCTGACAATTGAAGGTAAAGTTCAGGAAGATGCAAGCTCTGCATAGAAAAGTCAAGAAGTTCCCTTCACTTTTCTGAGGGACCAGAGCACCATCTGCTGAGAAGGAGACCATGGCTAGCTAAGGTTTCCCAAGGAGCGTCAGAGGCGGCCCTCGCAGGGGGCAGGGAAGCCACGTGACACACAGTCTTCAAGTCCTTTGACCTCTTACAGAGCCCCAGGAAGGAACAATGTAGTGTACACCCTACATTGGAATGTTCTCTGAGGGCGGTTCAGGGTGAATGGAATGTGGGGCTGGTGCCATTATATTTGGTTCTGTTTCCCTCTAGTGGTTGATCAACAGAGATTTCAGCTTGTAAGTACAGGTCCAGATAACCTGAGATTGTATCTGAACTCAGGGACAGAGCTGGACCAGGCAGCCCTAAATCCAAGTGATTTTTCTCCTTGTTAACTAATATGGGCAGAGAGCCCAGAGCGCCATCCAGGACCCCAAGTGTTCTCAAAGGCAAACACATGACTGCATCAACTACTGAAATGCAACTTCCCCCGGGGGTTGAAGCACAATGTTTAATAAAAATAGTAATAATACTTTCGAGTTTTGCTTTATGCTGGCATAGTTCTAAGTGTTTACAAGTATTAGCTCATTTAATCTTCATAACAAACCCATGAGGCAGGCATCATTATTTCTCATTTTACCAAAAAAGGGCCAATGTTGATATTGGGCTTCTTGTTTTGAATCCAGAAATAGTATTGTTGGTGGTAATTCCCCTGTCTTCCTTCAATCATTCAATCAGCAAATACATATTGAATGCCTGGGCTCTCATTAAGACCCTGCCCTATGCTTTTGTGGTAATAATATGAGGCACAGCATTGATCACACGCTGCACACTTTAATTAAGCCTCCACATCACCAGGAGCGGTGATGGCTGAGCTGGGGAGGGATCTTTAGCTGTAAGTGAAGGTTCTGCAGCTGGGAACGCCAGGAACCTATCAGTGCCTGCCTGGGGCACTAGGAAATAAGTAGAAGCAAAGACGACAGATGTGGATCCTCAGTAGGGCTGGATGTACACACTGGTTCTAAAGCCTGTATGGGAAACTGTTGGTCCCCACAGCTAATAATGGTTTGGGTTCAATTGAGAGCCAGTGCAGGAATCACTGTGAGAGTCATCACTGACCCTTGAGTGGGGGGCTGCCATCCCAAAGCAGTCCTAATGGCCATCTTTTCTGCCACTGACTCCTGTATTTGGCAGGTCCATCCTGACGGGTCTGTTGCCACCAACATCAGGGACTGTGCTCATTGGGGGAAAGGACATTGAAACCAGCCTGGATGCAGTCCGACAGAGTCTTGGCATGTGTCCACAGCACAACATCCTGTTCCACCAGTAAGTAGAACAGGAATTGAGATCGTCCCCTTGCCTTGCTCTCCCCTGGCCCCCAACACACATGTTCTCTAGAGCTGAGCTCAAGGATGCCTGTTCTGGGGGCAGCAGGCAGTGTGTTCTTGTTTGGTTTCCCCATGTTCAAGGTCCTTTGTCCTGCTTGCTATAAGAGGTATCCCTCAGAAAGTCAGGCTATGCCTCTGGCATTGGGAGCTGAGGTCTACCCCCTAAGAAAAGTACTTCCCCCTGCTCTCTGACAGAGTGGTCCATCCTGGGGCCCCTTGTTCAGTTCTGAAATATTCCCTCTCAGGGACCAAGAGAGGAGACCATTGTTCCTGTTTCTCTCTTAAGCCAGGCACTAAAAACTGACTTTTCAGGAGGCTTTTCACTTGCTTTCCCCCGAAACTTTTATTTATTATTTTAAAAGCTATATTGTGTTTAGAGAAAGGAAGGAAAGAAATATAAATGGATTGGGGCACCTGGGTGGCTCAGTCAGTTAAGCATCTGACTTCAGCTCAGGTCATGATCTCACAGCTTGTGGGTTTGAACCCCACGTTGGGCTCTGTGCTGACAGCTCAGAGCCTGGAGCCTGCCTCAGATTCTGTTTCCCTCTCTTCTTTGCACCTTCCCCGCTTGTGCTCTGTCGCTGTCTCTCTCAAAAATAAACAAACATTTTAAAAAAGTTAAAAACAAAAAAGAAGAAAATGGAAGTCACCTGTAATTTCACCATCCATAACACCTTGGTGTATGATTTTTCAGAACTTCTCCTATGCAGGCGTGTGTGTGTGTGTGTGTGTGTGTGTGTGTGTGTGTGTGTGTGTGTTTTAATTATAAAGGAGAGTGAAACTCTGCATACAATTTTGTAACCTGCCATTTTTTAATGCAGTTAGGGTTTTTTTTCACTCAGGATGTCATGAACATCTTTTCATGTCATTATATATTCCTCTATAAAATAATTTTTTGTTTATATACTACACTATTATATAAGTGTACCATCCTTTCTTATTAGATACTTAGCATGGTCTGTTTTTTGTTTTGTTTTTTTGTGTTATAAACAGCACCACAGTGATCATCTTGATTGCTAAAACTTTGTGCTCACCCTTAATTCTTTCTATAAGGTGAATCATTAGAGGTAGAATTGCTGAGCCCATTGCCTTTCTCATTGCCCTGTCCCCATAGCCTCACAGTGGCTGAACACATCCTGTTCTACTCCCAGCTGAAAGGGAAGTCCTGGGAGGAGGCCCAGCTGGAGATGGAAGCCATGTTGGAGGACACAGGCCTCCACCACAAGAGGAATGAAGAAGCTCAGGATCTGTCAGGTGCTCGGTATTGGAAAAAGACAGGACTACAGATGGCAAATGAATTGTCTTCCAGGACACAGGGCCCTGAGAGGGGGAGGCTTATTACAGACCTCGTAAGAGGTGGAACACTTCTATAACGTTATTCTGTGCACCTAAGAGCACCCCACCTCTGGATCATTTCCCACATGGAACCCTATGTTAGAGCAGCCTGAGCTGTATTGATTCTGGTGTTTATGTGTTTGGACTAAAATGTGAGAACAACCTTCAGATGGTCTTATCCATTTCTGCATTTCTTGCCTTTTCTGCATTTAAAGCGGACCCCACTAGGTTTGAACACTATATAAACATCTAAGGAGGCAGCGTCAAGCTGCTGCTGGTCTTAAGGTAACCCCCCTTATACCACAGCCCTGGGCCTTTCTCTTCCAATCCTCCACAGCTCTCATGAACCTGTTGCCTTGTGCGTACCTCTAGGTGGCATGCAGAGGAAGCTGTCTGTTGCCATTGCCTTCGTGGGAGGTGCCAAGGTGGTTATTCTGGATGAGCCAACCTCTGGGGTGGACCCCTATTCGAGACGCTCAATTTGGGACCTGCTTCTGAAGTATCGCTCAGGTAATAGCCACTGCTCGGTGCCCTTTCTTCTCACTGAAGCTCTATCTGTGATCTCCACTCTCATTCCTGGTGCTCTGTAACTGAGTATAGTTAACAGCCATAACTACACTCTGGTGGGACTTCAGCAGTCACTCAAGTAAATCTAAGTTCCCGTGGAAGCCTCCTGAAGTTTTTACACAAATGTAAACAGGAATCACTGATGGAGCAGACTACTTCCCAAATATTCTAAAAGGTTCTCTCAACCTGCGGCCCTTCTGTCTGGAACAATGTGTGCAGCTCTATGCGAAATTCCTCCTTGACTAAGAAAACCCAGGTCACATGCAGACATCCCAAGGAACTCCATAACTGTCAGATGGTCACTCAAGACCAGGTGTGAGGGTGACACGCAGGTGTCCAGTGCTCCAGAGGACTACTGCAGATAGCAGGGCAGTGTCTCAAAATGGGACCTTCTTTCCTCTATCCCAGCACCTTCCAACCAGAGGGTGCAGATCCAGAAAGACAGCAGGCAGAGCTCAGCGTGCCCATGAACAAGACGGCATGGGTGAATCCCGTGGTCAGTTTGCCATCCTGGAATCCTCATTACTGTTTTCTTTTAGTGACATCTTCTGTTGGTTTCAAAGGGTGTGTGTGTTCTTTGCAAAGATTATAAGTGCAATGCTTAATGCTCCAGAGAATATGCATATGGAACTCAATAGATGCCAATTACTATAATAAATATGTCCCATACATGGTGATTTATTTGAATCAGGTCCAATGCCAGATGAAGAGATACTGTGTGTGACAGTGTTTTACAACATGCAAGATGCTGTCAAATGTTAATTGTTGTCACTATTATTCCAGTTTTCTGGACTTTGCTACAGAATACCTGTTTTTATTTATCAACTTCAAATTTTTATGCCCATGTAAAAGGGAGGTTACTACATCCTCTCCCATCCAGCCTTGCCCAGGCCTGCCTGGTGATCCCCCTGACCTCTGCCCTTGCAGGCAGAACCATCATCATGTCCACTCATCACATGGATGAGGCTGACCTCCTCGGGGACCGCATCGCCATCATTTCCCAGGGAAGGCTCTATTGCTCAGGCACCCCACTCTTCCTGAAGAACTGCTTTGGCACAGGCTTCTACTTAACTTTGGTGCGCAAGATGAAAAACATCCAGAGCCAAAGAACAGGCTATGAGGTATGTGTCTGCCCAGGGAAAGAGTCCGTTTTGGGTGAACAGAAATGTACAGTGTGGTGCTGCCATTCCAGACCTCTCTACCCAAAACGGGCTCTTGTTGTCGCAATCAACCTCTTTGTTTCTGAGACTGTTTGCAGATTTTGATAAATGGACATTTCGAACCCTCCTACAGAGATGCTTTACCCTAAATGAAACAAGTAGTTTTAAACCTGAGATTATTGTAGTCCAGAATCCTAAACTACACACACGGTGTGCTGCAATGTAGAAGTGTCTCAGTCTATAAGGTTACACAGTTTTAAGGAGAGTGGTTATTTAAGCTTCCTGTTTTTCATTCTAACATTTATGTTCCCTAATTATTTTTTTTTTATTTTTTTTAATGTTTATTTATTTTTGAGACAGTGAGAGACAGAGCATGAGCAGAGGAGGGGTAGAGAGAGAGGGAGACACAGAATCCCAAGCAGGCTCCAGGCTCTGAGCTGTCAGCACAGAGCCTGACGTGGGGCCTGAACTCACGGACTGTGAGATCATGACCTGAGCCAAAGTCGGATGCCCAACCGATTGAGCCATCCAGGTGCCCCTTATGTTCCCTAATTAAACCCAAAGTCCACTAGTAAATGAAAGCCAAGAAAAGGCTTTCTTGGGGACTATACCCTAAAAATGGTGAAGCCAAACAATACCAATTAGCAGAGACCCCCTCAACATGTCAGGAGACGAAGTTCAGGTCTGGGTAGCAAGGTGGACAACCAGTGTCATCCTGGGTAAATTCCTTAATTCTTCATCTTCGTTGGTTTCCTTGCATGCAGAAAATGAAACTGGTTATCTCTGCTTCTGCTTATCAGGGATGTGGTGAAGATAAATCAGGTAAAGCATTATGAATGTGCTGTGGACTCCTTGAGAATAGACACTGTTCACATTTCAGTTGTCCCAATTATTATTTTGTAGCATTACCTATGCCTCTGGCCACTGTGGCGTAAGTGTTCCTGCCTCTAGGCTTTCTAGGTGGATTTCCACAGCCCAGTGTGCATCCATGGGGAAGGAGGAGCACAGTGTCTCACACAGGCAGACCCACAGCTGTCATATTATAATAGCAAGCCAAAGGTATCCTTTGAGGTTCTACTACTCTCTGCCTGACTCACACACTGGCCAGGATAAAATCAAATAACCACACCCTCAGAATGCTCACATGAAGCAATACATTCAAATGGTGACAGAAAATCTGTTGACCACTTTTGGTGGCCAGAAACAAATGAAGCTTGGTGGTGATAGCAGTCAGCATCAGGGAGATGTTGTCATTCAAGTGACTGAATCTTGTCTGTTTCAGGGGACCTGCAGCTGTGCATCTCAGGGTTTCTCTACCAGGTGTCCAGCCCACATAGACGAGATAAGTCCGGAACAAGTCTTAGATGGTAAGGAGTGGGGCAGGCTGTATCTTGGTTCTTGTCTGGTGATCATCTCTCGGTGTTGTGGGGTGTGTCCTGTTGTCATAGGCTTTAATGGGGGCAAAGAGAACACTCTGTGTACTTTCAAGCCTGTGCTCCTGCAGTTGCTCATCTTTTTCTTTGGCCTTCCTTCTCCTCCATTCCCAGAGGAATTTGAAAAGTCCTGGGCCTAAGGGCCTCTTCTCTTTTTTTTTTTTTTTTAATGTTTATTTATTTTTGAGACAGAGACAGAGCATGAACAGGGGAGGGTCAGAGAGAGGGAGACACAGAATCCGAAACCAGCTCCAGGCTCTGAGCTGTCAGCACAGAGCCCGACGCGGGGCTCGAACTCACGGACCACGAGATCATGACCTGAGCCGAAGTCGGCCGCTTAACCGACTGAGCCACCCAGGCGCCCCGGGCCTCTTCTCTTAAATGAGGAATACAGTCTATGTTCACTCCTTGCCCTGCCCACTCCCCTCCTGGGTCCTTCTGCCTTGGCTGCAGGTGGCATTAGTGTCTGAGAAGGGCTTCTCTAGGTGCCAGGTGGGCCCTTCTGGTGAAGCCATGGTGACATACAGTCTCATAGTGAACTATTCCAGAGAGATTGCATGGACTGGATGCCGAGTTACACATCCCTGTTACACTCCTGACCTTCCCCTCAGCGTCCCAACTTCCTAGTAGTTCTCCCTTGAGTTAGGGTGCATTAAAACTCCTCAGGAGCGCCTCCACCTCCAGGGAGAGGCAGAAAGAGGGGCTCTCACCATAGGCACTCACCTCACAGGATCTGACCTCGGGGACCCCAAGCGTTTGCCAACATCTCTCACTGTTCTCCATGAAGGCCCACTTCCATCCATCTTCTGGGGTATCTTTGCAAATGGAATACCACATACCCCATATCCCTCAGAGGGGGCAAAATTCAACCCGTGTACTGACTCAGGTTGATGATAGGTGGGGTTAGGGGAATCTGCTTATCAAAAAAAAAACAAACAAAAAAAACAAGTTTTCTTTTTTAATTTTTTTTTCTAAGTCTGAGGAATTTACTGATTAAAATCTGATAAAACACGAAAACTGGACACTATTTATATTCTGTGCTTGAAAGTTGAGGGAAAATGTCAAGGTTTGCCTCACGTTTCCTCTCTCGCCCACTCTGCACTGACAGAACCTGCAGTGAACATGAACACATCCTTTCAGGATGACAGCTTTATGTCTTTCCCTAGCCTGCCTTGCTGTGGGTCTCTCCCTGCTTTCTGAAGGTTCCTCCCAGGAGGAATCTTGGTCAAGACACTGATAGTTTTTAACAAACCAATGCAGTGGTGCACCACAATCAAGTTGGAAACAGGGACTCCTGGCTGGAGTAATTTTTTTTTATATATTCCTTTATTTCTAAATAAATGTTTATTTTCTTTGACTAGAAGAGGGATGCTGTGAATGGTAGGAAGCGCAGTAAGTTGTTATGCCCCAAGTAAGCGGAGGAATATCATTCTATTCCCTAGTTAGCTCCTTGAAGGAGGACCCACAACTGAGCACCACACACTCACTGACCTCTCTCTGCCAGGCGCTGTGAGCCCTGCTGCCCTCCAGGACTACCTCTGGAAGGCTGACACACATGACTAAGACACAATTCCTGGGAATCCAGCAGCTTCGGGCTTGATTTCCTTCCTCAGAGAACAATGAACATGACCCCTGGAGAGCTGTTAGGGCAAAGCTGCTTCCTCACGCAGGGAGCCCTCCAGCCCCTGTGTGAAGTCATCCCAGAGCTAAAGACAATTGAGTCCACTTTACAAACTTGACATAAATCAAGCCTTCCACTCCAGGTAGCCAGAAGGACATGGGTTTGAAGCCATGTAATCCCTCCATGTGGGTAATTTTTAGAACAAAGAAAGCAAAGAACCCACTGGGTGACCCTCACTGAGAGGATTGTCTTCAGAAGTGCATGAGAGCTGGGTTCTGAGTCCCTACAATCCCTCTCCCTTTGACCTCCCTCTCAAGATAATAGGGAACCGCTTTTCATATATATGCTTTAAAATTTTAAATTAGATTCTAGATGTTAAACTAATACATGCTGATGCATAAAATTCAATTCCGACTGTACGAGGGTGTCAGGGAAATACTTGTCACTGGACACTTCCTCATGCCCTATGTTGTGCATGCCACACTCCCTCCCCTCAGCCCCAGTCTGACTCCACAGCTTCTCAATCCCCTTCTGCATTTCCTGAGATCAGGGTGTTATAGTTTGTTTGTTTGTTCATTTGAGGAGGCAGGTACAGTCCCAAAGGAAATGGCACATTTCTTCAAAAAGTTAGACCAGGCATGGCTGTGTGATTTGGGAAAGAGAGTTCTCACCCAGCTTGGTCATCAGTTCCAGGTGTACGTCTTACACAAGTCACCTGTAGCTTGGGCCAGACCAGGAAAGTGAAAGCAGCTTTGACTTAACCTTCAGGCTCGTGGTGAATAAGAATGAATAATAACAATGATAAAAGCTTTCTTACTAGACATGATGTTCATGATAACAATAGCAGCTAATGCTTACCTAGGCACCAGGTACATCATTCTAAGTGTTTTATGTATATGAACTCATCCAGTCCTCATAAATAACAGTAAAGTGCCTGGCTGCCATTATTTTCCCCTTTGCACAGATGAAAAAACTAGGGTATGACCTGCTTCCTGTTACATAGCTTGTAAGGGACAGACCATTTGATTGAAAAAAGGAGAAAACTGGGAGGGGGGTGTTACATGACCTCCCCAAGTTTGTCCAGCTAGTTAGTGGGGAGTGCTTTTGCTTACATCTTCCTCTCCTCAGTGCCCTTCACTGGGCCAACTGGGCTAAAACCGGATGGGCTGGAGCATCAGTCCTCTGCGAGGGTTGTGACTGAGGAATGAAATACCCCTTGCCCAGATGGGAAGAAAGGGGATGTAAGGAAGTTCACAGTCTCCCAGGTTCTGGTAAACAGAGTTGCTAGCAGTCTCTTTTTGTGTCCTAGGGGATGTGAATGAACTGATGGATATGGTACAGCACCATGTTCCAGAGGCAAAGCTGGTGGAATGCATTGGTCAAGAACTTATCTTCCTTCTTCCAAATAAGAATTTCAAGCAGAGAGCATACGCCAGCCTTTTCAGAGAGCTCGAGGAAACACTGGCCGAACTGGGGCTCAGCAGTTTTGGAATTTCTGACACTCCCCTGGAAGAGGTAAGGCAGAGATTCTAGCTGGTTCCTGTCAGGTAGCAGAAAAGGTGGCTCTTTGCAAATGTCTAACACTAGGGGAAGTTTTATATAAGGCAGAAAGCCATAATTCCCCACCCAAGCGTAGTAACCATCTTCACTTTTGGCTCACTTCCTCATACCTTTGTCCATACAGAAACGTGTTTTACGTAGTTGTGGTCACTGTGTGCATACACTTTTATATTTATAGAAGACTGTGTTCTTAGATAAATCGTAATGTATTTTCCCTCCATTAGGAAGCAGTACCCAACAAAACTGAGCTTGGGTCAGACTTTTTTCTGAGAATGGAATGCCTAAACCACATGTTCTCTTTTTTCCTTCTTGACAGATTTTTCTGAAGGTCACGGAAGATTCTGATTCAGGACTCTTGTTTGCTGGTACGGTTCCAGAGTGTGTAGCTTGTTCCCTCCCCACACTCCCCAAGCTCTATATTGAAAATCTAAGGAAAAACTCATGAAACAACAAAGCAGGCAAATACTCCTCCACGGTATTTATCTGACCTGTCAAACAATGCATGTTTTGCATTCTTGGCTCCTTTAAATGACAAAGGAATGACAAACGGAATTACATCTGGGTGGAAGGACTCTAGATGAATCAGGATCCTTAAGGAGTTCAGCCTGGGAGCTTCACCACCCCCAAGCTTCTCATCCCACTTTCTGGTCTCCTGTACCTGCCACATCACCATCCTCATCTGCTCCTCTTATCTCCACCAGGCCTCTGATTCACCCCTGTCTGCATGAGTGACAGCCCACAGAGTCCCTAGAGATAATGACGACAGTATGCCATCTGGGATCTTCTGTCTTTTTTGAGACAGATAAAATTATTCTGAGCCTTCATTTAGTGCCCTCTGGAACTTTGAAACTGTGGGGACCATAATTTCTGTGAATTCAGGGGTCTGTCTTCTACATGTGTGAGCCTGGACACCAACTAGCTCCTCCTGTGATTTCTAAACCCCAGAGCCACCCAAAGCGTTCATGAGTGCACTTGACTGTGGAGGGTGGAGGAAAGAGAAATGGACATGTAGGAGGGATTACATGCCACAGCACAGGCCGCTCTTGATAGAACAATAGGGGTCCATCCACACTGATAAAATCCTTGATCTGGCTCCTCTCTCTCCATTCTGTTTTCTTCTCTCGCACTCACAGGCAAAGCTGAATGGCCATTCTCCTTTGCTGCCTTGGGCTCCTGTGGTTGGTTATCTCTTTCTACCCAGTGTAACATATCACAGTATTTTCCTGGGCAAAGACCATTTCCTCCCTGTAAAGTTTCTGATGCCAACTGTTAAGATAATGTGGTTTTCATCTTGCTTCATAAGTGGTCCCAGAAGTCTGTTTATCAGTTATGCCTAAAACTACCAGTGGGCAAATATGCCAGCCCAAATGTGCTCCCTGACCCAGGTAGCTCATGTGGCAGCTAGAAGAGGTGGGCATCCTGGCAGAGTGGGGAGGGAAGGCAGTCCTCTGGAGAGAGTGGTAGCAGCTCACCACAGGGCCCAGCTTTTCTTTCCAGCTTTGCAGACACAGAAATTGAATTCTCTCCCAGGTCACTAAGGCAAAGACTTACGTTAACCAAGACCAGAATGAAAATAAGCGAATTTATATCAGAAACTATGATGGAATCAAGAGTTGGGGCCTTTTATCTGCACAGAATACTCCTTAATAATTAGGTCTTCTCAGGAGAATATCAGAAGACTGGTCAACCTGAGCATAGAATAGGATGTTCCAATGAGACATGCAGGGGTAGAGGTTAAGAGTATAGCTTTTAGAATAGGGCAGATGTGCATAATTTGCTAATTGAGTGGCTTTGGGTAAATACTCAGCCTCTTTGTATCTCAGTTTCCTTATCTGCAAAATGGGATTAATAACAGTATCCACCTGTTAGGATTGTTGAGAGAATTAAATGAGTTAATACACGCCAAGTTTTAACACAATGTGTGATTTCTGATTAAGACTTAGCAACCATTATCTCAACATTTACAAATCTTTTACTTAGGGGCGCCAGGGTGGCTCAGTCGGTTAAGCATCCGACTTTGGCTCAGGTCATGATCTCACAGTTTGTGAGTTTGAGCCCGCATCAGGCTCTGTGCTGACAGCTTAGAGCCTGGAGCCTGCTTCGAATTTTGTGTCTCCCTCTCTCTCTGCTCCTCCCCCACTCATGCTCTGTCTCTCTCTCTTCTTCAAAAATAAATAAAAACATTAAGAAATTAAAAAAAATAAATCATCTTTTACCTCAAACTAGTTTAGCCATTTATACTTCAGGGAGCGCTTAACATCCATTGTTTCGATTGTCATAATCTTGTGAGGATGCCAAGGCACGGATTAGCCCCACTTGGGGGAAACTGAGCTCACACAGATTGGATGACTTACTTTAAAGTCACACGGGCTTCTGAGTCTTACCCCTGGTTTTAGCTCTCAGATCTAGGAACCTCAATTCTATACTCTCACTGCCTCCCATTTTTCAGATGGCTAAATACATTGTTTTTAATTGGCTCAGTTTTAGAGGATGATGTTTTCTGATCATGTTTCCAAAGTCTGAAGGAACTTGTAGCTGTCCATTGGGTCACAAGTTGCATGGTACCAGAAGGGTCAGTGCTACTTCTGAAGGTGTGGCTCACAGCCAGTGACCGCTAGAGGGCAGTGGAAAGCCAGGGACAAACATGATTCTGACCACCCTCAGCTGGCGCACTCAGCTCTGGCCTGAACAGTGGGCTCCAGTCTGGATGGGGCATCAGAGAGAGAGCAGAGCTCATGGGATAGACATGAGGAGAGGCAGCACGAATCCCGCCAGAGGAGGACCAACCACAGCAGACATCAAACCTGAGCCCTGATCAGGGAAAGGAGGTGGAGATCTGGGGCTCTGGCACCTGGTCGTCAGAGAGCCTAGAGAAGCCAGGATAGTGCATTGCAGGTGCAAGAAGTGTTCGCTGAAAGGATGACTGGGCTGGCCCAACTCCCTTTGCAGCTACCCTTGTCCTGGGGGACTTCAGGAGGGTTAAGAAAGCAGCTGAAACCAACCAATGTTCCTATAAGCTCTCCCTTTATGTCCAACAACACGTTCTATAAATGAGCCTTAATCACTGATGATAGAGGCGCCTGGGTGCCTCAGTTGGTTAAATGTCCGACTTTGGCTCAGGTCATGATCTCACTGTTCATGAGTTCAAGCCCCGCGTTAGGCTCTGTGCTGACAGCTTGTAACCTGGAGCCTGCTTCAGTTTCTGTGTCTCCCTCTCTCTGCCCCTCTCCCCCTCAAAAATAAACATTGGGAAAATTTTTTTAAAAATCAGTGATGATGAACTATATAGCTTCAACATAACTAGTGACTTGCAGTGAGTAGTTTTTAAAGCACATTCTCATGTGTTAGCTCATTTAATCTTCATAACGACACTGTAAAATATTTTCATTTTCATTTTACAGGTGAGAAAGCCCAGATTCAGATAGGATGAGTCACTTAGCCCAATTTGTGCATCTACTAAGAGTCAGGATTCAAACCCAGGTCTCCTAACCCTAGTTCATTAGTCTTTCCACCACTTCTCAGTGGCCTCCAAGAATTTAGAAAGAACCAATTCAACTCTTAAATCCACAGGTTACACATGAATATATTTTGCTGTTTAAAGATTCAAATAGTAAAAAAAGGCTAAAATCACTCTTCACCCTCACCCGTCCCCACCCCCCCATCCCCGCCCTTTATCCAGCTCCACCTCTGGAGTGGTAACTGCTTTAACAGTTGGTGGGTATTCTGTCACAGCCTTGCAGTTACAGATGTGCGTATGTGTGTATAAGATGCATTTTGTTGTATATGATAAACGTGCTACCTAACATAAATATGATCTTATTACACATATTGTTCTGCAACTTCAATTTTTTTTTTACTAGTTATACATTTTAGACCTCTCTGTCAATGCATTTATATCTATCCTCTTCTCTTTAGCTACTGTAGAGAATTTTTAAAGGATTTCAGGTGATTCTGTTGACAGATGATTTACACCAAAAAAAGACAATTTTTTTTAAGTTTATTTATTTTGAGAGAGGGGGAGGAGAAGAGAGAGGGAGAGAGAGAATCCCAAGCAGGCTCAACGCTCAGCACAGAGCCTGACACAAGGCTTGACCTCACAACTGTGAGATCACAATCTAAGCCAATACCAAGAGTTGGATGTTCAACTGACTGAGTCACCCATGCACCCAAAAACAGAATTTTATTTTATTTTAAGTAGGCTCCATACCCAATGTGGGTCTTAAAGTCATGACCCTGAGTATAACAGTCACATGCTCTACTGAGTAATCCAGCTAGGTGCCCCCCAAATTAGAATTTGTAAAAATTTATTGACATGCCTGAATTGATATTTTGTTGCTGATTTAAAGAAAAATTTAATGTTTTATTTATTTTTGAGAAAGAGACGGAGTGTGAGCAGGGGAGGGGCAGAGAGAGAGGGAGACACAGAATCTGAAGCAGGCTCCAGGCTGTGAGCTGTCAGCACAGAGCCCCATGTGGGGCTTGAACTCACGAACTACGAAATCATGACCCAAGACAAAGTCAGACACTTAACTGACTGAGCCACCCAGGTACCCCTCTTGCTGATTTCAATGAAGAGAAAATGAGTTAAGTGAGAAAAAAAACAAAATGGCATATGGGAGCCAGACCCTGTGAGCATTTTTCTAAATTACTAATTCAGTCTTTCAAATCAGGTGGCGCTCCACAGAAGAGAGAAAACGCCAGTCTCCGACACCCTATGGAGAAGGCCAGACAGATTCCCCTGGGCTCCAATGGCTGCTCTGCAGAGCCAGCTCCTCACCAGGACCACTCTTCCTCGAAGCCAGAGGAACGCAGCCGGCTCAACACAGGAGCACAGCTCATCATCCAACATATGCAGGCATTGCTGGTCAAGCGATTCCACCACACTGCTCGCAGCCACAAGGACTTCCTGGCCCAGGTACTACTTTGGGCCCTTGCCTGTGCTTGGTTGCCGGTGGCCAAGGCCTGCCTGCACTCTGCCGGCCTTTCCATCCTCTCCTTGGCTTTCTCCTGCACAGGAGTTCAAACACAGCAATGAGCACCCTCTTTAGGTTCTATTGGCTTTCTTTGCTCCTTGCCAACCTTTATTTTGGTTCTTAGTAACATGAAGATCCTTTGTAAGCTTTTAACCTCACATAGCGGAGAAAATAAAATAATAGTGATTGTTTTTATTTTTGTTTTTAAGATTTTTGTTTTTAAGATTATTTTTATTTTTACAGCGAAGGGTGAAGTCATATTTTCATTCATTTTTGCATTGACCCTACATATCAAGGTCATTGGCCTCTTTTTTCTTTTTATTACTTTTTTATTAACTTTTAAATTTTAATTCCAGTGTTGTTAACCTACAGTGTTCTATTTGGATCAGGTATATCATATAGAGATTCAGCAATTTTATATGTTACTCATGACAAGTGCCCTCCTCAATCCCCATCACCTGTTTCACCCACCTTCCACCACCTATCCCACCTTTGGTAATCATCAGTTTGTTCTCTGTAGTTAAGAGTCTGTTTCTTGGTTTGTCTCTCTTTTTTTTACCCCTGTGCTCGTTAATTTTGCCTCTTTAATTCCACATATGAGTGAAATCATATGGTATTTGTCTTTCTCAGACTGACTGATTTTACTTAGCATAATACTCTCTAGCTCCATCCATGTCATTGCAAATGGCAAGGTTTCATTGTTTCTTATGGCTGAGTAATATTGCGTTGTCTACATACACCACATCTTTATCCGTTCATGTAACGATGGATACTTGATCCGCTTCCATTGTTTGGCTATTGTAAATAATGCTGCAATACACATAGCAGTGCATGGATCCTTTGAATTAGTGTTTTTGTATGTTTTGGATAAATACTCAGTAGTGTGATTACTGGATCATAAGGTAGTTCTATTTTTAACTTTTGAGGAACCTCCATACTGTTTTTCACAGTGGCTGCACCAGTTTGCATTCCCACCAGCAGTGCATAAGGGTTCCTTTTTCTCCACATCCTCGCCAACACTTTTGTTTCTTGTGTTTTTTGATTATAGTCATTCTGACTATATGACTGGTATGGGTGGTATCTCGTTGTAGTTTTGATTTGCATTTCCCTGATGATGAGTGATGTTGAGAATCTTTTCATGTGTCTGTTGGCTATCTGGATGCCTTCCTTGGAGAAATGTCTGTTCATGTCTTCTGCCCATTTTTTAATTGGATTATTTGGTTTTTGTGTGTTGAGTTATATCAGTTCTTTATAAATTTTGAATGCCAGCCCTTTATAGGATCTGTCCTTTGCAAATATTTTCTCCCACTCCATAGGTTACCTTTTAGTTTTGTTGATTGTTTCCTTTGCCATGCAGAAGCTTTTTATTCTGATGTAGTTTCAACAGTTTATTTTTGTTTTTATCTCCTGTGCCTCAGGAGACATATCTAGAAAAACGTTGCTATTTCTGATGTCAGAGAAATTAGTGCCTGTGCTCTCTTCTAGGATTTTTATGGTTTTGGGTATCACATTTAGGTCTCTTCTCCATTTTGAGCTTATTTTTGTGTATGGTATAAGAAAGTGGTCCAGTTTTCCCAACACCATTTGTTGAAGACACTGTCTTTTTTCCATTGCTTCTTCTTTCATTCTTTGTCAAAGATTAATTGACCATATAATTGTGGGTTTATTTTTGTGTTTTCTTTTGTGTTCCATTGATCTATGTGTCTGTTTTTGTGCTGGTACCATATCGTTTTGATTACTACAGCTTTGTAATATAACTTGCAGTCTGGAATTGTGATACCTCCAGTTCTGTTTTTCTTTTTCAAAATATCTTTGGCTAATATCTGTGGTTCCCTGCAGCTTTTTGGATTGTTCGTTCTAGTTCTGTGGAAAATGCTGTTGGTATTTTGATAGGGATTGCATTCAATCTGTAGATTGGGCACTCCTTTTTTTCTTTTTATTTGTTATTCAGATATGGAAACTCTGGTTCACCTCTGGTTGAACATTGGCCTGCTTCAGTGCTCAGGATTGGCCTACTTCAGCCATTCTTCAGTGGCTACCAGAACATTGTGCTTACTGCTACACAGCTTGCCTTTGCACATCTTCCCTTGTAATGTTCCCCAGAAGCCTGACCTTCTTTGCCAGGGGCCTAGTTATGAGGCTATGAGATATTTAGAACAATGAGTGTGTGTGTATGTGTGTGTGTCTGTCTGTGTGTGTGTCTGTGTGTTGGTGTGGGAGTGTGTCTTTAACATACCACAGCCCACATTGCCATGTTTATTTTCTAACAGATTGTGCTCCCGGCCACTTTTGTGTTTTTGGCTCTGATGCTTTCCATCATCGTCCCTCCCTTTGGTGAATATCCTGCTTTGATCCTTCACCCCTGGATGTATGGGCAGCAGTACACTTTCTTCAGGTGCATAGTCTCTCTCATCCCTAAAGGTCATCATTCGATCCCATGGATTGTGGGGCTCCCAGGTCAGACTGCGTGGTGGACCTTCACCTTTTGACTCCCTGGGACAGCAGCTAATGTGGTAGAGGTCCTTGGACTGCCCTCCAAAAGGAAGTTAGTGTACCTGCCACTTGGAAGTGGTGATTCCAAGTGGACAATCAGGACTGCCAAGAGTAAGGAAAGAGAAAGTAAAGGTTGGGTGAGTGGGTTGAACTCCACCTTTTTGAGGCACAGACATGATATGGCATCAGATCACTGGGCATGTTTGAGTAGCACACTCCCTTCTCGGAAGACCTATGATCACTCCTAGGCAGCATTCTGTGGCTTGTGTATGTGCCCGGTATGTAGCAGCCATTCAATAAATACTTGTCAAGTTGCATGTTGACTGCTTTGTCCCTATGTCCCAGTCACATGTCTGTCAGCTCAGCCCCTGTCACTCTGTCTAGTTTGGACCAGCCAGGCAGTGAGCAGCTTGCAGCACTTGCAGACGTCCTCCTGAACAAGCCAGGCTTTGGCAACCGCTGCCTGAAGGAAGAGTGGCTTCCGTAAGTCTTTGCGCACCCCCGTCCTACCATCACCAGCTGCCCCTCCCGGGGAGGGGGACCCTTATGGTGGGGTTCCGGGATGGCAGGTTGAGAGAGGCTCCACCTCAGTGCAGCTCTCTATTACATGGGTGCTTCCATATCCCTCACTGTCCCCCAGCCTCTCTTTCGACACCCATGTGCAAGGGTGTCACCACTTCTTAGGAAGCCCCTGCATCACCGGCAGCTCTGTATTTCTATAATTCTCAATATAGAAAGTTCCATACTGAACTGACATAAGCTTCCCACTTATTTGAAAGGAATCTGAACAGAGAAAGGAAGGAGGTGGGGGATGTGCTGTTGTTTAATTGGACCAAGAGTGGCATTAATTACATAAATGGCTAACTTTCAATTATTGCTGTAAGTATAGAGAAGTGAGTTATAGAAGGCAGTTGAAACCCACCAAAAATCCAACAATTTAAATATAATTGTAACTGCTCTCATTCAGTATTTTTCAGATATAGATAAGGGCCAAAATAGACTAATTTCAAACTCTTATTTGTTCTGTTTCTCAACAGCTAGAGGTGCCAGAAGGAAGAAAGCAGATAAAACAGTCCACAAAGTAGATAATTATTGCCCAGCCCCACACCTAGTCAATCAACAAAATTCTAGTCTTGATTTTTTTTTTTTTTGAGCAGAAACTAACCTCCCAAGAATAGAAGAAGAAAATGCATGGGTCTGAGGAGAAAGAGGAAAGGCTAAGGAGAGGGTTGGGCATTATCTCTCATTTTTAGGGATTTTTTTATCAGCTGGAGCTGCTTGTGAAATATTTTTTTGCCTTCCATGAGGGAGTACCCCTGTGGCAATTCAACCCCCTGGAAGACTCCGTCTGTGTCCCCAAACATCACCCACCTGTTCCAGAAGCAGAAATGGACACCAGACGACCCCTCGCCTTCCTGCAGGTGCAGCACCAGAGAGAAGCTCACCATGCTCCCTGAGTGCCCAGAGGGCGCAGGGGGGCTCCCACCCCCTCAGGTACCTTGACCCTCCATGGGAAACCAGGGGCCCCGAATCTGCCTATGACAGCAGGGATTAGGGAAAGTAATACACTGTGCCTCCTGAGTTTCTAGCCAACTAACATTTCAAACTGACAGCTGAGTGAAGACCCAGGTGAGTCCTGGGGTCCTCTCAGAAAGGTGCCAAAAGGCTCTAACACAGCCAATTAGAGAAGTATCCAATAGCTTCATTTTCCACCAAGCACTGCCTCTTCATTCTAGTCAAAAAAACTTTAAACATTGAAAAAAATATACAAGTCGTATATGCTTGTTACAAAAAGATTAGAAAATACCATTAAGTCAGGAGAAAAAAATCATCATATAATTGGAAATAGCCAATAACCTTTGCTTTTTATCCATCCAAACAGGATTATATTCAAAGTGCTGTCTCAAAACCTGCCATTTTCACTTAAAACATATGTTCATGTCAATAAGTATCCATTTGCATCATTGTTTTTCATGCCTGCATACTATCCCTCTGTTTCGACTTATTTTAATTTATTTAACCTCTCGTTGAACATGTGAGTTTTCAGTTTTTTCCATTATAAGCAGTGTCATAGTGTCCATTCAAATGCATATGTATTTGCACTCTTGTTAACAACCTAATTAAGAAGTTTGTCATGTGCCACGTAACTAACATGCATACACATGCATGCATATGCACACACAGACACACACAGCCACCTATGCTTTTCTCTGAGCAGCATCCTCTCTTGGGAGTTCTGAATCCCTTAATGTATCACAGTGAGTCTTTCCCAGGGGTTTCAGAGACAGTGAAAGGGGCCAGAGGAGTCTCATCCTGTGTTCAGTTGCTAACAAGCCCCACAGCTGACTTGCCCAGAACTGGGCCTTGTGTGGCCCTCTCTAATGATTTGCCACTGACTGATGATTCCCCAACAATCATAGTGTAACACAGTGGGACGAGCACTGGTGTTGGCATTAGAGAGCCCTGGGTTGGTTACTTGGCCTTTCTGAGCCTTAATTTCCTCACTTATAAATTAAAGGTAACTACTTATTTGATAGCATTATGTTGAGAACTCAATGAAATAATGTGACTAAAGAAACTGTAAACTCAATTGATGACAACGTCAAGCTAACAGTGAGTAAAATAAGAGGCAGTTTGTTTTTCTCTCATGTGGAAGTTTCTGCAGGCAGTCCATGACCTTGTGTTTTGTTGCTCCTCTATGGTAAACACGCCTCAGCCTCACTGCCCAAGATGGCAGAATCTACTTCTCTGGCAGCAGAATAGAAGAAGGGATGAAGAAGAGAGGACAGTGTGCAAATACACCATCTTTTAAGAAAGATTTCCAGAAGCTACCACACTGCACTTTCTCTTGTACATGATTAACCACAACTGAACATCAAGGCAGACTAGGAACTATAGTCTTTATTCTGAGTGGCCTTGTACCCAAGATAAAAGTATGTTACTATGGCCTACAGCAGAAAGAGCACATAATGGGGGACAACTGAATTTTACCATAGCGTCAGTCACAGTTGCTGGCCTATAAATGATTCTGTGTTTGTAAGCATCCTCCTTTCTCTTTTTTTATGCTAAAAGCATATGGCTTTATACTTCTCAAGCAATATGTTTTCCCCTTGAATCACAACTCAGCCACTGTAGCATCATAGAGATCCCATAGTAGGGAATCAGGGAACTTGCCCCAATTCTCTGTACCCCAAGAGAAAGCTTTGCTTCTGTTGTGATTACTGAGGGGCCCTGTGACCATGTCCACTCAGGTATATCCAGCATCAGGACACTGAGGGTGAGACGCTGGATGTCAAGTCCTTGGCTGGGAAGACAGGGAAAGAAGGCTAAGCATAGCTGTGTGAGGTTTCATTTCATCCGTGAATCCTACCTTCAAGCTGCCCGCCTAGTTTAGGAACTTTTTTCAGTAGTTACTCCTTGGTCCCTGGGCAGGGTGGGCTTTAACAGACCACCATAGCCGAGTCTTGGGAAAAGACGAGCCAGTTCCTGTGATTTTTTTTTTGGTCACTTCTGCATTTCCTCACTATCATTAATGCTTCTCTTGGAAACAAAATTGAATCTCAGGCATCTGCACAGGAGGTGCCCTGTGTGTGTGTGTGTGTGTCACATACTCATATTTATACCCACTCACCCTGTTCACTCAGACACACTCTCCTATTCAGCCTGAAATAAGGCCAAAGGGTATGGGCTTCACTCAGAGGTAGTAAATTGTACACATCAGGAAAACGGGGATGGTGATGCAGTCTTCTCTAGGGTCCCTTGCTGCCCTAACATTCTTTGAATGGTGGTGGGCCCTGAGGTGGAAGTGCTCCATCCCTAACTTCTAGAATGCACAGAGATCAAGTTGTAGGAGTATTTTATTTGACAGAATTAAAAAAATTTTTCTCACAAATTACCAGGCACCAGCAATTGTTCCAGCCTAGATTCTACCAGGGTAGCTTGGTCCCCTGGGTACCATTCTCAGCTTGGTGAGAATACAGGGTGATAGAGTGAAAATAGCTGGGCTGTGGAGACAGACAGCTAGAGATTGAAATCCTAGAACAATCACCTACAAGTTATGTAACCTGGTGCAAGTTAGCTGAGCTTTCTGGACCTCAATTTCTCTGGCTGTAAATTAAAGCAACAGTTCCTCTTTCATAAGAGTATAAGGATGAAGGGAGACAACATATATGGAGGATTTAATACAATGTCTGGCTCACAGTAAGCGGTCAGTAGATGGTAGTTCTCCTAGCATTTGAGGAACCAAGTGAAGAAAATGAATTAAAAGGAGTAAAATGGGAATGGGGAAGGGAGACAGAAAGTATATAAAAATATAAGGAATGGTATGTGATGGTATATGTGATGTGTTTTTAATGCCACCAAAAATCCCCTCAGCTACATCTGGGTGGTGCCCGACACCCCAGGCTCCTGATTGACCAGAAACTGAACTAACAGTGTAGACCCAAATTTAAAGTAGTATTGCCACCTGGTGGCCAAACTCATGGGCTTTTTGAATCCTCTAAAGTCGAAATAAGTTTCCAGTTCTGGATATATTTTGAAGCGTATTATTACAATCTGTAAATTATAAGGCACTGCTTGACTTCTTTCATTCATGTCACAAATTTATTGTTTAAGCTACATTCCAGCTACTGTTCTGAGTGCTGGGGACACCACAGAGCTCTCACAGAATTCATGTCCTATGGGGAGGTAACAGAGAAACAAGCAGATCAACTGGAGAGAAAATTTCAAGCAGAGATGCAGATGTGAAGATAATACAGCAGTAGGTTATGATCGAGAATGACAGAAATATAAAATACTTCTCTGAGGAGAAAAATGTAGGTTGATACTTGAATGAGGAAGAGCTAGCCGTGTGAGGTTGTCCGGGCAGAGCAAAGAAGACAGAAGGCACTGCCAAGTGCAAAGCGACCTCAGGAATGAGGAGTGTGCACTGGAGATGCAGGGAAGATACGTGGGGAGGGTGAGGAGTAAGGAGAGTGGCGGCAGAGGGCCTCAGAGAGCAGGGCAGGGCCAGATCATGAGGCCGTGGCAGCCATGGTGATGATCCTCAGAGAATCCCACGGGTTATTTGAGTATGGAAAGCATGGAGTGGGGTATTCTGATTTATATTTTTAGAGCTCAGTCTGGCTTCTAGGTAGAAAATGGATTTTGGAAGGCCAGGGTTGAATGAGGGATACCAGTCTGGAAGTCTGTGTCGAGGTCCAGGTGAGATCTGAGTGGAGGCTTGGACTAGGGTGGCAGTCTGGAACCGGAGGAATGAGGATATTTGTTTTGGAGTTGGCTCTATCCTACCTTGAAAATGGATTGGAGAAAAGAGAGGGGCCAAAGATGACTCCCACTTTTTAGTGTGGGAAATAGGCACATGCCAGTGCTTTAGTTAGTATTTTCCCAGCAGCTGAGTCCATAAATAATTTTTGGAGAAGAACAAGCCTCAAATTCCAAGGTGATTAACACAGATGTCTCATTGCCTCAGAGAATACAGCACAGCTCTGAAATTCTACAAGATCTTACAAACAGGAACATCTCTGACTTCTTGGTAAAAACATATCCTGCTCTTATACGAAGCAGGTAAGAAGAGATTCTTTTATACTTTTAATCCTGGCTTCCTGTAGAATATATTAACTAGAGACAGAAGATAATTGATTCTCACAATGTATCAACTATCAGGGCAGCGGAAAATTTTATTTTCCCTGATTTGAGGGCCTCATCCAACCAAAAAAAACCAATTGAGACATATACAAGTAAAATGTAATTTAAGATTAATTTTGTTTTTGCTTTTGTTTTTTGTTTTATTTAGGCCAAGCAGTCTTAAAGTTTAACCCATGTACCATTAAAAGTAACATAAGAAAGCATAGAGTTTATCCAGTAATGCAGCCTCATGTTTTAACTGGTTAAGAAACAGAGACCACATTTAGAGGGAGAGTAAAGGAGAAAAGGTAGAAGAAAAGGAGAGAAGCAAGAGGGAAAGTAAGAAGCAAAGAAGAGAAAGGAAAAAATCAGACCAACATAGGAAAAAGACAGTGGGATGGCAGTGTGTGAGTGAGCCCACAGGTTGGCCAGGTTAACTGCACATTGCTGTAAATTATCACCTCCATCGCCTTAGTATGCCAGTGAGCTCTTCTGTAAGTGCTCGCTTCTCTCAGCTCTGCAGCTGGTCTTATCAGGCTCCACCCCGGGGATGAGTGGTTTCAGCAGCCCCTATCAGAGATCCACAACAGCATGCTCTAAAAAGAGGGTCAAAGGAAACCCTAATTCAGTCCCCATGTGCTCTGAGGCCTTAAAACATACTAATTTTAGTAGTGCATTCAGTTGCTTCCTCTATCAAACTCTGAACAAGGGATAAATGGACTCAGAACACACTGCTGGTGGTGAGAGCCGCTGCTGAGAGGGCAGTGCCAAGCCAGCAGTTAGCAAAATGAAAAATGCCATCCAAGCACAAAAATTAAGAGCAGAGTGCACAGAATTTATTCAATACTATAATAAACAGCAACCACCCAAACTTTGTTCTCAGCAACAAATTTTTGCAATATGGAATTTGGGATTTTGTGCTTGATGACCGTGATAGTTTCTGGGCCTAAACTATGAGGTCTAGAATTGGCATCTGCTCATTTCTTGTCTTATAATTTTACCCCTGATTGGCTGGAATTCAGTCCTTAACTTTGGGCTTAGACTAAGTCAGAACTTTTCCCAAGTGTGCAGGTAATTATGAGAGTCTTATTTATGCAGGATGGAAGATGGGAGGGCTGCAGTCTTCACTCTGAACTGGTATAGTGGTCCATATTTTCTGGGTCCAGATGGTCTGACAAATGACCTGACCACAGGGCCACGCAGAGGGCCCAGCATGTGGGATGTGACTTGGAGAACCAGTGGTGGAGTATGGTCCTTCCTCTGCATGTGTATTTGGGTTCAGCCCTTGGGCCTGGAGGCTTCCACACTGTTTGGATATCAGGAAATGCAAAACTGCCCTGGAGGACTGAGCTGCCCCAATGAGTGTTTAGGAAGGAAAGTTAACACTACTGCCTTACTTATGGTATTCATCGTATGATTTGTTTTGGCTTTCAGCTTAAAGAGCAAATTCTGGGTCAATGAACAGAGGTAAGAAACTATTTTTGTAAGAAGTTGAAATCTCATATCCCTCTAAAATAATTGCACATAAAAAAAAGCCACATCTCAAAGCCATGTGGGCTGCTCTGTATGTACTCAGGAATTCACAAGACACGTCCTGAAGGATATGTAGCTCTGACAGTAGGTGCTCAGCAGTTGATCTCGGTGGATCTATATGGGAGGTGGTATTTCCTGAGGAGGAGTTCCAGAGCATTCTCACTTGGAGAGGGTTCTAAAACTTCACAAGGATAACAGTGTAGAAGGCTGCAGTGAGAGGACTCATAACCTAAGCCCTGCCACTCTGGCATATCCCTTTCGAGCCTCAGGGAGTCTGGCCCAGCCCCAGACTCACCCTGTTCCTGGGACATTCTGGAGGCTCAAATGGTTTCAGAGGTTTGGAGGATCATCCAGGGATATTCTAAGAATGAGCTGTCCTCCCGGGGTCCCTCAGGAATAGGACTTCTACAATGAAAGCAGAGCTGATGTTGACTTGATTTCCTGGGTAGAGTCTGGACCACGAAAGGGAAATCCCCCTAGAGGGAAGTGTGGGGCTTCAGTTGAAGCAGAAATATTGGGGGGGGGGGGTGCAGTTTAAATCCCCGAGAAATAAAGTTCCCCTCTTCTGCCTTGCCTAAGCAGCACATTAATTTTATCCTGTCTGGGAGTTTGGCTTTTATCCTGCCACTGAAGGGCTTTAAACCAGAGAGTGACAGGCTCAGATCAGTGTTTGAGGATGATCACTTGAGACTTCCAAGCACTGTGGAAGATCGATTAGAGCAGGAGAGCCAATGCTAGGACCCCAAATATGGGGCTAAAGGCAGAGAGGATGGTGAGGGACTGCCGGAGGCAGGCAGGGGTTGAGAGGCACGGACAGAGAGGCCCAGCGGGACTGATCCTGACCAGATGAAGGTGAGCCCACTGCTGCCAGAAGTGCCCGCAAAGCACAGAAGTGGACCCATAAAGGAATCATTGGTTGGAGTGTAAGGAGAGTCAGGGAAGACTTCAAAGAGAAGATGACATATAACAGATGAGTTGGAGTTGGCCAGTTGCTCAAAAGAGGGAAAGACACTCCCAGGAAGCTAGCAGCCCCGCAGAGGCAGAGAAACTAAGGCAGCCTGGACCATCAGGGGCTCTGGAAGTAATTTGATGTGGCTGAAATATGCCACTTGAGGGAAGGCATGAGGAGGGGCTAAGTTGGAGAGGTAGGCAGAGACCAAGCTCAGTAAAGATTAGGACTTATCCCGGAGGCAACAAGGAAGTGTTAATAGTAGGTTTGTAAAGTGGAGCCATGTTGTTCCCTGGTCCAGAAAATCCCCCTCAAAGTACACATTTCCCTTCAGAACCTGAGAGAGTTACTGACAAGTAGGAAGCAGCACAAGCACAGTTCATGGCACTGACTTGAGGACTTCTTGTTCCCTTGTCAGGTACGGAGGAATTTCCATCGGAGGAAAGCTCCCGGTTCTTCCCATCACTGGGGAAGCACTCGTTGGATTTTTAAGCCACCTTGGCCAGATAATGAATGTGAGCGGGGTATGTAAACAGATTGAAGATTTGAATAGAACTTTTGACATGCTGGTTATCATGAAACAAATGATCATGAGGGCTAAGCAGGGAAGAAACCCTGGTGCTTGTTCATTATGGTTTTCTAGGGCCCCATCACCAGAGAGGCCTCTAAAGAAATGCCTGCTTTCCTGAAACATCTAGAAACTGAAGACAACATTAAGGTATTGGCCCTACATAATCTGCCCTAGAGCTAAAAATTCGCATAAGCTAGTTATTTTAGTTTTATTTTCCCAGCTTAATTAAATTCCATCCCTTCTCCTGTTGAAATCTAGCATGGAATGTCTTCCAGCTGCCAAACCCTTCTTCCTCCTTACATTCTTTTTCCTGCAGCTCATTTTTTCTCTAAACAGCTGTAGCACCACCTAACAAAGCCTATTATCTCTGTCCCATAGGTATGGTTTAACAACAAAGGTTGGCATGCCCTGGTGAGCTTTCTCAACGTGGCTCATAACGCCATCTTGCGGGCCAGCCTGCACAAGGACAAGAACCCTGAGGAGTATGGCATCACCGTCATAAGCCAGCCCCTGAACCTGACCAAGGAGCAGCTCTCAGAGATCACAGTGTAAGCCACCATGGCCCCCAACCTCACAGCTTGCTTGTCACCCTCTCCATTCTTTGGACACCCCAAGAAGATTCTCACTAACATGAGCTGCTGGGCTGGATGGCAAGGTTGTTAAATTAGGCACACATGAACATGAGACTTTCAAACGCCTTGTGTACCAAACTGTTTGGCCATTCTTTCTCTCGGTATTTATTTGGAAAGTAAGCATGTATATAGTTCTCTTCCCTTTCAGGTCTTGATAACAAGTTGCTCCTGGAGCTTACACAAATATTCTCCTTTCCAGTATGCAAAGTGACTGCCAGGAACTGGGAAAGTTGAGTCAGTCTTTCATCTCCCCGGAAGTAATCATCTTAGATTCTGGTAATATCCCTCAGATGACCAGGTTTTCAAGATATCAATAGATCTTTGCCTTCCTCAAGCTTAGGTTCTTACTGCACATTTTCTGGCAGTAAAAAACAATAATCTTGTGCAATTTTGTAGTATGTGTGCTCCATTTGAGGCCTGTTTTTGGTGGGTATGCCTTTGTTAGTGCAGAATTCTTCTGGTAGGCTGTGAGGGTCCACGTTTTCCTATCCCAGTATATTGCCCTGAACACTGGGCCCTGAACATGTCAAATGTCATCAGCTAAAACTTGGGCCCTGGTCCCTCTGGCCTTCCTCTGGATACCCTCTGAGGCCCTAAACTAAGGAAGAATAGTCTATCCTACACCAGTTCTCACTCAGTCCAAGTTTCTGTGTCTTCTGCTAAGCCTCTTGAATCTGAAATAAGAAATAGGAATCTTCTGAGGTTACAAAAGTAGCATATGAAATAGTATATGTTCATTAAATAAAGTTTATAGAATAGGGTTTTTTAAATTTATTTAATGTTTTCATTTATTTTTGAGACAGAGAGAGACAGAGCATGAGCAGGGGAGGGGCAGAGAGAGAGGAAGACACAGAATCCGAAACAGGCTCCAGGCCCCGAGCTGTCAGCACAGAGCCTGACGCAGGGCTCGAACTCACAGACCATGAGATCATGACCTGAGCCGAAGTCAGATGCTTAACCGACTGAGCCACCCAGGCGCCCCTAGAATTTTATTTTTTATTTATTTTTTTATATGTCAGTTTATAGAATAGGGTTTTAAAAACTTACTTGCCGTAACCCTACACAGTTTTTGCCTCTAAACATTTTTGTGTGTTTTCTTCCAGTTATTTATTCTGTTTTTACTATATGCATGGATCATGTTCTTTGTAGTTTTATCAGGGCAGCACAAAAAGCGCTCCTTTCTCTGTGAGGGCACTGCCCCACACCAGGGTCATAGTTTGTATGTGAAGCTCAGGCAGACTTCAGCCCACACCTGCCCCCTTAGCCACATGCTTTCTCTTCAATCCAGGGAAGGGTGAATAGAGCCAAGCTTCTATGTAACTGGCCTGTACTCTTTTCACTTAAATTTACATTATGAACATTTCTCCATGTTGTGATATGTTTCTTGAAAACGTGACTTAACAAGATTTCACACACCCTATTGCTCTACATAGAAAATTCAAGTTATCTATTGACAAATTATGAGAACTAATGAGAGCATTATAGTATATGAGATTAATATAAGAATCCATTTCTATATACCATCAACAGATAATTAGAAAACATAATAAAATTTGTTTAGATTATCATATTAACATGGAAAATATTCAATGTTCACATTAATATTAGTATTCAGTTGTAACGTGGAACAGGAAGCCACAGATACCCATTTAACCTTGACCCAGTTTGACTAGCACAATTGAGTGAAGCGACAAGCTTCCAGCCACTGAAGGGGATTCTGGAGGCTGCTACCTGGAGTTGGGTGAGGACTTCCCAGAGTCTAACTTTGTCTTTCTCCTGCATTTGCTCCTCCTTCTTCACCTCTGTCTCCCCTTGTCTCTCGTCCTGCTGCAGGCTGACTACTTCGGTAGATGCTATGGTTGCCATCTGTGTGATTTTCGCCATGTCCTTCATCCCAGCCAGCTTTGTCCTTTATTTGATCCAGGAGAGGGTAAACAAAGCCAAGCACCTCCAGTTTGTCAGTGGAGTGAGCCCCATAACCTACTGGCTGACCAACTTCCTCTGGGACATTGTAAGTGTCAGATCATGGCACCTCCCTTGCCTCCAAGGCCCAAGGTGGCAGGTGTTTGTCTGCTCTGACTGAGGGGACATGGCAGGGTGGGGCTCTCATACTGTCAGGGCTACAGGAGGTGCTGTGCTGAGGGCCTTGTATGTTCGCTGTCTCTTTGAAAGGCACAGAATTAGAAGCCCCGAGCTGGGGAAGGATGTGGGGCTCAGCCTAACAACTGTTGAGTGAGGGCACCGAGGGGCCTTCTGACCCACTGAATAATCATTGCACTGCAGGCATGAGGCTGGCCTTCTGGACATAATCTGGAGCTGAAGAGGTAATATCAAGAGGTCCTTCATCCTACATTCTCTTCTTACATACTGACCTACCCCTAAAAGGGGGAGGATGGAATTTCCCTTGTGGTAGAATCACCAAATAAATATAGGACATCAGTTAATTTTAAATTTCAGATAAAACAATGATTTTAGTATGAGTATATCCCACTCACCCCCCCCCCCAAAATTGCATAGGACAGACTTACACTAAAAAAAAAGTATTGGTTGTTTATCTGAAATTCAAATTTAAATGAGCATCCTATATTTCTATTGGCAAATCTGGCAACCCTACCCAGTGGCCTTACTTTGTTTTCCCCATTAAATCCAATTAGCCACCACTTTAGGGAACATAAAGAAAAAATTATTTATCAAGTCAACAGCAGACTACCACCTCTCTGACAACCAAGGTTGTTGGGAGCAGGAAGAAGTCAGGGTGGGTTAATTTATGACAGGCCACAGGATCAAAATAAATTGGTAGCAAAGGCTTAGTTATATTGTAGCAGGGATCATTATGATACCAGCTCGTGTTTTCTGGGGACTGTGGGTGGGTAACAAGATCCTTTATTTTATCCCAGTATTCTAAGACTAACGGGAGTCTCTACTTCATGTTATGATAAGATATATCATGGTGGAGGTCAACACAAACAACTTTTTTCACTGTGGTTTTTAATAATTATGATAAATACTAGGGTTTATAAAGACATGATTTCTTTTCTCTTACTCAGCTTCCTAAACACATTCATCACTTAACATTACAAAACCAGAAATCTATCAGTAGCAGCTAAGTTCTTTCCTCTCTGTCCTGTCTACCTGAGAAAACACTGAATGCATGGGGAGGAATCAGAACCTGCAAGCCTCGCTTTGGATGAGAACATCACGTGTAGCCACCCACACTGGCCCTGTGCTTTAAACATGAAAGGAGCTAGGCTTGCCTGCATTGAAAAGCTATTCAAGTCCTGGTCTTTGCATTCTACTTTTTTTTAAAGACAAGGATTATAAAATTTATACTTCAGGCTAACCCATGTGTTTGCCTATCTATAGAGATCTCTGAGCCAAAGGAGAAATTTGTGGCTGGAAGGGTAGAGTGGGTATCTCGATGGGAGGTGATATTAGCAAAGTAGACATTTGGCAGGCCAATGAAGAGTTAGAAGATGGTGAATATGATGCTGTCATGCTTCTGAGGCTCTAAAATTTTAAGACTGGCCTGGAATCTGAACTTTAGGATCTACAGTGTTGGAGCTTAGCACCCTCACTAACCAGTGGCAAAAAGATAACATATGCCTGAGGGTCATTGTTGAATGAATGAGTGAATGAATGAATGAATGAATGAATAAGCACTTATTGTTTATATCATTCACTCAGCACAGATAGGATATTTTAGGTTATTTTTTTAATGTTTATTTTTGAGAGAGAGAGCACATGTGCAAGTGCAAGTGGGGGAGGGACAGAGCAAGCTCTGTCTGAAGCAAGCTCCAGGCTCTGAGCTGTCAGCACAGAGCCCGACACGCGGGGCTGGAATCCATGAATCGTGAGATCATGACCTGAGCTGAAGTTTGACACTTAACCGACTGAGCCACCCAGGCACCCCTAAGTTATTTTTTATATGTCATCTGTTTTTCTTTCAATTTTGAAACAATCACAAAATTGTTATAAAAATAGTTCAACACTTTTTTTCTAAGCCATTTGAGGGTAACTTCCCAACAGGATGCTTTTCACACACACACACACACACACACACACACACACACACACACACACACCTCGTACCTCCAGTGCCTACCTCCTATAAATGAGGACACACCCAATACAGTCACAACATAACTGTCAACATCAGGACACTAGCACTGGTGGGTCACCTCCATCTTGTCCTCAGACCCCACTCAAATTTCATTAATTGCCCCAATAATGTCTTTTCTAGAAAAGAGTCTAGCTCTGAGTCACTGCATTTTGTTGTCCTCTCTCTTCAGTCTCCTTCAATTTGGAATGGTTCCTCAGTCTTTTCTTGACACACACAACCTTGACCTTTTAAAGATCATAGGCCAGTTATTTTGTAAAATGTTCTTTGAGTTTGACCCAAGTTTTCTCATGATTAGATTCAGGTTATCGTGAATGGTGGTATCATTCATTCAGTGGTATCATGAATGTACTCTGTTCTTCTCACTGCATCTGATCAGGTAGCTTCTGATTTCAGTTTGTTCTATTACTGATGATGGTCACTTTGGTCACAAGGTGTCTGCTGAGTTCCTCCATTTTATAATTGATAAGAGTTGGGGGAGAGGTACTTCGAAGCTATGTAAATATCCTATTTGTTATCAGACTTTCCATTTATTTATGTATAGCCATGTGGACTAATGGTTCCTGTGTTAATTACAGCCTGATACCATTCTTATTTATTTTGATGCTCAGATTATCCCGTTTGGCCAGTGGGAGCCCCTTCAAGCCAACTTTTGTTTTCTCTCGACTTGTGTCTTCATCTTGCTTGAGCACCTCCATGCTCCCTGGCATAGTGAGATGTTCCAGGCTCATCGTGCACGTCCCTCAGCCCTATCCTGGAATCAGCCATCTCCTTGTGGAACGCTGGTTCCTTCCTATGGAAAATAATCCTCAGAAACCAAGATCTCAGGGCTATATATTTTCTCTGCCACTGAGGTATCAGTGGCTTCAGGCCTTCTCAATGGAGAGAGATGTATGTATATACATAGATATACACGCATTTACATCTGTATTTCTCTGTCTACACACCAAACAATATGAGCTCACTAAAACCTCCATTTCCAATCCCAACACCATGGGTTCTCTGTGTTTCCATATTTGTGACTCTTCCTCAAGAGTGAGGAACTGGTTTCTGTTACCCCTGACTCATTTACCTGCCTGCACAATATACCTGTATGGACCAAGTCTCCCATCTCTGCCACCATCTTCTCCCTCATGTGGACATCCCCCTCTAGTTGCTCCAGCTGCCCCCTGTGTGGAGGTCCTCCTCATTCTGCTCTGGCTCTGATAGCCCCAACCAGATCGACCCCTATAAGGACATGCTCCAATACCCCACACCAGCCGGCCCTCTGTGGGATGCTCTCCTCACTCTTCTCAGGTTCTCATCCTGCTTGGGACTGCTGTGACACCTCCTGTAACCCCATTGTGGGTGCCCACCTCTCCCTGTCCATCCTGATGGCTTTAGGACTGAATTGTGTAGGAAGGGAAGAAAAGGGATCAAGTGGTAAAATGGTATCATCTATTTGAAATTCATGAGGCCAAGACCTAAATATTTTAAGTTTTTTCTGAATCCAGAGACATGCTTAGAAAGTAGAATCAACAGGACTTTGTGACCAATTAGAAAGAGGAAATGAAAGATTAGGTGGAATTTGATAATTCATTCTTTCAAAAGATATAGGCTGAAACTTTCCTGCACTGGGACGTGGAAGTGGGGAGGAAAAGGAGGACAAAGGATGACTTATCATATGTTTGCTAACTAAGAACTGTTCAGACAGAATCAGAATCCCAGACCATAATAAGTCCTGGAGGAGTCTGCCCCAAGCCTCATTTTATAGAACTGAAAATAGAGGTCTCTAGAGGTTAAGTGCCTTGTTCTCCTCTCTTCAAGATGAATTATACTGTGAGCACTGCTTTGGTGGTGGGCATCTTTATTGGGTTTCAGAAGAAAGCCTACACTTCTCCGGAAAATCTTCCTGCCCTTGTTGCACTGCTCATGCTGTACGGGTGAGTTGTTTGGCATTAGCTAATGCTGCCCAAAGGAAAGCCAGGGGAGGGGGATGCTCTTCTGACAAAAAAACAGAGTTTCTGGCAGCCACGTTAGCTTCCAATACCCAATAGGGTGTGTGACTACCGACAAGGAATTTGTCTGTCTTCTGTTTCTGACTCCACACATGGAGGTGTTCCTGGGGCTCAAATTAATCTTCTTCCACACAAACTGTGGCCTGACCAGAGTCTGGGGATCTGTCATTCTCCCATGCCTCACCCAGCTCTGATTCTGATTCATCTGTGGCCAGCCTGTCCATCTCAGTGTTTCCAGCTGTACTGGCCAAGAGTTATTTGCACACAGAAGACTGCAGCTGAAAGGCTGTTCCTGAGTCAGGGCCAGAGGATGACACAAGGATTAAATCCCATAGAATCATACAGCAAAGCATGCAACTTTATATCCAGGCCTACCTCTTACTGTATAACACTGTCCTGTAACCACGGACAAGTAATCTGGGCCTCAGTTTCCTCATCTATGAAATGGAGATAGTGATACCTGATCCTTCCTACGTGGGTCAGTAAAGTCCTGCCAGAGCAATGGTCTCTATTCCTCTCTCTTAGAAATAGAGAATTCAGGAACCAGCCTGACCGTGACATACCAACTCAAGTGAATTTTAATGATGAGCCTATTGGGATCTTAGCTCAGGTTTGGTGATCCAGACTAGAGTGGGAAGCATTGCAGGTTAGAAACTGCCCCCTCTGCTTTGTAAAAGGCTTTGTAGTTTATAGGTACATTCACAGCCACCATCTCACTTGCTCCTCACCAAACCCCCATAGGTGGTCAGGGGAGGCATTATTATCTACCTTCAAAGATAAGGAACAAAGACCAAGGGATGGAGTAGCTTTCTGGTCTTCCTGGGACTCCCACCAGTTCAAACACGTCACCTCGTGTGAAGGGAATGTATTATATTTAGTGGTGGTACAGGAAATGGAATAGAGACTGGAGTTCTGTCCCACTGAGTTATGTCATTTCACACAGATGGGCAGTCATTCCCATGATGTACCCAGCATCCTTCCTGTTTGATATCCCCAGCACAGCCTATGTGGCCTTGTCTTGTGCTAATCTGTTCATCGGCATCAACAGCAGTGCCATCACCTTCATCTTAGAATTGTTTGAGAATAACCAGGTAAGCATAACTTTCATGGCTTTCTTTGATTACTAAAATACTAGAGAGTATTTGATGGTCAGGTAGAGCCATGGGCAAGTACTGTGGCTGGAAAATCTTAGTGCATACATGAATGTTGCTTCCTCCTCTCCTCCCTCTCTCTTGCTCCCTCCCTCCATGCCTACCTCTGTGCCTGCCTCCCTCTTTCCTTTCATTTCCTTTCCTTTCCGTTCCTTTCCTTCCTTCCTTCCTTCCTTCCTTCCTTCCTTCCTTCCTTCCTTCCTTTCTTCCTTCCTTTAAGCTCATTTAACTCTTTTAAGTTTATTTGTGTGCTCTGAGTGTCATGGTTTTCTGAGCTCATTCTGCAAGCTATAAATGACTTTTTGTGATCCTAAACTTTTAGATTTTCTTATTCTTTTAGGGTTTCCTTGGTGACTTTTGGTGTTCGGTTTTCTACACACACACACACACACACACACACACACACACACACGTAATACATTCATGTGATTTCAAAATGTAAAAGGAGCAAAAAGTCACATAGGAAGTCTCCTTCCTACCCCTGTTTCCCAGTCACTTAGGAGGCAAACTTGCATTTCAGTTTCTTGGTGTTCTGGCAACAAATAAGCAAATGTATATGTTTTCTTTCTCCCACTTTCTTATACAAATTGTAACAGAATAACATTTACTACATGAAACTTAATCCTGAAGATAGGGTTAGGAATTTATGGTGCTGATGATTCATTTTTATGAGCTATAAATTACAGTTGACCTGTCCACATTCCCCAGACTTCTCCTTGCCCAGAAAGAGCTGGCCAGACTAATCCCTAAAACAATGGCAGTGGCTCCAGGGCTGTTTCTGCTTGCACTCCCACTCCCAGCCTGGTGTGTCCGAGCCTTGCCTGTGGCTGGCCTGGAGCACTCTCAAGCACCAGTAGGCTCACCACATGCCTGTGTCCCCAGTGGCCTCTCTAGCCTGTCCCTCCCCTAGTAGGTCTTCGTAGTTCAGAGTGTAAGCACCAGCCAGCACATCTGCACTGCTGTTCTGTGGCCCCTGTCCCCACTCCTACCCCTAGGCCCTGCTGGGAGGACCTATGGCAAATCTGCACTAACCCCCCCTTCCCCCTCATCCCATGGCCTCCTGAGTGATGCTTTCCCAGACCTTGTCAGACTTTTTGCAGCCACTAAGCAAGAAATAAAACCCCAAATTTCCCATGACTGGTAAAAAAAAAAATGTAACATGTCACGGTCAGACCCCAGAAGGGAGAGGGATGAGAACACAGACCCTGCCAATGGCAGAGTCTTCTGGCAGACTGAAAATCCTCCTCTCCAGAATTGTTTGTCATGGGCTCACAGCCCACTAAGTCTTAAAAAAAATTGTGTTACTTCAGAATAATTAAAGAGTAAGCTCAAAGCAACTCAAAACATTCTCCCCCGAGGGTTACACTCATTTAGCCAACATTTACTGATCATACTCCTTTCCCCTGCATAAAGCCTGGTTGCTTTCATGTAAGTTATCAGATAGACAGATGCTACAGAAATTCCCAGTATCCCTCAGCAGGCTCTCAGGTCCCAGTAGCTGCTGTCTCTACTGAGTCAAGAGGTATCGACCAGGTGAACACCATGTAATGGATGTGCTGATGGAAACAAGTATGACCCGCTTATCCTGCCCTGCAGGAACTCCTGTTACAGTCAAGAAATGACCTGTGCACCAAGCTAGGAACCAATGTGAACCACCGTACACGTCATCCCATAACACAGTGTGTGGTAGAACAGCAAAGGAACGAGACAGATAAAACACTACAGATCAGAGTGGGCCAAAAGAACGGGGCTACAGGGATCAGGAGAATCTGGGTAGAGGAAACACAATTGAGCCTGGCCTGGAATAAGCAGAATTTTATTAGCCCATGTCACAAACAATGAAGTACCTATTTTGAGCTAATCATTGATTAAGGTATTTAGAAAGTACACCAAAATAATTAGGACCTGGTTGTTCTCCGGGAACCACTGACTAGTGAGGACAGTAGGCAAGTAAAAAATAATTAGCCCTGGCTGGCAATGTTATAAGTACTAGAAGAGAGAAGTAGGTATGTTACACGGGAATCTGGAAATGCTTATGAGAGAAGGGGTTATTCAAGCTGGCTTTCTAAAGAAGAGCAGGAATCTGCCAAGAACAGAAGGGGAGAGAGCATTCTTTCCTGACAGCAATGATTAATAGAAGCTGGGGGTGCAAAGGCCTGGGGGCAAAAAAGCATCATGCTGGGAGCAGGGGAGGGGGGATACGGGGAGGAGAGTGAGAGAGAGGAGGTCATATGAGCAAAGGTGTGGAGACCAGGAGGAAGCCAGTTGTGCAGTAGGGATGGGCCAGAGAAGTGGGCAGCCTCAGCCTCGTCAGTCTCGCCCCCTCAGTGTCCCCTCTCCCATCTTGGGGGAGGCTCTGCCCAACACCGCTAGGCTAAAGTAGCAAGCACAGTCTGACCATCTGAAAACAAGTCCCCCCAACTCAACACAGACACCAGAAAGTCCCTGGCCCTCTTTTCTACTGGCAGCAGCCAGACACCTCGCTGTCCTGTGGGAGCTGAGAAGCAGAGCTGGAAGATGTGCAGGGCCCCTCTCTCCTTTGGCACAAGCTAGGCTAGGAGCAGATGAAAGAGCCTCAGAACGCAGTGACAGCTCACAGCTGTACCAAAGGAGAGAGAGCCTGGACCGAAGTCCCAGCAGCTGCTGTACCTCCTGGAAACAAATGCCCTGGAGGGCTCACATGTAATTTCAAAGTGAGTCTGCAACGACAGCTCCCCAGGCAGGCTACCTGGCTAGCAGCACCTCCTGTGAGTATTCTAAAACCTCTGTTTCTGTGTGACAGATCCCTCCTGTGGCCAGGCTGGCTGCTAGGCCCCCTGTCTCTTCAGGCCTTCCCCTGCTTCCACCTTATGAGGGCATCCAGGCCCCTCTCTGCTCAGGAAGGGCAGGTGGGCTTGGTCCCCACGGCTAACTGTCCTGCTTTTCTATGTTTCAGACGCTACTCAGATTCAACGCCATGCTGAGGATGCTGCTCATTATCTTTCCCCACTTCTGCCTGGGCCGGGGCCTCATTGATTTGGCACTGAGCCAGGCCGTGACCGATGTCTACGCCCGGTTTGGTGGGTGGCATTCCAGACCTGTGGAACATGGCCCCAGATCCTCTGTGTGTGGGAGGGCTGCCTCCGGAGTTTCTATGCCAGACCCGCAGCCTGGACTGGGGCGGGAGGGGGACACCTGGTTGTTCTGGTAGTGTCCTACTCTCCAGGAGGGATCAGGTGCCTCTGTTTCTGTGGCTGAGGAGCCACAGGAGGGGTCAAGACTAGCTTCCTACTCTTCCCTACTCTGACTCAAGAGGCTGAGATGAGACGTGGGTTCAGCTCTCACTGCTTTGCCTGAGGCTTGGTCTAACTGGGCCAAATGTTGTGACTAGGTCTTTAGGGGCAGCTAGGGCAGCTGAATGGACTTAATTCCTGTCCCCAGGTGAGGAGCACTCTTCAAATCCATTCCAGTGGAACCTGATTGGGAAGAACCTGGTTGCCATGGCAGTAGAAGGGGTGGTGTACTTCCTCCTGACTCTCCTCATCCAGCACCACTTCTTTCTCATCCAATGGTACGTTCAGGCTGCTGCCCTAAGGGTATCAAGGGCAGCTCCTTGCTTCTGTCCAGGGACTTGGCTTCATATCCATGTGGTCGTGTCTCCTCACCAGCCCCACTCCATGATGGTTTTTACACTCTTAAAGCCTGGCTTGTTCTGAATAACACAAGGAGAGACACATTAAAATAGGCACATTGGAGTTTGTGAAGAATCTAAACTCTAAAGTATTTAAAATACAGGGTTTTTGAGGTTTATTTATTTTTGAGAGAGAGAGAGAGCATGAGCAAGGGAGGGGCAGAGAGAGAGAGGGACAGAGGATCCAAGTTGGGCTCCACACTGATAGCAGCAAGCCCAATATGGGGCTCGAGCTCACGAACTGCAAGATTATGACCTGAGCTGAAGTCACACGCTCTACTGACTGAGCCACCAGGTGCCCCTAAATTACAATTTTTAATTTCAGTCACTAATATTTAATCCCTCTCATTTAATTAACAGATACTCATTTCAATTTGAATGATAGCATTGCAAATGATAACGTTTAAGGGAGATCCAAAGTACTGGGAAACAGATTTATGCATTCATAAGAAAATAGACAAAGTGGGGCCCTTTGCTAATTAGAGATTTGAGAGTAGAGAGAAGTAGTAAGATGGGGGTGACATCCAAGGTGACTGCAGCCAGGAGCAGTGTAGGGGAAGCGATTGTGCCCTTCTGGGTGGGGGTGGAGGTGGGGCTGACTGCCTGCTGTGACCCAGCCCAGCTGTGCCATTCTTCCCTGGCCACTTGACCCAGGCCTGGCCTCGTTCTGACATGGGCACTCAGATTTCCAGAAGGCAGTCCTCTGCAATCCAGGCTGACAGACCTTTATTAGGGCTCAGCACAGGGTCCTAAACTGCAAATCACGGTGTTTCGTTTCTTATCATCCTTTCAGGCAGTGTCTGGTCACATGTAAATAAAGATTCAGAGGACTCATATTAGGTTTTGATCCACCAGGAATCAAGTTATTAGAAATGAATCTACCTCCCTACTCACAGGGTTGTGAGGATTGAATGAGATAATAGGTGTCAACACACTTGGAATAAAATGACATGACCAGGAAGTGGTGCTGGTTATGAGGGACAGTGGTCCATAGACCCTCAGCCCTCACAGGCCCCCTTCCGTACCTCTGGCCACATCTTGAAGAGACCTTGGGGTAGGAGGGAGGAGGCAGACTTGTTTACCAAAACAGCCTCATTAGCTTCAAACTCTGTGTCAAACAATTGAGCAAGTCTTCCACATTAGGCCTGAAACAGCACCAGAGAAGCATTCCACAATCTCTGGCTTTAGGAAGCCCACACCCATGCCTATGCTGAGAGGCAACCAGGCAAAGAGAAGAAGGGAAGGACAGAAGAAAGGGTGCTTTTGGTAGAGAACATGCTAACGTGTGGAGAGTTCAGGATAGCTGTGAAGGGGGAGGAAGAAGGGGCTGAGAGAAGAGCCTGGAGAGGTAGGCAGAGCCAAGTCCTAAAATGCTCTCTCACCTCGATGAGGACTTCAAGTTTAAGTCTGAAGGCAGCAGGGAGCTATTGGGGTATTTTGATCAGGCAGGTGAGTGATCTTCCAGGTCTAGAAGGAGAGACCAGACAGGAGGCCATTTGGGCACCAAGGCAAGGCAAGAGTCATTGGTGGCCTGGATAGGAGTTCAGGGCATTGGGAGATGGAGAAAAATAGGTTGATTGGATAAATGGTAAGCAAGGCAAGATTTAGACATGAATTAGATGTGGCCAGTGAGGGAGGAAAGAAAGTTTATAGGCCAGGGTGGTCAGGGAGGGTTTCATAGAAGAAGCTGTGTCTTTAAGGATGGGGAAGATTCTGTTTGGCAGGGCAGGAGGAAGAGAGCATTGAGGCCCTGGAAATGCCTGCAGAAGCTGGGAATTGGGAAAGACCAGCATAGGCTGGGGAGCAAGGGTTGATCAAAAGGTTGGTGGAGGAGTTAGTTCTAAAGATAAGTGGGAGCTGGGTGACATTCACTGAGTGCTTACTGTAGATGAAGTGTTTTAATAATGATAACAGCTACCAGGTTTTGGGTTCTGACTCTTTGCCAGAGGCTGTGCCAAGTTCATCTTCTCCACGGTCTATGAGGTGGACACTGTTATCCCCTCCCTACCATATCGTCGAAGGAGGTGACGTTTAGAGAGGTTTAGTGACATGCCCAAGGTCACACATGGGTAGGCCAGAACTGGGAACAAGGCTGACTCTGGACTCGAGGACTTGCCTTCTCTGCCTAATGTCTAACTCTTCTGTTTGGAGTCCTTTTGAGAATCAAGCATTAGGGGATATAAGGCAAGGCTGGAGCTGAAGTGAGGGAACGGGAAGAAAGTAATAGGAAAAGGAGAGTGCCAGGGACGCGGTATACCAACTCAGTCCTGTCCCCTTTCCCTCCTGTAGGGTTGCCGAGCCTGCTAAGGAGCCCATTATAGATGAAGATGATGATGTGGCTGAAGAAAGACAAAGAATTATTAGTGGGGGAAATAAAACTGATATCTTAAGGCTAAATGAACTGACCAAGGTAAGGGAATAGGTGGAGGTGAGTTAGTTTTGAGGTGCCAGTTGGATCCAGAAATGGCACAACAACATAATTACAACATTGTAATTTGCCTTTGGTATCATCAGCAATATGCCCGTACAGGCAATTCATTTTCCTAATTTACGCGAGGTTGTCAGAACTGTGTTTTAACTTGTCTTCCAAGAACACCTAATTCCAGAGCATTCTCCCTAGTATTCATCTTGGGCACAGGCACAGGGCCTCGGTGAGAGCCCCTACAACCGAGCCTCACTAAGCCTTCTCCGTTCCTTCTCTGCACGGCAGGTCGGCTTTGAGGTTTCCCAGTGCTCACG